>NC_053160.1:133423590-134623590 GCF_016835505.1 Polypterus senegalus
CACCTGAATTGAGATGCATCTAGGCAGTTCAGATTTTCATATTCCCAAAAGAAAACCTACTAATCCATTAATCAAGTATATATCGGTAAGTAACAGGAAAGTCCACCCAAGCAGTTTTTTTAATAACACAATTAAAAGTTTTGCATATTTCAAAATATTCATGCGTGTTCATTGAAATTACCAGCCTCTTTAAACGGTACATTTGGTAATATTCCAATTAGTAAAAAAGTCAGACAATACTAAATATATCTAAATTATATTACAGTATATACTGTATTCTCAAAAACTGAAAAGCATTCAATAAACATTACACATAGTACCTTTAATCATAAAACTCACGGACGCGTCGTATTTCACTTCGCTCTCTGACCGTTAAATTGTTGCTAAATTCTTCCCGTAAAAGATATTCTTTCAAGTTGTTGTAAAATTGAAAAGTCTTCATTTTTTCAAGAAGTGAAAAGTATTCTTCTTCCCGAAGAAAAATTCAATATGCTCCTATTCTTCTTTATGGCGTTCTTCTTTCTCCTTCTCTCTCGAATGGTGGAAGTTATATTTGTTAATGCAGACCGAGAAATTTAAATCCCACAGTAACTTTTTTTCTCGTGTGTCGTAAAACATTAGACATGCGCAGAACAAATCGGGCAGTGTTGTGAAATGAATTTTAATTAAGCCGGATCAAATCAAATCGGATGGGGACTCATGTCGCAAAGTAAAAAACGCAGATCGGACAGGGTCGTAATAGTAAAGCTCTGCGCGCATGCGCATGCGCGCGAAAATCGGGTAGGCAACGCAGATCGGGTAGCGACACACCCTTCCACCCAGCTCAGCTTGTTGTCTGGGAGTTCCCATAGTCCTTTTATACTCCCTGACCCGGAGGTGTTTCTGCCCAACAGTCCACAAGTCCTTATTCCTTCCGGGTCAGTCCTTTTCTTCAACCCGGAATTCCGTCGCTCTTCCTATGAAGAACCTCCGGGTCACAGGGCACGAAGAAGCCCTCGGTCCTCCCTGCAGCTCCCTCCTGTGGCCCCCACGGCATCCTGCAGGGCTTTGCATAAAAACTCCATTGTCCATGATGCCCTGCTGGTCTTCTGGGGACCTCCACGCTGCAAGGAGGGCTCCACCTGGCGGCTTGGGGGTATTGGCCGGGATAAATGTCCGGCCATCCTTCACAATATATATGCCAGCAACACTCATCACAATGACAAAACAATTACATTGTCAATCATGTTACGTTATTATTAAAATTTTTCCTTTTCTTTTTACTTCTCCGCTGCCAAACGCAGGTATTTTGCTATATATATATAGATAGATAGGTAGATAGATATGACAACAACACTCATATCTATGACAAAACAATTACATTAACAATCATCTTACATTATTTTTAAAATATTTCCTTTTCTTTTTCATAACTTCTTTAACACACTACTTCTCCGCTGCGAAGCATGGATATTCTGCTAGTGTATATATATATATATATATATACAGTATATACTGAGTATACTTTATACATGAAATTTATGTTGTAGTACCTTGCATAACTGAATAACCTTTATGGCACAATAACAATTCAATACATTTATGGTCACTACAGTATTTGGATTTAATAATCAAATAAAGTAGAGACGGATAATGCAGTCAAGGAGCTTTTGAATTCAGCTGAGTGAAAAATAACGGCTGTCCGATTAACTGCGATTTTAGTTCCCTCTACTTTCTCTTTCTCATATCGCTTTTTGGAAGGACGTCAGGTTCGTAGTTTTTACGAACAGTTCGAAAGTGCCTTTCCACATTTTCCTTCTTTGGAATAGCAATGATAGATTTGCAGATCAGACAAACGCACTTCGATTGTGACATTGTGAGAAAAAAATAATCTTCCAATTCCACATCCAGCCCATACCCTCCCCAATTTTTTTTTTTAATCCCATCTTTAGTCAATATAAATTGGAAGGTTAGCTAGATCACTGAGATCGCCGGAGTTTTGCAGTAGCTCGCACATTTGAACGTGTGGGATGACAGAAGAACAGAGATCTCAGACTGGTCGCCCTGTATGTCAATCAAGTGGCAAATGCCATAGGGAGGATATATGATACACTAACGTTTAAACATTTTTTTTTAATGCAACGCGATCTACCTGCACTACCTTTGCGATCTACCGGTCGATCGCGATTGATGCATTGGGCAACTCTGGTTTAGAATATTATTATTTTTGGTACTGTATCTTTAAGCCTAAGTCCATTCCAGAGCTGAGATACTAAAATTTCCCAATGTGCAGAATGCATAACACTTTCATGTACTGTATGGGTGATGGGAATCAGTCACAGCTCTTGTGCATGTCGAAGTTACATGTCTGTGATAGATAGATAGATAGATAGATAGATAGATAGATAGATAGATAGATAGATAGATAGATAGATAGATAGAAATAATTTTATTTTCCCCTAGCAGGAAATTTGGCTTTTTACAGAAGCTGTTTAAATAAAAATACATACATAAATAGTTAATTAAGTAAGTACACAGACAAATAAATAAATAAATAAATATTCACACACTTTGGTCTGAACACTCTCTGGAATAACGATAAAGCAGGAAAATGCAAAAGAAAGACTTCTGACTTGGTGGCCATAGTCACAATAAGGCATCATGCAGACATATCACTGTTGGTATGAAAGAGCCCCAGTAGCACTTTTTGACACAGGTCTGCTGAATAATTAATTGGCTGAAAGTACTCAGTGTTAGTGTGGCAGAGAGAGGATGTGCAGCATTGTTCATAATGGCACATTCATATTGGTATGATTTTCACACTCCATATTGTGTGTACATTAGTTGTCATTTTGTAAAGTGTTGTTAATTTCTGAAAGATTAATGCCTATTAAAAGTTTGCAGTATTCCCGTTTAATTAAAAAGGGTAGTTGCCCTTTAATTTCCAGGACAGAGTTTTGAAACTGTGAAAATATTTACAAAAGCAAGTGGGATGTCTGAAACAGACAAGTTTTGCCTTCTATTCAATTTTACAATGGCAAAAATTAATTAAAATATCTATTTAGGTCAAAGAGAAGAATTAATAATTTATATATTCTTGTTTGTAATGCCTGTTTTGTATTTTTATTGATTTTAAGCTAACCATTTTCATATTTTTCACATTTGTTCCAAAAATAATATTATTTTGCCCACTCTTTTGACAATGTAATGTATTGTGGTAGTAGAGTATTATATAGTCCGTGTATCAATGTGTATTTTATGTAGAACACGTGTATCTACTCAGGCCTATTAAGATTGTATATGGGAATGGAGGGCAAAATTAAAAATGTGCCTTGCCTCAGGTGACATTATTTAATGTGTTTGCCCTGCAAATAAATATACTTTACATTGTCCCTTAAACAAGAACATTGTTCCATCATGTTCATCTGGTCAAGAGCATCTTTTCTGAGCACCTTTTTTCCAAGCATTCATAACAAAATTTAAATAAGACATGACAAATGAAAATCCTAATTGCCTGATTAGCCACTAGAATTTAAACAATTCTTATATAGAAGCAAAATTCTTACCTTCAGATGTTTAAAGAATATTGCACAATTTCTGAAAATAACAGATATCTTCAATTGGGTGCTATAGAGAGATCAGGAAATGCAATCATTTTGCCAGAAAACTGTTTTCCAGCAAATGCCTCCCCTTTAATAAATGTTTAAAAATAAAACATATTAATTGCAGTGTTGTTCTTTCTAACAGATGTAAATGTACAGCAATGTAAAAAAATACATTTAGGTAGATACAACATTTTGGTTCATGATTTCCATTGCCCTTCTTGCAACTACAAAGTTAAAATATTTTTTACGTATTTATTAAATGTTTTTGAGTAACAAAATCTCTCTTCTGACTGGTTATTATATTTTATTGATAAGACACTGTTGCAGAATGTCTTCTTTAAAACTTTAGAGTTTTGATTCCTTACAGCATGATTATCTTGAAGTCCATCAGCTTAAGTGTGTCTTCTATTTGTTGGGCAGGTCAGACTTGCAGGGTGTGGTTTCTGATCTCATCACTGGACCAATTGTCCATTTACACACCTGGAAATCATTGGACATGTCAACTTTAGCAACTGTTTGCCAACTGTCCAGAACAGTTGTGCCTGCCTCTTTTTGCACAGCCAAATAACTTGAGCTTAGTTAACAAGTATGGCAAGTTTAGCCACAATTTCTGCCCTTTTTTTTCTTTTTTACATTCTGTTGTTTTACATAAAATATAAGACAACAGACAGACAAGTTTCTTATGTTTTTCTGAGGCACAGAACACCCATATACCTTAATCCTTTGCTGCTGTATTATATGCATTGTATTTCCATATGATCATTGATATGTTGTCAGCTCTCATTCACATGAGTCCACCTCTAAGAATAAAGACAAAATAAAACTGTTTTGATTTTCGTGGAGTGAGTTGTGACCTAGTTGGAGTGAGTCACTGGGTATGTCACATTATGTGACTGTTCTTCAGGAACATGCTGCCGACTAACTCAGACTTGATTATGTAAATGATGGGTACAAATAAAAATTGATGGAAAAGTTACCTAATGTGACATGGCCTGAGGAAGGATTACCTGTAAGTTTATGTCCCTGAAGTTTAGTGAAATGTTTTGAAAAATATAATTACTACATTACTAATTCAGACAAACAGGATATTTAACAATTACAGTCAGTGAGCAACCTTCAACAAAAGTACACCTTAATCAAACATTACACTGCACAACAATTTTTTTGAAAAGTCTTGCTTCCTGAAAAGTTTTTGGTTTTACTGCATCACGTAGGAACTCTGAGAAATAGACATTTATATGTTTACTGACAATAACATATTTAGTCACGTTTATGTTTCACATAAGCTATTAAATTCAACAGAATTAAAAGTGTTTTGCTCCTGATTTTCTTTTGTATTCAATGTCTGGTGCATCACATTCCAGTGTCTAACAGTAGTCAGCAAGCATTGACGGATTCCAGTTGCCCTGTATCGTTTCTCCATCGTAGCAATGTCCTGGTGAAACCTTTCACCGTGTTCGTCACTGACAGCACCAAGATTTGCAGGGAAGAAGTCCAAGTGTGAGTGGAGGAAATGAATCTTGAGTGACATGTTGCACTTCATTGTCTTGTATGCTTTGAGAAGTTTGTCTACCAGCTGAATGTAGTTTGAGGCTCTGTAATTACACAGAAAATTGTCAACAACGTCTTTGAAGGCTTTCCAGGCATTTTTTTCCAGCCCAACTAACAGATCTTCAAACCACTTGTCACTCATAACATGTCTGATCTGGGGGCCAACAAAAATGCCCTCTTTGATCTTGGCGTCAGTTATTCTTGGGAACATCTGTCTTAAATAACGAAAACCTTCACCTTTCTTGTTCAGTGCTTTCACGAAATTCTTCATGAGTCCTAATTTTAGAAGAAGCAAAAATATCTTTGCCAGGTCAACAAGCGATTCATGTGCCACATTTTTCTGTCCTGGAACTAACTTTTTACGGAGTGGCCAGTTCTGTTGAGAATAGTGCATCTCTTTGGCACGGCTGTCCCGTCCCATTCACAGATGAAACAACAGTACTTTGTATAGTCAAGCTGCAGTCCTAGTAACAGAGCAACGACTTTAAGATCCCACAGATATTCCAGTTGTACCTGTTATACTGGACATGCAACAGTTCCATATTCTCATGTTTCTTTCATGTGTGCTGCATCGCCAACAGGCACTGAAAGGTAAATGTTGCCATTGTGTAGCAGAACAGCTTTCAGGCTTAATATTGACAAATCAATGAAGAGACGCTACTCTTCTGGGTTGTGATCACAACCCAAGGCCGAGAACAATCCTTCAATGTCACAACAGAATCATAGACTGTCGACTTGTGCAAAAAATTTGGTTATATCATGATATCGGCTTCAAAACACAGAACATTTCTTACCTGGTGACAGCAAACACCATTCCTGCAGTCTTGAACCCAGCAGCTCGGCTTTTGCTTTTGACAGACCCAAATCTCTGACCAAATCGTTCAATTCGGACTGTGTTATCAGATGTGGATCGCCTGATGAGCATGGTTCAAAATCCAGGTCAATGTCACTGTCAGTACCCTGCATTGCAGTTTCTTCATCTGGTTCGTCTAAGGTCCAAGGTTTCAAAATTGGAAGACTGTCGTCATATGGCATGGGTCTCACTGCTAAAGGCAGATATTTAATTGATTTCTTGTTTTTTGCAGAGAAACCAAACACATTAGTCAAACAAAAGTAACAGTACATCACATGGTCTTTCTGTTCTTGCCATATCATCGGAACAGCAAACGCATTGTCTTTCGAATGCCTCTGAGCCAGGCTCTCAGACTGACAGCACATGTCGCACAGCAAATGTGAGGCGCCCATTCCTTGTCTTGATCACCAATTTTGCAGTTGAAATACAGGTGATAAGCTTTCTTCACAAGAGCAGTCATCCAACGTCTCTGAGGCGCAAGTGTATATTCACCACAGATATAGCAGAATGTATCGCGGCTGTTACAACACTGACGCAACATATCGCCCGACACCAAAACATCTATAGCATCAAGCTTACTTACTGTTATATTGCTACAGATACTATACTTTACTATACTGATACTATATATACACACTGACTATCTATATTAATCAAATGAGCAGGATCGGTGTATGCAAGCCACCTTTATACCATGCTGAGACAGCGTCAAGCTCGTTCAGACCTGCTTGGACATGCCCAGGCTGCACAAACCGTTGTTGATAAAAAATGTTTGGATACAAATATAAGAAAAAATCATGACAAAACTGAAACGGTACGTGATGGGTACATTTTGATGTGATATTCATGATCAGCACCCAAAAATCTATAAGAAACACCCAACAGTGTTCAAGAAGCAAAAACTTTGTTGTGCAGTGTTATCAGTCCCAAAATAAATTTGATCACAGTTCATTCAGTGATCTCTTGTTTATGTAACATGGTAACACTGAGTCACTCCCAGTAGTGCCACAAAAAGATGCTTGTCCACTTGCTTTGTTGTAATAACTTTTGAAAATAAAATAGTAAAATTCCAGGTGGACTGATGGCTATTCAAACTGCTGAGACAGTTCAAGTAGTATATATAGGGAGAGAAGTGGAATAAACAAATCATTCTTGATGGTTTGTTATGTTAAAACATTCCAGTGGGCATTTCCATAATTTGGCAGAATGTTAAAATTAACATAAAATAATTTTACCATTTCCAGATTTACTCCTGCACGCAAAAAATATCATTTTTATGAAACAGCAGCTTTCGAGCATTTGGATGGGTAAAACACAAATGAAAAAAAAACATAAATATATTTATTTTCACCCTTAGAAACTGAAGCAGATTTTAATTTAGTTTATAGTGATTGAAATGCCATCTCAGACTTGTTTTTGACTTAGTGCCAGTTGATCCTGGGAGAAGGAATGCACCTGTTAAAAAAAGTAAAAATAGAAGTACAAACAGCTAGATTTGGCAAAAGTTACAGAAAAAGTTTTATTTGAGGAAAGTAAACCCTCAACAAATGAAAGATACAGTCTGCAGCAGGTAAAACACTCAATAATTTCTTTTGTGAAAAGATTCATAGCGTAGCTGACACTGGGTAGTGGTAAAGGTCACAAGTTTTCTACTGACCTTCTGCTTTTGACCTATGTGTGAGGTCTTCTTTCTATTTTTATGGGCCCAGCATTGTTTCCAACCTTACACATAAGTACCTAACCTCTGCCACTCATATCATCAACATTCCAAGCAGAAAATAGTATTGATTTTTAATTTTTATTTGCCAGACTTAACTGAAACAAAAACATTTTCTGAAAAAGTTATGCTGCTTGCTCAGTAGAGAAGTAGAATGATTAAATAAAAAAACAATACCTTTAAACGTATTTTATCATTATTTTGTAACTCCATAATGATGTTAATGTAGTGGAATCAGTTTGCTTAATGCATAGTATATTTTAAAAAAATGTAATTCTAAAACATCATAGTGGACTTGTACTAATTTTAGCTATAATTGGGTTCCTTTCCAGTTTTCAAATACCAGTGATTTTCCAAGCTTATTAGTGAATGCAATATACAGTTTAAAATTGCCAGTAATGGGAATGTAGTCAAATTATAACAAATATAGGTATACTGTAAAATCAGAGAACTCAGTAAACAATTATTGGGGAAGAGGATACACTGTTAAAATCTGAGCTTGGTTATGCTTACATTTATATTATAAAGTAAAAAAGAAATACAATTTCTAAAGTTGGTGCCACTTCATTGCAGGTCACATAAGAAAACATTTACCTTGTTACATATTGTTCTTTTTCCATGTCTCCTGGACAATAAGAAGTTTAAATTAAGTGTGATATTTATTTAATAAGTGGTGCAGAATAAATAATTTATTGAATTATATAAACATAATAAAAATATCTACTCTATATTTATAAAATCCTAAGCCTAAAAGTGCAACGATTTTATGTCACGTTTTTTGTCACACTTTAAATCGGGCTTATTGTAAAACCTACATATATATGTTTGGCATCATTCATTTCAGAATTTATCGAACTGTAATGGGATGTGGTTATATTTTCACATTCTTATTCTGTTTTTAAATTATAAACAAAAAAATATCATGAACTCACGTCCTGCGAGATGAGACTTTACCAAGACTGCCAAGAGATTTAACCACGCCCGGGGCCGGAAATAAAAGACAAAGAAGAGGACAGCTGCTGTACAGGCTTTTAAATGTTCAAAGCAATTTGCGAAATGCAGATCATGCGGCACAGCAGCAGCAGCAAGCCAGCAGCTGATCGAGCAAAGAGGAGGTAAAAAAAACTGTATTTGTTTCCCATTGTATCACCGTTTAAGAGGTGGTTTCAGAGGAGTGATCACATCTCCTTGGGGTGCGTTCAGCCCCCCTCTTCACAACGCGAGCGACAGACTGGCTGCAACTGGAGGTTGGGCACCAAAAGCGCCAGGGAGTTGCCCCCCTAGTAATATATAAATTGTGGCACACAAAGAATACTAAAGAAAGTTTAAAATAACAATAGTAACTTTTTTCCTTTCAAGTACACTGCTTCAAGCCCAAATTGCAAAGCACCCAAGGTATAACAAACTTAAACATGCTATTGAATTAGAGGACAACAAAAATGGACAAGCATTTCCTCATTGTGTCAGTCGCATTATAACAATTTTTAGCTAACATTATTCAAGGTCTACAGTATTATAACTGAGATGTTTAAGCAGAACAATAAACATTCTTGACACAATTGATCATGCTGAGAAACATTTGGAGAGCTGTACTATCATCTGGTGTTGATCTGTTGCCGGTTTGGCCTCTGAGGAAATTGACCGGTAGGCTTCTGCTATGAAACACATCCTAAAAAGCTGACTTCTTTCAATATAGACTGAAGGGTGTTGTGTCTCATGTTTACTTGGCAAGCATCGTCAAGCACTCTCTTTTTATCATTTCCTTTCTCTCAGTGACCTCTAGCAATTACATCATTGACTGTGATGGCACTAAGGTATTTCTTGTCAATGCCAATGTCAATTTATTTATATAGCACATTTAAAACAACATAGGAATGCTGTGGCCAAAGTGCTTTACAATAATAGAATAAGAGAAAACAAACAAATAACATAACATAAATAGAAATAAAATATATGAACATAAATAAAATCTATACTAATAAAATTCAAAGCCCTCACTCACTCACTCACTCACTCACTCACTCACTCACTCATCACTAATTCTCCAACTTCCCGTGTAGGTAGAAGGCTGAAATTTGGCAGGCTCATTCCTTACAGCTTACTTACAAAAGTTGGGCAGGTTTCATTTCGAAATTCTATGCCTAATGGTCATAACTGGAAGGTATTTTTCTCCATTAACTGTAATGGAGTTGAGCTGCAATGACGTGGGTGGCGGAGTTTCGTGTGACATCATCACGCCTCCCACGTAATCACGTGAACTGACTGTCAACGCAGTGCGTAGAAAACCAGGAAGACCTCCAAAAAGCGCTTAAGAAAACATGCATTATATAATTGAGAAGGCAGCGAAACAATAAGAAGCGAGCGAGTGACATATAATACCATATTCATGAGTGCTGCTACCTCAGAAAGAAACCACGGTGTAAACCTAAACTTTAAATTAAGTTCATAGACAGGCTACCGCTGGCGTTTCACATGCCCACAGGTAATGTGGGATACAAGTTTAATGAGAGGACGCAGGATATAAACGAGAGTTTTGATCACTTTGTAACTAAGTTAAAATTGTAGGTGAAGGGGTGTGCTTATGCAAATTCCGAGACTGTGTTTGTGGGGATTGACAGTTAAGGCGGGTGGGGGAGTCACGTTCATCCCATTTCACTCTGAGCTGAGCTCTGCAGCTAACGCCGTCTTCCGAAGCAACTTCGTCAGACTGCCACCAAATACTCACAGAAAAATCCACAAGTTAATACACACGCTCTCTCTAGAGTTTCTCCACACTGAATCCTCCAGGCACTACTTACAAAAGGTTACATTGACAATCGTGTTACGTTATTTTTAAAATCTTTCCTTTTCTTAGCACAAGCACAGCTGAGAAGCTTCGATGCATGTGCTCCATAATCGTTAAAAATAATGCATTTAATCACACTTTGCATTACAAGCAAAGGGAGCTTTTGTCAATGCATGATTTCCTGGTACACGATTACACTGATCAAGCGCATCCCGATTCATTTTACCCTCGCACCACCTTAGTTTGAGAAGAAGTATGAAAAAATATGAGGTTAACACAGAAAAACAGATCACCAATTCAAGCTTTATGAATAATCGGTTCGCCATCAATAATTGTTTTGGTAAAGCCATCCTCCTTCCATTTTATAATTTTTCCGCCATTAGCCATGATTAAATGAACGGTAAATAAAGTAAGAGCAAAGCGCGTGACTTATTTAGGCAGGCATATATATGACAGCAACACTCATGACAATGTCAATCATGTTACGTTATTATTAAAATGTTTCCTTTTCTTTTCATTACTTCTTTAACACACTACTTCTCGCTGGTAGCGGGTATTTTGCTATATATATAATATATGAATTACCTCCAAAGAGCTGAGACTTTTGATATCATGAACGTGTGTACAAAAGGGGTCTCCTGCCCAGCAAAAGTCAAGCAGCCAGCGCACGTGCATAGCTGTGCCGGCCTTTGAGACGCTGACTGCACTTCTGCTTTAAGTCAAAGTGAGCACTTTTAATTTTTTTCATCCTCCCCCTGCGCTATAGCCCAGACAAGTGCAAACACAGGACCCCTTTTCTACACCACGGCAAAATAATATTAAGGCGATTCACACTTTCTTTTTGCGTATACGATTATGAGGTCCTAAACTCGGATTATGAATTCACGCACGAGTGCAGGACTGACAGTGCCATCACAGCCGATTAATGGCGGGGCGTCTCACCAGTCTACACAAGACCCACCGCGACTGTCCCCAAAAGGCGATCATAACGTCAGCGAACACATCTCTCTATACTATATAAAAGAAAAAGGCAACTTTCCTTTCTTTACACCTTTTTCCTTTTATGCCAAACCAAAGCCTTTCTCTCTTAACACCGCAGAGGACACAAAACTAATTTTCTTTAAATGCGGTAAGGCACATTACCAGAGGCACAAATTTGAGCGTTCACATAGAAAATGTAATTTCTATACCACAGCCGTCGTGTAGCGCCTTTCAAAAGGGATCTACTACCGAGAGATGATCCATATACATTTTAGCTGCTGTTAGTTACTTACCTGTTGTGTTACACCGTCTTTAAAATGTAGTTTACCCACAACCACTCCAGTAGTGCTCAATGTACCTGTACTTCTTGAAACGTTATTGTTTTACTGTTTAATAACTTATACACTATATTTTATTATTTTTCCCTTGCACTCAGTGACCAAAGCTATAGACACATACAAACATACACACAAGTAAATGTATGTGTATATATATGTATGTATGTGTATATATATATATATACACACACACCCCTATCTACATTATATATATATATATATATATATATATACACACACACACACACATACATACATATATATAATTTGTGTGTGTGTATGTATATATGTGTGTATATATGATGTAGATAGGTATGTATATATATATGTGTATATGTAGATATGTATATAGATATGTAGATATGAAGATATGTATGTGTATATATATATATGTATGTATGTATGTATGTATGTATGTATGTATGTATGTATGTGTGTGTGTGTGTGTGTGTGTGTGTGTATATATGACAGCAGCAATCCAAGCTGTGAGAAAACAGTAAAAAGGAGGCATGTCAGACGTCGTGGTACATTTTCTGATGCAGCTAGACGAAAATAACTTTGTGACGCTGCCACCAAATACACAAAACAATTACTTTGACAATCATGTTACATTATATTTAAAATGTTTCCTTTTCTTTTTCATAACTTCTTTAACACATGACATCGCTGAAGCTGGTATTTTGCTATATATATATATCACAGCGACACTCATAACAGTGACAAAACAATTACATTAACAATCATGTTACGTTATTTTTAAAATTTTTCCTTTTCTTTTTTGTACCTTCTTTACCACACTACTTCTCCGAAGCGGGTATTCTGCTATATATATATATATATATATATGACAGCAACACTCATCACTCACAACAGTGACAAAACAATTACATTGACAATCATGTTACGTTATTTTCAAAATGTTTCCTTTTCCTTTTCATTACTTCTTTAACACACTACTTCTCCGCTGCGAAGCGCGGGTATTTTGCTAGTACATAATAAATAGAAGTAATATTATATAATCACAAAGAGGAAACCATCAGTATTACTGAAGGCCACTGGATGCAAGTGAATAGAAATGAGTCTTTAATCTTGTTTTGAACAGTTCAATTGTAGACGACTCCTTTATATGATGAGGTAAAGAGTTCCACAGGCGAGGACCAGCAGCTGCAAAAGCCCTGTCCCCCTTTGGTTTTACACGAGGGACAACAAGAGACAACTGACCAGAAGATCTAAGCACACAATTCAGATAAATAGGCAGGAGCAATGCCATGTAAAGATTTAAAAACTAGCAACAAGATTTTAAAATCAATTTGAAAACTGACAGGCAGCCAATGTAAAGAAGCTAAATTATAGGAGAAACAGAGTCATACTTTCTTGCCCCAACCAGAAAGTAAGCAGCAGCATTCTGGACCAACTGTGACCTGTGTATCAGGGATTTGTTAATCCCAGAATACAGCAAGTTGCAGTAATCGAGGCGAGAAAAAATAAAAGCATGAGTAGCTTTTATCAGATCCCTAGAAGATAAAAAAGGTTTGATTTTACCTAATAGACGAAGGTGGAAAAAGCAACTCTTGACTACAGAATTTACTTGTTTCTCAAAAGAGAGGTTACTGTCAAAGATAACACCTAGATTGCGGACTTGAGGTTTGCAAAAGACAAAGAAAGAGCCAAGAAGTCCAAGACCAATTTGGGCTTTAGCTGATGGACCCACTATAAGCACCTTTATTTTGATTCAGATCAAGAAAATGATTAGCCATCCAGGCTAATTTCTTCCATAGGCATCTGAAATGCCTATGATGCCTAACTAATGCTGAATGGAACTTTAAGAAATCTACAGTGGCCAAAGAGTGTAGTAAACTGATAATTAAAGCTGAAGCTATTTTGCCAACAATATATTATTGTATCCACAACAGAAAAAACTGAGCTATTTAAGCTGTTTAAAAGTGAGCTATTTAATTCATTTAACATTTAAGATACACCTTAGTTATCTGTGGTGAAGAGGTTTGTGTAGTTGCATTAAAACTGTATTGAGGTCTGTTGGGTTTATGCAAATATTGACATAATTAGAGCTATTATTGTGTATTATTATCATGAATAATGCTATATTATTTGACTCAGACTCTGATACAATAACTCCTAGATTTTTCATTCTTTCTACTTTAGCTTTGACTTTGTACTGTATTACCACCAGAATGAGACATCCAAGGTTGGACAATGGTTTTAATATCTTGGATTTACTTTCAAGAAACATGTAAATGATACTTTTTTAAATTATATCTTTTAAGTGATCTGCTTATTTGGAAAAGACAGAAGTGGAAGGATAACATAGTTCTTTATGTCAAGTTGATGATTTTTAGTGTTTAAGGTTGTAAAATCCAAGCATAAACAATCAGACATCTGTGGTTTGATGTTCATTTGTACAATAAACAACTACAAATCATATACCCATCCTGCTGCATTATATGGCAAGATGACAGAACTATATTAATCTCCTTGTCAGTTTGTAATTCATTTAGGCTGAGCTGTCACCTTTGTGAGCTTTCTTTTTATGTGATTACTAGTAAATATTTCTTTTTTCTTTTAAAATCTTTTAATCTGCTGAAAATATGAATTAATTCATGTCTACAGAGCTTCTCTTCTTGTCCAGTACATTATAATGATTATTCATTAACACGTGTGGTTAGATCTGGCTTTAAATGATTGATTTGTCAGTTCCAACTGTGCCAAGTATGGCTGCAACATTTCTTTGTTTGTTTAATATTTCTTTCCCAGATAGTGTTGGGAAATACAGCTTCTTTTCTCTTCAGCACCAATAGAGAAATATACCAATACTGCTTTAAGTGATAAATGCAGATGTTTGATGATAAAGACGGATGCTGAAAAAGGAAGCACTGAAGACATTGTAAGTGTTTTATGAATGTTTCTGTATTTTTTTTTATTTAGGAAATGTTTTTCTCTAGGTCTTAATTTCAGACTGCTTAATCTCCATAAATATTGTTTCATATAAAGGGAGTGTTTTCAACTTGATTCTGTGTATTTTCCCATTTTCAGCATCATTAATTTTGAAATTCATTATTCACAGCAGCATAAATAAACTTGGGAGGTTTTAGTGCCTGGTGGTGGACTGATACTTGGTTAAGTGACCCATCCCACACAAGTCCTCTGTGTTTGACCTAACGCTATTTATACTTGACATTCTCTGACCTGAAATTAAGGTTCTGAATCTGACAATCAGTTTCTGTAGCCTAGGATCAGACCGCCAAGGTCCCCGCCTTCGGCCACCACCCAACTCACACTGCACCTGACCTCCTTGGCCCCTCCCATAGGTGGTGAGCCCATGAGAAGGAGGACCCTCCTTCGGGCTGTGCCTGGCCGAGCCCCATGGGTGCAGGCCCGCCACCAGACACTCGCCATCGAGCCCCACCTCCAGGCCTGGCTCCAGAGGGGGGCCCCAGTGACCCGCGTCCGGGCAAGGGAAAACGTTGTCCAGAGTTTTTGCTCATCATTGGAGGTTTGTTTGTTGAACCGCTCTTTGTCTCATCCCTCACCTAGGACCAGTTTGCCTTGGGTGACCCTACCAGGGGCATAAAGCCCCGGACAACATAGCTCCTAAGATCATTGAGACACGCAAACCCCTCCACCACGATAAGGTGACGGTTCAAGGAGGTTCAAGGGTTCAGCACCTCCAAATCCGAGACCATGGTCCTCAGCCGTAAAAGGGTGGAGTGCCCTCTCAGGGTTGGGGGAGAGATCCTGCCCCAAGTGGAGGAGTTCAAGTATCTCGGGGTCTTGTTCACGAGTGAGGGAAGAATGAACCGTGAGATCGACAGGCGGATCGGTGCGGCATCCGCAGTGATGCGGGCTCTGCATCGGTCTGTTGTGGTGAAAAATGATCAATTTACTGGTAAATCAATTTACCAGTCGATCTACGTTCCTACCCTCACCTATGGTCATGAGCTATGGGTAGTGACCGAAAGAACGAGATCGCAAATACAAGCGGCTGAAATGAGTTTCCTCCGCAGGGTGTCTGGGCTTTCCCTTAAAGATAGGGTGAGAAGCTCAGTCATCCGGGAGGGGCTCAGAGTAGAGCCGCTACTCCTCCGCATCGAGAGGAGTCAGATGAGGTGGCTCGGGCATCTGATCAGGATGCCTCCTGGGCGCCTCCCTGGTGAGGTGTTCCGGGCACGTCCAACCGGGAGGAGGCCCCGGGGAAGAACCAGGACACGCTGGAGGGACTATGTCTCCGGCTGGCCTGGGAATTCCTTGGGATTCTCCCGGAAGAGCTGGAAAAAGTCACCGGGGAGAGGGAAGTCTGGGCCTCTCTGCTTAAGCTGCTGCCCCCGCGACCCGACCCGATAAGCGGAAGAGGATGGATGGATGGATGGAATCTGACAATCACACCTGAACCTGAACTGTTGAGTCACATATGGCGCTAGATTCTCTCCACCAGTATCCAATATCTGTCTATAACATTGTTTTATCTTGGTAGAGTAATATATATTGCTCTACTTTCCCCTATTGTATTATTAATATGTAACCTTAGAATGCCTAATCTCACAGACTTACCACTGTTTATAGCAGTAGTTAAGTTACACATAAAATAATGTATTACTGATAATATTCATAAATAATCACAAAATGCAAAGTACACTTGAATATTGGCAACCATACAACCTGATCAAATGGTGATGTGTAATTCAGGTGGCACACAGACTTGTAGTTACTTAATGTCTCTAGTTAAGGCATTGTTGGTGCTCAGCTTTCAGCCACATGTCTGTTCAATATGGCTGCTGAGCTGTGCTCTTCATTGTGTTGTCTTCATCATCACAGGTTAGCAAGAGAGATGCTTCTTCATCATATGTTGGTTAGAGAGAGAGAGAATGTGGTTGAGCAAGCAAATTTATAGGTTTTCTGTCCAACCCCTACGGCCAATCCAGACAGCCATACCTCAGACCAATGGGTGAAATAGAACATCTTAACACCTGCCCCAAAACCATATGTTAAACATCCTGGCTTCCTTGCAGGGGGCTCAAAGACTTTAGCAGAGAAATACTCATCAAACTGGTTTAAGACACACACCCCCCCCAAATCCTGTCATAAAATTACAAATATACAGTCGTAAAATGGGGTGTGGATATGGCCAAACACGAATACCTCTAAATTACATTGATTTGCCTAAATTATAAATAAAGACATACAAAACATTTATCAAGTTATATGCAAAATCTCACATCACAACAAACGGCCATGGCAATATATTCAGGGACACTGCATTCTGGCTAGAACCAGATCAAATCTATTTTGCTACCTGGTTTTACTTCACAATATTTGCACACACTGCAACTCATCCCATCCCATGTCATATTTGAAATAAAAGTTACTGTGGCCTACAATTTTAACTTTATACTTTCACTTTATGGTTTTTATAGATGCACTTTAATTTTCTAGTTTTACTATTAGACTCTTCTGCAACAGAGTAACATATGTGGAAATTATGCAAACAAAGATGTGCCCTAAATATATAATTTACTTCACTTTAAATGCAAGAGAACAGTTTCTTGTTGGCTGTCAAATTTTGAAAGAGAGGAGACATTAAAGAGCCCTCAGGTAGGAACAAATAAACAAACAAACAGAAATCTGTCAGGTTCACCACTTGTAAATGTGCCTTGGAACAAATATTTCTGATCTTCAACAGAAAACAAATGAGGTTGACACTTCTGTTTGGCACTCATGCAGAAAAAGGTATTCTGAATCAGATTTAACGATTATAGATGACTCTCAGAGTTTTTATAATGTATTCCAGATAATCAATTTACTATTATCTGATATTTATTTTAATATGAAACAAACTAAAACACAGTTTTCCATAGACTTTGATTTAACTCTTTTAAAATTACTCTTGTTCTGACAGCAGCATATTATCTATAGTTTTGAAGAGCATCCTTTAGAAAACTTGTTCACTTCTGAAACTGCTTTTATTCTCTCAGAATGCCTCAATAATAATGGCAACAGCCTGTTAAAATAATTTATTCTCAAAACAGAATTTAAATAAAATAAAATGTAATCTCTATCTAAAGTCATAATGCAATCTTTCTTAGCTCCATGGATTTCAGCTCTCATATAACAAAATAAATCTGACAATATGAAATTAAGCAACTCAATTAAGGTCATTTAAATTTACTCATTTGGGTCTGCTGAAAATATGAATTAAAACTCTGAAATATATAATGTAATGCTTTTTAAATACATCAGCAATCTGCCAAAATCTGTTTAGAAAACTGTATGAACACATTTGTTTTGATCTTGTATAATCACATTTATTATAAATGCACCACACAATGGACTTTTGTTCAGTTGCAAAAAGCACCTAAAATGCACAGCCTGTGGAATTATGTATAGGACAAAAACATAAATGAAAAGATAGCTGGAAATGAGGAATCATTTATTCATGGAATGAACAATTTGTTTAAAAATAATTGTTTTTATGAATATAACATGAAACCGTAAATACTGCATACATGCATGCTATGGCTTTGTTTTTAGAAGAAAAGAACACAGTGGTTGCTTTCTTGTATTAACTCTGCCATGAGTTAAAAAAGGCAAAAATGACTAATTTAAGGTATGCAATCAAACATCCAAGTGTTTTTAAATTATTCACATAGGTATGTACTGCAACACTGCAATGTCAAAAGTTAACACAGCATTATGCAGTTCTTTTTTGTTTACTTTAAATAAAATTAAAAAAAAACAACTAATTGCCCCTTTTCTTAGTCACACCTAAATAGTTTAGTTAAAAAGGTCTGCTTGTTTACAATGTGGGTGTGTCATCCTTTTTCAGGTTAGTTTCACATATCAAAGCCCTATGGACTTTAATTTTATCCAGGAGCACACAGGTTGTGCTACAACAAGCTTGACTTGGCGGTGTTCAATGCACATGTACTGTACAAGGCATGCACGGGGGGGACACTGAGAAAAGAAGAGTGTTCATGGCTCACCTTGCAGAGGAACTTCGTTGTCACTTCTTACAAGAAAAGGTAATGGATAAAGCAAAAGAGGATGCAACATCGACAAGCTTCTGTTCCAAGACCGCCGCTTCCCCAGCCCTTCAGTGTAATAGTAACCACAACACAGAGAGAAGTGTGTACATTGCAACAGGTACACATGTCGTAAATGTAGAAAGGACGGTCCTTGGGTGTGTGAGAAATGTTAACTTTTGAATCTGATGATTGCATATAGTGTGGAACAGACCTCTCTGTACTATTCTTTCCTCTGCATTTCCTAGAGTACAAAAGAAACACCCCATGCACCAAAAAAAAAAAAGTGGTCACATATTACAAGTGCAAAAAGGCGTGCGAATGAATATAAATATGAATAATGTTGCATCAGTGCCACAATGTTTTCCGAAATGTACTATATAGGTCACAAAATGAGTTATTCCAAATATCATATATACAAATGTCTCTGTATTTTGTCAGTGCGGCTTTGACGTCATGGACCATAATTTGCATACTAACTCAGCATGAGCAGGAATTAAACTCAATTAAACTAAATAAAAAAATATTTAAGTGACGGTGAGATATGAAGCAGGCAGATTCACCAGCGTTTGTGTGTCAGCTTTTATCCATCCAGATCAGAGAATTTCCAGTTCCATTGTCTCAAAACACCACTCACATCTACAGTTATTCCCAGTTTCAGATAAAAAGTAACCGTGTCAGATCTGGGGGGGTGGGGGAGGTGTTATATCGTGATCGTGACTGAGAGAATAAAAGTAAAAAAAAGTGCTATCTTTTACAAGTACTATAAATTTACACTGGCTGTTGCAGACACAAATCAAATGTATGTTTTAATTGTATAATAACAATACAAGCAGCTCACTACTCAAAACGGTAAATTTGTCGGAGCCGGTTTCGAAGTCACGACCTCCGATTATAAGTCAGCACATCAGGTTTAAATTCATTGTTTAAGTTTAAACTATGGCATTATTTTTTTTAATTCCTTTTTGTCAATTCTACATTAATTTTGTGATTCAGTGTGTATTTACTTCATGATTTGTGTATTAATAAATTAATTAATTAGGTTTTAATGTTAGATGTGATTAATTGTGATCAATTATATACATTTATGTGAATAATTAGTTCATTTATTTTTAGTCAATTACCAAGCATATATATAAAGCAGCACAAGTAGATATTATACACCCTGTTATACAGTGAGAATATGAAAGCATTGGTCACATTTCAGTTTTTTTTTAAATGTGGTCCTCAAAATACCTCTCAGTTTTATTTTGTGTTGCTTTAGAATTTTCACTTTTTTTTTTAAAGTATTTAGTACTTTGACATAATCACTGACTATGGGACATCACAATCCTAATAAATATTTCTGTTTTTGATAACCAACACATTCTTCATAGCTACTAAGTGGGGTACTTCTTTATAATTGTAAGAAGTTTTTAATCCTAATAATTCAGAACTTACATTATCCTGCTGTCTTTTTGAATTACTTTGTGTATTACTAGAGAAAAAATATCAGATGCAAATATTAAATTATAACCCCCTACCCTCTAAACAAATTAAAAGAGTCCATTATCACCAATTCCTGATATTGTGCTTCAGCAGTCCTGTCGTTTCCCTCTGGATTTTTCCTATTTTCAGTGTAGAAGGTATAATATTTAATGAGTGCTATGCATGGATACAACATTTTTATTCAGAAGGCATACTGAATAGATGTATTTCATTACATTGGATTTTAATGACCTAAAATAAAAAAAGACATCATTTAAATGGTAATAACATTGATCTTTAAACAAATTTTTTAAATTATTATTTACAGTAGCAATTAAGTTTACCAAGACATATTACACTAAAAGTATTCCAAATAGTATCTCAAATATAAAATACAAAAAAAACTTACCCCACCTTTTAATTGAAAAAAAAAAAAAAACATTCAATGACATTTTTCATCTGTAGTTATATATTTCAGGTAATGTGAAACGGTAAGCATCATAAGAGGTGGTGTGCATTTGCAATGTAGGTATAGTAGAATATTGTCTATTTTGAATACCTCTTCAAGAGTATAATGTTCTGAAGTTTATAGTTCCAATATAAAATTAAATTCAGGGTTCATTGATCATTTTAGAGAGATTTGGAAAATGTAGACTTGGTGAGTGGGACACTTAGAAGTGGATGAATGACATTCCTGAGGAGTCTGAGAACTATTGAGTGAAGAACGAAAGAGTGATGATGGTAAACAATGAAAATGACTCATTTCTCAGTTCATCGACAAAGCAATATCCAATTGATTGTAAAAAGAGCACTTTGAAGTGTACATCATTTAATGCATTAAAAATCACCAATCATAACAATTCTGTTCGAAACAGACTAGTCAAATATTCTGTACTTATGAAGGGAAGCTTACAAACTAGGATAATCATGGTTCTTAGTTCAGAGACAGCATGCTTTAGCTACTTAATACGTAAATATGACTACTCACTTGTGCTTATTTAACAAAGAACTTTAGGGAGAATTTAAATTTCTGAAAAAAGATGTATTTGGTTCTGAGAACATCACACTGATATGCCAAACATGTGGAAATAGATGTTCTATTCCCATGGATGATGCAAATATATTACTTAACATATCAATACCAAAATACATAAAGATACCAAAAAAGTATAAGTGTGCCATACCAGGGCAGGACATGAAACAGACACAATTTGT
Source organism: Polypterus senegalus (assembly GCF_016835505.1). Classification (NCBI taxonomy): domain Eukaryota; kingdom Metazoa; phylum Chordata; class Cladistia; order Polypteriformes; family Polypteridae; genus Polypterus; species Polypterus senegalus. Next base: position 133,445,116 of record NC_053160.1, read on the forward strand.
GCAAACAAAGCCTAAATAAAATATGATCTTAGTGACTTTATATGGCCCCGTAATTCAGTTGAGTTACTTTACATTTAGTTACATTACAGTTTTGTACTCTAATAAAGTGATGGACAAAGACATAAGATGTTTGCTTTGGAATAGCTCATATGATAGATGACATGATGAAAAAGAGAAAAATGTGTTAATTGGAAAAAAACCTTAAGAGATGCAACAGTAAATTCGTGAAGCAGGCAATAATAGCAGATACTTGGGCTCAGAGTGAGAAAAAAAAGATGGATGTGACAAAGTCAGACACTGAGAAATGACTAGATACATAAATCTTTAGGCTCTGCTGATTGCAAAGGGACTGGTGGTTTTAGTCACTAGTGACTTTGTGCATAGAAGAGTAGCTTGGAAGGCTCTATATAATTTATATAGACAGTAGAAAGGTTGCAAGCATTTTTTTTAATATTAAAATATCATTAAAAGACCGAAAAATAAGGAGGTCTATTAACTAATATAAAGGGCATAACTAATTACAGTTGGCCCACCGTATTCATGGGGCATTAGTTCCAGGACCACCTGTGAATACCAAAATCTGTAGATGCTTATATAAAATGGCGTAATATTTACATATAACATATACACATCCTCCTGTATATGTTATAACATCTTTAAATTACTTATAATACCTTCTCCTTTTTTTTAGCTGCTTCTGTAAGGGGTCTTCTTGTCCTCTGCATCTTGCTCTGTCACACCCACACATCCATAAACCTCCTCTTAGGCCTTCCTCTTTTTCTCTTGCCTGGCAGCTCCATCATTCTCCCAATATACCCAGCGTCTTTCCTCTGCACATGTCCAAGTCAATGCAATCTTGGCTCTCTAGCTTTGTCTCCAAACCATCCAACCTGAGCTGACCCTCTTATTTACTCCTAATCCTGTCTATCCTCGTTACACCCGATGCAAGTCTTAACACCTTTAACTCTGCCACCACCAGTTCTGTCTCCTGTTATTTTGTCAGTGCCACCGTTTCTAAACCATATAACATAGTTGATATCACTATCATCTTGTAGACCTTCCCTTTCACTCTTGCTGGTACCTGTCTGTCACAAATCACTCCTGACACTCTTCTCCACCCACTCCTCCCTTCCTGCACTCTTTTCTTTCCCTCTCTTCCATGCTCCCCATTACTCTGTACTGTTGATCCCAAGTATTTAAAATCATCTACCTTTGCCAACTCTACTCCTTGCATTCTCACCATTCCTCTGACCTCCCCCTCATTCACACGCTTGTACAGTGGTACCTCTGGTCACGACTGTAATTCGTTCCAAAACTCTGGACGCAACCTGAACATAATTTCCCCATAAGATGGTATGTAAATATAATTAATCCGTTCCAGCCCATACGAACTGTATGTAAATATTTTTTTGTAAGATTTTTAAGCACAAAAATAGTTAATTATACCATTGAATGTACAGTGTAATAGTAAACTAAATGTAAAAACATTGAATAACACTGAGAAAACCTTGAACAACAGAGAAAACTAACATTGCAAAGGTTTGCGCTAAACCATTATGAACCGCTCGCTGTAAACACTTTTTTTATGAGTTTTAAGCACAGTTTTGAGGGAGAGTCCGGCTCCCTGAAGGAAGATTTTGATTTAGAAACCAATAGATTTCTAGTAGATTTCGACTTCTTGTACTCAGCGGCAAGATCGGTAACATGAACGCTGCATTCATACTTTTCAATGCTTTCTTTCTTTAATTGGATTTCAATTTTCTTGGAACCTTTCTTCTCACCAACACTTCTCTTCACTTGCTTAAAGGCCATGGTTAATTGCAAAATTAATGCAGAAGCACACAAAACAGCGAATGCACGCACATCTGACCGAGAATGATGTACAGGGAGAGACTGAACATGTGCGGAAATCCGCCAGTGGCCGCCAGTGTTTTTGTTCGCCACTAAAGCATGTGGTCATGAACAGATGCAAAAGTTTGGCGAACTTTTTAATCGTAACCCGATTTGTACGTGTTCTGAAATGTTTGTGACCAGAGGTTTTACTGTATTCTGTCTTGGTACTACTGACCTTAATTCCTATCCTCTCTAGGGTCTCCACAACCTGTTCCCTGCTCTTGTTACAGATCACAATGTCATCTGCAAACATCATAGTCCACAGGGACTCCTGTCTAATCTCCTCCGTCAACCTTTCCATCATCATTGCAAATAGGAAAGGGCTCAGAGCCAATCCCTGATGTAATTCCACCTCAACCTTAAACACATCAGTCACTCCTACTGCAATCCTCACCTCTGTGCTACTTCCCTCTTACATATCCTGTACCACTCTTACATACTTCTCTGCCAATCTCAAATTTCTCATACAACAAGTCCTCTCTAGATACCCTGTCATATGCTTTCTCTAGGTCCACAAAGACACAATTCAACTGCTTTTGAACTTCTCTATATACTTCTCCATCAACATCTTCAGAGCAAACATCGCACATATAGAGCTCTTTTCCAGCATGAAACTATACTGATGCTCTCTAATCATCACCGCCCTTCTTAACCTAGCTTCCACTACTCTTTCCCATTACTTCATGCACTGCCTCATCAGTTGTATCCCTCTGTAGTTACTACAGTTCTGCACCTCTCCCTTATTCTTAATAATCGGTACCAGTACACATCTTCTCCATTCCATCCTCTCACTTTCCAAGATTGCATCAAACAATCTAGTTAAAAACTACACTGTCATATCTTCTAAACACCTCAATGCTTCCACAGGTCTGTCATCTCGACCAACAGCCTTCCCATTCTTCATCCTCTTCACAGCTGTCCTTATTTCATCCTTGATAATCCGTTGCATTTCCTGGTCCACTATCTCCACATCATCTAACCTTCCCTTTCTCTCATTCTCTTCATTCATCAACTCTCAAAGTACTCATTTCATCTGCTCAACATACTCTCCTCTCTTGTGAGTATGTTTCCATCATTATCCTTTATCACTCTAACATGCTGCTTATCTTTCCCAGCTTGGTCCCTCTGTCTAGCCAATTGATACAGGTCATTTTCTTCATCCTTAGTATCCAACCACTAATACAGTAATCCCTCCTCGATCGCGGGGGTTACGTTCCAGACCCGCGATAGGTGAAAATCCGCGAAGTAGAAACCATATGTTTGTGTGGTTATTTTTATATATTTTAAGCCCTTATAAACTCTCCCACCCTGTTAACATTATTAGAGCCCTCTAGACATGAAATAACACCCTTTAGTCAAACGTTTAAACTGTGCTCCATGACAAGACAGAGATGACAGTTCTTTCTCACAATTAAAAGAAAGCAAACATATCTTATCTTCAAAGGAGCGCCGTCATAAAGGAGCGCGTCAGGAGCAGAGAATGTCAGAGAGAGCTCGCAAAGAAAAAGCAAACAATCAAAAAATCAATACATGCTTTTAAGTATACAGAAGCACCGCGATAAAGCGGCATTTTGTAGAGGAGCGTCCGTGTCCTCTGTGCAAACAGCCCCTCTGCTCACACCCTCCGTCAGGCAGAGAGTGAGAAAGATAGAGAGAAGCAAACAAGCACAGCGCGGGAAGCATATCTTATAGCATTGAGGAGTTTTAATTAATATGCAATACATGCTCTGATTGGGTAGCTTCTAAGCCATCCGCCAATAGCGTCCCTTGTATGAAATCAACTGGGCAATCAAACTGAGGAAGCATGTACCATAAATTAAAAGACCCATTGTCCGCAGAAAGCGGCGAACCAGTGAAAAATCTGTGATATATGTTTAGATGTGCTTACATTTAAAATCCGCGATAGAGTGAAACCGTGAAAGTCAAAGCGCGATATAGCGAGGGATTACTGTACAACCCATCATAAACTTTATCTTTTGCTTTTTCCACCTCTCTCTTCACCTTACACTTTACTTCCTTGTATTCCTGCCTACTTTCTTCATCTCTCTGACCGTCCCACTTCTTCTTTGCCAACCTCTTCCTCTATATATTCTCCTGAATTTCCCCATTCCAATACCAGGTTTCTTTGTCCTACTTCTTCTGTGTAGATGTCACACCAAGTACCCTTCTAGCTGTCTCCCTTACCACTTCTGCTTTCGTTGCTCAGCTATCTGGTAACTCTTCACTGTCTTCTAGTGCCTGTCTTACCAACTCCCTGAACTCCACCTTGCAGTCTTCCTTTTTCAATTTCCACCATTTGATTCTTGGCTCTGCCCTCACTCTCCTCCTCTTTATGATATCCAATGTCATCTTACAGACCACCATCCTATGCTGCTTAACTACACTCCCCTGCCACCACTTTTCAGTCTTCAATCTCCTTCGGATTGACTCTTCTGCATAGGATGTAATCTATCTGTGTGCATCTTCCTCCACTCTCCTTCACAGACCCACCCCGCGTAGGATATAATTCACCTGTGTGCATCTTCCTTCATTCTTGTATGTCACTCTGTGTTCCTCCCTCTTCTTACAATACGTATTCACTACAGCCATGTCCATCCTTTTTGCAAAATCCAAAACCATCTGACTTTCTACATTTCTCTCCTTAACACCATACCTATCAATCACCTCCTCATCCCATATTTTCCCCTCATCAACATCTCCATTGAAATCCACTCAAATCATCAACCTCTCTCCTTTGGGTACAATCTCCACCACTTCATCTAACTCACTCTGGAAATATTCTTTCTCATCCATCACTTATCCCAACTTGTGGGGCATATGCACTAATAACATTCATCATCACACCTTCAATTTCCAGGTTTATAATCAACACTTTGTCCAAACCTAATATAATGTAAAATTATATGTACTGTAAATATATGGTCTACTGTATTGTTTAGGGAATAATGACTTTGACAATCAGCATGCCACTTTTCAAAACATTTAAGATTCTTATTTTCTCATTGAAAAGTAGCACATTATACTTCCTCTTAGCCTTTAAATGATTGACCACTTTTAATTTCTTTTTAAGAAACATTTTTCATAAACATAAAAACAAATGGTGCACACAATGTTGACACCTAGAGACTCAGAGTCGGGATTGCTAACTGAACGGCTTTTGTTTAAAGGAATGTGGGGCAGCACTTTCTGCTGTGCGTGTGTGTGCCCCTGTCAGTAATAACAGTTTTGTTGGTTGAAGATTTAGTATTTAATTTAAATTGTACTGATTACCTACAGGCAACTTGTATGTGCCCAAATCATTTCTAGCCTGCACAGCTTTTTCACATTTTCTTGCATAAATAACTTTACCTAAGTTTAAAACTGGTGCCTTGACCAGGTGTCTGCAAGCTGATGAACAGACTCACTTTGATTGGCTTTGGGTGGTCTTTGGGTGGTATTTATGCGTTCCATTCATATCACTACAGAGAAGTGAACGTTTTGATCCATGTACACTTTCATGAAACGGAACACTCAATAAAAAGCTTTTGGGTTGAATAAACAAGGAAAAATGCTCCATAAGGAGTAGTTTATACTTTCTTGTTTATCTGTGTTTTTTTTTCAGTGGCTAAATAATGCAGGTAATCGGCAGCATACCAGTAAGATCAGTTCTATGTAAGCCTCTCATTCAGTTCACTGCAGAGAAGTGCGGTGTGTGTGTTTTTTTTAATTGTGACATGTTGCATATTTTTCATACAAAGATATACCAAAACACACCATTGACCACATTACTGTGTCTTCTCCACAGAAAAACCTGCTACAAGTTAAAATCCGTTAGAATGAACTCTATTTTAACAAATTTCTTTTTTGGTCCTAGCCAATTTCCTATAGAATTAGTGTTAAAAACTTATTACAGCAAAATCCAATTTATCTGCAAAATTCATTAGAATGAAATCATTTTTTATAAGAAAGCAGCAAAACATGCATATTTTTTCTGTACCTGACCCAAAAATCATTCTCAGAAGCTTTGTTGAACAGACTCCGATTCCATCATCTGTGAGATTTTGTTTTTTTCTTTTAATGCTGTCTAACCACTATCTTCATTCCTCGACAGCAAAGTTCAATGGTTATTTTTAATGGTTTTAATGCTTGAATTTTGTTTGAATACAATGAAGTTGAATTTAAACATCACCTGGGGCACATCAAGAAGCAGACTGAAGGAATGCTGGAGTGACAACTCCTTTTAGACTTTAAAGTACTGCCTTGTCACAATTTTTCATGTGTGCAGGTATGTCTTGTACCATCTTTATGCTTTCTTGAAGTGTCATTTTTGTACTTGTTCATCTAATTTACCTGTATTGTTCAGATGAAGATGAAAATGATGTAACAGAGACCATGCGCCTCATATATAAACGGTGCCTACAGACAAAATTGTTGCGTAAGAACATTTCCATGTTCAAATCACGATGTATAAAACCTAAACTTGGCTTAAAGCCACGTACATATCCACAGGAGCTCATACCCTGTCATACGCAAGTTCTGTGTTCGGTTTTGCAGACTGGCGGCAACCAGCGTCAAAGCAGTGCTACTGTTCCAGTGTGGGTACCGTTTCTTTTTTAGATCCACATCCCTGACGCGGCTTTATAAATACACTGAAATTAACCGCATATTGTTTATTAGTTTAATGCATCTTTGTAATTAACCTGTAACAATATAATGGTCCACAGAATGGTCAAACTATTCTAAATACGATAGCTGCTTTAGCATTGTTACTCTCACTGTACCTTCTTCTTCTTTCAGCTGCTCCTGTTAGGGGTTGCCACAGCAGATCATCTTTTTCCATATTACTCTTACTGCAGCACTCAGAGTATTTATATCACTGCATCTGAGTGGGGAATCACAGCTGTACAGCAGCTGATCAGAATGAGAATTATCGGTATACAGCATCTAGCACACGCTGCCTCAGCCATGCTGTCTATTGAACTGCTCTCATACGGCAAACGCTTCAGAGCCTTTCCTCTCGGTTAAGAAACAGTTTCATCCCAAGAACTATACTCAATCAGTCCATCAATTGCTCCTTCTAGAACGCTTTGTACTTATAAGTACAATTACCTCACTGTAAACTTGCGATACAGTTATAATACTGCACAACCTGAGCCACTTTATAAAGTGCGTATTTACATTTGATGATATCATTTTTAAGGTGAAATGCAGAAAAATATGTTTTTGTTATACTGTATTATACAGATAAAACTTTAACTTCATTTAAATAATCTATATTGTTAATAATTAAACATGTGAGGACACGATGCCACAGCGCTAGTGAGGCACTGGCGCTCCATTCATGGATTGTTCCTGCCTCACGCTGTATCCTTGCTGGTGCAGACGTGACACTGGAAGGATAGAATAACTCTACATGTACTACAAAGATATTTTAATGTTCCTTAAAAGTTTTGAAGAATCGGCATTCTAAGCTTACAGATGACTTAATGTCTATTACAAAGCTGATTGTGTGGTGATTGGGTATTTGGAGAAAGAAAAGTAAGGACAGGAATTGGGGTTAGTACATTTGAAAGAGATAGTACTGCTACAATAAAGTATTTCATCAAAGGTCGCGCATGGAGCAGCAAGCATCTTGCATGAGACATGAACAATCACTGCACCACCGTGTTCCCACGTTTAATAACATTCTTTGACTCCTATCATCATGAAAATTATATCAGGTATACATCTCAGTATTTTAATTATTCAGAGAGCTGTAATATTACGAATGTAATGGATTCTGTGTCCTGTCAGAGGAAGAGAAAGCCCGGAAGCACGTAGTGATTCACACACATAGAGCACATAGAAGAACAAATACAAAACAAAGTATTTATCATGCTACTTTAGTTACGATGGGATTTAAAAAAACTAGTAAATTAAACAATTTTAAGATGAAGTTTATGATGTTCTACTTTAATGATTAAATAAACTACGAGATTAAAGTTGACATTTCGAGCTTTTTTCCCACTGTGTGCCTTCTTTTTTTCTCTGTACCGTAATAAGCTTTCATATGACACTCAGACTGTGGGCTATGACTTGCCTTTTCATGGCATATTTGATATCTGAGCACTTCTTTTTTATTTCAGGCACTGTGCAACTTTGTGAACTTGAACTTTCGAGTTTCTCCGACACGTTATGTCACTTGATCAACTTCCTTTTGTTGTTTACACCACTGTTTAAACCAACAAGTAGTATGTTTTTCCTTGCCTCCACTTGGTATTCGCTGAAACTCTTCTATTTTCCCTCGTGCTTTTGCCATTATCTTTTCACAGAAGGCTGAGCTTAAGGGCTATTTATATTGATTTGCATATTCAAAGGGGCGTAATTCTGGGTTGGGGTGTGACAGCAGGCGCGTGCACGTGCGTTACTTTTCACGCTAACCAGGATTTGTGGAGCGAAAGAACGTGGAAGTTGGCATTTGCACAGATTTATGCATCTGGATTTTTTGTGCATAAGCATATTTCCACTTTTGTACACACGCCATGTTATAGTGTGAATTCTACGCATGCCGTTATGCATGAGGCCCCATATCCTTGGCTGTAGATATGCTAAAGTATATACTGTATGTTTCATTGTTCCTGAAATTTGGTTGTTATGCAGTTGGGGATTTAACATTTCAATTGTAAGTGACAAGTAGAACAATAAACTAAAAATATCTCCTGTTATCTGTAAATAAAAAATACCTTATTTAAAATTCATAAACATTTTTAATTTTCACTTTAATCACAAAATAGACCTTTTCACTTTGATATTAGAACATTAGAACACTCTAGATGAGAACAGGCCATTCAGCCCAACAAAGCTCGCCAGTCCTATCCACTTATTTCTTCCAAAAAACATTAAGTCGAGTTTTGAAAGCCCCTAAAGTCATACTGTCTACCACACTATTGTATTTTGTAACTTATTCCAAGTGTCTATCATTCTTTGTGTAAAGAAAAACTTTTTTTTGCGAAATTTACCCTTAACAAGTTTCCAACTGTGTCCCCATGTTCTTGATGAACTAATTTCAAAATAACAGTCTCGATCCACTGTACTAATTCCCTTCATAATTTTAAACCAATCATATTACCTCTTAATCTTCTTTTGCTTAACGTGTACAGGCTCATCTCATTTAATCTTTCCTCATAATTCAACCCAAGCGTAATTGTTGTGTTAGATTTGTACCTTTTGTGAAAGTGTTTCTTTTATATTTGGACTTCAGGCTTCATACATTATATAGTTTATGCCTACATTTTGTCATCTACTACTAGAATATAAAAAACGTTTCTGTTTTAACAATGTATTTACACAGTTTACTGTAGAAACGGAACAGACATGAAATGCGTGTGTTCCAAACAACAATCTATTATTTCCACTCTAAAACTCCACTTCACTCCCAGAAAATCAATCAAGACATGAGCTGGGAGAAGTTTGTGCATGTTCTAAGTTGGTGGGGGGACGGAATAGCCGGCTGCTTGCAGCCTGATTTTATCAGCACATTTAGATGCCAAAAGACGCTTGTGGAGAGCTGTGAACGATTTTAAGAAGTGATTTAAGGTGGGACGGATTTACAAGTTTTTTCGTAGGCTCTGGTAATTCTAGTGTCAAATTTCATCTGCCACAAATCTGCCCAAGCCTGTGTGCTATCAAAGTCCTTCTGTAATGATATAACGGATTCCAAATTATCTGATAATCCACCTATCTTGGTATCATCTGCAAACTTAAGCAGCTTATTACTTATATTCCTACCTAAATCATTTATATATATTAAAAATAGCAGCGGCCCTAGTAGTGACTCCTGTGGAACACTACTTCTGATGAGGTTCCTCGCACCATCACCCTCTGCTTCCTGTGTTGGACCCAATTCTGCACCCATCTAAAAACATCAACCTGAACTCCAACTTCTTTTAATTTGATGCCCAACCTCTTATGTGGCACCTTATCAATTGCTTTCTGAAAGTCAGGATAAATATCATATGCTCCACTTTGATCAAATCCTTTTGTTGCTTCCTCATACAATTCCAGCATGTTAGTAAAACACCACCTTCATCTTCTGAACCCATGCTGACTGTTCAGAATAACTCCTGTCCTTGCCAGGTGTTGCTCAATCTTATCCTTAACTAGCAAAATACCCGCGCTTCGCAGCGGAGAAGTAGTGTGTTAAAGAAGTAATGAAAAAGAAAAGGAAACATTTTAAAAATAACGTAACATGATTGTCAATGTAATTGTATTGTTACTGTTATGAGTGTTGCTGTAATATATATATATATATACACACACACACACAGACACACACACATATAAACATGTATACATATACATATATACATATAAACAAATCTACATATACACATATCTACGCATACACATATCTATATATATATATATATATATATTGTGAACGCTGGCCCGGACACAGACAGACAGACATCTTTGTTTTCACCCAACACACCGTTTATTTACACTAATATTTACAAAAGTCTACCATGCAGTCACACCCCAGTGCCTCCAGCACCGATCCCCCAAAGTCCAGGCCACACAGTCCTTTTATGGCCGCCTCCTGTCCTCTCGCCAGCTTTTTCTTCCTTCCTCTCGACTTTCGCACCAACTGCTGGGAGGCGGCCCCTTTTATGGGAACCCGGATGGGCTCCAGCTGCTTCCCGGCACTCCTCCGCAGACATGCCCTTGTGTGGCGGAAGTGCCGGCTGCGCACCCGGAAGCCGTCCGGGTGTCCCCTGTCATCTTCCCCCCACCACTTCCTGGTGTGGCGGAAGTGCTGGGCTCCAGGGCTGTTCAGGCAGCAGGGCGCCGCCTGGCGGTGACCACGGGCCCCTACAGGGCTGGGCTTCCATGCCCCCTACCCGAGGCCACCAACGTAACCAGGGCAGACACCCCCTCGTGGTCTGGTGGAGGTACAGGCCCTCCTCCGGTCCTCCTGGGCGTGTCCCGGCCGAGCTCCTGCATCGGGGGGGCAGCCACCCGTATATTTTTCCTAGCTGCAAAGGATTATTTTGGTTACAGCGATGCTGTGTATTCGAGTTCCACACTGAACTGTTTGAGTTAGCCAAGATGGAGGCTTTTATGCCTTGTAACCCAGAAGTGACGTCAGTCTGGGTGCCGGGACAGGAAGTGACGTCAGTCTGGGTGCTGGGACAGGAAGTGATGTCACTTTCCCGTTTTTGATCTGCAGAAATAACAGAGAAAGTTTTAGAGCACCCTGCCACCCCCTGGTGTGGCGGGTAATTACCTTCACTTGGTCCCTTCAGCTCACCCCTAGTCGCACGTGTGTGACACGGCCCTCAGCCCAGACCCATCGGGTCGGGCGTACCTGCTCGTGAGGTCGTGACACCGGGAAAAGGAATCAGCATTGGCCTGCAGCAGACCTCGACGATAAACAACTGAAAACTTATAAGGCTGTAGGTCCAAAAACCACCTCGTGACTCGTGGATTCGAGTCCCGGTGTAATGCCATCCACTGTAATGGTGCATGGTCAGTCACCAGGGTGAATTCCCGACCCAGGAGGTAGTACCTCACCTGCGTAATCTGCCATTTAATTGCCAATGCCTCTCGCTCCACTGCTGCATACCTGGTCTCTCAGTCCAACAGTTTCCGACTCAGGTACATCACGGAGTGTTCCACTCCATTGACACTTTGGCTCAGCACGGCACCAAGACCTGTGTCCAGAAGCATTCGTATGGAGAATGAAAGGCAATTTAAAGTTAGGTGCCTTCAAAATAGGAGCTGACGTAAGGGCCTGCTTAAGGTCACTAAATGCAGCGTCAGTATTATCATCCCAAACCATGTGATTAGGTTTCCCCTTCTTTGTCAGGTTTGTCAAGGGCGTTGCTCTCTCTGAAAACTAGGGTACAAACCGGCATTAGTAACCCGCTAAGCCGAGAAATGCTTGTACCTGCCGCTTGGTTATCGGACGGGGCCAATTCATTATGGAATCTATTTTGGAGCATTGTGGTTTGACCGTACCCCGGCCCACTAGGTAACCTAAATATTTGGCTTCGACCAATCCAAAATAGCATTTCTTTGGATTAATACGAAGTCCGGCATTCGCTAGAGTCCGTAATACAGCCTCAACCTGCGGTAGATGTTCCTTCCAAGTGCTGGAATAGATGACAACGTCATCCAAGTAGGCAGCACTGTACGAATTATGGGGTCGAAGCACTTTGTCCACCAGACATTGGAAGGTAGCGGGCGCCCCATGTAATGCGAATGGAAGAACACGATACTGCCAATGTCCGCTAGGAGTGCTAAACGCAGTCTTTTCCTTTGCGGAGTCCGTTAAGGGAACCTGCCAGTACCCCTTTGTCATATCAAGAGTAGTCAAAAATTTGGCATGTCCTAGCCACTCAAGGAGGTCATCCACTCGTGGCATCGGATAGGTGTCAAATTGGGAGACTTGGTTAAGCCGAGGGAAGTCATTGCAAAACCTCCAACTTCCGTCCGGCTTTTTGACCAACACGATTGGACTGGACCAGGGACTAAAACTTTCCTCTATCACACCTAGATCCAGCATTCGTTTGATCTCCAACTCCACTTCTGCCTTTTTTGCTTCAGGAATCCAATATGGGTGTTCCCTGACTATAAACCCTGGTTTCATCACTATGTCATGCGCAATCAGGGAGGTTCGTCCAGGAATTTCACTCACTACCTCTGGGACAGACAGGATAAATTATCACCGAAGTTAAGATGTAATTTATGAGCAAGAGTGAGAAGGGCTGTCCGGAAGAGGGATCGGGATCCCTTTCCTTCCATGGCTTCAGCAAATTAACATGATAAATCCGCTCTTTAGGTCGACGATTAGGTTGGATAACTAAATAATCGACCAGACCCTTCCTCTCCTTAACTTCATATGGGCCTTGCCAATGAGCCAATAATTTGGAGTGTGACACGATCTCCCGGGTGGAACTCCCGAAGCGATGTGCCACAGTTGTAACAACGAGCCTGGGCTGCTTGCACCTTCTCCATGTGAGAATGTAGGATAGGTCTAATTTTTGCAAATCTATCGCGTAATTGTGCGATATATTCAAGTATATTTACAGAGGGAAGGGCCTCCTCTTCCCATCCTTCTTTTAATATATCCAATAAACCCCGGGGTTGTCATCCATACAATAATTCAAAGAATGAGAACCCCATAGAGGCTTGTGGGACTTCCCGATATGCAAAAAGGGCGAGGGGGAGGAGCTGATCCCAGTTCCTTTCATCCTCATTGACTACTTTGCGTAATATCTGTTTGAGAGTTTGATTAAACCTCTCGACTAGACCATCTGTTTGAGGTTGATATACAGAGGCCTTTAAATGTTTTATTTTTAGTAACTTAGCTGTCTCCCTGAACGTCTCCGAGGTAAATGGGGTCCCTTGATCCATCAGAATTTCTTTAGGGATTCCGACTCGCGCAAATACTCCTACTAACTCCCGTGCGATATTTTTGGAAGTGGCTGAATGTAATAGAATAGCTTCAGGATATCGAGTAGCATAATCCACCAGGACCATTATATATTTATGTCCTCTGGCTGAAGGTTCTAGGGGTCCCACCAGGTCAACCCCGACACGTTCAAATGAGACATCAATTGGGGTAAAGGGATTAAAGGAGCACAGTCCTTCCTAGGAATCTGTCGTAATTAACATTCCGGGCAGTACATGCAAAAACAGCGGACCTCCTCATTAATCCCAGGGCAAAAAAATCAGAGCTTAATTCGCTCTAACGTTTTCTCGGGGCCCAGATGGGCTCCCAGGAGGTGGGTATGAGCTAGTTCACAGACTTGTCGCCGGTAAGTCCGTGGAACTAAGAGCAGTGACCTTACGTCTCCTTCATGATTTGCCACCCGATATAAAAGGTCATTATTTAATACAAAGTGGGGACCTTGTGGCATGGGATGGGTTGTGCGCTGGCCATCTACTAAGACAACTGCATTTTTTGCAAATTTAAGGAAGTCATTATTCCATTGCTCCCTTTTAAATGAAGCCGGTGTCTGTCTAAACTGAAATTGTAGACGACTGACGGGATCAGACTCGACCTCAAGGGTCGTGGTTTCAGACCGAGCCGGCGCAGCGCTTGGAGATGACGTATCGCTCTGCGACGGTCCGGCCATTTCCACGTCATTCTGTAAGGCCGCATTCTGCTCCTCTACCGACTGTGTACACGGCGTGGGGGTAGCTGAGGACGCAGAATCAGCATCCATAACAAGACCTAGTGTTTTTGTAGGGATAGCGATTGTTTTGCCGCAGTTTTTATCAGACCAATCTCTACCTAGTATCAAGGGGAACGGAGGATTATCGTGCACCGCCACTACTATTTTTTTAACCACTCCGTTTTAGCAAATGTAGCAGCGGGCAGGCTCGTTTGATCGGATGTTCCCATGAATACAGGTTAGACGGGTCTTTATTTTAACTTTTGTCGCGGCAAAACCAAATGGCGAGCAAAAATGGTAACGTTACTGCCAGAGTCAAATAAAGATGGTACTTTAACGCCATTGACTAACGCTTCTCCCGTTTGAGCAAAGGCCAAAGGATTAGCAGAAGCACTCTGCCTCTCGTTCTGTGTCTCTCCGCAGACCCTCGTGTCACCTCGCGAAGCCTTCCGCCGCGCATCAGAGTTCTCCAAAGCATGCTCCTCAATGTAAGAAAAAGACCCTAATTTAGCGGCACAAGTCCCTCTGGGTTCACAGGGATTCCGTTCTGTTTCTCCCAAGTAGGTTTCCTCCCTCACTGGGGCAGCCACCCGTATATTGTTCCTAGCTGCAAAGGATTATTTTGGTTACAGCGATGCTGTGTATTCGAGTTCCACACTGAACTGTTTGAGTTAGCCAAGATGGAGACTTTTATGTCTTGTAACCTGGAAGTGACGTCAGTCTGGGTGCTGGGACAGGAAGTGATGTCAGTCTGGGTGCCGGAACAGGAAGTGACGTGAGGTCAGGTAGGTTTTCCCGTATTTGATCTGCAGAAATTGTTAACAGAGAAAGGTTTAGAGCACCCCGCCACCCCCTGGCCTGGCGGGTAATTACCTTCACTTGGTCCCTTCAGCTCGCCCCTAGTCGCACGTGTGTGACAACATATACACATCTACATATATATACATATATATACACATATCAACATATATATACACATACATATACATACATACATACACACACACATATACATATATACATATATACATACATACAGATAAATATACATATATATATACACACAGACACATATATACATACAGGGTGGGCCATTTATATGGATACACCTTAGTAAATTGGGAATGGTTGGTGATATTAACTTCCTGTTTGTGGCACATTAGTATATGTGAGGGAGGAAACTTTTCAAGATGGGTGGTGACCATGGTGGCCATTTTGAAGTTGGCCATTTTGGATCCAACTTTTGTTTTTTCAATAGGAAGAGGGTCACGTGACACATCAAACTTATTGGAAATTACACAAGAAAAACAATGGTGTGCTTGGTTTTAACGTAACTTTATTCTTTCATGAGTTATTTACAAGTTTCTCTTTGTTTACAGCCATTGACATGTCACAGAGGTTAACACGTGAGGAGCGGATAGAAATTGTGTTGATGTCTGGTGAACGCAGTAACCGGGTCATTGCAGCAGATTTCAATGCAAGGCACCCTACGAGACCACCCATCTCCCATGCTACAGTTAGCAAACTGCTTGCTAAGTTTCGTGAAACTGGTTCAGTGTTGGATTTGCCAAAATGTGGACGAATGAAAACTGTCACTAATGAAGAAACATCAGTGGCTGTCCTAGCTTCATTCAGCAAGAGCCCACAGCGTAGCACTCGCCGCATTTCACTGGAGAGTGGCATTAGTCGAACATCCCTTCGGCGGATATTAGCTACTCACAAATGGCACCCTTACAAACTCCAGCTACTGCAGCATCTCAACGAGGATGACCCAGATCGGCGCACTGAATTGGCAGAATGGGCAAAACAAAAACTGGAACAGGAAACTCAGTTTACGCAGAAGATTTTGTTCAGTGATGAGGTAAACTTTTATGTAAATGGTGAAGTTAACAAACAAAACCACTGCTATTGGTCTGACACAAACCACATTGGATAGATCCCTCCAAGACTGTTGGAACAAAAAAATTGATGGTATGGTGTGGTATATGGGGTACAAAGATAGTGGAGCCATTCTTCATCAATGGAAACCTCAAGGCCACTGGATATGCGAAATTGCTACATGATGATGTGTTTCCCTCTTTATGCACTGAAGCTGGCACGTTCCCTGAGTTTTTCCAGCAAGATGGTGCACCACCACATTATGGGTGTCAGGTCCGAGCATTCCTAGATGAACAGTTTCCTGGAAAGTGGGTTGGTCGTCGTGGGCCAGTTGAATGGCCCCCAAGGTCTCCCGATCTGACCCCCTTAGACTTTTATCTTTGGGGTCATCTGAAGGCAATTGTCTATGCTGTGAAGATACGAGATGTGCAGCACCTGAAACTACGGATACTGGAAGCCTGTGCTAGCATTTCTCCTGCGGTGTTGCTATCAGTGTGTGAAGAGTGGGAGGAGTGGGTTGCATTGACAATCCAACACAATGGGCAGCACATTGAACACATTTTATAAGTGGTCAGAAACTTGTAAATAACTCATGAAAGAATAAAGTTACGTTAAAACCAAGCACACCATTGTTTTTCTTTTGAAATTCCCAATAAGTTTGATGTATCACATGACCCTCTTCCTATTGAAAAAACAAAAGTTGGATCCAAAATGGCCGACTTCAAAATGGTCACCATGGTCACCACCCATTTTGAAAAGTTTCCCCCCTCACATATACTAATGTGCCACAAACAGGAAGTTAATATCACCAACCATTCCCATTTTATTAAGGTGTATCCATATAAATGGCCCACCCTGTATATATACAGATCTACATATATATACATATCTACATATATACACACATATACATATACATATCCACATATATATACATATCTGCATATATATATATATATATATATATATATATATACTCTATATAGTAAAATCCCCGCGCTTCGCAGCGAGAACTGCTTTTAAATTTTTATTAACAAGAAAAGAAAACCTTTTTAAACTAAGGGAAAATATACCAATAACTATCTGTTAAGGATCTCTTTGTATACCAGGTTGTCAGTTCAGCACTCCGGTTGTAATATGACCAAGCTGTGCACTGAAATTACTTTTGAGAATGCAACGTATAATTGTCCAGGAGAAAAGCAATGTTGCCTCAAATCAATGGCAACCTTTTGTAGGGTCTGTCCCTGAGACTTATTAATTGTCATCGTGAAGCATAACCTTACTGGAAATTTGAGGTATTTGAATTGAAATGGGAGATCAGAGGGTATAACGGTGATGCGAGGAATACATTCAGAGTGTGGTGCTCTGCTGTTTTTTTGTATAGCTGCCTTCAAACAGCTTCTCCGCTGCTTTATAAATGAACGCCATATAAGGCCGCCGTTTCTTCTTGCTTCGCGGTTCTGTACTGTTTTATTGTTTGTTTATTACGATTGCTATAGTTATTGTGTAGCTATTCGAGACTTACTTTACTGTTCAGGTACCCATTTCCTTTATTTAAACCGTGGCTTGTACGCTATTTTTTTGTTAGTTTATTATGGTTATAGATATTTATTGATTCCCTTCTTTAGCTGACTGCCTGCTCATATAAGGCGCTCCGCTGGTTTTTTGTGAAGCAGACTTTACACAGCTTCTCCACTGTTTTATAAACGAACGACATATAAAGCCATCCTTTTTCCTTGCTTTGCCAAGGAAGCTGCCTTTGTATTTAAACCACAGGTTCTCCGCTGTTTTATTGTTTGTTTATTACGATTATTATAGTTCTCTTTATATATCACGTTGTCAGTTCAGCACTCTGGTTGTAATATGACGAAGCTGCGCGAGCTCACTCTTGAGAATGCAACGTATAGTTGTCCAGGAGAAAAGCAATCTTGCCTGAAATCAATGGCAACCTTTTGTAGGGTCTGTCCCTGAGACTTATTACTTGTCATCGCGCAGCAGAGCCTTACTGGAAATTGGAGGCATCTGAATTGAAATGGGAGATCAGAGTGTATAACGGGGATGCGAGGAATACATTGAGTGTGGAGAAACTCTAGAGACAGCGTGTGTATTAACTTGTGGATTTTTCTGTGAGTATTTGGTGGCAGCATGATGAAGTTTCTTCCGCAAGACCGCGTTAGCTGTGGAGCTAAGCTCAGAGCATATTGTTTTCCTACCTTGTCAATTGTGTAATGCGTTCTTTGAACAGGTTTGATGCATGGAAGTGATCATTTGTACTGCGTTCAGTCAGTTCACGTGAGCATTTCTCTTGTGTGATGTTGTGATGTCCATGGCTTTATTTAATGTTAGCTAAGACCCGGCACTTAAAAGTTTCTCGCTACAGCAATTTTAATTCCGTTACAAAGTGATCCAAAATCTCATTTATACCTCATGTCTTCTCATTAAACTTGTATCTCACGAATAAAGTATTCGGCATTTTTCTTCAGCGCTCTTTGGGAGCTGTTCCTTCTTTTCTACATACTGCATTCACAGTCAGTTCACGTGATTACGTGGGAGGCGTGATGATGTCACACGCAGCTCCGCCCCCCACAGCCATCGAGCTAAAGTCCATTACAGTATAAGGAGAAAAATAGGTTCCAGTTATGACCATTACACGTAGAATTTCGAAATGAAACCTGCCCAACTTTTGTAAGTAAGCTGTAAGGAATGAGCCTGCAAATGTCAGCCTTCTACCTACATGGGAAGTTGGAGAATTAGTGATGAGTGAGTGAGTGAGTGAGGGCTTTGCCTTTTATTAGTATAGATAATTACTTCCATTATTTTTCCTGTGATGCATGTCAAGCTTACTGGCCTGTCAGCATTTTGCTTCACCACATTGAACAATTCATCAAACACCAAAGTACACACATTGACCCTGTAGGATCTGCAAAGTGGCTTGCTGTCACATTTTGATAGCAAACAGAGACTCTGATGTCATGTTCCAACTTAAACACACTTTGCCACCCGATTTTTTGCTGGTACTGCAACTCGTGCACACATTGCATTAATTTCTGAAGACATGCTCAGAGGACGCATCAAATGAACGCTGGGAATGCATGGCAGCCCTAACATTTCCCCTACCATATACACAAAATTAATTGTGGACATTGTGATAAGCTGAGTCTACAGACACTTTATAAGTAGCAGTTATTATAACTATTTATAGCTTACGACAGTTTTTAGCATTCTATCAAGTGAGAACGCAGTGGTTGGTTAATGCCACACTGGCATTTAGTGCCCCCTGTCTGAGTCATCCACTGCCTTGAAAGCCTGCGAGTCACAGGGTTTCTAAAGGCTTCTCTGAGTTTTGAACTGGCAATACACCAAGGTGTGTGTGTCCGATGCCACTGTCAGAGGGGGACATTTTTTGTACACAGAGTCATTCCATTTCTCTCTTAGGAAAAGAAACATGTCAATTATTACATTTAAAACCCAGCAGATGAACAGGCAATAGGCACCGATTGTTGGCACTGGGGATGAGAAGTTAAAAGACTGTTTGCAGATTGTAGGTATTTGCTGTATTGCAAAGGAGTTACCACTTTGAAGGTTTTGGCTGGTTCAGATTACAAACAATACA
This sequence comes from Polypterus senegalus, assembly GCF_016835505.1. Classification (NCBI taxonomy): domain Eukaryota; kingdom Metazoa; phylum Chordata; class Cladistia; order Polypteriformes; family Polypteridae; genus Polypterus; species Polypterus senegalus. Next base: position 133,464,640 of record NC_053160.1, read on the forward strand.
GAGTTGTGATAACAGAACTGCTCCTTCCTTGGAGGATTTCTGTATTTACCTGACTTGGCAATTAACATGTTTGACAATATTGGTTTCTAAACAGCAGATCTGTACTCATTAATGGTTGGTAACAATACATTTTGTTGACTTGTGTTTTCATTATTTGTTAAACCCAGGAAATTTAGATGTGCCATTGTTTAATCTGGTTGTCCAGAACTGATAATTGTAGGGACTGAAGGAGATTTAATCTCTGGCCAGGAGAAGGCAAAAGTTTGGGGGACAGTCCACTGAGAACACAGCCAAGACACTCGGACAGAGCACAGGGGCTCGCAGGCTGACAAGGGTACGTGACTGGCACGACGTGAGGCACAAGGACGGCAATACTTACTACAATAATAGCTCTACAAGGAGACGCCGGTTGTGGGTCCAGCGAGAGAGGGAAGCCGCATGATAGGACCGAGCAAAGCTGGCAGACAAGAAATAAGGCGTGCCTAATTCACAGCAATACAAGGAGCCCAGGGTGGGAAAAAAAAGGAACAACGAAGAGACGCCGACAGGGATTCCACGATTTTGACAAAACTTCTCTTGGGAAACGAGTGTCCGGTGAACAGAGTGCATCCGTGGACAGTTGAACAATTAAGTTGTGGGGTAACACTGAGAACAAACTGGACTTTGCACCACTACAGGTTGTATCATCCAATTCTGTTTTTAATGGACTTTTAGAGTGTGGACTATGTGCTTTCCTTTCTAAAAAAGAAATTTTCTTCATGATACTGTTAGATTTGGTTTATGTTCATTTATCTTTTTAATGTACTTATTATTGTCTGGTGTAATAGAAGTTACTGTTGCTTTTCCTGAAATTACTGTTGTGTCTTTCATTGTGTGTTTACTCACCGCCCAATTTAAAGAATCCTGTGTGCTATTATTGGTAAATTTCAGGAGTTCCCAGTCTCTTGATAAAACTGGGTGGCGTAGTCAGATATTTAAATGGTGTCTAAGTTAGATTACCTGTAAGTGTGACCAGACACCTGTTACATAAACTATATTATCTACAGGTGTGCTTCAAATTGAAGCAGCCCAATTGCAAAGTGTGTGTTTGAAGCTACTGCAGGAAGGAAAGAGCAGAGAGTTGCGGTTAAGAGGTTGCTGGCAGAGGGAATATGTGCACAGAGAAAGAAAGAAGGTGAAAGTTCACCATGTAACTTACATGTGGAAGTGAACAAGCAGTTGGTGCCACATGGTTGAAAACACATGTGCGTGGACAGGGGAAAGGAAGTTTTAAAATACTGTAGTGACACTGTGCCTGATCAAAGCAGGACATGGGGTATGTGAAGAAGAAGGGGGTAGAGAAGGCTTTTTACTTATTTTTTCTCATCACTTTTTGCTTTGGAGTTACTGCAATTATTGTATATAGCACCTGCACTTATTTTTGTTAATATTCTTACATTGAACTAGGACATTACTGTAAATAGTTATTGGCAAATCTAGAATAAAAAAGAATTCTATTTTCTGGAACAGTCATCATTGTCTGTATGTCTATTCTCTCATCTAAAATTGTGTAACAGTATCATTCCATGGGCACCTTAAATATACTTTCAATATTTTCCACCACATCCAAATAAACACTGACTACTTTTGCAAAGTTGTAGTCATATTACTCTCCCCTTTAACCTAAGCCAGCTTATAGATATTATAGGCATAGGCTTTCTCCATCATGGAGTACCAGTAAAATGGAACCCATCAAGGCAGCACTAACCCCAACAGGAGAATCAACTGTCAATCACAAGACACACTAATGCTCATAACACACCCATTGAGAGCTGCCTATAAATCCACTGCTATTCTGAAGGCAGCAATATGCCATTTTACTAGGATTAACCAATGACAGGGTTAGAAAATGGGAGGCAAAAGGCTTTACAAATAAAAACAAAAGCATATATCAGTCCAACTAAATATTTAATTTTACATAAGGTGGTGTTTAGTATTACATCTAAAAATGTGAATAGTTTATAGTTAATTTTTTTTTTATTTGAAGAAAATAACATTGCATACAATAAAGTTGAGCTTATACAACAAATTACTTCATGGTCAAACCAGAAAAACAGCAGAAAAAAAAAATTAGAAAGTTAAAAAAAGAAATGAACAAAAAGAGACAAAACCTAACAAAACAGAATTCAACCACTACCAAACAAATGTATAGTTTAAAGTTTATATATATTGTGTAGTTACCACTGTAAATGTTTTTGAATAATTTCACCTTTCTCTTTTTAAATTAAGAATTAATTTTGAACTTTCTAGAAATATTTTAAAAGAACATACTGTATGCATCAACTGTAATAGTATTTCAGAATGTTTCTGTTTCATGTAATTATAAGTTTTTAAATTTAAAATAATGTTAAGCATATTTTCTATCAAAAGAACTTTGTAATTTACAGTCCACAAAATGTACTTAAAAAAAAGCATCGCTGATCTCTCATCATTTATGAGTCAGTAATGTGTTGCACTGATGTCTCCCTTTGTTTTCTTTACCAGACCATTAGGCTGCAATCTCAGCAAATGTCTCAGAGAGCAGGATAATTGTAAAGAATTGCAAATAAATTATTTATTACATTTTACTTTTTAAAAGCAAAGTTAAAAAAAGAATAGTACACTATGTGGGATGCCTAGAATCAGCATTGTCAAATAAGTTTTTTTGCATTTATACAGAGGAAGTAGACACCGTTTTGTAGTTGTTACCTGACGTATCTTACAGATACAGCCTTTTTTAAATATAAAATAGTAAAAGATTCTGCTGCACAGTGATAAGTGCTGCTGTCTTACATTTTGAGGAAACCATGCTTGATTCTCAGCCTGCTTACAGAGTGGAGAATGCATATTCCATCTGTGTCTATGTAGGTTACATCTCACTTCCCCATTATGTGTAATAAGTTTATTTCAGACTTTAAAGTGGCCTGCTGAGAATGAATACTTTCTCCTGTGTAAGGTTTACTCCTGCCTCTTTCCTGATGCTCGTAGGATAGGCTTTAGCACCTCATAATCATTTAATAAAAAAATAGGTTTTGAAGTAGATGGATGGATGGGAATAGAGTTAAGGCAGCAAAATAAAACAGTTATTTGTTTGAAATAAGTAACAAGTTAGACTTTCTCAGAGGTGTGAAATAACAAAGTAAAACTACTTTGTTACTTTACATTTGCACGATTTTAGGACTTCTTCTTCTGTTCTTTACTTAATTACATTTCATTTAGGGATACTTTTACTTTTACCCCACTACATTTCCTAGCAAATTCTTGTTACTCGTTACACACACCAAACTATTATAAATTCATAAAAGTGACCTGCCAGGTGTGTTGTCAACTTAGGTTATTATTCAGTGTTGCTCAGACGCAGCCAATAGAATGCCGTATATCAAAAATTCATTATTATCTAAGGCAGCATGGTGGTGCAGTGGGTAACAATGTCACTTCCTCAGATGCAGGTTCCAGGTATTAAATCCTGTGGTTTTTTTTTGCCATATTGGAAATCTGTTTTTTTTTTTGCCATATTTCCAAAGACAAGTAGATTTAATTGTTGACTGTTAATTGTATGTGTGTATATGTAAACAACCCTTTCGAGGGACTGCTGCCCTGAGGGATGTTTCCTGACCTGTTCCCAGTGCTTCTGAGAAAATCCCATACTTCCTATGACCCTTGACTGGATTAAGCAGATTTGAAAATATTACACCATTTTTATTTAGTGTATTTCTCATTCACAATCTCAGACTCAGACTGTACATATTTCAAACGGAATATTTTTAAAATAAAGCACAAAAAGTTAATAAAAACATTATGGATTTACTAGGGGGCTTACCCCCTGCTCACAAAAAAGCCTGCATTATGCGCCAGTCACTTCACGTCTCTGCCACTAGTGTTGTGAAGAGGGGGGCCGAACGCAACCCAAGGAGACGCGGTTGCTCCTCCAAAACCTGCTCTTAAACAGAGGTTCAATGGGAAACAAATGCAGTTTTTTTTTTACCTCCTCTTTGCTCGATCAGCTGCTGGCTTGCTGCTACTGCCGTGCCACATGATCTGCATCTCGTGCAGCGCTTCGAACATTTAATAACCTGTACAGCAGCTGTCCTACACTTTGTCTTTTATTTCTGGCCCCGGGAGTGATTAAATCTCTTGGCACTCTTGGTTAAGTCTCGTCTCGCGGGCCGTGAGTTTTTGATATTTTTTAGCTTAAAATTTAATAACAGAATAAGAATTTGAAAATCTAACAACATCACATTAACGTTCAATAAATTCTAAAAAGAATGACACCAAACATATATAGGTAGGTAGGTTTTAGGTTTTAAAATAAGCCCCATTTAAAGTGTGACAAAAAATGACAAAAACTTCACATAAAATCGTAGCACTAAATCGTTGCACTTTTAGGCTTAGGATTTTATATAGAGAGATTAGATTTTTATACTTTGTTCCTAAATATTAATAATGATAAATGATAATGTGTAAATTTAATGAAATTATAAAGCAAATAAGTGTTTAATAAAAAGAGACTGGAGAAAATCTATCTGCCTCGAGCTAACTGATTGCCCATCCACATGCATGTTAAAATAAATCAAGACGGTGCAAAATCAAATTTCACCTGCTGGACAAAGAGAAACGAAAAAGAATGGAAAAGATTTACCAGCTGATCGCAACAATTTCCACAATTATTAAAAGGATAAGGGGCTCGGTGTGCTGTGTTTAAAATGGCCTGTAACAATAAGACAATCCCAATCAAACAAGTCTGAATACAGATTCCAATAGAATGTTCAAATACAGAGCAGAAGGTTGAAGAAATCCAGAAAATCACAAGGCACACTGAATATACCAAAAAAAACATAAGAACTCACTACTCATAAGTACATTAGAAATCAACTGGAAGGCACTTCAGATTTATTGGCCAAAGTACAGTTCCTGATGGAGGACCACGCACAAAACACAAGGAACATAACACATGCTTATATACAAATACATAAGCATAACAAATACTGCAAATCATAAACAAAAGAAGTACTGTACAACAAAGAAACAAAACAAGTGTTTGAGCTCCATCTAAGGGAGGAACCCTAGCTGAGATATGACATTCCAATTAGGGCAGCTTACGCTAATTCAGACTATTTTTCTTTTTGCATGTGATTTCAGTGTGCTTACGGAACCTGTAAAATATAAGCATGTCCTACTAGGAGAGATAAGAACATTTTGCTGAGTACAGTAAACCACAGTGTTCTTTTACATGATCATTTGGCATTTAAAAGACTAGTACCTTTCACAGAGTGTCTTCTCTTTCTTATAGAGAAATGTTTTTATTTGCTTTTGATCAATCAATCAATCAATCAACATTTATTTATATAGCACATATTCATACAAAAAAATGTAGCTCAAAGTGCTTTACAAAATGAATAGAAAAATAGAAGACACAATAAAAAATAAACATAAGTCAACATTAATTAACATAGAATACGAGTAAGGTCCGATGGCCAGGGTGGACAGAAAAACAAAAAACTCCAAAGGCTGGAGAAAAAATAAAATCTGTAGGGTTCCAGACCAAGAGACCGCCCAGTCCCCTCTGGGCAATCTACCTAACATTAGTCAAACAGTCCTCTTTGTATTTAGGGTTTTCATGAAAGGACCTGATGATGATGGTCACGTAGACTTCTGGCTTTCAATCCATCAATGTTGGTGCATCATGATGCTTTGAGTAGGTGGTGGCGCAGGCCGCCACCACAAAGAAACCGGAAAAAGAAACAGAAAAGAGAGTAGGGGTCAGTATGGATTTTGGAGCCACCATGAATAGTTATTATGAAGAATTGAACATACAGAGTATCAGTATTAAGTTAAAGTGAAGTTATAAAAGGCCATGTTAAAGTAATGTGTTTTCAGCAGTGTTTTAAAGTGCTCTACTGTATTTGCCTGGCGAATTCCTATTGGCAGGCTATTCCAGATTTTAGGTGCATAACAGCAGAAGGCCGCCTCACCACTTCTTTTAAGTTTAGCTTTTGGAATTATAAGGAGACACTCATTTGAAGATCTAAGGTTACGATTTGGAATATAACGTGTCAGGCATTCCGATATATAAGATGGAGCGAGATTATTTAAGGCTTTATAAACCATAAGCAGTATTTTAAAGTCAATCCTGAATGACACAGGCAACCAGTGTAGTGACATCAAAACTGGAGAAATGTGTTCGGATTTTCTTTTCCCAGTTAGGATTCTAGCAGCTGCATTCTGCACTCGTTGCAAATGATTTATGTCTTTTTGGGTAGTCCTGAGAGGAGTGCGTTACAGTAATCTAGTCTACTGAAAACAAAAGCGTGAATTAATTTCTCAGCATCTTTCAATGATATAAGAGGTCTAACTTTAGCTATGTTTCTTAAGTGAAAAATGCTGTCCTAGTGGTCTGATGAATATGCGATTTAAAATTCAGATTACAGTCAACGGTTACCCCTAAATTTTTACTTCCGTCTTAACTTTTAATCCTAGTGCATCAAGTTTATTTCTGATAACCTCACTGAATCCATTATTGCCAATTACTAAAATTTCAGTTTTCTCTTTATTTAGTTTGAGAAAATTACTATTCATCCATTCAGAAATACCAGTAAGACATTGTGTTAGTGTATCGAAAGAGTCGGAGTCATCAGGTGCTATAGATAAGTACAGCTGTGTGTCATCAGCATAGCTGTGGTAGCTCACGTTGTAACCTGAGATAATCTGACCTAACGGAAGCATGTAGATTGAGAATAACAGCGGACCCAGGATAGAGCCTTGTGGAACACCATATCGGATATCATGTGTCTTTGAGATTTGATTACCACAACTCACAAAGAATTTTCTCCTGCCAGGTAGGATTCAAACCAATTTAAGACACTGCCAGAGAGGCCCACCCATTGACTAAGGCGATTTCTAAGAATATTGTGATCAATGGTGTCAAATGCAGCACTCAGATCTAAGAGGATGAGAACAGATAAATGGCCTCTGTCTGCATTTACCCGCAAGTCATTTACTACTTTAACAAGTGCAGTTTCTGTACTGTGATTTGTTCTGAAGCCTGACTGAAAGTATCAAGAATAGCATGTTTATTGAGGTGGTCATTTAACTGCATAATGACTGCCTTCTCTAGAATTTTACTTAAGAAGGGCAGGTTAGAGATGGGTCTAAAATTTTCAAAGGCAGAGGGGTCAAGATTATTTTCTTGAGCAGGGGTTTAACTACAGCAGTCTTAAGACAGTCTGGAAAGACCCCGTATCTAATGAGAATTAACTATGTCCAGAATATTGTCAATTAGACGCCTGATATTTCTTTGAAAAACCTGGTTGGTATTGGGTCAAGGACGCAGGTGGAGGGTTTCAGTTGAGAGATTATACTATGTAATTCAGGTAAATCTATCCTGGTGAAAGCATTTAATTTGTTTATAATGGAGTACCGGGGCTTTGGAGGTTCTGCAGTGTTGGGGAGATATACTATGTTATCTCTAATATCATTAATTTTTTGAGTGAAAAATACAGCAATGTTCTCACAGGTTTCACTGGAAGTATTCTGGGGGCATTCCTTTGTGTTACCTGGGTTTAACAGACGATCAATTGTTGAAAATAAGACTCTGGGATTACTAGCATTGTTATTTATAATATTAGAGAAATAGCAGCGCCTCTCAAGACGGACAGTGTTATTGTATTCTGTTATTTTAACTTCAATATCTCATAATGGATAGTTAGTTTAGTTTTCCTCCATTTACGCTCAGCTCTACGACATGTTCTTTTTAAATCAGACACTCTTTGGGTCTTCCATGGAATAACAGTACTAGAGGATTTTTAACTGTCTTTTCAGGTGCAACTATGTCAACAGCAGTTCTTACTTTAGAATTAAAGTTTTCCACTTTACTATTTACATTATCCTCGCTATTATAGTTGGCATTATAAACGGACTGATTGCTTAGAATAGTTGTAAGCTTTAAAGCTGCTGATGAGTCAAAGAAGCGTTTTTTAACAAAATGCTTCTCATGAGCGTTTTCTATCTTTATTTCTATATTAAATAGTAGAAGGAAATGGTCTGATAGACCGATATCAATGACCTGCTTTATATCAACTTTAAGTCCTTTAGTAATCACTAAGTCTAACGTATGACCTGCTTTATGTGTAGGCTGATTTACGAGCTGCCTCAAATCAAAAGAGTCCAGGAGGTTCATGAATTCCTTTACCTTTTGGTCACACTGATTGTCGACATGAAAGTTAAAGTCGCCGACTATTAAGAGTGTCATAGTTTGTAACTAAAATTGACATTAAGTCAGAGAATTCCTCAAGGAAAGACGCGTTATATTTAGGAGGTCTATACACGGATAATACCAGAACGTGAGAATCTCCATGAATAACAACGGCGAGATACTCAAAGGACTTAAATTTACCAAAACTAACATCTTTACATTTTAATCGCTCGAGTAAATGTTTGCCAATCCGCCCCCCTTTTTCCCCTGGCGGTCTGCACAAGTAAAACTGTAATCCGGGCGCAGATTCGATTAAAACTGCCCCCATTGAATTAAGCCATGTTTCATTTAGCAATAAAATCAATCTTTCTATCACTAATAAGATCGTTTATAAAAAATGTCTTGTTAGTTAAAGCTCTAACATTTAATAGTGCCATATTTAATGTTTCTGAAGGGCAGAGCTGAATTTTATGCGTGTTATTGGTAATCAGAACAAAAATTAAGTTATTTTTGTTAACGCTCTGTGTGTACTTTTTATGTAATCTACAATCCGTTTTTATAGTCTTAATGCAGTGTTGATCTGAAGTAGTAATTTCAATTAAATTATTGGTGTTTATGCCGCACTGCCTAGATTTTTTACGTGCATTAAGATTTGTTATTAGATTATTAATGATGTGCACTTTAACGGAAGACTCTGTTAAGCCATTATGTCCTATCAAAGCAGTAGCATTACGTAAGGGGTTAACAGTAGAAGTAGACAGTCAAAATAGACGAATTACCTTAGCGATGTTTTTGGAGAGGACCCGGGCGCCAAATCTAATTGGATGCAGTCCATCCCGCTTGAAGAAGCGCGGCCTTTCCCAATGATGGAGAAGACTTAATGTGCAACTAAGAAAAGGGGCAATCTGGGAATGTTTACCAGCATCCTGCTTTTGCTAATGGGACTGCAGGAAGATTTTACCCACTCAGGTTTTATAATTCTATGTATTACTTTAAACTTTCTATTATTAGTTTTGGTGCAGATAAAAATAGTTTTCGTGAGGGAAAGCAGTGGCAGACCTTCATTTTTAGGATCCTGAAGTTCAATCTGTTATGGGGGCCTCTTTGCAACAAGCAACGAGGTCTAGGTAATCAGTGTTATCTTCTTTAATGGAGTAGTTCCACAATTGCTCACCAAAAATGTGTTAAATGTTTTAACCACTATATCTCAGATTTTGAGTAAAATTATTGTAGTAGACTATCTCACATGTCAAAAAAAGCATCCTTAATTTGAGAGGTTTTTTTTCATTTATGGCTAGCCTACACGATTCTTTAATAACCTTTCAATTTTTATTTTAACAATTATTTTGTATTAAATAGCACTATATGTATTATTATTATTCTACACAATTTTATTATTTTAAAAAACATTTCTCATATAGTAGAAACAAAAATTTTTTAAGTAATATGGATTAAAGTTGCTTCTGGGGCACCTGAAGCTTAAACTTCATTAGTTTCACTGAAGATTCATCCCTGAGTGAAAGCTTAATGCAAGTGTTTCTATTTTTATGCTACTAGCATGCCAGGATGTTTGATTGTTCCATTCTTGTTTAACTGCAGTCCCTTAAGGGCAGAAGGGGAAACCTTTGTAGTAGTAGTCTACTAGTGGTAAAGTGGGTTGAAATAAAGATTTGAAAGTAACACTATCCCAGTCAATGAACAGCCTGCCGTAAAGGCCTGAGTGTAAAACAAAAGAGGTGCAGCACAGACAGCAAGGCAAGTAAGAGCTTACTGGTAAAAGTTACAAAGTTGGTTTTGACATTTCCTCCTATGCCACATCTGAAAGAAAAAAAAACTAACAGATTACTTGGTACTTTTTATATAAGATTTAAGACATAAGTGATCTGATAATATGTATCAGACTAATAATCAGCATATAACTGTAATATAAATGAGACTTAAATTTACTGTTACGTTATTCCTTACCCTACCCACCCATAGTTCTACTTCTAACTTATAGAAACTCTCTATACCCTATGTTTCTTGTACCATTATTGCTTTCCTCACCAGCTATCTTCTTGGTATTCTTACATGTTTCAGCCTCTCTTGATGTGTGTGTACCCTCAGTGTTCCTCCTACACCTTTGCTATACTCATGTGCCTCAACCTTTTTTCCCCATGCTTACTCTCTTCATTGCATTCCCAAAAGCCTGATTCTCTGACTCCATCATTTCAGAAGCTTTTCTTGTCTCCTATCCACTGTTTCTCTATCACCAACAGTAGATGGGCCAACATTACCTGCTGTAAAAACACAATTTATTTTCTTGAGAATACTTCCTGTCTTTGAAGGCAACTTGAGTTCGGCCTAGTTAGTATTATAGTACATTGCCTATAAAGTTATTCACATTGTTGTTGTTGAAATGTTCCATTTTAATCCCTTTTTTGTAAAATAAAAAAAAAATGTTCACAATTAGGAATTGAACTTTGGACCTCTAGAGTATCATGTCATCATCCCTACAACACAGGCATCAAAGCCAAATTGACCAATCAGATTGCTCTGAGGGAGTGGACACATTCCAACACACACACTGTAATGTTTAATTATATAGTAGAAGTAGACTGTGAACTATTCAGGTCCAAACTGTGCTTCTGGAACTTAAGCTTTGCAGTGGTCACCATTTGATTGACATATTTATGCATATTTTTGAGTAGCATGTGTCTTGCAAGCATCTCTGCTTATTCAGCTGGTTCAAACAATTTCTTATCTTTAAAAACACATCAAACATCTCATCTAGTTAGTACAGGGCTAAACAAATTCTCATATGTTAACTGATAATCATATATATGTATGTCCTATTTAAAAAAAAATAAAACAATGTATAGTTTTTTCTCTCTATAATATATAATTAATATTACCTGTTGGGCATTATGATATCAATATGTAGCAGCACTATTAAGAATGGATTTTAGTTATTCCTCTTTTAAACTTTAGGTATTTGTTTTTTTGTGTACAAGGAATGTGTGGTGAAGCACATAAAATTTCTGTGTAGGGTAGCACAATTTATCTAAGAAAAAGGGTGAATCTTGATATTAGTTTAAATATTTTTTTTCCAAACAGCAAACACTTGCATTTATGCTGTACCAAAATGATAAATGAAGGAAGTTGTACAGACCACCAAATTTGATTGATAATTCCAAGATGTTTAGAGTCAGGTGAGAGGAGAGTAGGAGTTTCATTTAAATGATTACAGTTTTGAGGTATGCAGGGGAAAAATACAAAAATGCATCTAAATTGAAGCATTTAGTTAGGCAACTTATACAGCAAAGAATTAATGTCTGTAGATAATGTGAGAGAAAAAAGAAGCAGAACTGAAAAAAGCAGAGCATAGCCTGTGTTTTTTCATGTGTCATTAGTGAATAATGAACATCAAGTAACCAGAGAGAAACACTGTTGTTTAGTGTAATACAGTAAACTTGTTTAATGGGCTGCATTTTTAATGAAGTCCAAATGCATCTCAATGTCTTCTCATTCTGATTATTGTACTTTGGTCCATGGTAAATAGTTTCTGAGTCATTTTTAATGGATTCCCTTCCAATTTAATGCTCCAAAACCTCAGAGCACTGTGTTACACTTCCATGAAAGTACTCAGAAATATACTGGTGGAAACAAAGAACATACCATTTTCTAGAAAGCAATAACCATAATTATAGCTTGTGTGCTTTACCAAAGGTTGCTGATTTGTTTTAACTTTCTGATCAGCAAAAGAGCTTGCAGAGTGAGGCATTGCAACTTGCTAAGGAAAACAAAGCTGTTATAATACGTTTGTTATAATATTAAGAATTGTGTCACTGTATCTGTTTTAGATCTCTTTAAATGTATTTTTCATTCTTTTTCTGTGTAGCATGCCATGAAGAGCTGAGCCAGCTTTAGTACAGAGTGTCAGCTTTCAGAATTGCTGGGCCAAGCAAAGCATAAAGACAGACAGGAACAGCTGTTGTCAGCCCTAAAAGGCCTAAGTGTTATATGATCTGACTGTCTGATGCTTAGTTTAAGTTTGTCTACCTTGTTTGGCAATGCACTGAGGGATTTGGTCATGTGGACACAATATAAAAGAAGCTGGAACCTTGCCAAGCTTTGAGGACCTAAGAGAGTGGAAGCAATAGACTCCAAAGCCACCTCCGTTGTGACAGAAAAAAGCAATTTCTACACCACCGAATCCCCATGGTTCACAGATGAAATCAGCTGGTCTTCCCTGTTTTTATAGCAACGTAAGCTGCATTAAACAAGCTAAGTATATTCTGTCTTTTCTGTGACTTTGTCGCCGCCTATCGCCGAAAAGAGGGATATCGCCGTTATAATTTATAATTATTTAAATACAGGTTTATTAAAATGCCGCAATATAAAAGAACATATTTCCACGGAGCTAACACTCCCATTGGAAATGAAAGCTTATTAGGTTCACGTTTACCCAGCAAGATCCAGGACGAACAATATTTGATTATGTAACTTCTAAAAGGGCTTTAATTCAAATTTTATGTCTCAGTATGACAAAGGCAATGTAGTTGTTTTTCTGTGTATTGCCTAATGCCACAAATGTCATCAGAAGCCACTGGGAGGCTACCAGTAGGCACGTCATGTGCCAGTTTTTCCATGCACTATGGAATAAGCCACACTACTGTGTCCGAAATGTAGGCAAGGTTTCAGTGACAACCCAAGAACTGGTTGCCAGACTCGACACATCAGATTGGTCCATCTCTGAAATTATTTCACATCTGCCATCTGTACTGCTTCTGAAAGTGTCAGCAGAAACATTGTCCATATCTGTGACAGGACTGTGAAGGATATGCTCTGTGCAGCTGGTCTTACAGCAAGGAGACCTATCAGTGGCCTTCTGCTCACAACTTCAATATGACCTGGCCATACAGCAGTACAGTAACTGACATAGATGTTGTGGACACATCTAACTTGATAAATATGGCTTTGAAGATAAATATAAGATAAATATGGCTTTGAAGATGCTGCGTTGGGCTTCTTGCTCTCGATACGTTAACACCATAGATCACTTTAAAATGCTCTGGATCACAGTTTCTGCTGACATAACTTTCTATCTTCCAAAGTCCAGCAGCTTCAATCAAGACTATGGATGTTACAACGCCCCATAACTACAGATTTACTGGTTCTGTACACCAGAGCTGTCAAGAAGTGATAGCTGCAAAAGGCAGTCAGGAAATAATGAAGAAATTCTAGATCATTTTTTGTTAATGTGCACATATTATTTTTTTAACTGTTTTTGTTTATTTTTCTCCATCAATAAATATACTTATGGTGTGCTCAGGTTCATGCACATTGATATCTAATCTAAAAAGACAAAAAAAGTCAAAAAAACTGAAAATCTGTGTGTTAAATTAACCTTGAAAATTAAATGCATAGAGTAACTAAAATAAATGCATAAAATAAAACATATAAAAATAACAAAAAGTGCAAAAAAATAACAAAAAGTACATAAAAAATTTAAATTACTCCATAAGTTTAAAAAAATCAAAAAGTGAGTGTGTTAAATTATCAAAAAAGGAATCCATGAAATACACATTAAAAAAAAATCAAGAAATTAACAAAATTTCCTCATTTTTATTCTTTCTTTTTTTACAACTTCACACATTCATCTCAACATTCTCATTTCTGCCACCACTAACTCCTCCTGCACTCCCTTTACTGCCCATGTCTCAGCTCCATACATCATGGCTGTGTCTTACCACTGTGTTAATTCTTCAGCCACACAATACTCCTGGTACCGTCTTCCAATTGTTTCATCTACACTGCACTCTATGGGTTATCACTGCATCTATTTTTCCATGTTGAACTACCACTGATCCTAGATATTTAAATTTATCCACTTGTTTTAATAGCTCTCCCTGCAGGTTAGCCTATGGATCCTGATCATCATTAAACCTCATATATTGCTGTCTTTTTTTTATTTATCTTCAGTCCTCGATCTTCCAAAGCCCTTCTCCATTTTTTCAACTTCCTCTCCACTACCTCATTTCTGGAGCTACACAACACAATGACATCAATAAAAAGCATTGACCAGGGGGATTTGGCTTTTATCCCATGACTCAACACATTCATAACCAGTTAAAAGACATAATAATGTAAAGGAGATCTCTGGTTCAGATCCACTCTAACTGGAATCTTGAGGTCCAACGTTGCTTTTAACTCGAGTCATCACTCACTCATAAATATCCTGGCCAATCCTCACACACTTCTCTGACACTACTTTCTCTTTCTCTGCTGGTATTTCACCCAGTCCTGTTGACTTTCCATTTTTATTTCATTCCAGTGCCTCCTTTACTTCTTCCTTCTTTGTTCTTGGTAACAGTCCATTATTTGGGACTCCACTCCCAAATACTACAGTTAAATATAGCTTTAAAATCTATAATCTTTGTTGAGGGGTTGTCCAAATTGGAGTTTCTGGTGTTTGTTTATTACTATCAACATATTCACTACTTTCATTTCTGCATATTACATAGATTTTATGCTATATGCTGCTTGGAAATATGCGCACAGGATAAAAATTTGTGAAATCTAAATTGTTATTCATGATTTCTATTGACTATTTGCAAAAACAAGTAAAAAACTTTAGGATTCTGGATATCTTGCACAGGAGAAAAATCTTTGAACCAGGAGATATGAGAAAATGTCTCAATTTTCTTTCTTTCTGGTCTTGTTATCTAGCAGAAACAACTGAGATGTTAAGCTGATATGTTTTGTGATTTTTCCCTTCTTATGGGTAAACTATTTTATTCTTTTCTAGAATATTCCTAAAAAGAAAAAAATCTGTAATCCACTACTGGCATCCACCCATCATCCACAACCCTCTGCCTTATTGAGGCCGAACGGTGTGTCTCGTTTTTCTAGGTCTGCTGTCAGTCACAATATTAGTTACTTTAATTCATTGCACTAGTAGACTGATAGATTGCTATTATACTCCATATGTACTTTATATGGATAAATACAGCTGTAGAACATGGACATTAGGCACAGTGTGAAAATTACAGCAAAAAATATAACTTACAAAAAGATTATTAAATCTATATTTTAAATGATACTGATGACACAGATTGTCCTTACTTGCATTTTGCATAGTAACCTAATGGCTGTATTTGGTATAGTTACTGGAAAAAATGTGTTAAGCATGGGGCAGCATACCAGAGGCCACACCACATGCACTTCAGAACAGGTCAATTGCCTGAAGCTAAGCATGACCAGGCTCGGACAGTACTTGAATGGGAAACAATGTAGGAAATACTTGAGCTGCTGCTGGAAGAGGTGTTGGTGAAGCCAGCTGGGAACACTTACCCTGCGATTTGAATGTGGATCCCAATGCCCCAGTACAGTGAAGGAGACTCTCTGAAGTATTAAAATATCGCTGGCCAAAGAGTAGGGGTTCTCCCAATGTCCTGGAAAAATTGTCTATCATAACCTGACCCTCCAATAATTCACTGTCGCTAATTGGTTAACTATCTCTCTCACCCCTTCACCACCTTACACCTAATATATGGTGAGTGTACTGGCCATCACATCATCTACGTGGATGCTGCACATTAGTGGTGGTTAAAGTGGTTCCCCACTCTCTATAAAGTGCATAGAGTAGTGAGAAAAGCACTACATAAATGTATATAATAATAACACATTCAGTTTAATAATAATACTCCATCCATCCATTTTCTAACCCGCTGAATCCAAATACAGGGTCACGGGGGTCTGCTGGAGCCAATCCCAGCCAACACAGGGCACAAGGCAGGAACCAATCCAGGGCAGGGTGCCAACCCACCGCAGATAATAATAATTGTTATTATTAATATTATCTTAACCTGCTTAATGTTTAAAGAGCACATCAGCTTTTTGCCATATGTGAATGTCTGGCCGATTTGGAAAAACATGTAGAAAGAAAAGCGGTGTAAGCAGCACTCTGGTGATTCACACTTTACGTTTTGCAAATAAGCTGCAGAGAGAGAAGCAGAAACAGAACTAAAAAATGGCTGACAGTCACGTGTATTTTGCACAGGCTCTGCAGAAGTAGGAGATAGTTTAAAAACAAACGTTTTCAAGGAGTGTTATCATGAGGGTGGGAAGTGCTACAGGAGAAAGCAGGTGTTGGACTTTATAAATCAGTTCATTTAGAAAAGGAGTGGCTGAAGATTCTTCTCAAGAGATTTTGAGAGTGTTTGTAGATTGACACATGATTTCCCTACAAGAAATGATACAGCGAGAGCTGCGTTGTAGTTTTGCTAGGGATTATGTTACATTAGTGAATGAAGAGGCTATCAATAATGCCATGTGAAAATATATTTATAATAATATGTTTGCCATTTCTCTGCACAACTGTCCTTACTACTTGGTAATGTATATCAGATATTTTGAAAAATGTCTCATAATTAGAACATGTGCCTAAAACAGCTGAATGAGGTCATTTAAAGATACATTGAAAAAGAAAATGATACCTTTTTAGAATTTTTTCTCAAAAGCATGTGATGACTGTTGCTGTTTGTGGGAAGAATAATGGTAGTTTTACAAGTCCATGACACTTAATACTGTTGGTCAAATTAAATGTTCAGTCATAGCATGTGAACAATGAAAGACTCTGCTTTGGGTGACAAAGTATTCCTGGCCTAGTACTGATAACCCACTCTTCTCATCAATTTAGGAACACATGATTTTATTTATGATCAGCAAATTTGAGCATTTGACAGAGTTATAGACTTCCAGGTATGGCAGGGTTAAGTGAAGTTTAAGAAGAACAACGTTTCTTACAAATATTCTTGATAATACGAGCAAACTGTTGCTCCCATTCATAAGAATGTTTCAAATATGTATCTGAGCTTTTTAAAATTTTTGGCTTTGTGCATAAATCATGGCTTTGTGAAGCATGCAGAATTATCTTTATTCATACAAATATTGTAATTTCCCACTCTAAATGCTGTAGATTAAAAAGAATAGTAGATTTTCTTTTAAAAAATAATTTGCCATTCACTGTTTAAACAATACATTTCATAGTCCATGTTCTGTTGCCAATTGCTGGAGAGGAGATAATTTAGTGTAGGATTTTAAAAAGACTTCCATCTCATCAGTCTTTTCATTTTAAGAAAGAATACATTTGAATTTTCTTTTGAATTATCTGCTGCCTGAAACCTGGGATTAGTGCCATGTGAGTAAAAATCAGTTGACAGTTAATTCTTGATAACTGAAGCAATATATTCTGTAGCCATGTGCAACTCACAAAGGATCTCACGAAAATATTTTTTCCTTCTTATCTGCTAAGTGAGATTTGTACCATTAGTTTCCAGCCAAAGCCAAATCCACACCCTTAGTGCTTTGTAAATTAACAAGGAATGGGTGCAGAAAAATTATGGAAGGATAAAGTCTGAAAAGTACAATATAAAGAACACAATGGCATTTTAGTCATTTACAGGTCTCAAAAGGAGTCTACACTTGCTTTAGCTGAGCATATTTGGACAATGCCTTCAATAACTTCTGGGTTGTCTTCACTGATATCTGTGAAATGTGTATTTAAGTGTTCCCCACTAGTGTTGATCAACGAGTTTTACCAAAATGTTATTCACAGCAAATTTGCTGTGCTCATGTTCGCCCTCGTTCATTAATTTATTCACTAATTCAGCCAGTTTAGGACAACTTTTTTCCTAAGCGCCCCATAATGCTTTGCGAGGCAAACACGACATGACAGTGTTTTCTTTAATACAAAACCTTTTTAAACTATAAAAACAGGCATAATATTTTAAAATTTATAAAGACTAGGTGGCTTTGCTCCCTTCTCACTTCACTCGCCAATAACCCCTCCCAGCCTGCACTACGTGCCAGCTACTTCACATTTCTGCCCCTCGTATTGTAAAGAGGGGGGCTGAACGCATCCCAAGGAGATGCAGTCACTCCTCTGAAACCCACTCTTAAAGGGTGATACAAAGGGAAACAAATACACTTTTTTTTACCTCGTCTTTGTTCGATCAGCTGCTGTCTTTCTGCTGTTGCTGCCGCCGCTGTGCCGTGTGATCTGCATCTCGCATGGCTCACTTCTGTCATATCATCTATGTTCATATATTCAATCTCTTTTTGCTTTTACCTTTTAATCAATATTGCTTTGAATTTTGATTCCGTGTTTGGAATTTTATCGTGACAACGCAACATATAACTGCCTGTGAGTGAATATCGTTTCTTTCTCTCTACAAGAAATATGTCTGACAATAGCATTCACACAAATGAGACATGATTGAACCACGTGTTTGGTTATGAGGGCAGGACTTTTCCAAATCTCTTTGCATAAGCTCTTGTCTCGTGGGGCTTGAAAATTTCTCTCGCAGGATTTCACTTTCACCAAACAACAAATCTTTTCATTCTCGTGGATATTCCTCTTCATTGGGAAGAAACACTAATTTTTTTTTTACAATCTCTTTTTGGTGTTACGTTATTTCAACGAGTAATAATTTTCGTTTGTTTGCGCTAATGCGATCTTTAGTATCCTTTTTTAGAAACTTTCTAATTTTCGTACTTCCATTATCTGTAACCTGCTCTACATGTGTACCGTACCGCCCTGGGCGTGGTTAAATCTCTTGGCACAAAGACTTGTCTCATGGGACGTGAAAGTGTCTCTCTGAGAAAATCACATCTTGTCTCCTTCCAAAATTTTTTTTTATAATAGAGAGAAATGTTTGTTTTTAAAACAACTTTATGTGGCAAATTAATAGTGTATAACCCCTGATTGGAATAAATAACTTTGACTTGAAATTATCCTTTAATCCAAACATACGATCACATGTTATAAAATCTTTGTTTAGATACCTGGGCAAGCTGAAAATCACAATTATGTTTGATACATAGTAGTATATTTCACTCTGGGTCTGACCTTTCATAATTCTGCAGTTTATCTTTCCTTGTTAATATTGTACCCCAATTTTTATGCCTTTGAGATATCATGTTGACATTGTGACATCCATATTTTATGGTGTGTATTCTGTTCCTGCCTTGATTTAACACCATTTTCTGCTATAAAATGATTTCTTTGTCTTAAGATTTTCTTTGTTTTATTTTCATAGCCAAAGTCTGTTGTTTTCTTGCTATTGAAATCAGTCGCAGCATTTACTGTGCCAAGGACAGATCTCTTGCATTAAATATTTCTTCTTCCAAAATTGATCTTAAACATAATACGAGGTGAGACACAAAAATAACCGGACTGGGCCTGAGGCTTTCCTGGAAAATCGTCTTAATGTCGGTCAGACGTGAATCATAGAACTATATCTCCTCCTACACACCCTCTCAAACTGCCGACCAGCTAGGTATATCCTGTGAATAGACCAGTCAGTATTTGCACAACAATCGTTAAACGAGTTGCCGTGATAATGTCAGGAGAAAAAACCGAACAGCAAATCAACATCAAAATTTTTCACAAATTTTCTCTTTTTTCTGTAAAGTAGTTTTTGACTGACAATAACATTCCTGTCCTTGATCATTCTCCTTATTCGCCCAATTTAGCTACCTGTGATTTTTACTTGTTCCTGAAAATCAAAAGTGACCTGAAGGGAACACATTTTTCTTCAATGGATGAAATAAAGACAAAAACAGCAAGGATGTTTAAGAGCCTCAAACAAGAAGCCGCCCAGCACTGTTTCAATCAATGTAAGATACGTACGGAGAAGTGTAGAGATTGAGAGGGGTAGTATATAGAAAGTGAATAATGTTTAGAATGCTGTAATTCATTAATAATTTTTTTTTTACCTATTCAGTTATTTTTGTGTCTCACCTTGTATATCTTAAATATAGTAAAAACTAATACAAGTTAATATACCCTTAAGCTGCGTTTAACCAAAATTACCAAAGTTCTGCAGCTCTAGTTTGCTTCATGGGATTCTGGCAAAAGTTTGACGTGTTGAAATTTATTCCAAAGGCAAAATATAGTCATTTTAAAAACTTTAGTAAAACATTTTACACAAAAATAGAGAAAAATTGATATAGCAAAGAAAAGTTCTTGTTTAAGAAAATTTCTGTTTAAAGCTTAAAAATCTTGTTTCATTTCTTTAAATTTGGTTATACAGTTGAAACATTTCTAAACAGTCAAAAAACTGTATGCTTATTCCATTTTCATACTGTAAATGAGTCTTTTGGTCCCTGCTAGCACTGGGACCTATTCTAAACAACAACTGACTCAATTAATACAACATATCTTAGTTATAGCAAGGAAGTTCTATCTCTTATAAAAGGGGTAAAAGACTATGCCATATTCTAATAGCTATGAAAGAAAATTCTATTCTATTCTAGTATAGGAATTAACCCTTATCCGGCCAGGGTATTTTCCTAATGTAGATGGCCAAAGTGGGTCTGATGGACCCATCATTGTTAAACCATGATTTCTGACCATGTCACAGGCGTCAAACAGTATCATATGTCATAGGAATGGAATTTTTTATTAACAGTTACAATCATTTAGTTAAGTGTGCCCAAAATTAACCAATTTGCATTAAAATATCAACATTTATATATTGTCACTGATAAATTTACATAATTTGTTTTGCAAAAAAACATTAAGCTAACCAAATTCTACCTAAAACTTTTCGCCAAGCATTAATCACTGTCTTTCCTAAACAAAATAAGGACTTATTACAATGTGCGTCATACATACCAATTTCACTTCTGAATAATGATGTTAGGATACTTTCAAAAATCATAGCTAGAAGGATGGAGAAAGTGCTGCTTTTGGTAATATCACAAGATCAAACTGGATTTATCAAGGGTCGACACTTATCTTCCAATCTTCAACGCCTGTGTAATGTAATATACTCACCAACAAAGTCAAACACCCCAGAAATGTTATTAACATTGGATGAAGAAAAAGCATTTCACATGATTGAATGGAAATACCTTTTCACTAAATTAGAGACATTTGGGTTTGGCCCGAACATTTGTGCATCGATCAGACTACTGTATACCAATCCAGAAGCTTCAGATTGTATTAACAACATTTGTTCTTACTACTTTAATCTAGAATGTGGTAACAGACAAGGATGCCCCTTGTCACCGCTGTTATTTGCAATTGCCATTGAACCACTGGCGGTTCACTGTCGAAATTCTTATCAGATAAAGGGGATTATCAGATAAGGACTGGAACAGAAAATTTCTCTATATGCAGATGATATGGTACTGAATATATCAGACCCACAAAATTCTGTGCCTGCAGTTAACAGCACTTACAGAATTTCAAAAGATCTCTGGTCTAAGAATTAATTTGAATAAAAGTGTACTCTTTCGTGCGGCATGGTGGCGGAGTGAGAGCGCTGCTGCCTCGCAGTTAGGAGATCCGGGTTCGCTTGCCAAGTCCTCCATGCGTGGAGTTTGCATGTTCTCCCCGTATCTGCGTGGGTTTCCTCCGGGTGCTCCGATTTCCTCCCACAGTCCAAGGACATGCAGGTTAGGTGGATTGGCGATTCTAAATTGTAGTGTGTGTGTGTCCTGCGGTGGGTTGCCTGTCCAGGATTGGTTTCTGCCTTGTGCCCTGTGTTGGCTCCAGCAGACCCCCGTGACCCTGGATGGATGTACTCTTTGCAATGAATTCTCAAACATATAATAATAGATTGGACACCCTACCTTTTATCATTGCAGATCAGTTCTTTAGCTCTTTATCAACAAAATTTTGCCGTCTGTATGGAAAAAATTAAGCAAGACTTGCACAGATGGTCAACCCTTCATCTGACTCTAGCTGGAAGAATTAACGTTGTTAAGATGAATATTCTTCCTATGCTTCTTTTTATATTTCAAAACATTCCAATATACATCAAAAAATCATTTTATAAGCAATTAGATTCAACAATAGCCTAATTTATTTGGAACTCAAAATATCCACGTATCCAATGTGCGACCCTCCAAAGACCTAAGGCAGAAGGTGGCATAGCTCTACCCAACTTTCAGTTTTATTACTGGGCAGCAAAAATACAAGCTATAAAAACTTGAACACAAATAGATGAATATACACAGACCTGGGGCCTCATGTATAACGCCGTGCGTAGAACTCGCACTATAACATGGCGTAAGCACAAAAGCCGAAATGTGTTTACGCACAGAAAAATCCAGATGCAGGAATCTGTGCGTACTCCAACTTCCACGTTCTTCCGCTACATAAATCCCGATCAGCGTGAAAACTAACGCCGTGCACGTGCATTATGTAACGCCCCAAATCCTCCCAGAATTACGCCTATTTGAATATGCAAATCAATATAAATCGCCCTAAAGCGCAGCCTTCTGTGAAAAGACAATGGGAAAAGCATAGGGGAAAATATAAGAATTTCAGCGAATACCAAGTGGAAGCAAATGAAAAACATACTATTTGTTCAAATAAACCGTGGTATAATCAACAAAAGGAAGTTGATCGAGTGACATAGAGTGTTGGAGAAACTTGAAAGCTCACATTCACAAATCGCACAGTGCCGGAAATAAAAAAGAAGTCACATATCAAAGTCGCCGTGAAAAGCCGAGTTGTAAGCCCACTGTCTGAGTGTCATATGAAAGCTTATTAGGGTACAGAGAAAAAAGGCACACAGTGAGGAAAAAGCACGAAATGTCAACTTCAATCTCGACATTTCCACTTTAATCACGTAGTTTATTTTGTCATTAAAGTAGAACATCATAAACTTCATCTTTAAATCGTTTACCCGTTAACCAGTTTCTCAAATCACATAATTAAAGTAGCACGTTAAATGCTTTGTTTTGTATTTGATCTTCTATGTGCTCTATGTGTGTGAATCACTACTTGCTTTTTAAACCGGCTCTTTTCCTCCAACTGGACACAGAATCAATTACATTCGTAATATTACAGTTCTCTGAATAACTAAAATACTGAGATGTATACGTGATGTCATTTTCATGATGATAGGAGTTAAAGCACGTTATTAAACATGCGTTTCACTTCGATGAAATAATTTATTGCAGCAGTACAATCAGGGGCGGCTCTAGGCTTGTGGTGGCACTGGGCAGAGGAAGAATCGGTGGCTCCTTCGCCCGCCTGTCAGTAAGGTAGCTTATGCACAGTGGATGGCTACGTCCGTTGTGGACACTGCATAGCCGCCTCGTGCTCATGACACAAGCATTTAACTTTTGCGAAATTTGTCGCTGTGTTTTTAGCTGTGTTGTTATTTTCTCTTTCTGTTTTATATTCAATATATATTGGCGTAGCCGTCACTGCAGTCAGTGCTTTTCTTTCCCCAAGTAACCGATCGCCATACAATCAGCTCTGTAATAGACGTTAAGCCATCTGTAAGCTTAGCGCCGATTCATCAAAACGTTTAAAGAACTTTGAAATATCTTCGTGGTACATGTTTAATTATTCTATCCTTAACGACACTCCCAGTGAAGAATATAGATTATTTAAATGAAGTTAAAGATTTATCTGTATAATTTAATAAACATATTTTGCTGAATTTCACGTTATAAATGATATCGTTTCTGTTTCTGAACCGCGAGGTCCGTACAGTAAAGGCTTTACAACATTTTGCAGTGGCTGAGACAGCGTGTCCTTGAAGCTGTATACCGATAATTCCCTTTCCGATCAGCTGCTGCTGTGATTCACACTCAGATACAGTGATATAAATACTCTGAGTGGTGCAGTGAGAGAAATATTGAAAAAGATGATCCGCTGTGGCAACTCCTAACAAGAGGAGCTGAAAGAAGAAGAAGGTGCAGTGAGAGTAACAACGCTAAAGCAGTTATGGTATTTGGAATACTATGGCTGTTCCCTCTACCATTATATTGTTACAAGTTAATTACAATCAGATGCATTACACTAATAAACAATATGCGGTTAGTTTTGGTGTATTTATTAGGCCGCGTCAGGAAAATAAGGTGTAACCACACAGGAACAGTAGCACTGCTTTGACGCTGGGTGCCGCCAGTCTGCAAAACCGAGCGGAGAACTTGCGTACAACAAGGTATGAGGTACCGTGGAAATGTGCGTGGCTTTAGTGTAGGTTTTATACATCACGATTTGAACGTGGAAAAGTTCTTACGCAACGTTTCTGTGCGTACGCACCGTTTATACATGAGGCCCCTGGTCCGCAATAGAAGTAAAATCCTGCAGTACTTCTTTATATTCCATGCTTTGTGCCCCAATAAATGCAAGTTATCGGCAATATACTAATAACCCAATTGTGCTTCACTCACTCAGAATATGGAACCAATGTAGAAAGCATTTTAAAATGGAAAATATTTTATCTGTGGCACCTCTGCAAGAGAACCACCTCTTTCAACCTTTGCAAACATATGCAGTTTTTAATATCTGGAAAAGATTTGGGATTAAACTGCTTAGAGATCTTTATATTAACAACATCTTTGCATCCTATGAACAATTACATTCCCAATTTAACTTTCCAGCCACACATTTCTTTCACTATCTTCGAATTATGAACTTTGTTAAACAGAACCTGCCCGATTTTCCTCATCTTGCACCCTCCTCCATGCCGGAATAAATATTGCTCAATTTTAAGGACTTAGACACCATCTCTGCAATATATTAAATTATTTTGCAGTCCCTCCCTTTTAAAGATCCAAGAGGACAATGGGAAAAAGATCTCTTAACTCTTTCAGGGCTGATGTCGACTTTTGTCAAAATTCAGGAGTAGAGGACGGTAATCAGCTGTAAACTGCAACAAAACTCACCCGTACATTTTAGTTCGACTGTCTTTGCTAGAAGGAAAGTTACATAGCTTTGTTTATTTAACCTCAATTAGCGAAGAGCAAACAACTTCTAAATGGCACAGACATCTGCCGAGAGACCAAAGTGATTGTGCAAAGCAAAATACTCCATGGACGTTTTACATAAATTCATTGAATAGGACTCTGACTTGTCTGATTCCGAGTTTGATGCAAGTGATCTGGAGATGGAGATCAAAAACGAAAGTGAGGTACCAGCCTCATCTGATCGGTCCTTAGGTAATCGTTGTGCTGAACACTTCATGTAGCTGATGCGCCTACAGCAGTGTTTGCCTGGGGGGACCACCACTTATGATGACAAGAGGTACAAACTAGATTGCATCACACTGCAAATGCCACCCACCTGCTGTGTGAAGACAGCCAGGCAGCTGGCCCACCATGCATTCCTGCTGACCATCGAGGTGCCCCCAATGCAGCCACAGAGTTGCCGAACATCATTCAATAGCAGCCACAGCACATAGCAACAGACATTTTATGTTGACTTATGTGTGAAACCATTGTTTTTTGTGTGCTTTTCAGAAAACTAAATATTAGTATTACTATAATAAAAAAATATTCAGCCCTCAAAGAGTTAATCAATATATCAGAAAAGGAGTGGAAAATAGCAATGCAGAGACTTCACTCGAGCTCCATATGCGCAAAGCATACAATTATATAACTCAAAATTATATATCGAGCACATCTGTCTCGTCTAAAACTGTCCAAAATGTTTCCAGGGCATGATCCAACCTGTGAATGCTGCAATCAAGTCCCAGCCTCACTGGGTCACATGTTTTTGGCCTGCACCAAATTAACATCATTTTGGATCAAAATTTTTAAGTGCCTTTCAGACAGCCTTGGTGTCACAATCCCTCCTAACCCATTAACAGCTGTGTTTGGTGTTCTTCCAGATGGGTTTAAAGTGGAGAAGGACAAACAAACTGTGATTGCATTCACTACACTTTTGGCACGCAGACTTATTTTGCTAAACTGGAAGAATCCTCACTATCCTCTTTTAAGTCAGAGGGAATCCGATGTTTTGTACTATTTGAATTTGGAAAAAATCAAATACAGTGATCCCTCACTATATCATGCTTCGACTTTCGCGGCTTCACTCTATCTCTATTTTTGTCTTGCTTACATGCTTACGTCACTACACATGCACTTTCGAAGAACTTTTATCTAAGCCCTACGATGGCTCCTAAACGTGCTGCTTTTTCTAAGCCTTCTGACAATAAAACTAAGCGCTGGAGGAAGATGCTTACTAGCCAGGAGAAGGTGAAGGTGAATTATCTCTGCATTTCTTTTTCTTCTCCATTCATCTCTATTGCCCTATTAAACTCATCAATTTAGTTATGTTTACAAGCCTTAAGTTTTACTCCGTTGGCCAGGCTCTCTCTCTCTTCAAGGAGGGGACTTGTTTTCAATCCTATTTTTTTTAAAAATTGATCTATTTGTATGGAATGATTACAATAAAATTAATACAATTTAAAAAAAATTAAGCAATGAACTCATTTCCTAACTCAACATGGATCAGATTTTAACAATAGAAGTTATTGTTTTCTGACTTTGATAAGCCATCAGTTCAACAAGTTTTGTAAGAAAATATAAATGGTAATGTCATTGATAACAGTTACTATTACTGCTTATTGCATTTCTTGCACAACCGACGTGAAACACTATGCTTGTTGCAAACCTGCTTGCCATACTCATCACAACACTGACACTGCTTCCTGTCCTTGACACAGAGGTAGCAGCAACTCTTCTTCTGACGCTTTGGTGCAGGCTGATCATCAGGTTCATGTGGTGATGAATGAACAGCAATAACACTAAGTGTTGATCTGTGCAAGCCAATTGTTGATCTGCGTGTGATATGAGCATGAACCAATGCTTCACTGATATCAGTTAGGAACATTCGGCGTCTGGGGTGACATCGTTTGTTCCAGTCTGGATAAGTTAAAGCCCATATGATGCAAGCTGCAATGCCACATACATCAAGGCAGTTTATAAAGAATGCAAAGGGCCATCGGTTTGTGCGCCTTTTGCACATGTACTGGTGAACATACTGATCAAGTGTGTCCACTGCCCCCTTTGTCGAGTTGTAGTACGTGATAATTCCTGGCTTGTTAGCTTTGGTTTCATCAACTGAACTGTCATGGTGCATAGTGGAAAGTAGTATAACAGCCTTACGTGGTTTCAGCACATATGACACTAGTGTCGTTGTTTTGGTGAAACCAAATACAGATGACTGGGTTGGCCTGTCTGCACATGCCTGAAATTCCGATGGTATGAATGCTTTGTTTTTTCTTACTGTGCCAAGAATTGTCAGCCCTTTAGACAACAGTGACAAAGCTAACTCATGATCAGTGAAGTAATTGTCACTTGTTACATTTTGATTGCTCCCTTCGTAAGGTTCAACAAGTTTCTCAACTACTTGTCTCCCCAGACCTGTGGCTCTGACTGTTTCCTTGCCTATGTATGGTGTGCCATTGAGTGGGTAGAATGCTCCCGAGTCACATGCCCACCATATCTTCATCCCATATCTATCTGGTTTAGATGGGAGATACTGTCTGAATGGACAATGTCCTCGAAAAGGCACCAGTTGTTTGTCGACTGTTATGTTAGCACCTGGTATGTAATGCTTGCGTAAGTTGTTGACCACTTGTTCCCATATTTCACGGATTGGTGCTAACTTGTCCTTTGATTGGCGAACACTCCTAGTCGACCTGTTATCAAAACAGATGTATCTGAGGAGGGATTTAAATCGGTTACATCCCATTGTGGCTCGAAATATCAGGGGACCATACATGCTATCCCATAAAACTTCATAACTCTGATGGTTTGATCTTAGGTGACCAGCAGTAAGTAGGAGACCAAAAAAGGCCAGAATTTCCACTGCATCTGTATCTTTCCATGGCTTCAATCCTTTTTTATTGGTAACTGTTGTGGCCTCTTTTTTTGTGACCAAACAGTGGCATTCACCAATTGGTCAGCAACGAATAAACCATACACATCAACGGTTCTTCAAGTATTTTACCTGGTGGAAGAACGACTTTATTTTGACGAGTTGTCAATACGTTGTGGACTTCATGTGAGTTCCTTTCCTGTCCATTCTTTGCCTTGAAAACTACAGTGTTGTTATTTGGTAGGTCACTTTTGTCATCTTCATCGGTACTCTGTGTGTCGCTTTCATCTGAGGCAATGTTCTCATTGTCATTTTCAATTTCTGACTGAAAATCGGAACAGTCTTGACCTTCGTCTTCATCACTTTCAGGCCCTCTGTCAACTATGTCCTGAATTGCATTCATAAGTTGAACTCGCGTTAATGGTCTTGATGATGCCATTTTACTGAAACTTAGAGTAGGACGAAATAAATAAGTAAGAAAATGAATCACATAAATACCGTCAGTAAATGTTGTATACGTTTCATTGTGCAGACTAAAAAGATGACGGTCTGAAGCACGTCTTGTTACATTACGGCACTCAGCGGTCAGATGTTGCCTTATTCAACAGCATTTTCCTCTTCCTGAAAGTGGTAAATGAGATGGTGAGTTTGCTACAGTAGCAGGACCTGGAGTCTATCATGTAACCGTGACCTGGACTGATATCGCCAGCATGAAGTGGCCATCACCACCAAAGTCATGCAACGAATGCAAAACCTCACGCAGTCGGCCTTACAAAACAGACTGTTGGATTCGTAGCAAACTGTTTGCTCACCTGTCAAGTGTTGCTAATTATAAATGACTAAAAATATGATATCATCTATGCATAAATGTGGAAATGCTGCTTTGGGTCCAATGGACTCGGGTTGGCCATCTACGTCGGTACAATAAAAAAGACATTTTTTTACATCCAACGTCACAGAATTTTTTTTGCTAGTATTATGTGGTATATATGGTTACTGATGAATTACAATATTATCTTAATTTTTTGGGTATGGGTTTGGCTAGGACCTCTGGCCAAACACACGAATGGGTACACTGGACCCACCTTGGCCGGAAAACACTATATGAATTTAACTTTCTAAGACTGGCTTACATGCCCTACTGTGCCCTCACAGCTTGCCCTGTGTTTCCTTATCATGTACAATATACTTTCCTTTCGGTGTGCTTTTTGTCATTGGTAACACTAATCTGACTGTATCAGATGTTGTATGCATGTTGGTCTGGAATACTTTTATAACTAAAGGCTGTTAATCATTTAGACAGGCTACCATCTCTTTCTTGACTTCTTTTTCCCAAAAGTTAATGCCTCAGACAAGCAGTTTTTCAGCCAAATTAAATGCCCTTTGGAAAGCTTCTTGTTCAGTTTGTTGGGAAACTGCCAAACTATGTGCAATTTATAAATGTGAGAAAAAGGTAATCAACAGGTATTAAGATCACCATTTTTAACTTTTGTAAACATGTATTACCACAGTATTTTAATGACAGCTTATCAATATTATAAACAAGTTTAATAACTACAGTTTTAAATATGCTGGTGGGTGGATATTCTGAATTAAATGGGAAATTTTTCAAACTCTGATGACACACACAGAAGGTCATGTTCATAAAAGATGAACAGCTGGTTTAAAATTAAATTTATATTTGCAGATTGGTTGACATTGTCTGATAAATTGTCAAAGAATGCAAAATGCTAACTTGTACAACAAATGAGGCATAAAAAAATCTTTAAAGTGTTCAAAGTTCTTGAATACCAGTCAGCAAAAACAGATTTTTGCTTTTTTTTTTGTTTTGGTCAGTCAGATTTAGATTGTTTTTCAAAACCTTCAATTCACAGAAATAATCACGGTCACCATTTTTGTTCCACCTTTCCTAGCTGTCACAATAGCAACCCACTAAGCTGGCCTGACAAGCTACTCCCAACATCCTTGTCCAGGATTTCTCCTTGGACTGAGATGCTCCAGGGACAGTCAAGGATTGGATTCACTCGTGTTCTACTTTTGCTGTTCAGTCTTTTTCCAGTGGGCTACAGTTTGTACACTTCACAAAGGGCATCCTAAAAAGCTTTTTTTATCCACTGTATCTTGGGGACAGTGGGTACAATGTGTTTTTTATTATGGTATTTAGTCCAATGTCCAAAAAGCTCAATTTTGGTCTCTTCGGAGTCTTCTTAATGTGGACTTATGAGTCTCACATGTCCCTTTTGGCAAATTGCAGCTGAAGTGTCGAAAGCGTTTTTTTAACAGTGGCCTACTCTTTGCTATTATCCAATAAAGCTGCAGTTGATAAAGCAGCTGGGCAACATTTGGACAACAACTATAGCTTGTAGCTCCTTAAGTGTTATCATAGGCCTCTTGGTGGCCTCTCTCACTAGTCTTCCTCTTGTACAATGAATACATCTTTTTGGATGACTTCCTCCAGGCATATTTACAGTTTCCATTTCTTAATAATTTATTTAACTGCGCCCCAAGGAATTCTCAGTGACTTGAATAGTTTGTTGCATCTATCCCCTTACTATTGCTTTTCAATCACCTTTTCATGGAGTTGCTTATAGTGTGTGTTTGTGTATGTTCTCTCATGTTCTCTAATGCTGTCTCGTGTTTGTTTGTTTTTTTTTTTGTTTGTTTTTTTTTTCTCTCTCTCTCTCTCGTATGGGTTAGACCACGATCCTGCATTTATACTACAATTAATGGAAAAAACCCTTTAAAGCACACAGGTGATCTTCATTTAAATAATTATGTAAATCCTGAAACCAGTTGACTGCACAAGGTAAATTTTGAGTGTGTCATATTAAAGGTGGCAATTACTTACAGTTTTCTCAATTGCTAAAACACTAAAATCCATTGGCTGAAGAAAGTTCTCAGTTGCCTGACCACATTTAGCTAATTGTGCAGTCTGTTGTCAATACCTTAAACCATTTCACATGGTAAGACACAATATGCAGATCTTACTTAGACTTTTCAGCAAAACTCTAAACACATTCTCATTCTCAAAACACATTCTACACTCTAATGCACACGTCATCCATACTGGTAAACACAAGTAGCAACGCTCAAATACAATTAGAGAAAACATGTCATTGATTGAACACAACCACTCAAAATTGATGTCACCTGTTTCAAATGATGTGACACAACCAATATAAGCCAATTCAGAGAGCAAACAGGTTGTTGAAGGTAGAAAGGAGAAAGTCTGAGCATGGATAGAAGAAACAATGTGAGAGGACGAGTGCGTATGCAAGGTGGATGAGGATGAGGAGGAAGAGGGCGAGGAAGAGGAAGAGGAGGAGGGCGGCAAGGAAGGAGGAGAAAGACAAAGAGTGGAAATATCTGATGAAATTCGAGCAACAGTCATAGACCATGTTCTTGTCCATGGACTGACAATGAGGGAAGCAGGACTAAGAGTGCAACCCAATTTGAGTCGATTTTCTGTGTCCACCATAGTAAGGACGTTCAGAGAAGAGAACAGGTACAGTATACTACTCTATTTTTGTAATTGCAAATTTACTGTACTACACTATATGCAACTGTTTCAATAGACATTTGTAAAGTTCATCACTGTATGTATAGTACTGCATGAATATTTGTTGTAACTGCATATCTACTTTTTGTAGAATTGCGAGGCTGCCACATGCAGGTGGAAGGACGGCTTTATTCACTCAAGAGCAAGAGGCTGTTATAGTGGGCATGGTCCTTCAAGATAATGTAATACGATTTAGAGAAATCCAGGAACGAGTGATACAAGACAACACACACTTCCAGGGAATCAACAGTGTAAGCATTTCCACAATTGACCGTGTCCTCCATCGTAACAGGATGCGAATGAAACAAGTATACAAAGTACCTTTTGAGTGCAACTCACCAAGGGTGAAAGAACTGCGAGCTCAGTATGTGCAAGTAAGTGTACATTCAGAAACATTTACTGTAATCCAGATTTTCTACAGTACTAACACATACTATATGAATGACATTACTCTTCAGTACATACAGTGTATGTGAATCAGAAGTGCATACAGTAGGTTTACAGTTTTTTCCAATTGCTAACACACTAAAATCTAATGTAAAGCTCAACTGCAAAAACTGACACTCAGAGAGCAAAATCTCTCCTCACATTTGTTATATTCAAAACACAAATCACACCTTTGAACACAAAAAGCAATTAACTTGACTTCTTTTGCATTAGAGTGTGCACACTTTCCTACAGAAAACACAGGAATCTGACAGCAATAAACTTTTAGCCATTTCTAAACACACCCATTCAAAAAGCCACACCCATGTACCAATTAGGCTAAAACAAGTGTCACCCGGTCAAGCACCTGACTGCTTATTAGTTAACTCAGCAATCAGAATGTGAGAACTATAAAACTCCACAGATTTACCAACACTAAAGAACAATGGAAGCTGGAGGGAGAGGAAGAGATGGTAGAGGGAGAGGTAGAGGAAGAGGTAGAGGAAGAGGTAGGGGTGCACAGAGAGGTGAAAGAGGACAAAGACAAAGAAGACAAGCACTTTCAAATGAAATTCGGGCAACATTAGTCGACCATGTTATAAATCATGGATTGACAATGAGAGAGGCTGGACAGAGGGTCCAACCCAACCTGAGTCGATTTACTGTTGCCTCTGTCATCCGGACATTTCGGCTTGAGAACAGGTATGTTCTGTAACACCCACTCTGTACTGTATATATACAGCAATTCAAAGTATTCTTTACTTGTACAATACTACTGCATAATCCTCATTAGAAACAAGAAAGGCTACATACCAATATATACATTGTTGTCTTCTCCAAGGACTAAGAGACAAGTAGGACGTGGTGGAAGAGGTCGGATGTTCACAGAGGCACAGGAGGTAGAAATCATAAACATGGTTTTGGCAAATAATGCCATAAGACTTAGGGAAATTCAAAGCCACATCATGAGGGACGACACAGTTTTTGGCAACATTAGGCAAGTTGCCTTGTCTACCCTTGCTCGTGTTCTCCAGCGACACCAAGTACAAATGAAACAGATATACCGGGTTCCTTTTGAGAGGAACTCCGAAAGAGTCAAAGAACTGAGGCACAATTATGTGCAGGTA
Organism: Polypterus senegalus; assembly: GCF_016835505.1. Taxonomy (NCBI): domain Eukaryota; kingdom Metazoa; phylum Chordata; class Cladistia; order Polypteriformes; family Polypteridae; genus Polypterus; species Polypterus senegalus. The sequence goes on from NC_053160.1 coordinate 133,497,585, forward strand.
ACTATTAGACTACAGGATGTTACATATAATGCTGCGTTTTTCCAGTACTAAACATAAACCTAAACCACTGCTTATGTAATCTTTTTTTGTTCTCAGACAGTGCTGGAAATGGATTCAAATGTGATCCCACATGAGTTCATTTTATTGATGAGGCTGGCTTCAACCTTACCAGAACCAGAAGAAGGGAAGAAACAGAATAGGTCACAGAGCTATTGTGAATGTTCCTGGCGCGTGGGGAAACATCACAATGTGTGCTGTCATCACAGGACATGGAGTTCTATACCACCATGCCATTCTTGGTCCATATAACACAGAGTTGATCCTGACATTTCTGGACAGAATGCGAGACATCTTACAACAGGCAAACCATACGGACGATGAAGGGCAGGAGCACAGATATGTTGTAGTGTGGGACAATGTGGCTTTTCATCGTGCAGCCATGGTGCAAAATTGGTTTGCCAACAACCCACATTTTATAGTGGCTTACCTTCCCCCTTATTCTCCATTTCTGAACCCCATAGAAGAGTTCTTTTCAGCATGGCGGTGGAAGGTCTATGATCGTCAACCCCATGTGCGTGAGGGGCTTCTACAAGCAATGGAGGAGGCATGTGAGGAAATTGACGTAGGAGCTATCCAGGGATGGATAAGACACTCCCGACGCTTCTTTCCTCGCTGTCTAGCAAGGGAAAACATTGCATGTGAAGTGGATGAGGTGCTGTGGCCAGATCCACTGAGACGACATGACCCTGCATAAATCTTGTTTTGTTGTTCATTTGTTTTTTCACTTGTGCATGTTTGGGTTTTTCTGTTGCAAATTGTAGCTAAATAAATTATTTCTTTGAACCTAATTTATTTCTGCACATATGTCTCTGTGTCCAATTCTCAGTATTTGCAGTTCTGACAGTCCCTAAAGAGATAAAAGTGTTTTGGATTTTACAGAGTGGTGTTTGGTTGGTTGGAGGAAAAATTTAGGCATGGGACAAAAATGTTTACAATTTGGGGCAAAAGTTTGGTTTTGATAAGTGTTTATATAGTTTGACTGCAGAGCTTCATTTTGCAGGATATGTGAGGTGTTTTGCTCTTTGGGTGAGGTGTTTTGTGAATTGTGCTAAATGATTTGCAAAAATGAGCCTTGTTGTCAAAATTGTGCTTTAGCATTTGGAAAAAACTGTAATTGTACTCTACAGTATAGCACTGTCTCTGTATGACTTACAAAATTCTAAATGCAGTATATTGTATTTCTACACAGACAATATTTGACTTGGAATCCTTGGACAGACCCCATGACTTTATCTTTGTAGATGAAGCAAGCTTCAATCTAACAGAGGCCGAAACATCATTGTTGAAGTCCCTGGTCAACGAGGTGGCAATGTCACCATCTGTGCTGCTATTAGCAACCATGGTGTTCTACATCACCATGTTACACTCGGGCCATATAACACCCAGCACCTTCTAAGATTTATTGTCAATCTAAGAAAGATTTTATTTGATCTGCAGGTTCAATACCATCAGGGTCAAGAGCTAAATGAGAATCTCATTCCCACCTATGTGATAGTGTGGGACAATGTCAGTTTCCACCGAGCTGCTCCGGTAAGGGAATGGTTTAACATCAATGAGCAGTTTATGAACTTGTACCTCCCTCCATACTCGCCTTTCCTGAATCCGATTGAGGAGTTTTTCTCCTCTTGGAGATGGAAAATGTATAATAGACAACCCTACACCAGAGTAAGTCTTCTGCAAGCCATGGATTTAGCCTGTGGTGATATAGGTGAGGAATCATGTCAGGGCTGGATATGGCACACAAGAGGCTTCTTCCCCCTTTGCCTCAGGAGGGACAATATTGCTTGTGATGTTGACAAGTGCTCTGGCCTAACCCAGCCCAAAGACTAGAAGAAGCAAATTGATCATGTTTACTCCTTTGATTTTTGTCCCTTTTAGTATTGTATACTGTAGTACAGTGCATTGTATGCTGTTTACTGTACAATGAACAAATTGTATGGCCCAAAACATTTAGATTAAAATTTGCTTCTCCCTGAGAACTATATGTTTTGAACAATGTGTTTTCTGTTTGTTGTATTGTTTACTGACTGCTTGATAGTGTATATCATTTTGATCACTTTGTTTTTGATTTGAGAGCAGTGCTTGATTTTGAACACAGGTAAAACTGTTTTTAGGCGAAAGTTTCATTTTGCAAGAGGAGTCAGAGGTTTTGTAAATAGTGCTTGAAGATAAGGTTTTGCATTTAATGGTTTCAGAAACTGGAGCAAGGTTTCAGAAATTGTGTTTTAGCAATTGAGAAAAACTGTAATTAATTTAGAACATTTTCACTTTGTCATTAAAGACCCTTTACCTGTCGATCAGTGTCAAAATCCAAATTAAATCCACTGTGTGTGTTGTATTACAATAAAATGTGAAAACTTTGAGGGGGTGAATAATTTTAATGGGCACTGTGTATGCCCAAAACACCTGAGCTGGCTTGGAGAAAGAGAAATTCAACTCTCTCTGGTATTGCTGAGCTCCTTGCCACATTCTGGGGACCAAGTCCAATCACTCTGTGCAGGAAGCTCATTTTGTATGTTTCAACTCATTGTGGTGAAGCAAGCATATGGTCTGAGGCAGTGCGGTGTTTAGATATAAAAATCAGAGTGGCTCAGGCTTTTAGGTGTGGGTGCATGCCACTGCAATGGCGTGTCTTCTTCTTTCTTCTTCTTCCGGCTGCTCCCATTAGGGGTCGCCACAGCATATCATCTTCTTCCATATCTTTTTGTCCTCTGCATCTTGTTCTGTTACACCCATCACCTGCATGTCCTCTCTCACCACATCCATAAACCTTCTCTTAGGCCTTCCTCTTTTTCTCTTGCCTGGCAGCTCTATCCTTAGCATCCTTCTCCCAATATACTCAGCATCTCTCCACTCCACATGTCCAAACCAACACAATCAATCTCACCTCTCTGACTTTGTCTCCCAATCGTCCAACTTGAGCCTACCCTCTAATGTACTAATTTCTAATCCTATCCATCCTCGTCACACTCAATGTAAATCTTTTACTCTGCTACCTCCAGCTCTGTCTCCTGCTTTCTGGTCAGTGCCACTGTCTCCTACCCATATAACATAGCTGGTCTCACTACCCTCCTGTAGACCTTCCCTTTCACTCTTGCTGATATCCACCCTGCCTGCACTCTCTTTTTCACCTCTCTTCCACAATCCCCATTACTCTGTACTGTTGATATTTAAACTCATCCACCTTCGCCAGCTCTACTCCTTGCATCCTCACCATTCCACCGACCTCCCTCTCATTATATACCTCTCTATACCTACCCATCACCTCCTCATCTCCTCTGTTACACCAGTGTGCACTGGTGTATTTAATAATGGAACTGGCTGATGGCACATTCTAATGCAAAAGCAATTAGCTCAGCTGGTTTCCTCATTGACGCTCTGTGGGTCGTTAGGCAAATGTATAAAGCACCTGAGTAGGAGAATGAAAGAATGAAAGAAGTACAAATTAAAAAGAAACTGAAGAAGTAAGGTAAATGAATAGAAAGAGCGGACTCAAGTTGAAGTCATTGTGGAGAGCTGGGAGCGAAATAGTCAAGGAAAATCCCTCAGTGGTATTTAGTAAGAGGAGCTCCAGGGATGGACCAGAGTGATTGTTTACGCTTAGGGATTCCACTGATGCCAGTGGCAGTGGTGGGAAGACAGTGATGGGCTCAGCACATCCCAGTAGGTGCCGAGTGAAGGTGACCAGGACAGGAGTAGTGAGTTCACTGCCTTCAGCAAGGTCTTGGCCTCACTGAACATACTTGGGAGATAGGTGAGGAGAGTGAGAGAACACAGAGAAAGAGTGGCAATGACAAGGAGACAAAAGCAGAACTGACTTAGGTTTTATCTTTGATTTTAATGAAGCATTTATTGACTTTATTTAGTTGGATTTTTTTTAACTTCCTGGATTTTATGGAATTATTCATTTGTAATATTTATTTGTCTGTACTACACTGCTTATTGGAAACTGCTTTCATTGTGTAGACTAAAATGTACTAAGCAAATTTGCACCAAACTTGTTTTTGTTGTGTGCTATCATTGCACCAGTCTATCCTAAGTTTCATGACTATCAATGATCCAGGTTCAAAAGGTGCACAACCTAGGCATGACACTCATGATCTTTTTCTTTCAGTCAATACTTGGAACTAAGGACCATAGATGAGGATAAAGATGTAGACACTATCCAGCAAATTTTCAGCTTCATTAGACAATTTAAATATTTACAGAGATATGTAATATAATGTAAACAATGTGAAGTGTCCTTCTGAATAATTACAAAAAGGTGTATCTTTACCAAAAGAAAAACAACCATTCATAACAAATTAAAATCCCGAAACTGTTTATCCAATTAGCATCAAGTCAAGATACAATTGAGAAGACAGGCTTGAGAGGAAAATTACAATAATAAAAAATATTAGAAAGAAAATTTTAAATTATTACAAACTGTTTATCATTTACAAGTGGCAAATAAGACAAAGGCCTTAAACATAATACCACAGAGCATAAATAAACAAGCCCACAAAATGACAAGTTTTATTCAAGTAGACTTACCCAATAATGAAGTACTTGAAAAACTAAAAGAAAATACTTGTAATTGTTTATTACAAACTAAAAAAATATTACAACATTATCATGGAATTGTGGAACATATTGTCTATACCCTAACTCCACTTAACTAGGATGCATTGGTAAATTAAGATATAGACACAAATTGCTAGTGTTGATTCCTTGAAATTTGCCGAAGCGTTGTTCACAGTGAATATGCTGTATTTGCTGGTGACCGTGTCTGCTGAATATCTTTCTGGAAAATACAATGTGTGGCCCATTAATTTTTTTCTATCACCCTGTGATACCTTGCAAGGCCAGCTTGCCATCACAGAGCTGTACAGTCACTCGCAGAACTTTGTGTATAAGGGCACTAATCACGTGCTACTCCTGCCTAATTTGCACACCTAGAAAAAAGCAAAAACAAAAATCTTGGAGTATTTCAATTTGTGGTGTACATTAGCTAACTATAATGAGAATATATTGTGTACCTCTGCTGTGAATATGTAATACTGCTTCCACTGCACCACGTGGCTAATTCCATATGCTGGCTTAATGTACTAGCAAATAGCTGAGGGGCCAGTAATGAGTTAAAATCTTAAAGAAGCCCTCTCCTCCTACTACCTGGGTTAGAAAACATATTATTACTTGCTATTATTTCTTGAATCCCCTGTGAAATAATAATAATAACAAAAGATTTATTACTGTTTATATGGACTTCAAAAATGCTGCATGGCCCGGCCAGCTAGTAATCCCAAAGATTGGAATTCTATGAATGTAATTGCTTGCTACAATTTGTTGTATTTTGATTGTGGCTGTTGTTCCATCTGTGACTTTTCTTGTTTGAGGTACAGTGGTGGCTAGCACTGATGTCTTACAGCTCAGGTCACATTTTCTGGCAACAATTATCAATTTAGCATAGTTGGTAGAGGCTTCCCATGCTCTAGGGACAAATAAAAGACCTCTGCAACATTCTAATCCTCTCAAAACTAGGTCCTCCTACCCCATTGACTTCATTGGATTTCACCATGTTCGATGAACATTTATGAGATTTCGTCAAACTCACTGTAAAGCGAACTCCATGGAATTCAGTTATCACTATTGGACATCAATGATTTAGTCTAATTTACTTCAATAGGTCACAACTGTTAATGGATAGACAGGAAAGAAAAAAAGAAGAAAATCAAAATGAAACAGTAATAGAAATAAAAGGTAGCATCACAATGAATGTAATATTGTTGAATGGGACAGTGATTTAAACTAAAGTTCAAATTCATCAACCAGATCTAGGCTTCTTTTGGAAAATTAAGTAACTTACCATAAGAACAGTGATTGATCTAATAGTTTGGACTCTCTGTTTTTAATAATGGAAGATTGCAATGTTTCAAATATTTCTCCTTTGCTAGTTGCTCAAGCTATTTGAGATATATTTACTAAATACCCTGATTCTAATAGACTAGACTCTGAATTGCTGGCCCTACTCCACCTGAGTCTTACCCAAAATCATTTTGAACTTAATGGAAAGACTATCTTCAAGTTCATGGAATGGCAATGAACACAATTTTCCCCAGCATACAATTGTGCTTGAAAGTTTGTGAACCCTTTAGAATTTTCTATATTTCTGCATAAATATGACCTAAAACATCATCAGATTTTCACTCAAGTCCTAAAAGTAGATAAAGAGAAACCAGTTAAACAAATGAGGCAAAAATATTATACTTGGTCATTTATTTATTAAGGAAAATGATTGAATATTACATATTTGCGAGCGGCAAAAGTATGTGAACCTTTAGGATTAACAGTTAGTTTGAAGGTGAAATTAGAATCAGGGTATTTTCAATCAATGGGATGACAATCAGGTGTGAGTGGGCACCCTGTATTATTTAAAGAACAGGGATCTATCAAAGTCTGCTCTTCACACCACATGTTTGTGGAAGTGTATCATGGCATGAACAAAGGAGATTTCTGAGGATCTCAGAAAAAGAGTTGTTGATGCTCATCAGGCTGGAAAAGGTTACAAAACCATCTCTAAAGAGTTTGAACTCCACCATCCACAGTCAGACAGATTGTTTACAAATGGAAAAAATTCAAGACCATTGTTACCCTCCCCTGGAGTGGTCGACAAACAAAGATAACTCCAAGAGCAAGGCGTGTAATAGTCGGTGAGGTCACAAACGACCCCAGTATAACTTCTAAGCAACTGAAGGCCTCTCTCACATTGGCTAATGTTCATGTTCATGAGTCCACCATCAGGAGAACACTGAACAACAATGGTGTGCATGGCAGGGTTGCAAGGAGAAAGCCACTACTCTCCAAAAAAACATTGCTGCTCGTCTGCAGTTTGCTAAAGATCACGTGGACAAACCAGAAGGCTATTGGAAGAATGTTTTGTGGATGGATGAGACCAAAATAGAAGTTTATGGTTTACAGTGATTCCTTGCTATATCGCTTCGACTTTCGCGGCTTCACTCCATCGCGGATTTTAAATGTAAGCATATCTAAATATATATCACAGATTTTTCGCTGGTTTGCGGATTTCTGCAGACAATGGGTCTTTTAATTTATGGTACATGTTTCCTCAGTTTGTTTGCTCAGTTGATTTCATACAAGGGACGCTATTGGCGGATGGCTTAGAAGCTACCCAATCAGAGCATGTATTACGTATTAAATAAAACTCCTCAATGATATACGATGTGCTTCCCGAGCGGTGCTTGATTGTTTGCTTTTCTCGTTCTCTCTCACTCTCTCTGACATTCTCTGCGCCTGAGGGAGGGGGTGTGAGCAGAGGGGCTGTTTGCACAGAGGCTGTTTGCCTAGAAGATACAGACACTACTCTAAAAAATGCTGAAAGACTACCTTCACATTGCTCCCTTCTTTGCGGCTGCAATATCGCGGTGCACATACTTAAAAGCCCAACAGCACATATGGATTTTTTTATTGTTTGCTTTTCTTTCATGCACTCTCTCTCTCTCTCTCTGACATTCTCTGCTCCTGACACGCATTCCTTTGAAGAGAAGATATGTTTGCATTCTTTTAATTGTGAGAAAGAACTATCATCTCTGTCTTGTCATGGAGCACAGTTTAAACTTTTGACTAAAGGGTGTTATTTCATGTCTAGAGGGCTCTAATAATGTTAACAGTGTGGTAGAGTTTATAAGAGCTTAAAATATATAAAAATGACCACACAAACATATGGTTTCTACTTCGCGGATTTTCACCTATCGCGGGGGGTTCTGGAACGCAACCCCCGCGATCGAGGAGGGATTACTGTAAATGAAAAGCATTATGTTTGGAGAAAGGAAAACACTGCATTCCAGCATAAGAACCTTATCCCATCTGTGAAACATGGTGATGGTAGTATCATGGTTTGGGCCTGTTTTGCTGCATCTGGGCCAGGACGGCTTGCCTTCATTGATGGAACAATGAATTCTGAATTATATCAGAGAATTCTAAAGGAAAATGTCAGGACATCTGTCCATGAACTGAAACTCAAGAGAAGGTGGGTCATGCAGCAAGACAACGACCCTAAGCACACAAGTCATTTTACCAAAGAATGGTTAAAGAAGAATAAAGGTAATGTTTTGGAATGGCCAAGTCAAAGTCTTGACCTTAATCCAATCGAAATGTTGTGGAAGAACCTTAAGCGAGCAGTTAATGTGAGGAACACATCCCAGAGTTGAAGCTGTTCTGTACGGAGGAATGGGCTAATATTCCTTTCAAGCCGGTGTGCAGGAATGATCAAAAGTTACGGGAAACATTTAGTTGCAGTTATTGCTGCAAAGGGGTAATATACTTTTTTCAGATATTGAAAGCAAAGGTTCACATACTTTTGCCACTCACAAATATGTAATATTCGATCATTTTCCTTAATAAATAAATGAAAAGTATAATATTTTTGTCTTATTTGTTTAACTGATTTCTCTTTATTTACTTTTAGGACTTGAGTGAAAAATCTGTTTTAGGTCATATTTATGCAGAAATATAGAAAATTCTTAAGGGTTCACAAACTTTCAAGCACAACTGTATGCCAATATTTATATGGCAAACTTGGAAGAATCAGGATTCTTAAAAGGAAATAAAATACCATTAGTGAATTTGATGGTTCTTGGATGATACTTTTGGAGTCTGCCCTCACTAAAAGGAAGGATTCAATCAACTTATCAAAAATTTAAATCTCATCATCCTATAATTAAAGTCAGGTATACACTGGATATGAAAAAATTAATGTTCCTAGATACCAAGGTCTACTTTAATCCATCCATAAAGAAAAAAGTCAGCCTAAAAACAAAAAAATAAAAAAAAACCCAAACAAATAGTTACCATAGGTAACTGTCTTATTAATGCTAAACTTTGAATCAGGGTTATTCTAAATACATGAAACTCATGTCTTGTTATTCATTTAAAAAGTTATTTTTGGTTGTTGTTACATATTTGGTTTCAACTTAAGTTACAGTTTGATGGTGGTGGTGATTGCATTTCGGGGATACATGATATTGTACAGTATATAGTGTACCACAAGGATATATTTTATGTCCACTGCTCTTTTCAATCTACATGCTTCCATTAGGCCATATTATCTCAAAGCACAAGGTGAGCTACCACAGCTATGCAGTTGACATAACTTTATTTGTCAATAGCACCTGATGACCCTGATGCTCTTTGCTCTCTGATCTGATCTCTGTCTCAGTAGTATTTCCAAATGGATGATCAGTAACTTTCTCAACCTAAATAAAGAAAAAAGAAAAATCTTAGTGCTGAGTACAGCAGCCAGAATCTTAACCAGAAAAAGAAAATGTGAACACATCTCACCAGTTAACGTTATTACATTGGTTACAAGTGTTGTTTAGAAATGACTTTAAAAACACTACTAATGGTTTATGAATTGCTAAATAATCTTGCTCCATCCTATATTTTGAATGCCTGTCCCTCTTCACTCCAAGTTGTAACCTTAGATCTTCGACTGAAGCTCTGCTAATAATTCCAAGAGCCAATGTTAAAACAAGTGGAAAGGTAGCCATTTGCTGTTATGCATCTAAAATCTGGAATACTTTACCAATAGAAATTAGCCAGGCTAGTATTGTGGATGATTTAAAAAAAATTATAAAAACCGATTATTGTAATATGGCTTTTTCATAACTACATTTCAGTTGTATTCCTAATAGACTGCATAGACAAAGAATTATAATATTCTTCAGGGATCCACAATCTGTACTAATTCCCACTATTCTCTGCTGTTTTTTTCTGGTTCTTCTGTGGTGACAATCTTCACCACCACCACCTGATCAAGGCACCATGCAGCACTCTGAGATGATGGAATGAAGGTGGGTGACTCAGCTGACACCATCTTCATCCAATCCTATTATGTGAAGCATGAATGCTAAAAGGTTTAATTTAGGAGCATACGTGCTAAGTAGAATGCACATTGGGGGCTGGGTAGTCTTTTGGCCTTGGAACCCCTGCAGATTTTGTTTTTCTTTTCCAGCCTAACTGAAATGTTTTGTTTTTTTCTGTCCTCCTCGTCATCTGACGTTACCTTGTTTAATTGTTACTTATTCTTTAATATTGCCAAACTGTAATGGGTTTTCTTTTCATGTAACTTTCTTTGTCATCTTCTAAAGCACGTTGAGCTACATTGTTGTTTGAAAATGCTCTATATAAATAAATGTTGTTGTTGTTGTTGAAGTGTAAATTTTTCAGCATATCAAAGGGAACTGTCATCCTAACACCAACCAGAGCAGCAATAGATATGGCAATAGAAATCAAGTTACTATATAAAGTACATTTCCTTTGGATCAAATCAGTTTTTTTGTTTCATAAAACACATAGTAGTAAAGTAGTTTTGAGGTTGTAAGAGATGATCTTAAGAGTTTTTCACTGATAATTTCACCAAAGAGTAAATGGATTTGCTGCAGTGACACCAGGGTAGGTCATAAGGAGCTCAAAGACTAGAGAACAGAACTCCAGTAGTATACAAAAATACTTTAGAGGCACATTTTTTTCTTTATCAGCATGTATGGTCAAAATTGTTGTCATTCTTATAACATTTTAAAAGGTAATATGTTGCACATACCTGGGTTTTTGCATCTCTCTGTCCTCTTGCAGAAAACTGAAATCTTAGTGATTGGCAATAACGGATACAGTGAGGCTATTAGAAATAAACTGGATACATTAGGATTAAAAGTCAAGACGGAGGTAAAAAGCTTAGGGGTAATTGTTGACTGTAATCTGAATTTTAAATCGCATATTAATCAGATCACTAGGACAGCATTTTTTCACTTAAGAAACATAGCAAATGTTAGACCTCTTATATCACTGAAAGATGCTGAGAAATTAGTTCACGCGTTTGTTTTCAGTCGACTAGATTACTGTTACGCAGTAATACCCAAAAAAGACATAAATCGTTTGCAACTAGTGCAGAATGCAGCTGCTAGAATCCTAACCAGGAAAAGGAAATACGAGCACATTTCTCCAATTTTGATGTCACTACACTGGTTACCTGTGTCATTCAGGATTGACTTTAAAATTCTGCTTATGATTTATAAAGCCTTAAATAACCTTAAATAATACCCAATCGCCACACAATCAGCTCTGTAATAGATGTTAAGCCATCTGTAAGCTTACAACGGCGATTCTTGAAAACTTTTAAGGAACATTGAAATATCGTTGTAGTACAAGTTTAATTATTCTATCCATCTATCCTTCCAGTGTTGCGTCAGCCCCAGAAAGAATACAGCACAAGGTAGGATCAATCCGTAAACTAGCTAGCACTGCAGAACCGTGTCCTCACATGTTTATTTATTAACAATACAGATTATATAAATGAAGTTAAAGTTTTATCTATATAATATAATCAACATATTTTGCTGCATTTCGTCTTAAAAATGATATTGTCATCATATGTAAATACGCACTTTATAAAGTGGCACAGGTTGTGCAATATTATAAAAGTAGTGCAAGTTTATAGTGGGGTAAACTAAACTGTTTCTAAACCGCGAGGTCCGTACAGGAAAGGCTTTGAAACGTTTTGCCATGGCTGAGGCAGGGTGGGCTTGATGCTGTATACCGATATTTCTCTTTCCGATCAGCTGCTGCTGTGATTCCCCATTCAGATACAGTGATATAAATACTCTGAGTGGTGCAATGAGAGTAATAAGGAAAAAGATGATCTGCTGTGGCAACCCTTAACAGAAGCAGCTGAAAGAAGAAAAAAAGGTGCAGTGAGAGTAGTAACGTTAAAGCAGTTATGGTATTTGGAATACTATGGCTATTCCCTGGACCATTATATTGTTACAAGTTGATTACAATCAGATGCATTACACTAATAAACAATATGCGGTTAGTTTCAGTGTATGTATAAGGCCGCTACAGGAATGTGGCTCTAAGAAATAAAGATAAACCACACAGTAACAGTAGCACTGCTTTGACGCTGGGTGCCACCAGTCTGCAAAACCGAGCGGAGAACTTGCGTATGACATGGTATGAGGCACCGTGGAAAAGTGTGTGGCTTTAGGCCAAGTGTAGGTTTTATACATTGTGATTTGAACGTGGAAAAGTTCTTACGCAACATTTCTGTGCGTACGCACCGTTTATGCATGAGGCCCCAGGGGGATATTTTTCGTACGTAGATTACTCGTTTAGCCGGATGTAATTGTTGACGATTTGGCATGATCCTGGATCTGTCAGTTTTTTGAAACTCTTGCTGGATGTGTTGTCATAGCAGCACATCCAAATCCTCAAACCTGCTCAGAGCAGGTTTGTTCTATGTAAACAAGGATTAGCTTACACACTTAATCAGTTTCTGTGCATGGAATTCATTCAGTCATGGCTTTGTGCAAATTATAAGAAGAGAATTTCATATAGAGAGGGTTTTGTGCAATCGGCAAGATCCTTTATTGCTCCCAGAGGAAATTCTTTTCGAAAGATACCGCTTTAGCCGAGGGGGAATATTGTACCTCAAAGATTTATTAGCACCTTATATTTGAAGTCAGACTAGGTGAAGTCGGGCTCTCACAACCACACAGGCAGTATGCATTGCTTTGGGTTTTTTTGCAAGCGGCATTTTTTCATAGACTGTAGGCGATGCGGAAAATCTGTATAAAAGTGCAGTTTGCCAGGCAATTTGTAAAGTCTGTTTGGCTCGGAAATATTTCCTTTGGGTTTTCATATTGTTTCCTGGACACCTGCGTGTGCAGACAATAAAAGAGGTGTTTCATGCCATTGCAGGTACACAGGCAAAAACACCCACAGTTCCATAAAGAATCTCACAATCAGCCAAACATTCTCATTACCCAGTATTTCCAAATGTGATTGGGGCATATGGGACTGATCAGAGTGGAGTTTGATCAGACATTATTTGGAAAATGTACCTCTCCTCCTGATGAATAATCAGACACAGTGTCTTCGTCAAATATTTGACCGTCAATATCTTGTTGGTCAGACACAAGTTCTAGGGATATGACATTCCCTGCAACTGACCCAACAAAAAAAATAATTCCCTCAGAATTAGGGTGATGGGCATTTTGCTGGAGAGCCAACTCTTCTGCAGGGGTAGGTCTGGACCACGTGGACCTCCACCTGTTTTTTGCTTGTCTGCCTTCTTATTAGCGTTAATGTTTTTTATATTATATATGATTCCTTACGTGAACAATTCTTTAAATAGTTATATACCAATATTTACCAGTTTGAAGTATATTCTTGTACTTAAATTTAACCTGTTCCCATGTTCTCCTTGTGCTCATGTTTGATCTGGAATTATGGCATATTAAATAATAATTAATCTGACACATAGGAAATTAAATGCTGTATTCAGTAAGTACAATGCACACTACTTAGCATTTAATTTGTCGGCCACTTTTTGCCTGCCGTCTTTTCTGGTTTGGGCTGCTTTTGCAGTGTTACCCTTTGAGCATATTAAATCTTGAAATTCTTCATATCCTTCAAATAAAAGGTCCTGCTCTGCTTGTGTGAAAAAAAAATACGCCAGTTCTTTCGTCATTTTGTTACAGCCTATCAAAGACTTGCTGATCATGTTTTCTAGACTCAGTATATATGGGTGTTTTAATCAGCATGGGCATGTGCATTCATCCTGGATGGCTGGATCCAGCTAGACTAATCTACTACATGGCTGCATTTGAAAAACTGACTTATCCTGGATGAGCTTCACCAGCATTAACTCATCCAAATGAGGCATCTGATCTCGGATGATTTAAGCGACGTATGGAAAATACCCCCCTGTTCACTGATGTTTTAGTGAACCCACCGGTTATCCTTTTGTTTGACATTTGTCACAAGCTGATCACCAGGTAAAAAACAATCCATTTTCTGATACTGGTCTAAATCTTCCATCAGATGATTTACCACAGAGCATGGTTTCAAAAATCTCTGAAGAATGGCTCAAGAAGAACCTGAATAGCCGGAGAAAAAAAAATCTAAACTTCAAAAGGACTATCTTACACCTGGTTTTTGTTTTAATAACCCTTCTTGATTTTGCTATCTTTTTTATCTAAAGTACTCTATTTGTTTTTTAAAATGTATTAATTTTGTTTCTTTGGTTTTTTGGGTATATTTGATTAATTTCACTCTGCTTTAGGCAGCTGCTGTTCATTGTAATGGTATTATTTTCTGAAACAGTGTTACACTGCTTTTGTGGACCTTATTCTGTTTTGTAAGGTCAGCATTATTTTGAATATATATTTGCTCCATATGATTTTTTTGGGTTTTCGTATTCTTTATTTTTATGGCCAGGTGTGTTTGAAATATTTGCTTTTCCTTTCGGGTGTCACACACGTGCGCTTAAGAGGCAGTCAACATGCCCAGAGGTGAGTGATTTATCGATGGATGAAGGGTTGAATGACAGTATTTATGCTTCTCTCTCTGATCTTTCAGAACTAAAGAAGATAAATAACTCACACGCACCTCCAACAATAAAACTTCCAGAAAATGGCTTCTCAACATCACTTCACACTCCTTCTGATGACATCACTTCAGATCCCAGGCTGGGGTCTTCACTTCCAGCTCATGACGGTGACGTCACTTCCAGTCCCAGTCTGATGACGTCACTTCTGGCAAATTCCTGTATTACATAATTTCCTGTAGCCATTTTCTGAATTTGTATAAAAGCCACCCAAAAACCACCAGCTATGTTAAATGTCTGATGTTTTTTCATCATATTTAACCAAATCAATAATGCAACCAGAGCAATAAACGGGGCGAATCCCCAAACCATTGACGTGGTTTGTCAAGTTTATTACAATTGGCGTAGTCGGCAGGATTTTGTTCCAGGATGCCAGAGGGACAAGACCTTAACGTTGTCTTGAACAACATGATGGCCGAACTTCAGCCGGTGAAGATACATCTCAGCGACACCAGAACCAGATTAGCGAAATTGGAAGCTCGAGCCGCAGCAGCAGCATCACGGTCAGTACCTCCCGCTTTAACCCATCTAACCGAAGCAGACAATGTTGAATCATATTTCCTAATATTTGAACATACTGCTAAACGCAACGCCTGGCCGGTGACGGAATGGGCCTACATTCTGGCGCCCTATCTGAAGGTGGAAGCGCAGAGGGCTTATTATGAGCTCTCCGAGGAGAAGGCTGCTAACTATGAGATACTAAAAAAAGAACTCTTTAAATGCTATGGCGTATCAGCACAGCAGGCGAGGGAGTGGTGAGAATGGAAGTTCGACCCAGACAGAGTAATACGTACACAACTGTACGAGGTCTGGAGCAAAGTGGGCCATTGGCTAAGGCCAGATGTCAATAGTGCCCAACGGATGGCTGAGCTGTTAACTGTGAAAACTTTCATAGACACCCTCCCTGAAAAAATCGCCCAGCAAGTCCGCAAACAGGAGGTAACCTCCATGGATAACCTCATTGAGGTAGTAGAACGTCACTGGGCGGTTTGTAAATCAGAGGGCTCAGAGCGGTTCTCGCGACCAACCCGACAGGTTCGTGTACCTTATCAAGAGCCCACCCGATCTATTCCTGATGTCTCCACTCGGAAGAAAATAAAACAGACTTACCCTCCGCGCTGTTTCAAGTGTGGAGGGGGGGGGTCATTTGTTTACTGCCTGTGCCAATCCGGAGCCGATAGACTGTTCCTTAGTGAAGGGGGAGAGAGGTATTGTGCTGTGATCAATCCTTTGTCTTTTCTGTATACGGGGGTAGTAGTCTTGAATGGGCATAAAGTTACTGCAATGTTTGATTCTGGAAGTAACCTATCCATTGTTGCTAGCCATTTATGTTTTGCCGCAACAGTGGGTAAATAATAAGATCAGTCTAAAATGTATACGTGGGGAAACCCATTATTACAATGCTGCCTCTTGTGTCATTTCGGTGGATAAAGTTATGAAAACCACCCTCATGGCTGTAATGGCGAATCCACCTTATCCAGTGATACTTGGGCGGGACTGGTCTAATACTAACAGCGGTCAAACCAATACTACTCCTGTAATAAAAGAGGGATTGGTAATGGAGGAAATGACTCCAGTCCGGCTACCTCCACGCCATGTTCGAGCTCTCATAATGCCCAGGTAGATAATGTAACTGACTGAGACGAAGGTCCTTCAGGCACTAATGGAGGCACTACACCTCCCGTACGACCCGTTCGGACTGAAACTCCAACCCTTGAGGTCGTGAAGGACCCCATAGATGAACTGGCTTCACAGTTTAAATTCACACCCTCTTTATTTAAAAGAGAGCAATTGAATGATGATTCCTTAAAGTTCGCAAGAAATGTGGTAGTTTCAGTAAATGGTCGTATGACCGTAGATTCCTTGCCACGAATGCCCTACTTTGTTATAAAAAATGAGTTGTTATATCGCGTGGCTGAACACGATAATGAAATAATAACGCTGTTGCTAATCTCACGCAATTTTCATCATCATGTGTGTGAATTAGCACATGCTTATTTACTCGGAGCCCATTTGGGGACTGAGAAAACTTTGGAACGAATTAAGTTCAGATTTCATTGGCCAGGAATAAATGAGGAGGTCAGACGTTTCTGTACTTCATGTCCAGAATGTCAAATTCGTCAGATACCTAGGAAGGACCGTGCTCCTCTTATTCCTTTACCCCTTATTGATATACCTTTTTGGAAGAGTGAGCATTGATCTCGTAGGACCGCTTGAGCCTTCATTGTGAGGTCATAAATATATATTGGTTTTGGTGCATTATGCCATGCAATTTCCCGAAGCTGTCCCATTACGTTCAGCTACTTCTAAAATAATCGCACAGGAAACATTCAGGGAGGTTGCCAGATTACTGCAGATTAAACATCTGAAAACCTCAGTCTATCACCCCCAAACTGATGGATTGGTGGAACGTTTTAATCAGACCCTTAAACAGATGTTACGCAAGGTAGTTAGCGAGGATGAAAGAAACTGGGATCAGTTGCTCCCCCTCGTTCTCTTTGCTTATTGTGAAGTACCACAGACCTTTACGGGGATTTCTCCTTTTGAACTCCTGTATGGAAGACAGCCCCGGGGCTTATTGGATCTGCTAAAAGAAGGTTGGGAAGAGGAGGTCCTTCCTAACCTAACTTTAACATATTAGAATATATCGCACATTTACATGATAGATTAGATAAAATTAGACCTATTTTAAAGGAACATGTTGAAAAAGCTCAAGATGCGCAGGCGCGATATTATAATAGACACACCACCCTCCGGGAATTCCACCCGGGAGATCGTGTAATGGTGCTTGTACCTACTTCACATTCCAGATTGTTGGCTCATTGGCAAGGGCCTTGCGAAATTAAGGAACGAAAAGGGCTCGTCGATTATTTAGTTAAACAACCTAATCGTTGAACGACTGAGCGTGTATACCACATTAATTTGCTGAAACCGTGGAAGGATAGAGAGGCGGAGCCTCCCTCCGGCCAGCCACGCTCCCTTTTCATAGAACATCAACCCCTTAATTTCGGCAGTAATTTATCATGGAGACAAAGACTGGAGCTTGAGAATGCTATCTTGTCTATACCCAAAGTAGTTAGTGAGCAATCAGGTCGCACTGCGCTGATTGAACATGACATTATTACTGACCCAGGAGTAGTTGTCCGAGAACACCCATATAGACTTCCGGAAGCAAAGAAAACTGAAGTCGAATTGGAAATAAGGTGAATGCTAGAAATGGACATCATTGAAGAAAGTTATAGTTCATGGTCTAGTCCAATTGTCTTAATTCCTAAACCTGACTGTTCGTGGAGGTTTTGTAATGACTTCTGCCAACTTAATCAGGTTTCGAAGTTTGATGCTTATCCTATGCCTCGAGTCGTTGACCTTCTCGAGAGACTGGGTAATGCACAGTTTCTGACTACTCTTGACATGACTGTCCGATTACTCAGAGGCAAGTTCAAGCTTTTTTGGGTTTAGCGAGTTATTACCGTCATTTTGATCCTCATTTCTCCGAGAGAGCTACGTTTCTTACTAATTTAACAAAAAAAAGGGCTCCTGTTAAAGTGTTTTGGGATGACAACACTGAAACTGCATTTAGTGAATTAAAATCGGCCCTTATGTCAGCACCTGTTTTGAAATCCCCTAACTTTTCTTATCCTTTCATCCTCCAGACCGATGCATCGGACACAGGATTGGGTGCCGTGTTGAGCCAATGCATCGATGGTGCTGAACAACCCGTCATGTCCCTCAGCCGGAAACTGTTGGATAGGGAGACCAGGTATGCAGCGGTGGAACGAGAGGCTTTGGCTATTAAGTGGGCTGTGACACATGTCAGATACTACCTGTTGGGTTGGGAATTTACTCTAGTGACGTACCATGCTGCTTTACAGTGGATGGCTCTGAATCGCGAGTCTCATCCCCGGGTCACCAGGGGGTTTTTGGAATTGCAACCTTTCAGGTTCAGAGTCACTTATCGCCGAGGTTCCCTTCAGGCCAACGCTGATGTTGTCTCCCAAATCTTCAACCTCTCGGTGCAGGCCGTCCGACCCGGAGGGTCTGGGCTGAGCGGGGGGGTCATGTCACACACGTGCGCTTAGGAGGCAGTTAGCAAGCCCAGAGGTGAGTGATTTATCGACGGATGAAGGGTTGAATGACAGTATTAATGCTTCTCTCTGATCTTTCAGAACTAAAAAGATAAATAACTCACACGCACCTCAAACAATAAAACTTCCAGAAAATGGCTCCTGAACATCACTTCATACTACTTCTGATGACATCACTTCCGATCCCAGGCTGATGATGTTACTTCCGGCTCATGACGATGACGTCAGTTCCGGTCCCAGCCAAATGACATCACCTCCAGCCCATGACAGTGACGTCATTTCCAGTCCCAGCCTGATGACGTCGCTTCCGGCAAATTACATCACTTCCTGAATTACATAATTTCCATTTTCTAAATCTGTATAAAAGCCACCCCAAAAAACACCAGCTATGTTGAATGTCTGATGTTTTTTCATCATATTTAACCAAATCAATATTGCAACCAGAGCAATATACGGGCAAATCCCCAAACCTTTGACGTGATTTGTCAAGTTTATTACAGGGGGTTTATTTCATAACAAGGACATATTGTTGAACACACAAGGATTTGCTTCACTCATCATCTGTTTTTACAAGGTTGCAATCAGTATCTGCCAGAGGTAACTAGATATTCAATTAGCACAAGGTCTTGCAATACTGAAATAAACATAAAATACACATTAAAAAACAAAATTAAATACAGACAGGAAATAGTTAATAAGGATACCATATATAGATTCACTAGAAAACATGGTTTTCGGTTGAAAAATGTCAGAATGATAGAGTCCAGTTATGAAAAAATAAAAAAGCAGAAGAGGTTACTATTATACTTTGCTTCCTGGTTTCCGGTTATAGGTGAAATGACCATTTCAATGTCTCTCCTCAATTCAAGTGATCATGCCTACAAAGTTTCACAAAAAAGATAAAAGAAAACAAGCAAAATGCATAAAAAACACAATGAAAATGATGTTAATTTCTTCTCAAATCTGGCAGATATCAAGTGTGGTAGTTCCTTGTGTTTTAGAAACATGATGCTAATCCCAGCCAACACATGGTGCAAGGAACAAATCCCCGGGCAGAGCACCAGCCCACCGCAGGACATACACACACACACACACACACACCCCAGGGACAATTTAGGATCGCCAATGCACCTAACCTGTATGTCTTTGGACTGTGGGAGGAAACCGGAGCACCCGAAGGAAACCCATGCAGGCATGGGGAGAACATACAAACTCCACACGGGGAAGACTCGGGAAACGAGCCCAGGTCTCCTTGCTGCGAGACAGCAGCGCTACCACTGTGCCACAGTGCCGCCTTCTTCTAAATGTGAATGTTTTAGGGTTTTTTTTACACATTGATTTAGAACTATTGAGTCTATAGATTTTAATTGTACTGTGATGCTGGGCAGCTAGCAAGTGGCATAATGGGAGGGAGGGAGGAAATTACATCTGGGCTGACGCTCCCGTCTCCTTCACTCACAGTGTTCATCAGATGAATTCAAAAAAGATGGGGTGCACAAATAATTTGTCTGGCACCAGAAGGAGTTTGATTAGGAGAGCAATTTACTGACAAATGTAGAAAGGACCACCGGGGCACTGGAGGCTGCTTCACTGTCCATCCTGCTAATTTGCTACAGAATGTTTACTGTTTTCTGGATTTTTTGTATGCTGTTTCAAGCTTTATCCAAGAACCTTCTTCTAAGGGAGACTTACTCATAGTAAATGGAAGAAGTATAACATTTTTTGCTTGTACCCAGAGCTAGACCTGTTTATCATTTCTAATGTCACTGACAATTTTGATCAGTTTCCCTATATAGGCATTTCTGCATAATGGTAAGGTGGGATGGGTTGTGTAACAAGATAGCATGTATATGTTCAGTAGTGTTGTGCATGAACTAGTTCAAAAGAGCGCGTTCATTGAACAAGCTCATTTTCCTAAGAATGGTGAACTTAACGTAATGTATTTGCAAGTGATGAACTTGAACGTGAGCTAGTTCAGTTTTATGTGACATTCTGGATCTGGTTTAGGTCCAGATTAAATGTTGCGCCTTACCCTGTAACGTAAGGATGGATCAAGCACAAATAGTGGATTTTTACAAATATTTATTTTGTTTTAATTTTTTTGCCATTTATTTGAATTTGGAGAAAATAATGTAAATTCAAATAGGCACTGTCTGTGCCTGCCTGCTTGTGCTTAAGCTGCACCCCTGCTGACACGATCATGTGGTGAAGCTCCACTTTCACTTTTAGGAAAATGTACTTCAGGAGGCCATTTTATTTGTTTTCTCCGTTAGACATGCAATATGTGACATGAATTTTGACCGGCAGCGTAATAGGTTAATTCACCTACACGCTGGTTCCACAGTCACCATTTGTGTCACACGGTTGGAAATAGAGCTGCAAATTATATGTATACTTGAATCTATTTATTTTCTTTTTTGACCAGGAGGATATTAGCATATATGGTTATACGTGCTTGGTATAACTCAATAAAGTGTATTTAAATTAAAAAGTCTTTATAATTATTGTATTTTATTCAAGAACACTGTAATAGCCTAATATAGGGCTTGTAAAAAGAGAGATTTTGACTTTTAAATCAACATTTATTTGAATACTAAATAGAAATACTTTTGCTGCCTCAACAAATAAATATACAAATAGTTGTGCTACCCCAACAAATACAAATACAAATAGTGGATGCTCTGCACATCCTTACTGTAATGACATGGTCTAATTTGCTTACATCGCAGTAGCTGACATGTCGTTGTCACTGCCAACACACGTGAGACCAATAGTTTTGTTAAAAGCTGCAACATTTCAGGACAGTTTTGTTTTTGTTGAAGATGTGCAGCTCCTCTTTCAATATTTTAAAGAGACTCAAAAAGTCATCTGTAAAGTTAGTAGCCTCTAGTTGTGAGGTGTTAGACAAAAATGGCCACCTGTTACACTGAAAGTATTGTTTATGGTTTTATGATAAGTTTCTAGACTAAAATAATTTTTGAGAGGAGCAGTATTGACACAACAGACAAATAAAACAAAATAAAACAATTCTACATTGTTCCTCTTTTGTGCCTTCTGTCTACATATTGTTTCCATATATGGAGCAAACTGTTTTATTCAATATTCTCTTTCTGATTTTCATGTGCCTGAATTGCTAGAGTATAATTAATGTCATTGCAAGGCAGAACAGGCCTACATTTAATTAGTTGTTTAAAGGGCATTATGCAGTTTTCATATACAGTATGAGTGGTTAGTAGCCTATTTGAACTGATGCACACAGGCATACATGTGAAAACTAAGAAAACGACTTTACACACTTTACACTTCCACAACAGTTAGGCCTATACTAAATGGTAAATGGTAGTGATGGGCTACTGGTTCTACTGAAGAGGTTCTATTGGAAAAAGTAAAATCATGGGTCATTTATTCTCACTCCTTAAAAAATACAAAATGAACTGAACATGAACTAGTTCAAAACTGAAATGGTGAACTATGAACATGAATTTATTCATTTTAAACTGTGTGAAGAGAACTTTGAGCTAGTTCTTGTGATGTGTGAACTTATAAAACACTGGCATTGAGAGTTCTCTTATGCAAAAAGTTATAAACTGGTAAACTTTTGAGATTCACATCAAGCTGGAACTGTTATTTACTTCTTGCCTATTGCAAAGATTTTTTGATATGCTCTGTATTTTGAGATTTGTGTGTGCTTTTATTTTTTTTATAGTAATTGTTAGTTTTGTTTTTATTATAATAGCTTGAAAACCATTAAAAATAATTAAATATCTAAAGACTAGATAAGAAGTGATTAAAGACAATTTAGCTGTGTGTTCAGTTATGAATCCATCCCTTTCATACTAACTTAACATTCTGTTTCTTTTCCTTTAACAGAACCAAGACAAGTTTAGCAAGCTGTAAATATGCAGATCTGTACGTAACCAAAGGAGCTGGTGACTGGTGACCTACTATAAAGACTTTCTTTCCAAGACAGCCAATTCAGCATCTTAAATTACATTCATTCTTCTTTTAACCAGAAAGGTGATGATTAATAAGATGCAATTAAAAGAAGATTTTGATAAAGTATCGGCAAAGTGCAACTTTGCTCTTTGTTGATTCTTTTTGTTTAAAATTAAAACCAATTAATCAGAAGAAGTAATTATTGATTCATTTTAGCTAAAGTTCAAATACAGAGGCACGAATAATTACAGACAGTGGCACATATCCAGTTTTCTTTTGAAATTTGTTGGTGAATTTCCAATTTATTCTTTCTGTAACTGTTGCTTTTAATTTAATTTATGTGTAATTGGCATATAAAATTATTTAAATTTCTCATCACCGTTTAAAGTAAAGTTAGTAACAATTTTCAAAAATATATTTATTTTGCTTTTAGATGCTTTGGAAAGATACACTCATTTTATTATAGGTTTCATATTCATGCATCATCTTATATAATGTAGTGTAATTAATTATCTCTGATAAGAATCCAGAATAATTGGCACAAAATGAAGGATATTTTTGTGTGATTTATTTTATTTTCCTGATAATTATTTCTTACAGTTATATATCTTTGTATTGTTATGGAAGTGGGAGTGATACCCTGAGAAAGGGAGATTATTCTTAGTTTATTGATAGCAGTATGTGAGAACTTAGTGATGCGCTTGTCAGTGGTAAATCATAGCTCTTAACAACTGAAAGTCAGCATATTGATGTTTCATGTAGAATTGAAATTACTTGTGCACATTCCAAACTTTCTACTTTCTCACTTTTTAAAAATTAGACATTTTTGCCTGTAGCTCACAGATGATGAGATGGTGTTCATCTGGCATTGCTTTCAAACTCATACAGATTTGCGGATAGGCAAATAAAAGGGTAGCCCAACAGGCAAGTGCCTGTCTTATGTAAAGGTGGCATTAGACTATCACAGAACAGGGTTAGGACCTAAATAAGTCAAAGACAAATATTTAAACCCACAATGGCAAGCACAGAGCAATTCTGCATGTCATTGTGGTTAGGCAGAGGGCATCAGTGGGAAGTATACAAGATCACTGTGAATAGTGTCCTAGAATTAAATATCCCGTGCCACACATGTATGAGTAGGAGGAAGCTGAGTGGACCAAGTGATGGTAATTACCCACCAGGGAAGAGGGTGGCACGGTGCCCTAAACCATATTCTGTTATCTCTGCAGGCCAGATACCTACCTAATTTATTATCAACAACATCACTTCCAGCTCCAACACCACGAATGTTGTTACTTCCGGCCCCATGAATGACAACACTTCTGGTTCCCGCATCACGAAAGACATCATTTCTGATTCTGGCCACAGATGACGTCACTTCTAGTTTTGACCTTTAAAGCCGCCATCATATCACTGCTTCATTAGTTCAGTCCTGAAAACTCAAAAAGAACACATCTCTTATATTTTCTAAACCCTTTTGCAGCCAGGGACAATATATATAAGCTCTGTCTCAAAACTTTTTCATGTGTTGAGACTGATTGTTTCACACCTGCTTGCATCAAACTGAGATGTGGGGGCCATTGAGGACTTACTTTCTCAATGGAGTTTATAATGGTCTCAAGTAAGTGTCAGTTGTATTGTTCTACTTGACGTTAGTGTGTGGTGTTGCTGAAGATAGCACTGCAGCTGCCCCAAATAGCTGTCCATTTAAAATCTGCTCAGAAGTAAGAGTTCTGCTTCGACCCAGTCCAAAAAAAAAATGAGCTCCCCTGACCGACAAACTAAACTTGAGTGTATTTTAAAAGCTGTCTACATGCCACAGCCAAAATGTGTTTAGAGTGATGAAGTGACTTATGTGAAGAATAGCTGGTAGGAAGATAAAGAGGCCAGATATTTGGAAAATGAAAAGCAGATAACAGATAAAATAGTGAAAAAGAAAGCAATTTGGTTTTCTGATAATGGTCAGGGAGATTTCTTAAAAAAGCAATCTTGACTTCTCTGTCTTAGGCAATTTTAGATCTCTCTCTAAGCTGCTGTTCTTTCTGAAGTTAAATGATTATTTAAATTAGAGCTATATTCTGGAAAAGTTTTTTGACCAAATCTTAGTACAGAGACTGCAAGTAGTTAATGACTTTTGGGTTAATACTACAGAAATAACGTCTGTTCTTATTCTGTTAAACCTGAGAGCAGCATTTTACACTTGGACCACAGCATTCTCATTAGTGGCCTTAGTCAATGAGTTGGTGTCCCTATTGCCTTAAGCCAGGTTCAGTCTTATGTAACGGGTAGGGAATTCCTTGTACTCTGTGGAGATTGAATGTCAGAGGTCCATGTGGTCTTCTGGTACATACTATTTTTGAAAGACATTAGGCCATACATATATTTTCATGACATGTTGTAACACCCCTGATGCACATACAGTAGCTAACTGTTTTTAGCCAACTAGGTTACTGTAATGCACTTCTAAAAGGACTACCTAAGAAACATAAACTATGACTGCAGGTAGTTCAAAATGAAGCAGGTAAAATCATAACTAATAAACAAAATGAATACAACTCCCCATTCTAGCTTCATTACATTAGTCACCCACTGTATGTCCTTTAGAAGTGATTTAAGAAATATTATTAATCGTGTATAAAGCTCTGGACAATCTTGCTCCTTCTTATATTTAGGTGTACTTATCTTCGTACATTCCCAGTTGTAATCTTAGATCCTCGAACACTGGATTACTTATTATTCCAAAGGCCAAGCAATATAAAAGTCTTGAGATGACCTTTTTACTATTATGCAGCGAAAATCTAGAATGCTTTACCAATAGATATACACCAGGCTGAAACTGTAGAACATTATAAAAAAAAAAATCTTATAACCCCCTTTTTAATTTGGCTTTTTCAAAGTTCAATGTCTTTGTAAATTCTAATAAATTATAATATGTATCACAATACCATCTGATCAAAGTACACTGCAGCAGCCTCTGTTGTCAGAAGCAATGTGGATGCTCTTGTCTTGCACAGACAAGTCACTAAAAAGTTTGTCATAAACAGTGGCAAAATCCCATCTCCCAGTATGTGGACTGTAACACCCGGGGAAATAGGACTATTGACCTACTGTATGCAAACGTTAAAGACGCATACAGCGCCACCCTGCTGCCTGCGCTTGGGAAAGCAGATTATAACCTGGTTCTACTTCAGCCTCACTACAACTCAAGAGTGAAGGCGCTACCTACAACCACATGGTCATTCAGGAAGTGGTCCCCTGAGGCAGAACAGGCTCTGAGAGACTGTTTTGGAACTACAGACTGGGATATACTGCTGGGGTCACATAGTGAGAACATTGAAGAGGCTGCTGGCTGCACAACTGATTACATCAACTTCTGTATGGACATTGTAGTTCCAGTAAGAACAGTACGCTGCTATGCTAACAACAAGCCATGGATTACAAGTGACATTAGGGGCCTTTTGAACCAGAAGAAAAGGGCTTTTAAAGGTGGTGATCAGCATGAGCTCAAGCACGTGCAGAAGGAACTGTGAGTCCAGCTCAGGGCGGCGAAGGAGCAGTACAGGGGAAAGCTGGAGCAGAAATTGCAGAATAACAGCAAAAAGGAAGTGTGGAATGGGATGAAGATCATCACAGGCTGCAACTCAAAGAGGGGTGTCACCATCGAGAGAGAAGTGGAGAGAGCAAACCAAATGAACAACTTCTTTAACAAGTTTGACCACCCTAACCCACTCTCACCTCGGAGTACTTCATCCTCCAGCCATCCTTCTGCTGATAACAGCATAGGTGAGACATCCACACCCACAATTACAGCAGCACAGGTGAGCAGAGAGCTCAGGAGACTTCGTGCCAGCAAAGCAACGGGTTCAGATGGTGTATCGCCATGACTGCTGAAGGCCTGTGCATTGGAACTGGGGAGTCCTCTACAGTGCATCTTCAACCTGAGCCTGGAACAGGGGAGAGTCCCAAGGCTTTGGAAAACATCTTGTATCACCCCAGTCCCAAACTTATCACGTCCTAGTGAGCTGAATGACTTCCGGCCTGTTGCTCTGACGTCACATGTGATGAAGACCATGGAGAGGCTGCTGCTTCACCACCTGAGGCCACAGGTCTGCCACGCCCTTGACCCTCTGCAGTTCGCATACGGAGGATGCCATCATCTATATGCTACACCGATCCCTCTTCCCCCTGGACAGAGGCAGTGGTGCTGTAAGAATTATGTTTTTGGACTTCTCTAGCGCCTTCAACACCATCCAACCTCTGCTCCTTAGGGACAAGCTGACTGAGATGGGAGTAGACACACACCTGGTGGCATGGATCGTGGACTATCTTACAGACAGACCTCAGTATGTGCGTCTTGGGAACTGCAGGTCTGACATTGTGGTCAGCAACACAGGAGCGCTGCAGGGGACTGTACTTTCTCCGGTCCTGTTCAGCCTATATACATCAGACTTCCAATATGATTCGGAGTCCTGCCACATGCAAAAGTTCGCTGATGACACTGCTATTGTGGGCTGCATCAGGAGTGGGCAGGAGGAGGAGTACAGGAAGCTAATCAAAGACTTTGTTAAATGGTGCGACTCAAACCACTTACACCTGAATACCAGCAAGACCAAGGAACTGGTAGTAGATTTTAGGAGGCCCAGGCTCCTCATGGACCCTGTGATCATCAGAGGAGACTGTGTGCAGAGGGTGCAGACCTATAAATACCTGGGAGTGCAGTTGGATGATAAATTGGACTGGACTGCCAATACTGATGCTCTGTGTAAGAAAGGTCAGAGCCGAAAAGGTTGAAGGTTGGCGTCCTTCAACATCTGCAATAAGATGCTGCAGATGTTCTACCTCTTCTATGCGGTGGTGTGCTGGGGAGGCAGCATAAAGAAGAAGGACGTCTCATGCCTGGACAAACTTGTTAAGAAGGCAGGCTCTATTGTAGGAATAAAACTGGACAGTTTAACATCTGTAGCTATGCGACTCTTCAATTCCACCTGGGGGAGTAAATGCTAGCATTATTCAAAGTTATTGTCTGTTTTTACATGCATTTTTTTTATTACTCTTTAATTTAATATTGTTTTTTGTATCAGTATACTGCTGCTGGATTATGTGAATTTCCCCTTGGGATTAATAAAGCATCTATCTATCTATCTATCTATCTATCTAAATCCATCACATAAAAAAGTTCTGCCCACTGGATTTTTTGCCTCCTGTTTTCTCTAGTCCATGCACTATAAAGTCCCAGGGCTTCAGAGTCCCACAAAAAAAATATTCTCCTCATGTATTAGACAAATACATAAGTTAACTATGAAAAGAAAGAGTAAGGGCCAAAGAAACTGACGAAAAAATTTGACACTGAGAGAAAATAAAAAGCTAACATTGCTGTTATCAATTCAGGAACTCAGTAGCAAAAGGTAACAAGCTTAATGATGCATTTTTACATTATAAGAAGTGTGACAAAAGAACAGACATACACATATACTAGTAGGCCACAGTAGGCGCTTGGCTCCATATGTTTATGAAGTGAATTTGTCTGCTATGATATCTTTCTGATGTTTTGACTATTGCAACAATGTATTGTAGTGGCAAATGGAGTTTGGATAAGCATTGTGGTCTATACAGTATTTATACTACATGTTAAAACACTGAGGCTATATACTGCTATGGAATATTTGTATTTCCAATTAGGCAGTGTCACACATGCACAATTAGGGAACAGTCAGCGAGCTCGATCGTACACGAAAGTACAAGAGATGGGAGTATGAGACATGGTATTAACACTCTTTTCTCCTTTTCTACAGAAAGACGCCCAAATAAAAAGCCTGTACCTCGAAAAACGCACAGATCTCCTCATCTGTCCTCACAATGAAGAAACGCTCTTTTCTGGCTTCTTGGAGTCACCTTATTTCCAGTCCCTTCCTGATGACTTCTGTTCCCTTTGTGACTCCATTAAAATTTTGTCAAATGTATCTGATTTTTGTTCTGCTTTTTGACCTTGTTTTCAGCTACTGGAACTTAAGACCAGTATATGGGGAGGCTCCCCAACACTTAATCTGTCTCATCTGTTTATTTTACCACAGCAATAATGTTACCTTCCTTTAGATATTCATTTGAATGTGCAGTCAGAATTTGGATGCTGTGTAGCCTCATCCGTGCTTCTACTGGAGTGGTATCAGTGTCATTAGACAGAATTACTGATTCGGGTGTTTTGAATACTGAAATCTGCATCTCCTGTGGCATTTTGTTATCAAAGAGCAGTGCTTTTTATCTCCTTTTGATAGGGTGTGACATGGCTTAACTTTGAATGTATATTTTACAATTCATATTTTCACAAATGTAGCTGCCACTTCTTTTACCCTTGAAAAGGTTATGTCTGTTTTAAACACATGCAATGAGCTATTTGTACATACAACAGACATTTATATATTTAATATATTTCTTTTTAGAAGACTGTTGACTGTAGACAGTTTACCATAATCAGAAGCCTGCACTCTGTTGTACTAGGTTAACAAGAGCATCCCATCTCTTTGTACTTCACAATCACAGGCCCTACTTTGAGCATCGCATTCATGAGCTATTGGACTGATTCTGAAATGTGACACTTAGTGAGCCATCTAATTGTTTCCATCCACTTATAAACAAAATTAACTCTTGGCTGTCTCAAATGTACTGTATATATTATACATTTGGCTCTACAAGACTATGGATGCTTCAACTTTTGACAAGATCTGCTGCATCTAATCTTTCAGGGGAGTGCAACATAGATAGATAGATCTTTATCCCTAGGGTGAAATTTGGCTTTTTACAGATGTCTGTTAAATAACTAAATACATAAATTCATCGATAGTTAAATACATATACATACACTATGGTCTGAGTAGTACATATAGATAGTTAGTGTCAAAAGAGGTGTGAATTTGATTGATGACTTTAAGCCCCGCCCCCAAATATGATGGATGACATTAAGCCCCGCCCCAAATATGAAAATATGAAATATGAAAATATGAAAAATATGAAAATTATGAAAATATGGAAATATGAAAATATGAACTATGAAAATATAATTTATGTAAATATGAAAATATAAAAATATGAACTATACCCCGCCCCTGGGGGGTTGGACCACCGTCATACTTGATCATCTCTAAACCCCGCCTTTTAGGGTGGGTCTTTCGTAAACCGGACACTTGTCACTCCCCATTAACAATACTCACGCCCCCGAGTTACGCCTTTATCTCTCTATCCTCCTATAGGGTTAGGGAGAGGCATATCGCTCCACCCCTTCCCAACCCCGACTGTGGGAGGAAATGAAAGAGTTCTTGTATAAAATTCTACTCACTTAGTGAAAACGCTACGACACACACACAAAAGCAGACAGAATGGACGGTCTTGTGAACGCTCCTAAGAA
This sequence comes from Polypterus senegalus, assembly GCF_016835505.1. NCBI lineage: Eukaryota > Metazoa > Chordata > Cladistia > Polypteriformes > Polypteridae > Polypterus > Polypterus senegalus. The sequence continues at coordinate 133,527,505 of NC_053160.1, forward strand.
ACTGAAAGCTAACAGGGCCTTACGGGAGTTACGGGAACCACACTTCAGCTCTGTCTGGTACGATTCTAACTGTGCTTTGTGCCGGGTAGAGGTAAAAAGAAATGCAGAGGGACAGCTCACGATCGCCGTTTCCAAGAAGGAGCCTATCCTACCCGAATATAGCGATGCGGTCACGAAGAGGAAGATAAAGAAAATGTGATAAAGGATCGAGTGAGTGAAATTAATTTTTCTATAAAAGACTGGAGTTTTTTTAAAGCTCTTATGCCAAATATTGATGAAGCTATTTATCAAGGAAAACTATCCGACCAGATGAAAAGAATTAAAAGAAAATTGGAGGAGGAGTTTAGCATGTTGAATAATTCATGCTCGGAGGAGGAGGAAGAAAACTGGGAGTCAACCGCCCCCTAAGTGAGTGGAGATAAATACAGAGGTCTTTTCCATAGTCTACATTAACCTAAAACCTTATCGAGATGTCTTCAACTAACTACCCTTCCGAAGCTGGTGCTAGCTGGGCCGGTCGTCTCCCTGTTCTCTCGGCCTCTGAGGTGGCAGAAGTCCTCAACATTTTGATGCGCTCCGAAGAACCAAGCTCCGGGGGTATGGAACATACGTCCGCCGCTGACTACCCGTTTTGGCCGGCTAACCTTCAAACCAACACCTTCTACTCTACTCCCGACGAAGTGATCGACCCTAACCTACAGCCCGGCTACTCTGCGGCAGACCAGATGCTGACAGACAACGATGTGTTTTGGGCGGGTAACAACCAGCACCCTGCCGCTACGTACCTGATCAGGTCTGTTGGTCTACGGAACAGACAGCGGCAGTCAACGACCTGTTTTGGCCCGACGACATCGTACCTAACTCCGGGTACTCCGCTCCTAACAACTCACCTTCAGACCCACCGTCTTGGCCGGATCTTCTGATGCCCTCGAATGACCAGATCTATTGGCCCGAACCTCAGTTACCCGCTCCTGATGATATGTACTGGCTGGACAGTCTCCTGGAGAACCATACAGGACCTGACTTTTTTGTCCCTGCTGAGGATACTCTTGGGAGCCTGATGGGCGCTGAGGAGATAGCCATGCAGACCATGCATCAAGAAGAGACTGTGGACGACTTGGTAGAGGCTCTGGCCTCTTGGAAGCCATCGTCCCAGGATTCTGATTATGAGGGCATGGACATTGAACAAACTGACGGGCTCTGGGTGAAACACTTCGAAAGACTCTGAAACTGATCAAGAGTTTGATTGCGGCTCTGCTGGACATAATAGTCGATCGGGACCTAAAAAGCACCTGTCAAGGTTGTTTCATAGATCACCCCAGCCAGACGCAGCATACGTGTCTGTTTGAACCGGACTCTGTTTATCGGGTTGGCCGTTTTCAAGAGGTTCTGACTGTTTTCCGCAAACCGTGGCTCAGGAGCCTGGTCATAAAGACTCTGGGCTGCTTTAACATCTTTCCGCCTTTTCACAAGGTTCATTCATTTGTTCAAAATGCTGTAGATGAACTGGAAAATGAACATTCTATTAGCGAGGCTATTGTACAGGCCTTTCACAACATGGACGATCCATCTTACTCTAAAATACGTGAAATAGCCGATGCTTTCTCTAAAAGGCATTTTTCTGTACCAGACATGACCGATGCACCTTTGGGGTTTTACGGGGAGTATGATATAGAAAAATCAGACGAAGTGTCTGAACTCAATGTGCCTGTACTATGAAATGTTTTTAAATGTTTTTAATACTGCTGTTTTTGAAAATTACCAATAAATCCTCCTTTGATTTTTAAACCATTGACATTTTTCTTTCACCGTCGGCGATGGAGGGTTACTTGAAAAAAGTTTATTATAGCCCGCAAATCCTGGTAGCTTTGGGGGAAAAGACTCTTTGAAAAGAGCTCTTGAGGTTTCGGGTCAGAAAAGTAATGACCAACAGGTGTCGGACTGGTTATCCGTCAATATGCTTATACAATTCACAAACCCGCTAGAAGGCATTTTAGGAGAAATAAGGTTTATGTATCCGATATAGACTCACAATGGCAGATGGATTTAGCGGACATGACAAATGTGACCGAGCATAATCGGGGTTATAAATATTTGTTAACATGTATCGACGTACTTTCTAAGTACGCGTGGGTACGACCCCTGAAGAACAAAACGGGTAAGGAAGTGACGAGAGCCTTCCAAGACATTCTGAGCGCCGGGCGTACTCCAAAGAAACTCCAGACCGATAAGGGGAAAGAGTTTTTCAACCGTGATTTTCAAAAGCTGTTAAAGAAGATCGGGATAAAACATTTCACCACTGGAAACGAATTAAAGGCCTCCGTGGTGGAGAGATTTAACCGGACATTAAAATCTAAAATGTGGAAATATTTCAGCGCTTATAACACGAGAACCTACATCGATAAATTGCCTGATTTAGTATACTCTTACAACAAAAGTTATCATCGAAGCATAAAAATGGCTCCTTCCGATGTAAACACGTTAAATTCTTGGAAAGTTTTCAAAATTTATACGGCGCCGCCAACCCCCAGGCCCGCCATTGTTTAAGTTTAAAGTAGGAGACACGGTTAGGGTGTCTAAAACAAGACATCCTTTTGAGAAAGGTTATGAACAGACATTTTCAGATGAAATCTTTACCGTATCTGAACTTGTACCTAGGGCCCCGGCGGTGTACAAACTGAAAGACTACGACGGTGAAGAGATTGTAGGTTCCTTTTACGACCCCGAATTACAGAAAATTAAAGTCGGGTCCACAGACGTTTACAGGATCGAAAAAATACTGGCCAGGAAAGTTAAGAATAAAAAACGACTCATTTTAGTCAAATGGCTCGGCTGGCCTGAAAAATTTAACAGCTGGATACCGGAGAGCCAGGCCCAAGATGTTCAATAAAATCCACAGGGCTCCTAATCGACTCTTCATTCTCTAGCGGTATACGATGGAGCGCAAAAGTTTTTTTGTGACACTTCCGAGCAACGCTTCCTCAGACATTTTCCCTAGCAACACCATTTCCAATTTCACACGAAGCTTGCTAAACCCATAGAATTAGAAGGTTCTTGGGAAGTCGGTCTAGCAGAAGTTCAGTACCCACATACGTGGAATACCATAGACAAGCCAGATAATGAATTCTACGTTTCGGCCCCCGGTGTAAAAAACATTACTACATTCCATGCGGCTATTACGAAGGTATTCACGACCTACTGTCTTTTATGAATTCGACAACCTTAAGCCTGCCCACTTTGACCGATGTTGCAGCTGGATTTGCCCCTTCTGAGAACCCTGCGAAATTCAGTTATAATGCTGTGGAACGAAGAGTCTACGTGGTACCGGGTGAAAAGGATGAAACTATACACTTAAAAGGACAGCTGGGTCGAATATTAGGAGCGCATCCTGATCAGACTCGGGGTTAACTTATAAGGCTCCTTTCCCCCGACATCAGGGCCGGCTTTTACACTTTGTGCGTGTATGGAGATATGGTATCTCATCAGAGAGTCGGAGACAGCTACGTACCCTTTTGAGGTGTGTTCATATAGAGGATCAGGCGAATAAAATTACAACCATCACATATGACAAACCGCATTATGCGCCGGTCAGCAAGAATCATTTTGACACTGTGACTATTGAAATAAAGACGGACCAGAACAAAAACGTGCCATTTCAGTTTGGTAAGGTGATAGTGAAGTTGCATTTCAGACCCGTCAGGCATTGTATGCACGACTGATACAATGAGGTCTTACCAGGACCCGACACCTTACATCCAATATTATCAGACCCAAGCGGGTAACGGCTTACCAGGATTCTCTGGATCCCCTGTAATGTATGGTGGGGGGATTGGAGGTATATTTCGAGGACTGTTTAGAAGAGCTTTACCTCTCCTGAAAAAAGGCTTTGACATCGCAAAACCACATATCAAATCCGGCTAAAAATATTGTAAAAGATGTGATCACCGGGGCTATATCCAGTGCTGCAGGTGGAGTCCTAGAAAACAGGAGGGAGCGGGCTTGATGGTCATGAGAAAGACAAAACGCAAGAGACCACCGGGGTCGCGTCAGCCCCCGACAGCTAAAAAGCTAGGCGCACTATTTTTGCAGCATTCTCTAAACGTCGTCAGAAGAGGAACAAGAGTAAAGCCCGCAAAAGAAGAGAGACATTTTTTAAGAAAAGATGGCTTTCGTACACAGAATGTCTGAAGAGTGTGTCAAATCTGAACTGGATCTGTTTACGGTGCCTTTCACTCAGACGAGTGTAGATAAAAGTATATACGTTGAAGTCCCACCACTCTCAGCCCTCTCTGAAGTAGCCCCGCTAGAATTTCTCATAGCCGGAAATGGGGAAGATTACCTGGATTTGAATAACACTCTTCTACACCTAAGGGGAAAGATAGTGAATGCTGACGGGACTAACATACCTGCCGGGCAAAGGTCGGATTTGTCAACTACCCTATAGCCAGTTTGTTTTCCCAAGTTGATGTCACCCTCGGGGACCGTCTAATATCCCAGAGTTCAAATTGTTATCCTTACCGAGCTGTCTTAGAAGGCCTGCTAAATTACAGCCAAGAGACTCTTCATTCTCAGTTTGCTACAGGACTTTTTTACAAAGATACACTTAACAAATTGGAAGAGACAGACCCCGACGGAGAAAACATCGGTTTTAAAATCGAAGCGCCTATACAGCCGGTAGCAGGACTGTTGAACTTCTGGGGCACATACATACAGATCTCTTTTCCAGGAAAAACTACTATTGAACGGTCTAGACGTGAAGATTAAAATGGTTCGAACAAAGATGAATTCTGCTTAATGTCCGTGATGCGAGCGTTACAGAGTAATCATAACATCGGCCTCCCTGTTTGTAAAAAAAGTAAAAGTTTCACCGAAACTTGAAATTAGGACACGCTCATGCCCTTACCTCAGCCAATGCTAAATACCCTGTGGAAAGGGTGAATATGAAAGTATTCAGTATGCCCACGGGGATCCGAGTATGCAATCAAGAAAACCTGTTTCTGGGCCAACTACCAAAGTATGTGGTGATTGGCATGGTAGATAATGAGGCCTTTTCGGGTCTTATACACGGAACCCGTTCAATTTCAAACACAATGATGTAGAGTTCCTGGCTCTGTACATGGACGGTGAACAGATTCCTGCCAAACCCTTTCAACCAGACTTTGTAAGCGGCAATAGTGCCAGAGAATATTATAACCTGGTATTGGCCACTGGTAAGCATTTGAAGGATCAAGCTCTGGCTATCAGCCGTTCAGAGTTCTCGCAAGGATATACTCTTTTCGCTTTTGATCTAACCCCCGATCAAGAATGCGGCGATCATTTTTCATTAGTTAAAACTGGAAACATGAGATTTGAATTACGCTTCCGCGTCCCTCTCCCTCGGACCGTCAATCTAATAGTATATGCGGTCTTTGACAACATCATTGAAATCAACCAGAGACGTAATGTTCTGTATGACTACTAATAAACACCATGAATACAAAACAATTAACAGAACTACTGTCCCAAGACCCCTACACTGAAAGATATTTCCGCGGTGTGTTGGCGTGTGATCAACTACGGAAAAAATAACGGCTTGCCGCCATGTTTGTAGTGAATACTCACCGTCAAACCCAACCCGGAGAACACTGGCTGGGGATTTACCTCACAGAAGACGGAAAGGGGGAGTTTTTTGATTCCTATGGAAATCCCCGGACTTTATCTACTTCGAAAGACATTTACCATTTCTTAAGCAAAACTGTAAACAAATCATTTACAATAACCGACAGCTTCAAAGTTGGTTCTCGGACAAATGCGGTCATCACTGCCTCTTCTATCTGCATCAGAGAGGAAAAGGTCTCCCGTACACCTCTGTAATAAAAAAGTATTCTGAGGACGTGAACAGTAATGACTCTATGGTCTCTAAATTTGTTCGTTCCTGGCTTCCTTCACCGGGACTCTGTTTTTATCAGTACCCTTGCATGCAAAGATCCGAGACCTATAAATATTTCAATAGACGGTTAAAGGATGACGACACTCTGTAATGATATAAAATTGTATTTAATAAACAAATAATTTTACAAATTAATAAGCAATCCATTCCAGTCTTTTTTTTCTCGGTTTCAGTCGGTAGGGGCTAACTTCTGTTTGATGAGCAGGGAGGGGGCGGGTGGTTTAAAACTTTCAAGGAGTTCTCTCGTTTCATCATTAGGTACGACAGAAAATGGAATGTTCAAACCGCCATGGCGTTTACAAATTCCTTCCACCCCCGCGGTCTCCTATGTTCAGGTATTGTATGAGAAGCGGTCAGATTACGGACCAAATCCACCATGTTGGATCCGACCAAAGGTTTACCTTCTAACAACAGCTCTCCACGATTATTCCAGAAGGCGTAATGGGGATTAACGGACATTTTATGTAAAACAAATTCAATATTTTTCTTTGATTTTACAGGCGCGCTTCTCAAAACCTCTTGCCAAACCTTGTCCTCAGACACCTTGACTGTTCCGGGGCCCCCCTCGCCACTTTCTTCTTTTGGTAATACGAGCGTCAGACTGCCAGCTTCTTTATCGGCCTTTTTAACTAGAGTCAGATATCTCTGCAAGATGGAAGTGTAAAGCTTCACCTTCTCGTCAGCCCCTATATCACAGCGTTGCAGGATGTTTCTCATTTCTTTGTCCAGTTCAGTTTCTGTGGCACTCAAGAGTTCGTTCGGGGTAGCACTCTTTTGCTGAAAAAGAGACATTTGTTGCTGCGGGACCAAATACATTTTTTGAGCGTATTCCATGTTTATGCTCTAGAAGCTAGTAAACTGGATATGAATGGCACGGCACGCTTAAAAGAGCTCCGAAAAAGCCTCCTTTCTGGTTCAGAATAGCTTTCTTCTTTTTTAAGGTTAGTTTTTTGTCACTTATTTTTCGGACAGATGTTTTATGCTTCTTGAGTCGCTTAAACTGTTTGGGGGAAAGAGGTATATTACCTTTTAAAGTATTACAGGCTATCTCGGACAAAGCATTAATTAAATCGTCAGAAGAGGCGTTGATAAGATTTTTACGGCGACAAGAGCAACGGAGTAAGACCTTGAGAGGTTTTAAGTTTCTGCTTATTCTGGCCGACATGCTGACGGAATATGTAACTTTGACGCAGAACACCTTCTTTTATCTTTTCACGGTGTACACGACAGGCCAGTCAGGCGGGAACAGACCTGTTCTTAATCACAGTTCGTCGGGGGTCTGCGCCTTTAAATCCACTAAGAGATAGCCGACGGTAGTTTTGTAGCATCTTCGAAAGCCTCCAAAAAGAACTTAACACGCCTCGGATACATTTGACGGGCCAAGGTAGTAATCTGCAATTTGTCCCTGGGGTTTTTAAAAAGAGTAATATAATTGGCGTTAAGATTAATCGTTCGCTTTTCTTTCCTTGAAAAATAAATTTTGAACCAAGTAAATGATAGACAGATTCCGATGATGAGTATATTTTGTGAAAGCTTTTTCTATTTCCTGGCTTTCGCTAGCGCTTCCATCAGATCATCTATAATGACCAAATTTATTTTCTCAGGAGGGAGAAGTTCGTCGTCGCATAAAGACTTTGGGAGCCCCTCAATAAATTTTAATTGCTGAAATTTAGCCGACAGCTCGTCGTACATTTTCTGCCAACAACTATAAAACCAAACGATATTTTGAAAAGGGTGAGACACGACGTGATTCGAATGTTCCAATAATTTTTCACATAATAGGATTTACGGAACAAGAGGGTCCAGAGATAATTTTAGCGAAGGGGTGTTGAAGGCGTCAAAATCTCTTTTAGTAGCCATAAGGTCTTGTGTTGTAATCTTTTAGGAGAACCCTCTTGTTATACACCACTCTGAATTTCTTCCTGAGTGGTCTGTTTTCTAAAGTGAAAAGTTTTTTATTTCGACGGATCTGCTTACCGTGAACCAGTAACTCTTGAGTAGGGGCTTCATGAGACGTCACAAAATTCTGAACTAGATTGGTTAGTGACTCGAGGTTTATAATTTTACCGGTTTCGTGATTGATGGTGATACCTTTTACCTTCATACATGTTTTGCCTTGTGCCGTTTTATACCCGTCGTCTTTGGACCGCCTGAAGCAAATTCAGTAATATAATCACCAGGATTTAACTCACTGGTGAGCTCTCCTAAATAGTCACCCAGAGGAGGATTGTACTGACCAGGCTGAGAAGTAAAAATGACCGAGTCGGTGTCGTGGTACAACACCCTTTCTCCCAGACTGTCCAGTAAATCGTACAACTCTAACCGTGCATAGGCCGTGGTGAAAGCAGCAATGACAACATTAACGCTACCAGGTAGGGTATACTTTTCATCGGTGTACTTCCATTGTATTTGAGCAATCTCATCGCCGATAAATTCAAAATAAGAAACATTATACTGTTTGGAGAAAATGTATTGCAAGAATTCCTCACCGTCCTTGACTAAGCTAGTAGTGAGATGGAGAGGTTTTGCCCAAATTTACCCCAAAGAGAATTTAAAAACAACTTTGAAATCTGCCTCTTGGCTGGATTTACGGCGATGTTATCGCGGTTCCAATCGTACACCTTCCTTCTGATAATAATCTAAAATATAACGGTCGCGGGAAGCTTCATCCGTACACCAGGCAGGATAACCCGAGGCCTCCTGCTTGCCTTTTAGATGAAGCTTGATATAATCTGAGAATAACTCAGAAGTACGTTCGGGGTAATGCCAAATCTCGTATACTTTTGAAACTTTATACCCTTTGTCAATGGCCTTTGCTATTTCCACACTGCACCAAGTACCGGTTAAAGCTCTCTCATCCTCTGTGTGACGACAGTCCACAATCTGAGCTTCTGTCTCCGCAGGTGCGACAGAGGGTGAACATTAATTTCCCACAAAACCTGAGAGGCAGGACTGGAAAATTGAGACCACGTGGAGGATGGACGGTGGCTTTAATTAATCCAAAATACTGCCCGAGATCCCCAAACTGCTGAAAAATGATAGTGGGGTGACCGACCGGGTACATTTTTGTTTTATTCACAAACGGGTACAAGCTAGTGAAATCATAATAGTGAATCTGTTCGCCCCACCGCCTTGTGGTACAATTTTATGGCGTTGGTACGTCCGCGAACAAAGAGTCCCTGGGTTGTATACGTTGAGGGAAATCACAGTGTTTTAAGAAACTTTGTAGCCTGAGGTCTTGTTTTTTCATACTCTCCCAAGAATGCTCCCAGAGCACGCGCACATCTAGATTAAATTTTGTCCTAAGTATTTCCAATTTTCTCATAAACTTTTGATACATAGCCGCACAAGTCATACCGGTTAAAGGATGGGTACTGTTTAAATCATAACATTCGGGGCAGCCGTGATAAAAACAACCAGCAAATTCAAAGGCCGTCGGAACACCTTTAACTACGGCATAGCCGTCAAGATGAAAGGAACCCTTCTTTACTTCCCCAAGGTTTAGAGCGTGTTGAATGTTCAATTTTTCTGTTTCACAGAGATACAATAACCATTGAATAGAGCGTTGAATAGTTTTTCTGACTACTACTGTAATGGTCAGAAGGAATTATACCTACAGACTTTGGAGGCATGCAGTTTTGCCTGTACATGGCCATACATAGAGATGCCAGGGTCATGCATTGAAACGGGTCAATGTTGCCAATTTTGATGACCTCGTCTCTGAATTTAATGCACGCTGTTCTAAGAATTTCACGTCATTTTACAATAAAAAGCCATCTCCTCTTTAAAATTAAAAACACCATGCTTGACCCGTCGTACCAGGTAAAAATTCTTCCTTTTCTTTGGTCATCATGCTCTGAACACCGTAGCATTCAGGTTCGGGGTAGGGACCGATATAATTCTGGTTTTCAGCCGTATTGAAGAAATGGGGAAATAACCTTTTGCTTCAAACCCCATGGCTTTAGGCATGGCACTCAATTTCATTGTTAAAAAATTCAAAGAATCTATAAAACGTAATTTATAACCATCATCTGTGAAACACATCAGCTTATTTCCTTGAGTAGTAACACTAGGGTTCACACCATTTTCAAGCAGATACTTCATTAAAAAGTACCCATCGTAACCTTTTGAATTGTGAGCTATGAAGGTATAGCCATGATACTTGGGGCGACGGTATCTGGCAAAGAACTGTTGTACACAATCTTCACCCGCCCAGAACCAGGATTTACCCTGTAAGGACTTACAGTATATGTAATTAGGAATGTGCACCCCCGTTTCTTGCCGACTTTCAAAATCATAAAACACGTATTTCTCACAACGATCCTCAGACTTCAAGGTTTCTATAAAGCACTGATGGTTTTCCGCATCATTTTCAATTTTTTTTTACAAACACGGCATTCTTTGGGCCGACATTTATGGGGTTTTGAGGCGGCATTCACTGTGTAAGTTTTGTAACACAGGGGACACATTTTTGCAGTGTCACAGGCCGCTTCCATATCGTTGGTCTTGTCGTTAAATTTAGGAATCGTATGCTGAATAAAACAAAATTGGGACCGACAGTAACGGTTGCAATCACCACACTTGACAAGTTCTTCAGGGATCGGACGGCAGTCGGGGGAGAAACACACGTTGCAATGGCCTTCACAACGATGGCTAAGGATGGAGTGGTAGCTTGTGTAACAGTAATCGCACAAGTATTTAACCCCCAGAAACCCCTTTAAATTCAAAATACCATAGTAATGGTTGTCGTGTAAAAACATAAAATAGGTTTTGGGGTTTCTACCTCGGGAGCTTTCAAATTTTAAAATGTATCATTTCTTAGACACCTGTACCAGACAACAATTTTAATACCCAGCAAGTTTTCAAATTTATGCAAATCCGCAAAGGACACTTTTTCATGCTCAGATAATCCAGCCCTGCTCTGAAGTTTATACGCTTCACGCATGCATAACGGGGGGCTTTGCCTGTACCGGTCCTCCATTAGGCTAAGCAGACAAAAGGCAAAACAGAGCTGATTCCCGTAATTATAAGAAATAATTAAATGCTTCATTTTCTTTCTGACTATTTCATGGTTGAGTAGAGATGATACCTTGCGGGCGCCATAAGCCCCACTAGGTGACCGAACAATCTGAGTGACTAGCATCAGAGACTCATCAGCCAACACACTTGCATGACTCTGAAGAAGATTCTCTATCTGCTGAAGAAAACCGTCTACATTAATATTAGAGCCAGTCAATTGTATAAAAACGCTGATAGGTAATGAATCGCACGCAATTCTAGCTGTACGACATCTTTGGATTTAAAGTTCCTGAAAAACTATCCAGAATTCTTTGCAACGTCTCATGAATACTGTTAAACACCTCCTCGTAAGACTCTAGTTCATAGGCATCTGCGAAATTTAAGGGGTGTCTTATTTCAGTGTTGTTAAAAGCAGGTCTGTCGATCTGTTGAAAAATGTCCGGACCGTCATTACTAGAGACAGCAGAGGGCCCGGCCATGCCCAAAGTAGACGAGGGTGAAGGTTTAGATACCACAGAACCACCGGACATGACTGGCGCGATTGAAGAAGTTGAAGGGGTAGCTGCAAGCGGCTGTGTAATAGGGGCTGATGAAGCGGTGACTGGAACAGGGGGCAAGACTGAAGCAAGGGGAGCTATTGGAGCAGAAGTGGAAGCTATGGGACCAGAAACAGAGGAGCCAGTGATTGGGACAGAGGGGTTACAGGGGCCTACTAAAGTAGACGGCTTGGCCCCAGAGGGGCTAGCTGAAATAAACGAGACTGAAGCAGAGTGCCCCAAAGGGGTCATGACTGGAGCAGAAGTGGGAGCTACAGGGCCAGAAACAGAGGAGCCAGTGCTGAGGACAGAGGGGGTACAGGGACCTACTAAAGTGGGAGCTACAGGGCCAGAAACAGAGGAGCCAGTGCTGGGGACAGAGGGGTTACGGGGACCTACTAAAGTGGAAGCTGTGGGGCCAGAAACAGAGGAGCCAGTGCTGGGGACAGAGGGGTTAGCTGAAATAAACGAGACTGAAGCAGAGTGCCCCGAAGGGGGCATGACTGGAGCAGAAGTGGGAGCTACCGGGCCAGAAACAGATGTAGCCAAGGGAGTAACCGAGACTGATGTGGCCATACTGTGAGAGGGGGGGGCATTTACAGAACCCGACATATTTGTTAAACCATGACCCGTTTGAGCATTCACATTCTCGTTCAAAGACCGCTGAACCCTTTCTAACAAGTTATTTAATGTCTGCATCTCATCTGGGGTGGCTACTGGACGTAGGGCTTCTAAAAGGCTGTCAAGCTGGTCAAAGTCGATGGGAGTGGTAACAGGTGAAGGGGCTCTCATGGTCGCTATTATATTATTCATTTGGAACAGGTTTTGATTTTGCCAATTAATATATTCCAATTCATTAAAATATCGGGTGGTGGAGTAGGCATTTTGGGGGCCGAATCGAAAAGGTGAGCTCATCCGACATGTCATGCAATAAACCAACATTTTGAGCACCGCTCCCAGCATCCAAGTCCTCACTTGCACGCCTTTTGCCAGACATTATTTGGGTAACAAGTTTTCTAAAATAGCATACAATAAAATAACCTTTTCACGTATATCCGGAGACAGGGGTAAAAGGTCCGGTAATGCACTTTGAAAAATCAACAGCACTCGTTCGATTTCCGCCTTCAGCTCAGCAGCTTTAGCAGCGGGATCCAATCTTTCAGGCTCACCGATTATTTGGGTGAGAAGTCCGGGTGATGATGCAAACGGCGGTGATCCCCCGAGTATCTGAGTCAGTAAGCCAGGAGAGGCTGGTTCTGAAAAAACAAGCAAGACTAAGTTTTCTTTAAAAATAAACATTTGTTGCGCGCTCGCACAAATAATTCAACTTACCGGGCGGCGTGAATGAGATGTTCAATAATAGACTGTCCGAGAGCCTTTGCGCCGATTCTAGATGCTGACTGGAAACTTCGGAAGAAAACCCGCTCTTTGGAGGCGTCGAGTATTCTGCTAAAAAGTACATATTTAACCCCAACGCCCTATTTTCTTCCCCACACACACAAACGCGCCCTGAGTTGAAAGTGATACTTACTTTCTGGGACTCTTTGGCTGAGGCAGGATTTTTATTCTCAAAAAGGCAATCTGTTTCAGCTATTAAATCCTCCAATTGCGAACTAGTCAGTTTTAAAGAATCAAACAGTTCACCCTCCGATTCTAAAATATAAAAGACTAGGTTTGTACGTACTCTAAGACCATTGCATTAAAAAGTAATCAGCCGGAACATTCTTATAAAAGTAATTAACATTTAAAAAGTAATACGTTTGTACATACTTAAAAGGCGTTAAAAGTTTTAAACCGGCGCGGTCTTATAATCAACCTTTCGATTTATAAAAGGTTAGTCTGTATAACTACTATAATTAGGGTTAGGGTTATTTGTACTTAAAGGCGTTAAAACAAAATTTCGATTTATAAAAGGTTAGTCTGTATAACAACTATAATTAGCATGAAACTTACATTAAAAGTAATAAGTTTGTACATACTTAAAACAAAATTTCGATTTATAAAAGGTTAGTCTGTATAACAACTATAATTAGCATGAAATGTACATTACCAATAAAATAATTTGTACATACTTAAAGACGTTAAAAGTTTTAAATCGGCGCGGTCTTATAAACAATATTTCGATTTAAAAGTACGGCCGAAAGAAGATCTGACTCACTTTTGAACAGCCAACCGCCAGAAACTACAGCCTTCTGAAATAAGAAAAATAATTCATTTATAAACTCGGGCATTACGACTAGATACAGTTTTTCATTTAAAAGCAGAAAACATACCTCCAGTGAGAGGCTGCTTTGAGATTGCTCTTCGTCGCTGGAACTATCTGATTTGAAAGCGGATATAGAAGAAAATCATTTCAACAGTTTGATGAGACGGGCGTTAACGGCATATATTTCTATAATCTACACTTACCCTCAACCACAAAGTATTTTTGCCAAGCCAGCCATTGCGGAAGAAAAGCGAAAATGCCTACCTTATGGCAAGATCTTGGAGACACTCGTAATGTTTGAATAGTTATTGTAGTAACACAGCGAAGCCGAACACTTTATGCGGCACCTAGGGACCCGTAACGCCTTGGAGGGGCGGAGCGAAAAGCGCGGGACGTTTGTGAGAAAGCTCATAGGTTCAGAGTTGTTGATGTTCCGCCTATAAGGGGCGGTGACCCTTTCTAGCGGCAAAGAAGCCTCATTCAAACACATGCCTCTGTAAGGTTCAAATCTAAGCGTATACTTTGTTTTACCGAGAGATCGCCACACGTATTTTAAAGTTAATATACTGTAAATGTGAAATAAAGTCAATTTTGACATTTGCACAATTAACACGGCTAAAATAAAGTAACGGAAAGACCCCATTCTTAGATCGCGACATATATTTTAAAGTTGACATACTGTAAATGTAAAATAAACTGTATTAACACGGCTAAAATACATTATCAGAAAGAGCCCTTTCTTAGTTCGCCAAGTGTACTGTAAATGTGAAACGATCTCAATTTCGACATTTGCCGATTAACGCGTCATATAGAACCCTTTTTAATAACTCTTCTTGCGAGTTTGTAAAGATCATTGTGAATATAAGAGAGTCGTTAGTGGAAAATATTTCATTTAATATCTTTGTTCTTAGACCATAGGAATGTAAAAAGTTTTGTGCTTAAGTTTGCAGAGCCAGTGCTAAAAAGCGTGTTAAGAATTTTATTAAAAATCAGAAGGAGTGTATATATTCTTAATCGCTTTGATTCGGGTGAGAATAAGTATTTTACTTATGATATAAAAAAAAAAAAAATTGAATACGTTTAAATTAGATTAAGACTTTTGTTAATTGATAACATGAGGGGCGCGACTCCCTGTGGGGACCTAATTGCTTCAACATCTGTCTAATGCCTAAAACAGCCGGTAAGCATGTAATCGGCAAGGCCCTGGGATGTCACGGTATGGTAAGTAGATGAGACAGGCCGTGATCGATCATATTTGGCGCATTCCGATGGGGGGAGGCACGTAATTTTCAAAGAGGCATTCAGGCATTAGGAGTGGCCATGTATTTTCGTGCTTTTGATTCTAATGCAGCTTATAACGTTTTTAGAAATTTTTATATTTATTTTCTTACTATTAGTTTATAACTTAGATGGGAGAGTGAAAATCGTTTTTAGTTAGGGCGGTGTCGTGATCTTGTAACTTAGTATGGTTTGAGGGGGTGAATATTTCAGTTATGACTGTGCAGGAAAAATAAAGATGCGCGTCGTGAACTTCTAACTTAGACGCGGAGTGAAAATCGTTTTTAGTTTAGTTTGGTTTGAGGTGGCTGTGGTGAACATCATTTTAGTTATGACGGGCAGGAAAGACGCGTGTCGTGAACTTATAACTTAGAGCAGAGAGTCCCTATCGTTTTAGAAAATTGTATATTTTTAGTGGGGTGTTCGAGAGACAGTGCTGAAAAGCGTGTTAAGAATTTTAGTAAAAATCAGAAGGAGTGTATATATTCTTAATCGCTTTGATTCGGGGTGAGAATAAGTATTTTACTTTATGATATAAAAATTGAATACGTTTAAATTAGATTAAGACTTTTGTTAATTGATAACATGAAGGGCGCCGACTCCCTGTGGGTACCTAATTGCTTCAACGTCTGGCTAATGTCTAAAGCAGCCGGTAAGCATATAATCGGAAAGGTCCTGGGATGTCACGGTATGGTAAGTAAATGAGACAGGCCGTGATCGATCATATTTTGCGCATTCCGATGGGGGAGGTACGTTCGTAATTGAAAAACGAGTCTTTTTTGAACCGGTGAAATTTACAAAGAGGCGTTTTTCAATTACGTCTGTGCCGTGAGCTTAGTTTGGTTTGGGTTGGCTGTGTGGTGAACATCATTTCAGTTATGGGGTGAAGGAAAGATAAAGACGCGTGTCGTGAACTTAAAACTTGGAGGTGGAGTGAAAATCGATTTTAGAAAATTTTATCGTATGGGTGTAGGATTTTTAGTGGTGCGCGTTTTTCTTTGTCCTGCCTACGTTGTGGTTGTCAGCTTGTTGAAGTAAGAAGGAAAGTGAATATAAACCATTGATTAGTTCTTTTATTTGATAATTTACTAACACTTGCCCGTCTGGGAAGGGATATTACAGTATATTTATTTTCTTGCAATTAGTTTATAACTTAGAGCGGTTGTGTGAATATTTTATAGCGTTTTTATGTAGCCGTACATATGCGTGGCTTTGCACGCGGGATAAGTGTATATTTAATTTTATAATATTAGTTTTGAATCTAATGCTTATAAAATGTGTCCGTGCGTTTATATCTTAGCGCGGGCCTGTGAATATTTTCAGAAAGTTTACACATAGCTATGACGGCAAGACATGTTTGTATTTAATTAATTAATATTTAATTTTGAATCTAATGTTTATAAAATGAGGTCGTGAGTTTATATCTTAGCGCGGGTCTGTGAATATTTTCAGAAAGTTACAAATAAGCATAGCTATGACTGCAAGATAAGTGTATATTTAATTTCACAGTATTAATTTTGAACCTAATGTTTATAAAATAAACCCACGTGTCCTAAGATTATAAATACATTTTCATACTTTTATAGTTTCATATTTACATAAATTATATTTTCATAGTTCATATTTTCATATTTCCATATTTTCATAATTTTCATATTTTTCATATTTTCATATTTCATATTTTCATATTTGGGGCGGGGCTTAATGTCATCCATCATATTTGGGGGCGGGGCTTAAAGTCATCAATCAAATTCACACCTCTTTTGACACTAACTATCTATATGTACTACTGGTCTGAAAACGCAATGGATTGATAAAAAAGGAAGAAATTTTAAAAATATAATTAAAGATTCAAGATTGCATCTCATAACTGAGTCTGCCCTTTTAATCAGCTTGTTAATTTGGTGGGCCTCTCTTGAAGTGATGTTACTACCACAGCACAACACAGCGTAGAAAATCACATTGGCCATCACAGAGTTATAGACCATGTAAAGGATGTCACTATCCACATTAAAGGAATATAGTTCTTTGAAGAAAAAAAAAAGTCTGCTCTGCTTTTTCTTATATAGTTCCTTTGTGTTACAAGATCAGTCCAGCCTGTCATTGATGTGGACCCCGAGTATTGTAGCAGTGCATCACCTCGACATCCATTCCCTGAATATTGACTGGGTATAGAAGCTCTTCGAAGTGGCAAAAGTCAATAACCAGTTCATTTGGTTTTGCTGATTTTAAGATGCAGACAATTCTCTTTGCACCAAGAAGAACAGTTCTTCAGCTGACTTCTCCTGTCTCATCCCCTTTATCAATACACCCCATAAGTGCAGAGTCATCTGAAAATTTTTACAAGTAACATGACCTGGTTTCTATTTATAGTCTGAGGTATACAGAGTATAGAGACAAGGAGGCAGGACTGCTCACATCCTTATCAGAAGCACAGTCCTTCAGCCTCACAAACTGCCATCTGCCCAACAGATAGTCCATTGTCCAGGACACCACAGGCTCATACACTTGCATATCTCTCTGCTTACCCCTTAACAAAGATAGCTGGATGGTATTGAAGGCACTGAAGAAATTATAAAACATCCTCACACTGCTTTCAGATTTGTAAAGGTGAATATAAGCCTTGTAGAGTAGATAAATGATTGCATCCTCCTCTCCAATCTTTTTCTGATAGGCAAAATGCAGTGAGTCTAGGTGGCCTACCAAACAAGGACTGATATAGTCCAGAAGCAGTCTGACCTAAGTCTTCATGATGGAAGTGCCACCTGTCTGTAGTCCATTTTCTTTGGAACACTGAATAATGAACTACTTTAGCATATTTATGTCTGGCAAAATGCCCGATGTTTAGGTTGATTAGAGGGTCAGCTCAAGTTGGACGTTTAGGAGACAAAGTCATAGGGCCGAGATTGCATTAGTTTGAACATGTGCAGAGGAGAGATGCTGAGTATATTGGAAGAAGGATGTTAAGGATAAAGCTGCCAGGTAAGAGGAAAAGAGGAAGGCCTAAGAGAAGGATGGGTGTAACAGAACAAGATGTAGAGGACAGAAAGATATGAAAAAAGATGATCTGCTGTGGCGACCACTAACGAGAGCAGTTGAAAGAAGAAGAAGAAGAAGTCTTTTGATTGGGTGTTTTATATTTTCCATTATCTTGTTGACTGAAGTTTTTATTTTCTTTTCCTCTGTGGTCTTCTTGCCATAGCATCAGTCTTGCTGCTATAACCATCAGAAACTAAAAGAAATAGTTTTGTTAATAGCAATGTAAGCTAAGCTTAAAAACTCTTTTTGTTATCTGTGTATCTGTTTTGTATACATTTATATTCACTTTGTAATTATTTAGCTATTTTTGAAGTATATTTTTATTGACTTTGAGCTACACGTTTTCTATAGAAATGTGCTATATACAATACATACATGTTAGACCGGGCATAACATACAGATATGCCTACTGAAGTTACAGGATTTATTTTGTCTTTGTTTTACCTTTGAAATTATCTGTTTTTCTATAAATATCTCTTCCTGTGTATTTGATTTAATAAAAATCATACCTTTTGATAAATTTGCAGCCTTATTCACATTATTCACTGTAGTCATTCTCCTGTTACAGACCATTAGTCAGAGCTTTTACAGGACTCCATGCAAAATAGAACAAGACTGCATGAATGAAAAATCGAAGTGATGCCATTTTTGTCCTTACATTTGGTAAGGCTGGCTGAGATTACACTTATCTTTGATGCCAAGTGGCTGTAATGTAGACTTTTTCAGCTGTTTTAATAGTTGCCCAGTGATATGAAAGGCTGTTTCTCATCAGATTTCAATTTCCTACCATATTTTTTATACATTAAAATTAGAGTTATTGATGAAAGTAAGAAGATGACTCACCTGAGTGTACAAAATTAACAGTTAGAGCTTGTATATAGAGAGGTATGTTTATATGTCATTCCAGATTTTTGGAGCTTTATAACTCTGGCTTCTAACATAGTTTTATTTCTTCTAAGAACATTAGGTTTTAAATCTTGTGAATATAACTCATGTCTTAAGGCATACTTTGTAATAATTTCTGTCAGTTAAAGTAGACAAAAACATTCGTTAAAAAATAGGACTCCCCTATATCCCACCTTCACCAGGAATTCAATTCCAAAAAAGAAAGACCTTTACGTAAAGGGTTTATGAACCACAATATCATGGCAGGAGTGGTATAAATAGTAGAAAAACAAAATACAAAGCTAACACAATAGCAAAATGCACAAGGAATCCAATACTGTCCTCACTGTCCAAGTTTAAAGACTTTTTGTACAAGGAACCACTTTGTATCTCCATTTGGATATGCTACTGCGGTCACACCACTCCAGAGAGTCCTGTAGACTTCCCTATAAATCTCCCCTGGCTCCAGACCTCCATGCATTCCTGAGTCTTGGTTTTTGTTAAGGGGTTTGTTCCAAATCCTTCAAGAAAAACCATTGGACTCTCCAATGTGTTGCCACACTGTGGTTTAGGAAAACATTTCTGGTTTCTAGTCAGTTGCAAACATCCTTCATAATAATCTAGTTTTCCTGAAGGAGCCACTTTTAGGGAACCTAAAGTATTTGGGTGGAGTACCTGTAGCTTCCTATGACTGTCAAGATCTGGCTTTTCTTGTTAACATTTTGTTTAGACATTGTTTTGGTGTTTTTAGATGTCAAGGAATCTAGTTGTTACATTTACTTTTGGAACAGATGTGTTTTTCATCATGCTAAAAATAAATATATCAGTTTCCCACTGTGCCATTTTTTTTCTGTTATAGGTTCTGTCATTTTTATGATTTTTCTTGTCTTTCTTGCTCGGTGGGTGCTAGTTCAAGGTCAACCAGAAGTATCTGACATGTGACACCATTTGGTTAAAGGTATGCTCTTGCAAGGGTCAGCACTGGACACTTCCTGGTTTGTCCAAGTTTATAGATATTCAAAGAAATCTTAGTGTTTGGGAGATTGATTTAAAATCTTTTCTGTCCCAGATTATAATTTATGTATTTTGCTTTGTCTTTAGTTACTAATGTGGCTTTTGAGCCTTTTACTCCTTTCCTTTACTGTAGATTTTTTACTATCCATTTCTCACCTTAACTTGCTTGTTGGCCTTGATCGATCTTCTGATTCCAATTTCTCATTATAACTGCTACCACCTTATGCAGTGAGTATGCTAATGGATGACAGTCCATATTGTGTTGTCTGTGACTTGTTATAATTGATCAACCCTCTAACAGTAGACATTTATAAAGATTAACCCATATAAACACCCCATGTGGGTCTTGCCCTGAATCTTTTTTGTCTTCTTTACTCTGGCACCTTCTTGCCATGCACGTACTAATCACAATGTCAAATGAATCCTTTTAAAATTGGCAGTAACCTTAGCTAGACATCAATGTAGAGACTTGGAAAGTAATACAGTTCTACTTTCTTCATCGAGTTATGATTGGACAGTAATTTTGACTTAATATGTATTAATTAATTTGTGTTACCATATTGTGCATATTAAGTAACCACTTCAATTCTGGATATATTGAAGATGGAGACAGAACATTCTGATTAAAAATCAGCAGGAAAAGGAAAGATTAGTTTCAAAGAAAACACCTAAATTCTGTATATATTTAGCTAAACTAAAGTTCAGCCAGTTCTAACAAAGCTGTCAGTATTCTGCTACTGGAAGAATTACCACCCACTTAAAGAAGTTATTTTTTTATGAAAGTAAAGGTCAGGTTATTATTACTTACATTTATTAAATTAAAGGTCAGGTTTTTATTACTTTAGTCTTTATTCATCTCAATAAAACAACTACTTAAATGGAGAAGTGGTATGATTTGATTATACTGATAAGTACAGTTAAGAATCATCAGCATATAAATGGATATTTATAAATGAATTCTGTAATGTCATAGCCATTTGATGGTACTGTTTACAGTGGTTGATGCATTTTTGATATTTGTTTTTGTTTTGTTTGCTGATGATCTCTAATTTCTTCTCTGGGTTCAAGATGGTTACTGCACTGTGATATCAAGAGGCTTGGTCTTATTCTTATAGGTTACTTTTTATTTTCCAGCATGATTTTGATACCAATTTCACAGAGTGAGCACCTTCCTATTTTAAATATAATTTTAAAAACATGTTCTCTGTGTAAAATAAACTATCCCTATCTGGTTTTAACTTCCATATGGTTTAGGTTGATGTATAAAGTTTTATCAAAGTTTCCAGTAACACTAGTCAAATTATCCATATACTAAAACCTCTTATAAAACAAAGGTTTTGCATTAATTTCTTTAATTTGAATGTTACCAATTTTCAGTTAAGTGTTTTAGCTTTTTGAAATGTGACTAAAGCTTTGTTTTTGCTAAACAATTAGTTTTTAAATATAAGGCAAAAAAGAAAAGTGTAGAGATATCTAATACTTCATCATATATTGAAAATTCACAGCATTAATCGGAGTAGACAAAATTCATATCAGTGCGTTTTAGGCATTTCTTTGTGTTTTAATAATGTGGCATTCAAAAGTACTTAAATACATTAAAGCCTGAAACTAAGAGGCATTTTTTTTTCAAATTATGTAAGTAAATATTTTATTAGCTCTTTAAGGATTTGTGATAGTACTACATAATCTAATCTGGACCATGGTCAACAACAAAAAAGTAACCTATTTATATAGCACATTTACATGCAAATGGTGTAGCTCAAAGTGCTTTACAAGATTAAGAAAGAAACGTTTATCCATCCATCCATCCATTATCCAACCCGCTGAATCCTAACACAGGGTCACGGGGTAGGCTGAAGCCAGTCCCAGCCAACACAGGGCACAAGGCAGGAACTAATCCCGGGTAGGGTGCCAACTCACCGCAGAGAAACGTTTATATGAAACAAAAATAAGAATAGGCAATACTAAGTATCAAAGAATAAAGTAAGGTGTGATGGCCAGGAAAACAAAAAGGACAAACAAAAAAAAACCTCCAGATGGGCCAGAGGGAAAAAAAAATCTGCAGGGGTCCCAAGGCCAAGAGACACCCAACCCCCACTAGGCATTCTACCTAACATAAATGATCTAAATTAGTCCTTATGGCTTTCAGGCTGCAAGGATTTGTTCATGATGGACATGTGGACATCTGGAGTACTGCCTTCAATCCATCAATGTAGGGACTGCAAGGTGCCTTTATCAGGTGGTGGTGGCGCAGGTTGCCACCACAAAAAACATCAGAGAATAGTAGGGATTAGCACAGATTGCTCAGCATTGATGAAAATGATAGTTCAATGCACATAGAGCTTAACAGGCATGCACTAAAATGCAGCCGTGAGAAAGCCATGTTGAAATATTATTAGCCTGGTGAATTTCTGCCGGTAAACTGACCCAGATTTTAGGTGCATAACAGCAAAAGGCTGCCTCACCACTTCTTTTAAGTTTAGCTTTTGGTATTATAAGCAGACACTCATTTGAAGATCTAAGGTCACGATTTGGAGTGTAAGGTGACAAGCATCCCAAAATATTAGAAGGAGCGAGATTATTTAAGGCTTTAAAAACTATTACCAGTAGTTTAAAGTGAATTCTAAATGGCACATGTAATCAATGTAATGACATCAAAACTGGAGAGATGTACTCAGATTTTCTTTTCCTAGTTAAGATTCTGGCAGCTGCATTCTGCAATAGTTGCAACCAAATAATGTCTTTCTTGAGTAGTCCTGAAAGGAATGCGTTACGGTAATCTGGTAGACTAAAAACAAAAAATACAACTAACTTGTCAGCATCTCGCAGAGTTATAAGGGATTTAACCTTGCTATATTTCTTATGTGAAAAAATGATGTCCTACTAATCTGATTAATATGTGATTTAAAATTTAGGTCAGAGTCGGAAATTACTCCTAAATTCTTTACCTCTGTATTGACTATTAAGCCCAATAGATCAAGTTTATTTCCAATATTCTCACTATATCCATTTATTTCCAGTACATAAATTTTCTGTTTTCTACATATTTAGTTTGAGGAAATTACTACTCATTTATTCATAAGCAAATGTAAAATATTGGGTCAGTGAACCCAAGAGAGTCAGGGTCATCAGGCGCTATTGATAAATACAGTTGCGTGTCATCAGCATAGCTGTGGTAGCTCACGTTATGCCTTGAGATAATCTGACCTAATGGAAGGATATAGATCAAAAACAGCAGTGGACCCAAGATAGATCCTTGTGGAACACCATATAGAATATCATGTGTCTTCGAATTATACCTGTTAAGTAAGACTCAAACCAATTTAAGACATTGCCTGAGAGGCCCACCCACTGACTAAGGTGATTTTGTGATCAATGGTATCATCTGCTGCACTCAGATTTAAGAGGATGAGAACAGATAAACGCCCCCTGTCTGCATTTACCCGCAAATCATTTACTACTTTAACTAGTGCAGTTTCTATACTGTGATTTGTTCTAAAACCTGACTGAAACTTGTCAAGAATGGCATGTTTATTCAAGTGATCATTTAGCTGCGTAATAACTGTCTTTTCTAGAATTTAACTTAAGAAAGGCAGGTTAGAAATACGTAGGTCTAAAATTACCAAAAACAGAAGAGTCAAAATTATTTTGTTGAGCCGGGGTTAAACATCAGCAGTCTTAAAACAGTCTTTTGACTTCAAGCTTGGGTGGCCCCATATAAGTTCTCCCATTTAACATCACCTAACAATAGCATGAACATAAGTTGAAGCACAGAATAACAGACATTATGCAAAATAAATGTCTTCACTCAATTATTATTGTAAAGGGACATTGTCACACATCAGTGTACTACCAAACATTGTGCCACCACTGTTTTTTTTTTTATTAATTTACAGCTTTCTCTGTGTATGACTAACATTGACCAGGGGCCCTTTTGTATAAACAGTGCGTATGCACAAAAATGTTGCGTAAGCCTGTTTCCACGCTCAAATCGCGATGTATAAAACCAAAACTTGGCGTGAAGCAATGCACATTTCCACGGTAGCTCATACCCTGGCATACACAAGTTCTGCACTCAGTTCTGCAGACTGGTGGCACCCAGCGTCAAAGCAGTGCTACTGTTCCAGTGGGGCTTTCCTTTCTTTTTTATATCCACATCCACATCCACTTTATAAATACACTGAAATTAACCACATATTGTTTATTAGTTTAATGCATCTGATTGTAATTAACCTATAACAAATTAACGGTCCATATAATGGTCAAACTATTCTAAATACAATAGCTCCTTTATCATTGTTACTCTCACTGCACCTTCTTCTTCTTCTTTCAGTTGCTGCCGTTAGGGGTTGCCACAGAGGATCATCTTTTTTCATATTACTCTCACTGTACCAGTCGGAGGATTTATATCACTGTATCTGAGTGGGGAATCATAGCTGTACAGCAGCTGACTGGAAAGAGAATTATCTGTATAGAGCATCTAGCACATGCTGCCTCAGCCAAGCTGTCTATTGAACTGCTCTCATACGGCAAACACTTCAGAGCCTTTCCTGTACGGACCTTGTGGTTCAGAAACAGTTTCATCCCAAGAACTATAAATGCACTCAATCAGTCCATCAAGTGCTCCTTGTAGAACTGTTTGTACTTACAGTATAAATACAATTACCTCACTGTAAACCTGCACTACAGTTATAATATTGCACAACCTGAGTCACTTTATAAAGCATGTATTTACATATGATGACAATATCATTTTTAAGATGAAATGCAGCAAAATATGTTTATCCCGTTCACAGATTGTTCCTGCCTCACGCTATATTCTTCTAAACATGTACTACAAAGATATTTCAATGTTCCTTAAAAGTTTTGAAGAAGCGGCGACCTAAGCTTACAGATGGCTTAAAGTCTATTACAGAGCTGATTGTGTGGCGATTGGGTACTTGGAGAAACAAAAGGAAGGACAGGAATTGGAGGTTAGTACGTTTGAAAGGGACAGTACTGCTGCAATAAATTATTTCATTGAAGGTCGTGCATGGCAAAGCAAGCATCTTGCACGAGGCAGGAACAATCACTGCCCCACTGTGTTCCCATGTTTAATAACATGCTTTAACTCCTATCATCATGAAAATGATATCACATACACATTTCAGTATTTTAATTATACAAATGGCAGTAATATTACGAATGTAATGATTCTGTTTCCTGTCGGAGGAAGAGAAAGCCCAGAAGCACATAGTGATTCACACACATAGAGCACATAGATCAAATACAAAACAAAGCATTTAACGTGTTACTTTAGTTACGATGGGATTTGAGAAACTAGTAAATTAAACAATTTTAAGATGAAGTTTATGATGTTCTACTTTAATTACAAAATGAACCACATGATTAAAGTGGAAATTTTGAGATTAAAGTTGACATGTTGTGCTTTATTCCCCACTGTGTGCCTATTTTTTTTTCTCTATACCCTAATAAGCTTTCATATGACACGGTGGGCTACGACTCGCCTTTTCACAACGAATTTGATATCTGACTACTTCTTTTTTATTTCAGGCACTGTGTGTGAGCTTTCCAGTTTCTCCAACATTCTATGTCACTTGATCAGCTTCCTTTTGTTGTTTATACCACTTTTCGTTTTTAGTTTTTGTTTAAACCAACAAATAGTACGTTTTTCCTTCTCTCCACTTGGTATTCACTGAAATTCTTCTATTTCCCCCCATGCTATTGCCATTGTCTTTTCACAGAAGGCTGAGCTTAAGGGCTATTTATATTGATTGCATATTCAAAGAGGCATAATTCTGGGAGGAGTTGGGGCGGGACAGCAGGCACGTGCACGTGTGTTACTTTTCACACTGACCAGGATTTATTTAGCGGAAGAACGTGGAAGTTGGCATTCGCAGAGATTTATTTATGCATCCAGATTTTTTTGTGCGTACGAACATTTCCGCTTTTGTGCTTACGCCATGTTATAGTGTGAATTCTATGCACGCCATTATGCATGAGGCCCCAGGTATTTATCACCAAATACAGTAACTCAAGTATATTATGTATTTTATTGTATAGCTTTTTAATTTAAAAGCGTTCCTCACCATTGATCTCCTTTAGTTTGTTTGAGTGTTGCCACCATGACAAACACAACTTAACACACTTTGGCCATAGCTTTTTGCAATAGCCTTCAGTACTAAAATCTTCAATGGTGTCCATTCAGGTTCAATGCTATTGAACACAACTCAGGCAATGAAGAAGCACATCTGAAGATCATAGTTTATCAAATTTGAATGGGCATGTCTTACATGTGTTTCCAAAATACTCTTCTTTATCTTTTGGGCATCTTGTGTGTCTTCAAATAACACATCTGTCTTGTGAATCAAAGTAAGTAGTGGTATTCTGCTACACCTGGGTATATAGAACATTCAGCATAACATAAGATAACATAAATACAAATTCAGTTTTTTTGATCATTAGTCAAAATGGACTCAGATACCAATTAGTTTTAACGGTGGCCTTAATTTGAAAATGTATATTTATTATCAGCAATCCATGACTAGAACAGAAATAAAATAAAAATTCTCCATTCACATTTAAATTAGGCAGTCTGTGCCTCCAAATGACTACAGTGTCTTTCTCTATAAAGAGAGAGTACTTTGAATACAGGCCAAGCAACACTGAAACTCTGAGTTACATTGAGAGAATTTTTCATTCACCATTACAGTATCAAACTGCACAATACATGGTAATGCAATAATGGTAATAATGGTAATACAGTCCCACAACCAGCCAGTACCTCTCTTATATGGCAGCCACAGAATGAAATAGAGAGAATGGCCACCCAAGATAAAGAAGTGCAGTTCCAGTGCTAATATTGAGTACAGAAATGAGAGTATCTCTTGCGGATAGTATGTTTCAATCTGTTGCACAAGCTCCAGCTGCTTTACTGCCAGTGAAGTAAAGTTTTATGCCCGAAAAGCCAGTTTCCATTCCAGACACATATTCATCGTTTTAATAAACGCCTTGCCACTAATGAATTCTCTCAGATAGATCATCATATCATTTATCTCACTCATTCTTATAGTGTAAAAATGTCTTTTAAAGATTAAAAAGATACGTGCCAGTGAACTTCAGAAATTTGTCATAGTTAATCTAAATTAATTTATAAAAGGAACAAATCACATACAAGATGGCATGTCTAACTGTTCGGTCTGTACTGCTAAGATTCCAAAAAAAATGATAATAAAAACATACTGTATAATTGAAAAACTTCTTTCTGTACTTTCCAATTATTTTTTAAATGTTTAATAGAGCTGGAGTGTAATCTCAACAGCTCATCTTAATGAAATGTAAAGCTTACATTATGTTGATTCATTTTTAGATTAACAGGGATCACTTGAAGAAACCCAAATCAATCGAGCCCCTTAGCTATAGTATGTCAAGTTTTCAACTATACAATAATTTATTGTTTAATGTTTTCATTTAATATTGTTATCAAACATAAATTTCTATGAAGTACATTTTTTTGAAATAAAATATAATTGCCCACAATGTGATTATTAGCTTCTAATGAATTAAACATAAACAGAAAGTTCAGAAGTAAATTCAAGAACAAGCTTTACTTTTGAAAAGTACATTTTCAGTTGCAATGTAACTATGTAATACTTTATGAAAGGGCTATTTCTTCAAGTATTTTATCTTTTCATAGTTTTTTGATTGCAATATATAGAATAATATGTTTAAGTATAATAATCTTATGAGTCATGCTTTTTAAACTTTTAAATTAGCCTGTACATTTTCTTTTAAACAGCTCCTATGAATGTTTAATATAGACAATATTACATTTGCTCTTCACACACAAGTTCAATGACTGCAAGTTCACTGTGTACTACCCATCGAAGACTGGTAATAGAAGAATTTAAAAAGATTTACTATTTCTTGCCCTACGTGCACTTTCACCTACTTTCCTTGGTATTCGTGTGTGTATAAACATTTCTTTACTGGTGCTCCTTCTCTTGAGTGCATTCCCATAAAGCCTGCTCCTCAGAGTCTATCATAATTCTTGGGCATGGGTTTTCTCGCATCCTGTTCACTTTTATACTTGCCATCTTTGAAGGTGACTATCTACATGCCTCCCATGCTGTTTCTCTGCCTTGTGTCTCACTTTCTCTTTCGTTGTGTTAAAAAAGGTAAACTGACCAATCACACCAAAGCTAAACTGACCAATCCAATTGCTCAGAGGGATTGTACGCAGGATTTAGTGCTGGCAGTGTGATGTAGTTGTTAAGATTTTGGACTTCAAACCCTGAGGTTGTGGGTTCAAATCCCGCTACTGACACCATGTAACCATGAGCAAGTCACTTGACTTGTCTGTACTCCAATTGGAAAACCAAAAGAATGTAACCAATTGTATCATAAATCTTGTAAATCACCTTGGATAAAGGCCACAACCAAAAAAGTGTAATATAATGTGTTTTATTATATAGTAGATATGGAGCTGTAATGAGATAGGTGATTTTGATTGTTGAGTTATTGGCTAATTAGAAAAGCTATAATGTTTACTTGGTAAATGAATGCAATGTGCAGATGGTCTACTCTCTACCTTTGTTTTATGTTGTAATAAGTAAGCCATTATAGATTTTTTTCACATAACCATTCTTTTTTGCTTTTGTTTCATAAACTAAAATTTTATGATCATAAGTCTAATGTCTATGTTTTGAAAATATCTGCAAGTAATTATAAAGTAAAGATGGTAAAGGTTAGCTATAAAAATGATGAGCTAGTAAAAATACTGTACATCAAAATGATGAAATAAGTTTTTTTTGCAAAAACTGCATATTTAAGCACAGCAAGACATATAATACTAGTGGTACGTAATAGGATGTGCATTCAGGGACCTGTCACATTAGCATTATGATCACAGGCATTTTTCCTGACAATCTGTCTTTTGTCATTGTCAAGTGAAATATAAATTGCATAGAAGTTCATGCAGCACACTTTTGTGTTTTATATTTGCTCAGCTATAAAGTAACACTGATGATATGTTTTCCTTTACTCGGACAATATCTAGTGTGTGCTATGGAGCTTTTCATATGAAGACAAAATATGCTGAAAAATAGTTTCCTAAGAACTTAAAACAAATCTGTTATATATATGACTGCTCATTTACATCTTTGGTTATGATACTGTGCTTCTAAAAGAAACACCGTGCTTTGATAAAATGCATTTTTATTTTGTTTTTGATTTTTTTTAAATTGGTAAATGCCATCCGTTGACACATGTATGTAAAACATCACAGACACAGTTACACAGGTACAATGTGCAGTTAGATGAAAAAATACAGATAGAAGGACAATTGTGATGATATATTGTCATTCTTGCACTAGCACTTCAAAAACTTGTTTTCATTTTGGGTTAAAACACTAAGCTGTGTAGGAGTGACTACCTAGGTAAAAAAAGATTTCTGATAAAAGGTACCACTGGAGATGATGAGAAAGAGTGATGGGTGTTCAATTTTTACTGCTTCTTTCAGTTTGCAGTTGCTTAAGTGCTACCGCTAAATTACAGTCAATTTAGGTACACATCTAAGGCATTTTGTTTCAGACATTCAGCTGCCGGGAACAGCTAAGTGGCTACTAAATTAGGGTGCAGAGTGCTGAGAAGGTACAGTATGCAAGGAGAAGTAGAGAAAAATTAAATTCAGTTTGAAAGGAAGGTTTTTAGGAATTGGTCAGAAAGAGTAAGGGAATCAACTTTTTCCTTTGTTTTAACTTTTAACAGTTGTGTTTTTAGTACAGCTGTTAAAATTAAGTAATTGAAAATCAGTAAAAAATAACAAGGAAGTAAATACATATTTAACCTAAGTATTTACAACAAAATAAGTAAAAATGTACTAAAAATGTAGCATTTCAGGCACTGAAACAAAACTATGAAAAACCACCTGGCAATCTAGGCTTATTAGGTGTCTGGACTCCTAGCAAGAAAAGCTGCAATCTATCCAGCTTGTATTGGTATTATTTTGTCACTCTTACTTCACTTGTTTTCTATTTTAAACACATTAGAAAACTTAATTTATAATTGTTATGATTTTTACCTCTGTGAATTATATCACAAGGGTTTCACATATGCTTTGTAGTTTTTTCCTTGCTTTGTTTTGATTTTAAAAGCATTTAGATTTAATTAATATTCTCACTACCATCTTGTACTTTTATTTCCACATTTCAATTGGCTGTGGCTCATTTCTGTAGTGATGTATAAATCTTCTCTCATAATTGTTTTAGTGCTTCATTTTGTTTCCTGGGACTATAGATATGAGAGAAAGAAAGACGTCTACAATAGTAGTCAACCCAGATAGTGACCATAAGTAGAGCTATAGATTGAAGTTGCATCTTTGTGACAGGCTGGTATGTGGAGATATACAATGGCTATAGTGGGATTTGCAGCCCTCTGTTCTGATCAATGTAGTACAGAGTCTGAAAGAGAGAATAGGGTCACCCTAGGACCCTTTGATGATAAATCAATTGCAATGTTACAACTGTCTTTCTGTCTTGCTTGGCACACCTGCTTACTGTCATTCAAAGGAACATGCCTTGCAGTGTCTGCCACTCCCACTGTCTGTCTTCAGTAATGATTTTTATATTCCTACCATGGCGGTACATGTGTTATAACATAATGCAGTTGTAACATTAAGAGATTTTCAGTTTTTATACTGTTTCTTTAACATGGTGTCATAAGGTTTTAATTAGTGAGGTGCACAATGAATTCCTTTGGAGTTTTGCCTCAAAAATATTTGCAAAACAAATGGTTGACATTCATGCCATTAGAACATATATTTTCATCTTATATGCATGCCATGTGCAAATATATGGCAACATGTATTTGAATTTAGGGTATGGAAAAAGAGCTGGAGAGCACTTACCTGTGTGCACTTTGGAGGTGCTTCTCTGGTGCTAAAATCCTTTACTCTGGTTATGAGACCATTGGCAAACTACTGAAAGGATCCTGGCTTGGATCAGCTTAAAAGTTCAAAATACTTTAAATGCACAAAAGGCCCTTTCAGGGAGAGGAAAACATGGACCCTCTGGATTAAATGGACAAAATAAAATCTATATATATAATTCACTAAGGGCATGCAAGACACTGAGCGCAAGCAAGACACTGAGGGTACGCAAAACAGTGAGCGCAAGCAAGGCAGAGCCCTGCCCACCAACGCTAAGACCATGGGATACGCTCGACAGAGCCCGGCCCGCCAACTCTAATCCTCCTACCACCTCATGGGATACGCACGCCAGAGCCACGCACGCCAACTGTAACCTTCCTCCCGAGTACAGCGTCGTTCTAGAGGCACGCAACAACTCACCAAACACAGCCTCAGTTGCTTTCGTCAGTGCAAAAGTCCACATGCACCTCTGAGCCACGTTGACTTTACACCACACGCAAGACAGAGAGCCACGATCGCCAACTCACAGAGCCCCGCCCACCAACTCTAAGACCATGGGATACGCACAACAGAGCTCCACCATCTCTATTCCTACTTCCGCGTCCACAGTCTCTCGATCAAAGAGCAACAATTAGCAAACAAACAAAGATAACAGGCAGTAACAGTGCAAAATTCACAATTGGTATGCCAGTTTGAAAAGATAAGTTTTGTGGGTAGTTTTAAAATCTGTTATTGAATCAAGCTGATGTATATGAGAGAGAAGAGAATTCCCGACTTGAGGAGCACTATGAGAGAGCTCCCATAGCACAGAGTTTGATGTGTGGTACAGAAAGTACAGCTGCAGATGAGAATCAGAGTGAGCGACACGAGTGTCAATCTGTAGGAGATCAGTGAGGTTGTGGAGAGCTTTAAATGTTAAGAGCAGTATTTAGTATTGGATTCTGTAGTTAAAAGGGAGCCAGTGAAGTTGAGAGAGAATAGTTGTAGTATGTTCAGTGGATTTAGAACAGCAGGTTATTATTCTGGCAGCAGAATTTTGAATAAACTGTAAGTGATGGATACGTTTTTGTGGGATGACAGATAGAATACCATTACAGTAATCTATACGTGAGGTGGCTCGGGCATTAACCAATACTTTAGTACTGTGTTGAACAGGACAAAGTCTAGAAATGTTTCGGAGATGAAAGAAAGCAGTCCGAGAAATGTTACTTATACAGGAGGAATTATTTAATAATACAGTTTTTCTCGATTGCTAAGACA
Source organism: Polypterus senegalus (assembly GCF_016835505.1). Taxonomy (NCBI): domain Eukaryota; kingdom Metazoa; phylum Chordata; class Cladistia; order Polypteriformes; family Polypteridae; genus Polypterus; species Polypterus senegalus. The sequence continues at coordinate 133,559,598 of NC_053160.1, forward strand.
CATTCCTGGAAAGCTGCTCTCCTTTTCCCTAAACTGTGAACACAAAACCCAATTTTCAAGCTACATCCACAAAACCTCTGACTCTTCTTGCAAAACCAAACTTTCACCCCAAAACAGTTCAATCTGTGCTCAAAACTGAACTATGCTGTCAAATCATGCCTCAAGTCAATCTAAATTAAATACTCTACTGAGTAGTCACTAAACACTACATAGAAAAAAGGAAAACACAATGCTCAGGACATGAAGTGGTAGAAATAAATGTTTATTTAGGCTAAATGCATGTTGCAAAACAAAATACCTGGGCATTTTTAACACTTGTACATAGAAAAAAGAATTAGCAAAAAAACAGAAATTCTGTGCATTTACATGTAGCACTTGTACGTAAAAATAAAGCACAAAAATATACAAATGAAGTACAAAGAAAAGAAGTGCATTACTCTGCCACAGCATTATTTCTCCGTACTGGGTCAGGCCACAGGACTTCATCTACATCACATGCCACATTTTCTCTGGCCAGGCAATGGGGGAAAAAACCCCTGGCATGCTGTATCCAGGCTTGACATGCCTCACACCCATTTCACCACAGGCCAGTTCCATGGCTTGCAGGAGATTTACCCTGGTATAAGGTTGGCATTCATATACCTTCCACCGCCATGAGGGGAAGAATTCTTCAATGGGGTTCAGGAAAGGGGAGTACAGTGGAAGGCAAAGATTGATAAAACCTTGGTTCATATTGAACCACTCTCTAACCTGGAGGCCTCTGTGAAAACTCACATTGTCCCAAACAACGACATAGATGGGCTGCTCATCCTGCTGCCCTAACAGAGCATCTCGCATGTGATTGAGGAAAATGAGGAGCTGGTGAGTGTTGTAGGGCCCTAGGTTGGCCTGATGGTGGACAACACCATGATTGCTGATGGCAGCACACAGTGTGACATTGCCACCACGCTGCCCAGGGACACCAACAATGGCCCGTTGGCCAATCACACTACGGCCTCTCCTTCTCCTTTTGGTGAGATTAAACCCAGCTTCATCCATGTAGATGTATTCATGGAGTTTTTCCATTGCATCCAGTTCAAAAACTCTCTGTAGGAATAGATATATATTTTTGTAAGTGATGTAGGCCAACTACAGTAAATCACTACTTACAGTAACCAACATTTATTTGTCTGGATATATACCAACCTGTACATACTGGAATCTTTGCTCTTTGACTCTATCAGAGTTGCGTTCAAAGGGCACTCTGTACAGCTGTTTCATGCGCAGTCTGTTGTGCTTGAGGGCACGGTCAACAGTAGAGAGGCTGACACCGTCAATACCCTCAAAATGCACATGGTCCTCAATAATCCTCAGCTGAATTTCACGCAGTTTAATGGTGTTGTTCTCACGGACCATGTCGACAATTAGGGTCTCTTGGTATGGGGAGAACATAGATGTCCTACCACCCCCATGTGGCAGTCTTTCAATTCTACAAAAAGAGAACATGCACTTACAAAAATACATACATGGAATAGGCCTACAAACAGTCAGACTAACCCTCCATTACAATACTACAGTATACTGGCACAGTGATGTACTGAAACATGTTTACTGTGGTACAGTATATAGTACAGTCATTGTACATATGTAATTGTTGTCAACATTTACATACTATAATGTCAAAAAAAGGTAACTACCTGTTCTCTTCTCTAAATCTTCGGATTATGGTGGACACAGTGAATCTACTGATGTTTGGTTGTACCCTTAGTCCAGCCTCCTTCATTGTCATACCATGGACAAGAACATGGTCAATCACAGTAGCTCTGATTTCATCAGATATTACTCTTCTTTGTCCTCGCTGACCACCTCGACCACCTTGACCTGCTCTACCTCCTCTCACACAAACTCCTCTTCTTAGATTTCTATCCATTGTAGTGCCTCACAAACCAGTGCTCTGGCTTAAATGTACCCTCACATCATTAGCCACAAGTGTGATAAATTTTGAGTTGTTATGTTCAACCGGTGACAACTGAGCTTTAATTGTGTTTGACTTTTGCCACCTGTGCTCACCATTATGCAACACAGGTGCATCACAATGACAATGTGTTGACAAGATGTGTCTAAACAGGTGAAAAGTGCTTATGGTTTTGCCAAAAGTGTGACTGATTCAATAAGTGGGTTCAGGCAACTGAGAATTTCGTTCAGACAATAGGGTTTAGTGTTTTAGCAATCGAGAAAAACTGTAATAATAATAATAATAATAATAATAATAATAATTATTATTATTATTATTATTATTATTATTTAATAATTGCCATTATTAGTGTATAAATGGATATAAATAATTGCATGTAAACGATTCGCCATAATCTGTTGTATGTAAATGATACTATTTAAAACATTATTGTTTTTTCATCAGAAAACTTGGTTTCCACGTCTACCTGTATTAGTTTAAATGGCACTTTTACCACTCGCAATAGGGCGGACGCGCTGACTTATCGTGTCGACTGGGCAACACAATGAATTTGGCGTCTATCTATATATGTCTATGTTTTCTGTAGCCTGCTACAGGAAGGTACTCTCTCGACCATTGCCATTGGTTTCGCTCCTCGCTATTTTTGTTATACTGCGACGGTGGTTTCCTAAGCCTTTGTTATACTGAATTCCTTTCTCACCGTTTTCCGTTCCTATTCTTACACTGCCGTATGCTACGGCGGGCTTCGGCTAGTAAAATATATTTTTGAAAAGAGAATGCATTTATATAAACAAAAAAAAGGACAAGGTACATGAAAAAGGGCAAACACGAGGCAAAAAAGGATTACCTAAAAAGGCAATCAGTATCAGCTGTAAATTACTAATGCCCAACTGAAGTGACAACTGAGGGCACCTGACTCTAATTTCACCTTCAAACTAACAGCTAATCCTAGAGGTTCACATATTTTTGCCACTCACAAATATGTAATATTCGATCATTTTCCTCAAAAAATAAATGACCAAGTGTAATATTTTTCTCTCATTTGTTTAACTGGTTTCTCTTTATCTACTTTACTTTATATATATATATATATATATATATATACTTTATTACTATTTAATTTAATATTGTTTTTTGTATCAGTATACTGCTGCTGGATTATGTGAATTTCCCTTTGGGATTAATAAAGTATCTATCTATCTATCTATCTATCTATCTATCTATCTATCTATCTATCTATCTATCTATCTATCTATCTACTTTTAGGACTTGAGTGAAAATCTGATGATGTTTTAGGTCATATTTATGCAGAAATATAGAAAATTCTAAAGGGTTCACAAACTTTCAAGCACAACTGTATTTGTGAGTGGCAAAAGTATGTGAACCTATAGGACTAACAATTAGTTTGAAGGTGAAATTAGAGTCAGGTGTTTTCAATCAATGGGATGACAATCAGGTGTGAGTGGGCACCCTGTGTTATTTAAAGAGTAGGGATCTATCAAAGTCTGCTCTTCACAACACATGTTTGTGGACGTGTATCCTGGCATGAATAAAAAAGATTTCTGAGGACCTCAGAAAAAGAGTTGTTGATGCTCATCGGGCTGGAAAAGGTTACAAAACCATCTCTAAAGAGTTTGGACTCCACCAATCCACAGTCAGACAGATTGTGTACAAATGGAGGAAATTCAAGACCATTGTTACCCTCCCCAGGAGTGGACGACCAACAAAGATCACTCCAACAACGGCCCTAACCACAGAAGTCGTTCTGCTAAAGAATGGTTAAAGAAGAATAAAATTAATGTTTTGGAATGGCCAAGTCAAAGTCCTGACCTTAATCCAATCGAAATGTTGTGGAAGGACCTGAAGTGAGCAGTTCATGTGAGGAAATCCACCAACTTTCCAGAGTTGAAGCTGTTCTGTACGTAGGAATGGGCTAAAATTCCTTCAAGCCGGTGTACAGGAATGATCAATGTTTAATTGCAGTTATTGCTGCAAAGGGGGGTCACACCAGATACTGAAAACAAAGGTTCACATACTTTTGCCACTCACAAATATGTAATATTCGATCATTTTCCTTAATAAATAAATGACCAAGTATAATATTATTGTCTCATTTGTTTAACTGGTTTCTCTTTATCTACTTTTAGGACTTTAGTGAAAATCTGACAATGTTTTAGGTCATATTTATGCAGGAATACAGAAAATTCTAAAGGGTTCACAAACTTTCAAGCACAATTGTATCTATCTATCTATGTAAAATAATACACAAAACTAAAATTAAAATGTAGCACTTCTAACAAATGTTGTTGCAAAGCACAATACAACTGAAAACTGTACTTTCTGTACTGTATTATCTTGGTACAGGTCTTATAATATTCAAGTCGGGCAGTTTAGAACAAAATTAGTCATCCTTTGACATCAGTCTTCAGCGTTTTCTGCAGAATTATTAGTTGCCACCTGATTACATAGAGATATATTCCCTGTAGTGAGTGCTACATCTGTGTGTTTCCCATGTGAGGCATGTCTGAAATGCATCCCATGAGAAAGGTCAAGGGAGCAACTTTAAAAGATGCCCAAAACATCTCACTTAATTCAAACAGCAACATCTCTAGTCCAAAATCATAACCAGATCAAATAAACACATACCCAAGACGCATCAAAAAGGACACAAAAATTGAAACACATGTTACACTAAAAAGTTGACACTACTGGTATGCTCTTCAGTGTATTCAAGTTGTGTTATTTTTTATTCATATGCATTCTTTCTGGCTGGGATACTATTTCTGCTGATTTACTTAATCAAAGCTTTTACAGAAGTTCACTTTGAGAATATACTAGCTGATTTATGTTTACCAATTAGCATTGCAACTGTAATTGAACTATTCTCACGCAAGCACTGAAGTATATAATTTTAGCAGCAGGCAAAATTATTTGTCAACTAAGGGGTTAATAACTAAATATCATGATGCTCACACCTGTGATAACCTTTATTATAACTAATAATTTGATGAACTGTTTGTCACATAGACCTTCAGTCACACAGATCCTGTGAAAGATGGCAGATGAAATCTGTTGGGGATATATGGAAGGCTGCTGAGAATCAAAGGGCCGTGACAGACTATTACAGTTAGCAGCAGGACTGTCACTGAAAGAGATAAATAAACCCAAGGTGCTCTCCACCAATTTGAAAACTAAGTCTGGTCCCCTGTGTGAAATTTTTCTTTTAGCTGCTACAGTCTCTCAGCACTTCAGAAGAAATGGGGGGGGGGGGGGAGAGTAGCAGACATGTTATACTATAAGGTAATATAAGAGATTTTTTTTGTATGAACCTCCATAGGTACATGTATAATGAAGGGTTGTTGTTTGTGCCCAGCTTGGCAACATCTACATTCAAGATATTCAGACAGTTTACTGCAGTTTTAGATAAATGAAGTGTCCTTAAACAGGATCATACTCTGACTGCAAGTAACCAGTTTGGCATGCTGTTACACCATTGTTTGGAACACAGTGAGGCTGTATAATGAATGGTGTGTGAGCAAAGTATAGCAAGATGGAAGAAACCTTTCGAGTCGTCAGGACAAAAACAAAAAAAAAATGTTTTAAATTTATGTTCAGTTTCAGAAGCTTTGTTTTGAGTATTTATAGCTACTGTATATGACATGAAAACAGTAAATAGCATTAAAGGTCTGATCAGTTTATGATGCTGTTAAAATTAGTTTTGCAGAGAATAACATATTATGAAAATTTCTCAGCAAGGAAATGTATCATGGACCACACACTTTGAATTGAAATTTAATGGAAACAGTTTATTAGCTAAGTACATTATCACATATACGGAATACATCTGGGTGAGATATTGAGATACTGTGGCTGTTTTCTAACCGAACAAGTGTGATAGACAGAGAGGTCTCCTCTTGTTTGTGAAAAATGCATTTATTTTTTGTTTTTGACTATTAGTTCCAGAGACAAGACAATGTAAAAGATGACAATCTCTAGAGCACTTTCTAAATTTCCTTCCGCTATTTTCAAGTATCAACTCTAGCTGATGCACTATTTTATAACATGCCAGTCCTATCTGTGTTTTGTATAGTGAAAATGTCAAAGCTTTCTAAACATTTTATGTGTAATAAAAAAAGTGTATGTTACTTGGGATAAAGCTGAACCTTTTTAAGAGCTACATTGCATTTTGGATTTCTGCATTATTATTACTTCAATTTTTTTTTTTTATTATTTTACTTTTTGCTTGCTTAATTTTGTGTGTTAATAATGTCACCAGGCTATTCCTTCTGTTAGAAGGCAGTTATTTTCAATTATATTCTTCTGGTTAACTTCATGGGGCCCATATGATTTCAGGGCATGTCTCCTCTTTGTGAATTTGATTCCATAATAAAAGAGACTTCTCAGCAAAAATATTTTAAGAGCAATTAAGATAATTAAAGAGACTTTCCAAAATTACACTTTGAGCTTGGTTGAGTTTTTCTTTACCCTTAAAACCAAGACATAGAGTTTGTTTTTCAGTGAACTGACTTTTGCTCATATCTAAAAATCTGCTTAATGGCTTTAAGAAAACCTTTGACATTTTATACTAAACATATCATCCTAGTTCAAATTATATTTTATATATTGGATATAAAAAGAATTATAACCATGGGCCATGGGACTGAAGGGGTCACACGAGTCCTGGTCAGTCTATTTTTAGTCCTGTTGTGTTATGGGCTATTAAATATTTTACATAACCTTCGGAGTGATATTCACTGCGTTGGAAAATAGTTCAGGTTACATGCTGGTCAAGTAGGCAAATAATATGTTTATTTTACTCTATTACATGTGACAGTAAATCTGAATTTACCAGATTACATTGTATAACATTTTTTTGTCTAATGGAAACCTTATATTTTTCATAGATCCAACACTATTGACCATCTGCATTTGGTTACTAAGTTTTCAGTAACAATCAACACTCAGTGTTACCTTCTTTCTATGGTGTAGTAGGTACACACAGAATAGGCAATGTACAGAGGAAACAAAACACAGATTATGTAATACAGATAAGCCGCAAGGAAAGAAAATGAAGTACCACAAACCAGGTACCCATCTTTGTTTACTGCATACTGAGACACACTTTTTGAGAATATGGAAAACAAAATGAGAACAATTACAGACAATGAGTTTGAGTAAGCAAAAGTAACTAATAACATTTACCGTTTCTTTAATCCAGCCTATAATAAGATGGTTCTGATCTGCTTTTAGGTATTGATTCAAGTACAGATTGATGATTTTGTAGCAATTGTAAGTCAACATTGAATGGTTTTTAATCATATTTATAAAATTACTAAACACAGCTTAAAGGTGTGGTCTCCTGCAATAGAAATTCTTGAAGTATTCTATGTGTACCCCTTTGGACATTGTGTGGCTCCTCCTGAAGATGATTCTTCTATCCATGGTTACAACTGCAGAATTTTGTACAGTGGTCCCCAAGGAGTACACTTTACTCTATGTTATTGTATCTGAAATTCAAAAGAATAAGGTAAACAAATAAAGTAATGAAAGTAACTGGTCATTAGAAGCTAGAGTTCCATTTGTGATACCTGAAAAACAGTAAAATGTACACCAGGAAAGGGTGACTTGTTGCACGGTTCCCTTCACAGATAATTATTTTTTTGTGTATAATTTTGTTATCTGTGTTTTGTGAAGTCAGTTATCATAAATACAAATGCTACCAAAATATGTACAGTACAGTAATCCCTCCTTGATCGCGGGGGTTGCGTTCCAGACCCCCCCGCGATAGGTGAAACCATATGTTTGTATGGTTATTTTTATATATTTTAAGCCCTTATAAACTCTACCACACTGTTAACATTATTAGAGCCCTCTAGACATGAAATAACACCCTATAGTCAAAAGTTTAAACTGTGCTCCATGACAAGACTGAGATGGCAGTTCTTTCTCACAATTAAAAGAATGCAAACATATCTTCTCTTCAAAGAAGCACCGTCAGGAGCAGAGAATGTCAGAGAGAGCGCTCGCTAAGAAAAGCAAACAATCAATATGTGCTTTTAAGTATGCAGAAGCACCGCGATAAAGCGGCATTTTGTAGAGGAGCGTCTGTGTCCTCTGTGCAAACAGCCCCTCTGCTCACACCCCCTCCGTCAGGCAGAGAGAGTGAGAGAGATAGAGAGAAGCAATCAAGCACCGCGCGGGAAGCATATCTTATATCATTGAGGAATTGTAGTTAATATGTAATACATGCTCTGATTGGGTAGCTTCTAAGCCATCCACCAATAGCGTCTCTTGTATGAAATCAACTGGGCAAACAAACTGAGGAAGCATGTACCATAAATTAAAAGACCCATTGTTCACAAAAAGCTGTGAAAAATCCGTGATATATATTTAGATGTGCTTACATTTAAAATCCGCGATAGAGTGAAGCTGCGAAAGTCGAAGTGCGGTATAGCGAGGGATTACTGTATTGTATATAATTATATTAATATACAGTATGTTGCATACTATATACTTTATGTGTGTGTGTGTGTGTGTGTATGTGTCATTATTGGTACTGTATTATCGTCACTGTTCTGAGAAGTTATGCAAGTAGTAATTTCATCATACTGTGCATAGTACATACTATGTAGACATGAAAAAACAATTTGGATCTTAAACTGTACCAACCAACTTTGGGGTGCCCTCTGTCACCTGTTCAGTCTGTCCCTAAGGCATTAGAATGTGCCGCTGTTGTGGGAACAATCTTGCATTGTTCCTGTTTCAAAGAAGGCAGGTGTCTGTTCACCTAATTACTACAGACCAGTGGCCTTTACAATTTACAATATAATACAATTTATTTTTGCATAGCCCAAAATCACATAAGACATGCCACAATGGGCTTTAACAGGCTCTGCCTTTTGACAAGCCCCCAGCCTTGACTTTCTAAGAAGACAAGGAAAAATTCCCAAAAGAAAACCTTGTAGGGGCAAAAAAAAGGAAGAAATCTTGGGAAAGGCAGTAAATACAATACAATACACAGAACAGAACACAAGTAATCCTCAATACAATATAATAGTGCAATAAAAATATTACAAGTACAGTGCAGAATTCAACAGTAGACGATATCACATAATAGGATATGGATTTGGTCAGAGTCCTGGAGACCTCGGCCATCAAGCTGCCTCACGCTATTGGCCATTCCACTTACATCTCAAATCATGAAGACTTTTAAAGATCAGGGGCCTCATGTATAAACGGTGCGTACGCACAGACATGTTGCATAAGAACTTTTCCACGTTCAAATCGCGATGTATAAAACCTACACTTGGCCTAAAGCCACGCACTTTTCCACGGTACCTCATAGCTTGTCATACGCAAGTTCTCTGCTCGGTTTTGCAGACTGGCGGCACCCAGCATCAAAGCAATGCTACTGTTCCTGTGTGGTTACTCCTTATTTTCCTGACGCGGCTTTATAAATACACTGAAACTAACCGCATATTGTTTATTAGTGTAATGCATCTGATTGTAATTAACTTGTAACAATATAAAAGTCCAGGGAATAGCCATAGTATTCCAAATACCATAACTGCTTTAGCGTTGTTACTCTCACTGCACCACTTGAAGTATTGATATCACTGTATCTGAGTGTGAATCACAGCAGCAGCTGATCGGAAAGAGAATTATCGGTATACAGCTTTAAGCACATGCTACCTCAGCCACGGCAAAATGTTTCAAAGCCTTTCCTGTATGGACCTCGCAGTTCAGAAACAGTTTCATCCCAAGAACTTTAAATGCACTCAATCAAGTGCTCCTTGTATAACTGTTTGTACTTATAAGTAGAATTACCACACTGTAAACTTGCACTACATTTATAATATTACACAACCTGCGCCACTTTATAAAGTGCGTATTTACATATGATGACGATATCATTTTTAAGATGAAATGCAGCAAATATGTTTATTATATTATACAGATAAAACTTTAACTTCATTTAAATAATCTATATTCTTCACTGGGACTGGCGTGAAGGATAGAATAATTAAATATGTACTACGAAGATATTTCAATGTTCCTTAAACGTTTTGAAGAATCTGTGCTCTAAGCTTACAGATGACTTAACGTCTATTACAGAGCTGATTGTGTGGCGATCGGTTACTTGGAGAAAGAAAAGCAAGGACTGCAGGGGCAGCCACACCAATATATATTGAATATAAAACAGAAAGAGAAAATAATGACACAGCTAAAAACGCAGGGCAAATTTCAACAAAAGCTAAATGCTTATGTCATGAGCACGAGGCGGCTATGCAGTGTCCGCAACGGACGTGGCCATCCACCATGCATAAGATACCATATTGACATTGGCAGGCGAAGGGGCCACCGATTCTTTCTCTGCCCAGGGCCGCCAAAAGCCTAGAGCCGCCCATGAGTACTGCTGCAATAAATAATTTCATCGAAGGTCGCGCACAATCACTGTGCCGTGAAACCCATGTTTAATAACGTGCTTTAACTCCTATCATCATGAAAATGCTATATATAAATTAAATAAATACAAGTCTGAACCAATTTTTAACAAATATTGACATGTGCTGACAGCAGGCACGTTATGGAAATGAACAAATTTATTTCATGATTATTTCACATTACCTAATTAATTTAAGTATGTTTTTTTAAAATATCTGGAGGGGTCTGGTGCTCTAGCACCCCATATTACAAACTGCCACTGACTGTAAGCAAACCTGACTGATTGATTTGAATTTTTACCTTTGTCTCAATATTTTGTATAACTCTTTAAATAAAATGTCTCAATTTGAGTGCCAGTATGGGCTTTTCTTGTCAGATTTTGAGACAAGTCTCTACCTGTTCTTCAGCACTGAGCCTTTCCCGATTTTTGACCAAGTTATGTAATAGTTTGTTGAAAGTTCAAGAGCATCTGTTGGCGACTGAAGCCTTGGGTCTGATCAGAAAAGGAATGGTTCCCTTAAATTTAGAACTGAGAAGAAAATATTGTCTGCTACTTTAGACATCAATGTGAAGATGCCACCCCACAAACATGGTCTTCATTTTATTGGGGATTATGCAATCATTAACACTAGAATTACCAGAGCCTACGAAAAAACTCGTAATTCCGTCCCACCTTAAATCGCTTCTTAAAATCGTTCACAGCTCTCCACCAGCGTCTTTTGTCATCTAAATGTGCTGATAAAAATCAGGCTGCAAGCAGCCGGCTATTCCATCCCCCCACCGACTTAGAACGTGCACAAACTTCTCCCAGCTCATGCCTTGATTGATTATCTGGGAGTGAAGTGGAGTTTTAGAGTGGAAAGAATAGATCATTATTTGGAATACACGCATTTCACGTGTGTTCCGTTTCTACAGTAATCCGTGTAAACACATTTTTAAAACAGAAACGTTTTTCATATTGTAGTAGTAAATGACAAAATGTAAGCATAAACTATATAATGTATGAAGCCTAAAGTCCAAATATCAAACACTTTCACAAAAGGTACACATATAACAGAACAAGTATGCTTTTATTCAAAAATATAACTGCAGAAAAAAGCCACCTTAGCATGCCATATTGACACGCACGTACTGCAGCTGACACAGTAGTATAATGGTATCAGCCGCTGACTAGTATCCAAAAGCTCATGAGTTCGATCCCACACGGCTCCGTTTTGAGAAGTAAACTGCTCTTATTCTTACTATTTTAGAATAAAAACATGCATTTGATTTCAGTGTGTAACAGCCAGTAATTTATGATACTTGTAAAGGTTAGTTTTTTTTATTCACTTTTCATTCTCAGTCTCAGTCGTGTTCAGGATCCTTCCCTACCCCCCATCTGAGAATGCTGTTTTCACACAAAGATGCGCGTGGCTCTGCAGCGTACTTGTGACTGCATTCTCGTACCAATGCTTATGAACTGAAGTGCCTGCGTGCACTTTTCGTGGCATTACACGTCTATTTTTTTGAGCATGCCCCTGTCGCTCAAACACAGGAACATATGTTGGTGTACAAGAATAAAAAACAAGTGCACTTTTATTCTATACTATAAGTGAAGAAAAAATAAAGCAAGTTACAGTAGGCGGTTGATACGACAGCTTGCGTGGTGCAATGCTAAGAACTGCTGATTTCGATCCGTGCTATATAAAATCATCACATTCAAATATTAACAATTTCCACACACCCTTCCTACATTCACGACATGTGTACTTGTTGCAGTGTACACATCTCTCTGGGCTATGGTTCCTATTACACTGAATGAGCACCTGACATTGTACTTTCTTCCCTATATAAATAACATTCGAGTATAGCGCGTCTCCAAATAAATCACATTTGAGTTATAGCACGTCTTTATGTGAAAACAGCATTGTCAGATTGGCTTTGGGGGATCGTGAACGCGACTGAGAGAATGGAACTGAATAAAAAAAAAGACTGAAATCAAATGTATGTTTTTATTCTAAAATAGTTAGTACATGCAATATTATTTGAAACGAACAGCGTCAGATTGGGCATATTCAAACCCGATCTGACGCTGTTCGTTTTCAAATAATATTGCATTAGTGCGATGATGTTTTTACATATATTGTCTCTTTCATTCATCTTGCGGTTTGTAATCAGTGACGCGTGTTTTTTCCCCGATCTTGCCAGTTCGCACATGTTGCTGTATGGTGCTGTTTCTTTTGTACTCCAGGACACACAGAGGACAGAACAGTACAGAGCAGTAAGTTCAGCGCTATATGCAATCAGACAGACAAACAGGCAGAGAAGGCACTAGATATATAAATAAACAGGGAAGGCACTGTATAATAGATATATAAAAAACAGCTAAGGGGATAGATATATAGATAGGTAGGAAGGAAAGGCACTATATGATAGGCAGACAGGGAAGCTCCTATATAATAATAAAATTACTGTTATTACTATGTAGATAGACAGGGAGTTCAGCGTTGCAGCGTGTATTCAAACCCGATCTGATGCTGTTCGTTTTCAAATAATATTGCATGTACTTAACTATTTTAGATTAAAAACATACATTTGATTTCAGTCTTTTTTTTTTATTCAGTTCCATTCTCTCAGTCGCGTTCACGATTCCCCCCCCAATCTGACAATGCTGTTTTCACATAAAGACGCGCTATAACTCAAATGTGATTTATTTGGAGACGCGCTATACTCGAATGTGATTTATATAGGGAAGAAATTACACTGAATGAGCACCTGACATTGTACTAGGAACCATAGCCCAGAGAGATGTGTACACTGCAACAAGTACACATGTCGTGAATGTAGGAAGGGTGTGTGGAAATTGTTAATATTTGAATGTGATGATTTTATATAGCACGGATCGGAAATCAGCAGTTCTTAGCATTGCACCATGCAAGCTGTCGTATCAACCGCCTACTGTAACTTGCTTTATTTTTTCTTCACTTATAGTCTAGAATAAAAGTGCACTTGTTTTTTATTCTTGTACACCAACATATGTTCCTGTGTTTGAGCGACACGGGCATGCTCAAAAAAATAGACGTGTAATGCCACGAAAAGTGCACGCAGGCACTTCAGTTCGCAAGCATTGGTACGAGAATGCAGTCACAAGTATGCTGCAGAGCTACGCGCATCTTTATGTGAAAACAGCATTCTCAGATGGGGGGTAGGGAAGGATCCTGAACACGACTGAGACTGAGAATGAAAAGTGAATAAAAAAAACAACCTTTACAAGTATCATAAATTACTGGCTGTTACACACTGAAATCAAATGCATGTTTTTATTCTAAAATAGTAAGAATAAGAGCAGTTTACTTCTCAAAACTGAGCCATGTGGGATCGAACTCATGAGCTTTTGGATACCATTATGCTACTGTGTCAGCTGCAGAACGTACGTGTCAATATGGCATGCTAAGGTGGCTTTTTTCTGCAGTTATATTTTTGAATAACAGCATACTTGTTCTGTTATATGTGTACCTTTTGTGAAAGTGTTTGATATTTGGACTTCAGGCTTCATACATTATATAGTTTATGCTTACATTTTGTCATTTACTACTACAATATGAAAAACGTTTCTGTTTTAAAAATGTGTTTACACGGATTACTGTAGAAACGGAACACACGTGAAATGCGTGTATTCCAAATAATGATCTATTCTTTCCACTCTAAAACTCCACTTCACTCCCAGATAATCAATCAAGGCATGAGCTGGGAGAACTTTGTGCATGTTCTAAGTCGGTGGGGGGATGGAATAGCCGGCTGCTTGCAGCCTGATTTTTATCAGCACATTTAGATGACAAAAGACGCTGGTGGAGAGCTGTGAACGATTTTAAGAAGCGATTTAAGGTGGGACGGAATTACGAGTTTTTTCGTAGGCTCTGGTAATTCTAGTGTTAAACAAGTTAGTCCTGCGACTTATTGACTGCCTTGCCATATCACGTTCGATTTCAACCTTCATTTAATGTTTCCTATCTGTAACCAGTTTTCTCTAGTAGATTTGCTGGCAAATTCTTAAATGTGTGCCAGATATCATGGAATTATTTGTAGTCATTTTTAGTTTATAATTTATTACTGCCCCGGTGATAAACATCTATATGAACCTGATGAGATTACTTCAGTTCCTGAATTTATCCTACCTCTGGAGTAGAGTTCTGGAGTATAACAGCTACAGTATTATTCCTATATATGTGGTACTAAAATAATTTAAGTCCTTCCAATGTTTCGCTTTCAAGGCTGAAAAAATCCCAGTAGGACCATTGTATTCTGTTAATGTAACTTCAGGTTATCACCTGAAGGCCAATGAACAAACAGAACAGGCAAACAGAGTCCTAAAGAAATGTTTCCAATGTACGCTTAATTCATGTCAGAATTATTGGTGTGACTTATTGCTGCTGACTGGGCTTGGATTTAAAAATGTCATATTTAAATGGATTTTTATTTATTCTTCAGTGCTTAGTTTTGCTGAGTAACTTTTTAGCAGGTATAGGGGAATCTGAAAAATGTATGGTTCTTTGCTAAACTCTTTGTGGATTACAAATAGAGGTTTGCATCAATATTGAAAGTCAGATAGAGACTGTCGGTCACTATGTGAGACGTCCATCAAAAGGTTTCATGCCATAAACTGGCAACAAGTTTCCATATGATCCATATGTAATTAGATAGCAGTTTGGTCTTGTAACCTGCAGTTTGGCATTGCATTTCAAGTTGTTTCGACATGTAATGTTTTTTGGTTAAAGCCAATTTGAAAACGTTTGTATAACAAACTACTCCTCCTACTATTTGTGTAGATGGTACTAAAGAGGTACAAGTTCACTCTTTAATATTTTCATTGATGTGGCTCTACAACTGAATATTTGGTACATTGGAAAGGGTATGGTCTGGAAGATTATTCCTGGGTTCAAATCAGTGAAATTCATATCGAGCAGTTTGGGATGATTGATTTCCTCATAAACCAAATTGGCACATTTAGAGATCATGTCATAGAGGAATGAGTCTGTTGTGAAAATTATCAAAATATATATGTTGGGTTTTTCTTGTCTTTTTCATTCTTATTATGGGTCCTGAAACCATAGTTGGTAAGGGATTTTTTAAATGTAAAATGTATTTAATGTTTTAAACTAAAACTTCAATAATATTTTGTTGCCATAACATCACTAAGTAAATGTCCCATAAGTGACCACCTTATGATGCCATCTTTGTGACAGCATAAAAGGTCAGCACCAGGTATTTCCTATCTCATGGAGACTGAAGATAATTTCTTTAAAATTTTTGATTTCCTTAAGTGCTGTATCTTTTGGGATCAGACTTTTTTAGCTCTGACTTTTGACTTTGATTTAGGGGTTCTCGCTCAGTTTTGACCTTTGGATATATCTTTTTGAGTATGCCTTTCTTCCAATCCTTTTTTCTAATTTTTTTCCAAGAAGGTTTTAGTTTAAAAAATCAGATGGACTTGCTCATGCTGCTAAGGTTTTCATCTGGCCTTTCTTAGAATTTTTTCCCTGTCTTTTCCTTTCTGGAAGCACAGGTATGCGTTGGTGGATAATCGGTATCAAAACAGCTTTTCAGTTGTTAGCTTTCAAAGAGCCATGTTTCAGGAATTGTTTTTCAGTTTTGACCTTCTTTTATCTACCGCTTTTGTTCTTGTCCGCTCCCTTTCAGAAAAGACACTTCAATTGCTGAATAAGACCATGGCTAAGACCTTTGCAGTATTTTGATCTCTCTTTTCTCTGTTCCATTTGCTATTGTCTCATGGTGAACTCCTTGCACTCACAATAATGTTAGGTCTTCTCTGTGTTGCTCTTAACAACCAGCCGTTTTCACTTCAGACTCTACAAAAAATATAATTTTCAGTTTGTAACCTTATAGTACTTTCTGTCTGCAGTGGAACTCAGTCATCATCTGCAACCCATAATGTTTTCTTCCATTGTTTATTGCATAAAGGACTCTACTTCACTATATTGCTGTAATTCTTACACTGATCTATTTGGTTTTCTTGTAATAAATCCCTGGGTTAATCAATTACTGAAGGACTTCCATCACTTTAAAATCAATGTTACTCCACCACATCTTCGCTTAATGTAAAATTTCTCACTGCACTGTCTGCTTAACTTTTGATAGATATCTAACTAAGTCAATAAATCTAATTCCAGTTGTTGTTAGCTTTCTTGAGCTTTTTCTTCATAAATAAAACTGAATCTGTCAATGCTTGACACTGTTTCCTGTATTAACTTTAGTCTACTCTTTATAAATCAGGTTTATCAACTAATCTCTTTTCTGATCCTTTTGTATTCATTTAAAGGTTCATTTTTTTTCAGTACAATGTTTTAGTCTAAATAAAAAGTGGATAAACAGTATAGTTTTTCTTTACATCGCATCCAAAAATTGCTGCATACAAAGTGCTACCACTTCTCTTCACCCAGAAAATATGCAACAATTGGTTCATCTCTCTTTCCATGTGCATTTATAATAAAAACTGCTGTTTAATAAAATTACAGAACTAGATGGGAAATGTAGGTAAATCTCAAATTATTATCACAAAGATTTAACCTGAAAAGCCATTTATACATCAAGCCACTTTCTCAGCAACCAGAAGGAAATAAACAATGTCAAGAGAAATTAGTCCCAGGTCATAAGAAGAACAGTTCAGGTTGTCTTTTTAAAAATAAAGACTTTTAAAAGTGGAATATTTACCAGTCCTTTAGACGGCAGCACAATAGTTTCAGGGTCAAAAGATTAAAACACTCCAGTGGCTGCCTAATGACAAGACTACAGAAGAACTCAAATGGCACCAGGGTTTATTAACTTTGAGAATTTGAAACTTTGCCCCCGCTGCAGAACTGGTTTTGAGGCTAAGCTTAAAATGACCCTGAAAGGAGGTTGTAAGCCCTCACAAACCACTGTCACAGTACAAACAGAATAGGAAAAAAAGCTGTGACAAGGGCTCACTGGTGTGACTGAAACAGACAAGAATTATAACAGAGAAAGGTGTGACATAAGAGAAGAGATTTCCTTGTGTTACTTGAGGGAAGTAATTCGGTCGAGCCATCTCAACTGGTGGACAAGACATTAACCTCTGTACAAGAAGGCTCAACAGGCAGCATAGTTCTTACTTTCCATTTGTTAATTTTATACTTAAATGTGTTCTCTTTGTTTATTTCTTCTTGTATGATTTAATCATAATAAAGACAACAGTTTTTGATACATTGTGCGGATTATTGCCATGTGGAATTGTGACAGTGTGGGTCGGCTCCATGCTCCTGTTGCGTCCAGGAGCCTCTTGAACCAGCTACCGCCGATAACATATCAGAGGTTAGAGCCAGACAAATGAGAACACACTTGCAGCAACAAGGGTGTAGGTGCATAAAGTAAAATCCAAAAAAACAAAGTGTCCCAAAATGCAGTGCAAAAAGTTTCATAATAAATAATTCATTGTGAGAACTTCAGCCCGGACACAACCAGACAGACCCTGGCAATTCTTAAAATACACGTGTATTTAAACCCAAGTCCCTCAAGACACAAGTCCTGCATACACACAGTACTTCCAACACCACAACACCCTTACTCAGGCTTTTTAATGTCCGTGGGCCACCTACCAGCTCCCCGACTGTAGGAAGGCAGCCCCTTTTATAATCACCCGGATGTGCTCTAGGTGCTCGCTGATGTCCTTCTGGCGACACTTCCTGGAAGTGCACCCGGAAGCACTCCGGGCGTCCCTGGAAGGTCCTTCCTCCACCTTCCCAGGTGGGGCGAAAGTGCAGATCTCCCGGGGTTTATGAGACTTGGGGCACCCCCTGGTGTTAGCCATGGGCAACAATGGGTTTGAGCTCCTTCCCCGTGGTCCCCTCATTATCCAGGGCGGGTGCCCCCTTGTGGCCTGGGGGACGTATAGATTGCCTCCCGGTCCTTCCATGCATCCCGGCTGCTTCTGACCCCCAGCCTCCTGCCACACCATAAAAAAAGTGAGTGTGGAGGATAAAATAAAAAAATCCTTTAAAGGAAGGCTAAAACACTGTCCAATAAGCTGTCCTTAAAACTCAGCTTTCAGTGCAACCTCATAAAATGGAAGTCTGTTTAGCTTAACCCCAACCCCCTCCTTGCGGCCAAGGAGATGCCGAATCAGCAATTCAGCCAATCTTCTGTCCTGACCTGACCCCTGCAGCAATCTGTGGCCTTTCTCCCGGTCTAACGCAGAGTCACTCCAACTGAGCAGCACATCATTTCAGTCATTTCAGCTCCCAAACAGCTCCTTCAGCCCCTGAGCGTTAGCCACACACTCTTCCGAAGGACTTCCTCCCAGCTGCCTTCCCCTCTCTCTCTCATTCACCTGCACAGGCTTTCTCCACCTCCTGCCTTCTTCTCTCCTTCGTTCTCTTTTCGTTTGCCTCTCTGTCCCATGCTGGTTCCTTTATCCTATGCTGTGCATATGAGCCAGTTCCCCAATTAACTGCAGAGTGTAACACACTCGGGCACACTCTAAATGAGATCTGGAGAATATGGAGTCCGAGTCAATACCCTGAACTCTTTGTCATGCTCCTGAAACCACTCCTAAACAAGTTTTGCAGTGTGGCTGAGTGCATTATTCTACTGAAAGAGACCACTGCCATCAGGAAATATGGTTGCCATAAAGGGGAGTAAAAGTGGTCTGCAACAATCTTTAGGTAAGTGGTATATGTCAAAGTAACATCCACATGAATGCCAGGACCCAAGGTTTTCCAGCAGAATATTGCCCAAAGCATCACACTACTTCTACCAGCTTGTTGTCTTCACATAATGCACCCTGCTGACATATCTTACCCAGGTAAATAATGCATGTACATCCAGCTCTCCACATGATCTAAAAAAAAAACCAGGCCACCTTCCTCAAATGCTCCATGGTCCAGTTCTGATGAACACATGTCAAAGTGTTGACAACTTTTATTAACTATGCTATTCATGTGGTGCTGTGAGCCAGTTCCCCAATTACCTGCGGAGTGAAACATATTCAGGCACAAGTGCACATGATTGGAGCCTGCACCTTCTCGAGGCATTATTATTTATTTAAATTTGGCAACCTATATTGTTAAGCCATGGACCTGCTGTTCCACAGGGCTAATTCCTATCACAACAGGAACAAAGGAGGAAGATTCTATCATTGTGCTCTTATATCCCCAAAGGTAAAATGTCCACTCTTCATTGCCTAATGCAATCAGTCTTTCCTGGC
Organism: Polypterus senegalus; assembly: GCF_016835505.1. NCBI lineage: Eukaryota > Metazoa > Chordata > Cladistia > Polypteriformes > Polypteridae > Polypterus > Polypterus senegalus. Next base: position 133,579,214 of record NC_053160.1, read on the forward strand.
AGGGGTCCTTTCCCTTTCAGATCTATTTTGAACGCAGCAGTCTTGCCTCTCTTGAGAAGAGGAGTTCTGAAGAAGATGGCTTTGAATTTTATTAATTTCAGGAAGAGAAAAACAGGCTCAAGTTTAATTGAATTTATTTGCTTTGCTTTCCAATTTTATATGTTACTGAAAGAATCCAATGTTTGCTCCTTTAAGGGCAACAATGAAATATGATTTAAAAAGAACTCCTTTAACTTTATTTGTGCAACTCAAAGCCCAGTATGCAACAGAATATACAGCAATCTGCTACAACATTAAACCAACCTTCCTAATATTGTGTAGGACCCCCTCATTCCAACAAAACAGCTCTGACCCATCGAGTCATGAATTCCACAAGACCTCGGAAGATGTGATACTTTGCACCAAGGCATTAGCAGCAGATACTTTATGTCCTATAAATTTCAAAGTGGGGCCTCCATAGATCGGATTTGTTTTTCCAGCACATCCCACAGATGTACAGTCTGAATGAGATCTGGGAAATTGGAGGCCGAGTCAGTACCTTGAACTCTTTGTCATGTTCCTGGAACCATTCCTAAACAAGTTTTGCAGTGTGGCCAAGTGCATTATTCTACTGAAAGAGACCACTGCCATCAGCAAATATGGTTGCCACGGTGATCTGCAACAATCTTTAGGTAAGTGTTACATGTCAAAATAACATCCACATGAATGCCAGGACCCAAGGTTTTTCAGCAGAAAATTGCCCAAAGCATCACACTACCTCCATCAGCTTGTCTTCTTCACATAATGCACCCTGCTGCCAAAAATGCATGTGCATCCAGCTCTCCACATGATCTAAAAAAAAAACATGATTCATCAGACCAGGCCACCTTCCACTGCTTCACAGTCCAGTTCTGATATTCACTTGCCAATTGTTGTAATTTTCAGTGGTGGACAGAAGTCAGCCTGGGCACCCTGACTGGTCTGCAGAATATATATATACTGCTCAAAAGAATTAAAGGAACACTTTTTAATCCGAGTATAGCATCAAGTCAATGAAACTTCTGGGCTATTGATCTGGTCAGTTAAGTAGCAGAGGGGGTTGTTAATCAGCTTCAGCTGCTGTGGTGTTAATGAAATTAACAACAGATGCACTAGAGGGGCAACAATGAGATGACCCCCAAAACAGGAATGGTTTAACAGGTGGAGGCCACTGACATTTTTCCCTCCTCATCTTTTCTGACTGTTTCTTCACTAGTTTTGCATTTGGCTACAGTCAGTGTCACTACTGGTAGCACGAGGTGATACCTGGACCCTACAGAGGTTGCACAGGTAGTCCAACTTCTCCAGGATGGCACATCAATACGTGTCATTGCCAGAAGGTTTGCTGTGTCTCCCTGCACAGTCTCAAGGGCATGGAGGAGATTCTAGGAGACAAGCAGTTACTCTAGGAGAGCTGGAGAGGGCCATAGAAGGTCCATAACCCATCAGCAGGACCAGTATCTGCTCCTTTGGGCAAGGAGGAACAGGATGAGCATTGCCAGAGTCCTACAAAATGACCTCCAGCAGGCCACTGGTGTGAATGTCTCTGACCAAACAATCAGAAACAGACTTCATGAGGGTTGCCTGAGGGCCCAAATGTCCTCACTGCACAGCACTGGGGAGCTCAATTGGCATTTGCCATAGAATACCAGAATTGGCAGGTCCACCACTGGCGTCCTGTGCTTTTCACAGATGAGAGCAGGTTCACCCTGAGTATATGTGAAAGACGTGAAAGGGTCAGGAGAAGCCGTGGAGAATATTATGCTGCCTGTAACATCGTTTAGCATGACTGGTTTGGTGGTGGGTCAGTGATGATCTTGGAGGCATATCCATGGAGCGACTCACAGACCTCTACAGGCTAGACAACGGCATCTTGACTGCCATTAGGTATCAGGATGAAATCCTTGGACCCATTGTCAGACCCTACGCTGGTGCAGTAGGTCCTGGTTTCCTTCTAATGCACGACAATGCCCGGCCTCATGTGGCAAGAGTATGCAGGCAGTACCTGGAGGATGAAGGAATTGAAACAATTGAATGGCCTTCACAATCCCCTGACTTAAACCCAATAGAACATCTGTGGGACATTATGTTTCGGTCCATTAGGCGCTGCCAGGTTGCTCCTCAGACTGTACAACAGCTCAGGGATGCCCTCATACAGATCTGGGAAGAAATGCCACAAGACACCATCCATCGTCTCATTAGGAGCATGCCCCGACGTTGTCAAGCATGCATACAAGCTCGTGGGGGCCACACAAGATACTGAAAAGCTTTTTGAAAAAATGGACTAGCCTGCCACATCTTCATTTCACTCTGATTTTAGGGTGTCTACACAATTGAGCCCTCTGTAGGCAGAAAACTTTTATTTCCATTAAAAGACTTGGCATCCTTTTGTTCCTAAGACATTGCCCTGTCGTTATTTGTATAGATATCCAACTTCATATTGAGATCTGATGTATCTAATGTGTTTCTTTAAAGTGTTCCTTTAATTTTTGTGAGCAGTGAATATAGATATATATGAATATATATCTATATATATATATATTGCCACACCCGTGTGAATAGGAGACAGCTAAAGGGCCTGAATAATAGTAATACCGTGCCAGACCAGGGGGTGACGAGGTGCACTAACTGTCTTTCTCAATCCCTTGCAGACCATTCTTGGGAATTCCCACTTGGTTCTGGAGCCTCTGATTTCCAGCACTATCAATGACATCACTTCCTCACTGGCCTTTAAAGCTGCCATCTTATCTCCACATCTTCAGTTCAATTGTGGACTCCGATCTGTAAAGATCTGTTGTTGTTTTTCAAATTTTTTTGCAGTCAGGACATAATATATGAGGGGCTGCCCCAAACCTTCATGATGTCTCACTGTGATGTTTATGACTATATATATATATATATTATGAGGGGCCATTCAAGAAAAAAAGATTGGTTTATCTATACTAATAAAAGGCAAAGCCCTCACTCACTCACTCACTCACTCACTCACTGACTCACTCACTCACTCACTGACTCATCACTAATTCTCCAACTTCCCGTGTGGGTGGAAGGCTGAAATTTGGCAGGTTCATTCCTTACAGCTTCCTTACAAAAGTTGGGCAGGTTTTATATCGAACTTCTACGTAATGGTCATAACTGGAAGCTGTTTTTCTCCATTTACTGTAATGGAGATGAGCTTGAACGCCGTGGGGGCGGAGTTTCGTGTGACATCATCACGCCTTCACGTAATCACGCGGTACATAGAAAACCAGGAAGAGGCCCAAAAAGCACTGAAGAAAACATGCATTATATAATTGAGAAGGCAGCGAAACAATAAGAAGCGAGCGAGTGACATATACAACCATATTTATGAGTTCTGCTACTTCGGAAACAAAGCACGATGTAAACCTACACTTTAAATTAAGTTCATAGACAGGCTGCCGCTGGCGTTTGTAATTTAGTGCCTGCCCATATAAGGCCGTCCGTCAGCGGCAATCAAATAGCAAACTCCAACTAAATATTCACGGGTTAAGGACTGTGCTTATGCAGAGGAAGATGAGATGGTCAGGGTGGTGTTTGGTACAAACTCAGCGAAACTGCGAGAGAAAGTTTTAAGTGCCAGGACTAAGGTAACATTAAATACAGCCATGGACATAGCACGAGATGGCACCAGCACAGCTGGGAAACTTCGATGCATGTACACCGAGTGGCTCACGTGAACTGACGCAGTGCACAGATAAAAGCAACAGTTCCAAAGAGCTGAACAAAACCAATTACACAATTGAAAAGGCAGCAAAAATATGAAGCGTCTTATACATACAAGCATATTCATAAATCCAGCTACTGTGGAAACAAAGCACACGGTGGAAAAAGTCAATGTCCCGCTAAAGGAAGACAGTGTAAAAAAACCCATGCATGCAGTGTGTCAGGTCTCAGATAAAGAAGAAGACGAGCTGTTTATTGATGCAGTAAGAAACGAATCGATGAATGAAACCTGTCATCTTTACAACGATTGACAAACACGGAATGTAACTTGAACACAACACATCCTACAAATACGAACCTGATTGAAAGAAATAATGATAATCAAATCCTTGATGACAGCAACACTCAGTAACACTCACAAAACAAATACTGTATATTGACAGTCATGTTACGTTATTTTTAAAATGTTCCCTTTTCTTTTCTAGCTTTTTAACACACTACTTCTCCTGATACACGGGTATATATATATGTATATATATATATCCGATCTACATACTGAATAATGGATACTTTATTCGCCATCAATGATTGTTTTGGTAAAGCCATACTCAGTGTATTCATTAGATGAACGGTAAAAAGTAAGAGCGAGGGAGGATGACTTATTGAGGCATGCAGGCTGTAGTGCGTCAACTCTATCTGAATTGCGCGATCACATTTAAAAAAATATATATTTTCAAGTTCTATTTAGTCCATATGTGTCAAACTCAAGGGCCGCGGGCCACATCCGCCCGGTGTAATTATATCCGCCCCGAGATCATTTTATATACTGTATTATTGTTATTAATGGCCCGGTATATGAAGCGCTGGTAACACAATAAACTACAGATCCCATAATGCAGCGCTTCAGCTGCCTTGCAACACTTACGCGTTAATCAAGTCTAGCTTATGATGCTGCAAGTTATTGCGAAGCTAGCTCACACGATGCTGAAGAGAAAAGTTGATTCTGAAAATAGAGCCTTTAAAACCGATGGGAGGCTGAGTATATGTTTACTGAACCCGTGTGTCTCATTTGTGGAGCTAATGTGGCTGTAATTACAGAATTTAATCTAAGACGGCACTATGACACAAAACATCAGGGTAACCTGAAAGACCTGAATGCAATGCAGAAGATACAGAAAGCAGAAGAATTAAATAAGAATCTGACACTTCAGCGGACGTTTTTACCGTGCACAATCACAAAGTGATTTCAAGTGAAGCTGCTTTTATGGGAGACACAAATGCACCAGTGCAACTTGCCCCACTTTCCCTGTTGCCAAGTAATGTTAAACCAAGTCGTCACTACGGTGTTCCCAAATACGCACTTTGCTGATAAACTGAGCGCACTGAGTTTGCACGGCGCTTTGGTGACTTTGAAGAACAAAAAGTCCGTCTACATGCGCTCGAACCTTGTGCATGTTTGGTAGCACATATCTGTGTGAGAAGCTCTTCTCAGTGATAAAGACTAACAAAACAGCACACAGGAGTCGCCTCACTGATGAGCACCTGCAATCCATCCTGAGAATCTCCACAACACAGAACCTCACACCAAACAGAAACGAACCTGTTGCCAAAAAGATGCCAGGCGTCCAGCTCTAAAATGACATATGAGCAAAGACAACTGAATGATTTGATTTGTTATTGCTGAAAGGAACACATTTTATTTATATTTCCAGGTTTTGTTATGCAGCATGTTCATATTTGAATTTGTATAATTTTGACAGGATATATTTTTATGGAGAGCAAAATCTTTTGGGATATTTAAAATCTAAGTTTATTTTTTATATAAAATTACATAAGAGTAAAGAAATTTGAATGTTTGTTCTTTTAACGTTTACTGTATTTCTAACTTGTATAATTTAGACAGGATATATTTTTATGGAGAGCAAAATATTATAAGTTGTTTAAGGTTTGAGTTGATTTATTCACGAATAATATTCCTGTCTGTTTTTACCATTCCTACCAAAGATATTTCTGTCGACTAAATAAAAATTCCTTCTATTTAAAATTTAAATAGAACTTGAACAAATACGATAGTTCATAATATCCACGCAGACTTGCACGTAAGAGCGGAGTTATCCGTTTTAACAAGCAGCGTATTGCACTGATACGAAATAGCTGTGTGTGTATATATGTGTGTCTATGTGTGTATGTATATGTATATATGTAGATATATATGTATGTATATATGTGTGTGTGTGTGTATATATATGTGTATATGTATAGATATGTATATATATATGTTTGTGTGTGTGTGTAAATATATATGACAGCAATACTCATCACTCACAACAGTGACAAAACAATTACATTGACAATCATGTTACGTTATTTTCAAAATGTTTCCTTTTCTTTTTCATTGCTTCTTTAACACACTACTTCTCCGCTGCGAAGCGCGGGTAGTTTACTAGTAAATATATAAATCGGTTCAGATATATATATTGGTTCAGATACATTGGTTTGAATATATACATTGGTTTTAATACATCCGTTCAGATATATATATCAGTTCAAATATATACATTGGTTGGGATACATTGGTTTAGATATATACATTGGTTTGAATACATCCCTTCAGATTAATAAAATAACAGTGGGAAGTCGAGCTTTTAGTTACAGGGCCTCTAAACTGTAGAATGGTCTGCCTGCTACAATAAGAGATGCTCCTTCGGTCTCAGCTTTTAAATCCCGGCTGAAGACTCAGTACTTCAGTTTAGCATATCCTAACTAGAGCTGCTGATTTACTGTACATACTGCATCTCTGTTGTCAGTAATTAGTACTAAAACATAAGTAACATGGTAGTTATAATTTGATACTAACCCTCACCTGTTCTGTTTCTCTTCTCGGTACTCAATTGTGGCACTTGGTGCCATGGCCCACCTGCCAAGTTGTTGTGTGCTTATGGTAAAGTCGTCCCTGATGGAGGATCACTGGAATCATGGGAAAGAGAGGTCCTTTCATCGGATTGGCTGGCCCAGCACTGTTTCAGTTGTGGAATGGCCAAATGGGGGAGGCAGCTTGATGCATGAGGTTTCTAGGACTTTAAACAAATCCAAATCATATAATGTGATATCATCCATTGTTAAATTCTGCTACGTACTTCTAAAAAAATTTATTTTTATACTGTATTGGGGATTTGTTCTGTGTAGTGTATTGTATTGACCCCCTTCTTTTTGACTCCCATTGCACGCCCAACCAACCTGGAAAGGGGTCTCTCTTTGAACTGCCTTTCCTGAGGCTTCTTCCATTTTTTCCCTACTGGAGTTTTTTTTCTGGGAGTTGTTCCTTGTTTTCTTAGAGAGTCAATGCAGGGGAGCTGTCAAGAGGCAGGGTCTGTTAAAGCCCATTGCAGCACTCCTTGTGTGATTTTGGGCTATACAAAAATAAATTGTATTGTATTGTATTGTATATATACATTGGTTGAGATATACAAATTGGTTGATATACATTTGTTTAGATATATATATATACTGGTTTAAATAGATTGGTTTAGATATATACATCGGTTCAGATACATCCGTTTGGATATATAGGTCGGTTCAGATATATACATTGGTTTGAATAGATCGGTTGGGATTTACGAGCAGCCACCTAAGTTTAGCATCTCCCCTTCCCTTTATCATTGCTTCAATATTGTTGTCATTATTGTATGTATTTTATACATGTATCCTATGCCTGTCTGTTGCGTTTTCTTTCATAAGCTGTCGTGATTGGGGGTCCTCGATTTCAAAGCACTTTTTTCCTTTCATTATTTAAAACACTCGCACAGATACCTGCCTCCTCGCCCTGCTCATTCCCGCCCCGGCTCATTGTACCCGCCTCACTCGCTTCCTCTTGTCCCTCCCATGAAAGATTCTTCTCAAAAGGCGAGTTACCGGAAAGCATTGATCTCAACCGCAGTACGCCGCATTTTTTCACATCATGATATGCTGGTTTATCATTGACCGAAAGCTGCCCGGTTATTTCTACTATTCCGTATTGGAACCATTTCATTAAAGGGCAATCTGCTTTAGCAAGGAACTTAGTTCTATTTGCTGAAAGGATGTTATGGAGGAAAACACTGGAGTTGCTCTGTTTCTTTTAAATGTTGATCAGGGATCAGAATGACCAGAATATTCCTGCTTCACAAATAACTGATGTCTAACTGTTTTTATAGTACAACTGACAAAACCACACACACGCACGTACACGCACACAACTCACACACTCAAACTCACAAATCGTGGGTCACACACACTACTGATTAAATGTATATGTCAGGGATGATCATTTTTTTTACTGCTAAAAACGTTGGTTCATCAAAGATAGAAAGCAGTGCTGTGATTTCTATTATTCCTTATTGGCAGTATTTCATTTAAAGATGATTCATGTCAAGAAGGAGAAAGAGTCTCTTATTTTGACAGGACGATCTTTGTTTTAGGCATAAGCAATCGCACATGCATGGCTTATCTAAAAAGATTTATATGCTGTATATTCAAACCACTGAAAATATGTGTATACCAATGTGTATATATATATATATAATATATATATCTGAACTGTCATATATAAATCTAAACAAATCTATCAGGTTTATATATATCAAACCAGTTTATATATATCAAAACCAATGTATATACACAGTATATCTGAACTGGCATATACATATATATTGTCACAAAAGCCACGATGAGACAAAGCAAGGTTTGGGGCAGCCACCCGTATAATTTGGTTTCCTGGCTGCAAAGCATTCTTTACAAATGATAGTACTGCTGTGCACAAAACCGAGTCCAATACAGAACTGAGGGCATTAGGGAAAAGGAGGAGATTTTAAAGGGGAAGACAGGAAGTGAGATCATAGGGGTCGGGCTCATTGAGGTCCTCAGCCATTGGTTCGAGCCCGGACGTGACATCACAGGGGCCGGAGCCGGCAAGGTCTCCTTCGATAGGCTCGGTCCCGGAAGTGACGTCAGAAGAGCCAGGCGGAATCTCCCGGGAATGGCCTGTAGGCAAGGAAGAAAAAGAGTCAGTGCACTCTGCCACATCCTGGTGTGTCTCAGAACTGTCCTTACCCAAGCCCTTTAGCTGTCTCCCATGCGCACGTGTGTGACTATATATATATATATATATATATATATATATATATATATATATATATATATATATATATATATATATATATATATATATGAACCAGTCTATCAAGCGTATTTATATATTTCGAACTAAGCGTATATATATATATATATATATATATATATATATATATATATATATATACTTCTCATGGGCTCACCACCTATGGGAGGGGCCAGAGAGGTCAGGGTCAGGTGCAGTGTGAGCTGGGTGGTGGCCGAAGGCAGGGACCATGGCGGTCTGATCCTCCGCTACAGAAGCTGGCTCTTGGGATGTGGAATGTCACCTCTCTGAAGGGGAAGGAGCCTGAGCTAGTGCGCAAGGTTGAGAGGTTCCGGCTAGATATAGTCGGACTCACTTTAACGCACAGCTTAGACTCTGGAACTAATCTCCTTGAGAGGGGCTGGACTCTCTACCACTCTGGAGGTGCCCCGGTGAGAGGCCAGCAGGTGTGGGCATACTTATTGCCCCCGACTTGGAGCCTGTGCATTGGGGTTTACCCCGGTGGACAAGAGGGTGGCCTCCCTCCGCCTTTGGGTGGGGGGAAGGGTCATGACTGTTGTTTGTGCGTTTGCGCCGAACAGCAGTTTGGAGTATCCACCCTTTTGGAGTCTCTGAGGGGTGCTAGAGGGCATACCTTCTGGTGACTTCCACATTCTGCTGGGAGACTTCAATGCTCACGTGGGCAATGACAGTGAGACCTGGAAGGGTGTGATTGGGAGGAATGCCCCCCCCCCGATCTGAACCTGAGCGGTGTTTTGTTATTGGACTTCTGTGCTCGTCACGGATAATGAACACCATGTTCAAGCATAAGGGTGTTTATATGTGCACTTGGCACCAGGACACCCTAGGCCTCAGGTCGATGATCGACTTTGTGGTCGTGGTCGCCGGACTTTGGCCATATGTCTTGGACACTCGGGTGAAGAGATGGGTGGAGATGTCAACTGATCACCACCTGGTGGTGAGTTGGCTTCGATGGTGGGGGAAGATGCAGGTCAGACCTGGTAGGCCCAAACGTGTTGTGAGGGTCTGCTGGGAACGGCTGGCAGAGTCCCCTGTCAGAAGTAGCTTCAACTCCCACCTCGGCAGAACTTCAACCACGCCCCGAGGGAGGTGGGGACATTGAGTCCAAATGGGCCTTTTCCGTGCCTCTATTGTTGAGGCGGCTGACCGGAGCTGTGGCCATAAGGTGGTTGGTGCCTGTTGTGGCGGCAATCCCCAAACCGGTTGGTGGACAACGGCGGTGAGGGATGCCGTCAAGCTGAAGAAGGAGTCCTATAGGACTTTTTGTCCTGTGGGTCTCTGGAGGCAGCTGATAGGTACCGCAGGCCAAGCGGAATGCAGCTTCGGTGGTTGCTGAGGCAAAAACTCGGGCATGGAAGGAGTTTGGAGAGGCCACGGAGAACAACTTTCGGACGGCCGAGGAGATTCTGGTCCACCGTCCGACGCCTCAGGAGGGGAAGTAGTGCAGTGTCAACACCGTATATGGTGGGGATGGTGCGCTGCTGACCTCAACTCGGGACATTGTGGGTCGGTGGGGGAGTACTTCAAGACCTCCTCAATCCCACTAACATGCCTTCCAATGAGGAAGCAGAGCCTGGGGACTCTGAGGTGGGCTCTCCCATCTCTGGGACTGAAGTCACCGAGGTGGTCAAAAACTCCTTGGTGGCAGGGCCCCGGGGGTGGATGAGATACGCCCGGAGTTCCTTAAGGCTCTGGATGTTGTAGGACTGTCTTGGTTAACACGTCTGCAACATCGCATGGACATCGGGGACAGTGCCTCTGGATTGGCAGACCAAGGTGGTGGTCCCCCTCTTTAAAAAGGGGGACCGAAGGGTGTGTTCCAACTATAGAGGGATCACACTCCTCAGCCTCCCTGGAAAAGTCTATTCGGGGGTTCTGGAGAGGAGGGTCCATCAGATAGTCGAATCTCGGATTCAGGAGGAACAGTGTGGTTTTCGTCCAGCTCTACACCCTTAGCAGAATCCTGGAGGGTGCATGGGAGTTTGCCCAACCAGTCTACATGTGTTTTGTGGACTTGGAAAAGGCGTTCGACCGTGTCCCTGGGGAATCCTGTGGGGGGTGCTCTGGGAGTATGGGGTACCGGACCCCCTGATAAGAGCTGTTCGGTCCCTGTACAACCGGTGTCAGAGCTTGGTCCATATTGCCGGCAGTAAGTCGAGCCCATTTCCAGTGAGAGTTGGACTCCGCCAGGGCTGCCCTTTGTCACCGATTCTGTTCATAACTTTTATGGACAGAATTTCTAGGCACAGCCAGAGTGTTGAAGGGGTCCGGTTTGGTGGACTCAGGATTGGGTCACTGCTTTTTGCAGATGATGTTGTCCTGTTTGCTTCATCAGGCCGTGATCTTCAGCTCTCTCTGGAACAGTTCGCAGCTGAGTGTGAAGCGACTGGGATGAGAATCAGCACCTCCAAATCTGAGAACATGGTCCTCAGCCAGAAAAGGGTGGAGTGCCCTCTCAGGGTTGGGGGAGAGATCCTGCCCCAAGTGGAGGAGTTCAAGTATCTCAGGGTCTTGTTCAGGAGTGAGGGAAGAATGGACAGTGAGATCGTCAGGCAGATCGGTGCGGTATCCGCAGTGATGCGGGCTCTGCATCGGTCTGTCGTGGTGAAAAAAGAGCTGAGCCGTAAGGCAAAGCTCTCAATTTACCAGTCGATCTACGTTCCTACCCTCACCTATGGTCATGAGCTATGGGTAGTGACCGAAAGAACGAGATCGCGAATACAAGCGGCTGAAATGAGTTTCCTCTGCAGGGTGTCTGGGCTTTCCCTTAAAGATAGGGTGAGAAGCTCAGTCATCCGGGAGGGGCTCAGAGTAGAGCCACTGCTCCTCCGCATCGAGAGGAGTCAGATGAGGTGGCTCGGGCATCTGATCAGGATGCCTCCTGGACGCCTCCCTGGTGAGGTGTTCTGGGCACGTCCAACCGGGAGGAGGCCCTGGGGAAGACCCAGGACACGCAGGAGAGGTATGTCTCCCGGCTGGCCTGGGAACGCCTTTGGGATTCTCCCGGAAGAGTTGGAAGAAGTGGCCAGGGAGAGGGAAGTCTGGGCCTCTCTGTTTAAGCTGCTGCCCCCACGACCCAACTCCGGATAAGCGGAAGAGGATAGATGGATGGATGGATGGATATATATATATATATATATATATATATATATATATATATATATATATATATATATATATATTTAAACCAGCGATTTTCAACCTTTTTCATCTCATGGCACAAATAAAGTAATAAGTAAAATTCTGCCGTACCCCAAAAAATAATTTTAATATTTATTTAATATTTTTATTTTATAGTGCGCAATATCTATTTTAGGAAGAGGTGGCGGTACAGGGGTAATTGCCGAGTCGCAGTTAAAATGATCACTGGCTTTTGTTCAGGGGCTTCCTTTCTGTTATTTTATTTATTTATATAAAATTACTTTGAGTAGTAACAAAGGCGCTATAAAACCATAAGGAATTACTGTTATTATATGTGTGTATGCGTGATCAAATTCAGCCACTGCGTAGTGGGGTATTAATAGGGACACTATGTGCTCGACAACACCACGTGTTCATTGAAATACTTACATAGCAAGGTGCACATGCAATGCAAACATAATGTGTATATTATTGAAGTAAAGGTTTGTGTTGCCGCCGATGTATAAGGCAAAGTCAGGCACGGGCAAAACGCATGTCAAAGAAATCTCACAGTCCAAAAGTTTGTTTTAGAATATTTAGTGAAAATTAAAAGCAAATAATCCACACAAGAATAAAAGGAAAAATAGTTACACACATAGAATAAAGGCAAAAAAAGGAAAAATGTATCTTCTATAAACTTAGCTTTTCTTGAGAAACTTTCGTTATTTCTGTACTTAAACATTCTTTACTTCTTCTTTCTATACTTAAAGGTTCTTAATTTCTTCTTCTGTATGCCTTAAACATATGGCTCAACACTTAAATAAAAGTGCTATTTTGCGAGTTACTTCACACTCAAAAGGCCCGTAGGCCGATTGGCACATAGGCATGTGCCCAGGCACGGTCACGTGCGCAAGCATGAACACGAGCACGATCACGAACACGGTTAAAAAAACGTATACCTCTGCACCTTACACAAGGCACGGCTAGACACTAACTGGAGAACATTGTTCACTCAAAGCTGTTAGAAAATGACAGGAAAATACCAACACAATTCTGTTCGCGGGGGTTATAGGACCCTCCCATATTTTATGCATTATCATCTAGTAAAATATTAATGAATTTTATAGAACTAGGAAAATGGCTGTTACAGTTTATATAAATTGATTATATAAAATGATATTTAGTATACAAAAGTTTTAATAAGTTGAGACATGTAAACTGGTTAAAATGCACAAAATTATACATGTAGTTATTTATAGTTCACATATAGTGTATATATATTATTAAAATAATGATAAAAATAATATAGAATGGTATAGAATTTGCATCGTAGACATGTTTTGTTATTTCTATAAAGTCTTCAATTGGTTTGGTTTCAAAAAATCTTACAGCACACCTGTGAACCATTGAAAATTGCTGATCTAAACCAATGAATATATATTTGAACAGGTGCTCTAAAATATCTATGCTTCGTAGAACTAAGTGTCCCTTCTCTTAGGTGCACTGAGATGTGATTGATGCAGAACTCCTCCTCTTGTTCGCATGCCTTTGCGCACCTCTTGTCTTTTGTTTTAACGTATGTTCCATGCAAAATGCTGTCATATCTGTCAGTAAACATGCATGCTCAGCGATGTCCTGATGTCTGTGTTCTAAGGCTGCAGGTATATTAAACGCTATTGACGTTTAATTGGGATGCTCTGTGATTGACGGTGGACAGTAAACTTTGTTAAAATGATATAGAAAAATACCAGTCGTCAGTTGTGTTTTCAGTCGTTTTGGTGTGTTTACTGTTCTGTTACCAAAAAGTTCATCAATGGGGCTCGTCAACAAAGAAACATGGATAGTAAGATTTAGTAAAACATCAGTAATAATAATACATTGCTCGACACCCAGTAACACTTTACAAAGACATTTAAAAGACAGCTAATTAAAATAAATGTAGCAATGCATTGTAATACTATAAGTGATAGCTTGCTCTTAAACATTTACACAAGTGGTTGTTCCTGGGGATAAAAAAGGAAAAAAAACATCCATGGCAAAGGCTTTGTTGTTGAACTCAAATTTCTCCTTCGCCATATGAGTCATTAAAACTATTGCAATGAAAACGCATGTCTCATCCACTGGTGGGGATGCTCATTTCCATGGCTGCTGCAGAGCCATAAAATGGGTGCCCTCTGACTGCTGATTACAAAATGAATACCAGAGAGGTAAAATTATGCAAAATTGATTTAAAAGATCATAGGTATAGTTTTCTATATAATCTTCTCCACTATGCGACTGCATCCTATCCCCTACAGGGAACACTCATCTACATGGCTGGAGCAGATCTATGGGCTTGTGTGCACCCAGTCTTCCATAAAGTAAAGGTCATCCTCTTGAATAAACTATATTCATGCAGCAATTAATAATATGGTTATAATGAAAAACACTTTAAACAAACCTCCAAAATGTACATTTTCTTTATTTGAGTTGACTTCTTCAATGGATTTAACACTTATAACATGGGGCACTACAACATACATACACACATATCTTTTAGTATTGTTTTAAATAGCCTTGAAAATTTTTTAGTATCTGTCCTCTATCCAAGCCAACCATTTGCAAAAGAGATTTACAGACTTGGCCCAGAAGACAAAAAATGAGACTGAAAGAAATGCCAGTCAAGTGCTTGCCACACTACATAACTAATACAGTTTAAAAGTGCCACCCAACCTAATGCCAACTCTTTCAGATGGGTAGTGAAACCCAGAAAATGTATTAATGGACACAGGAAAAAAGTAAAAAGACTTATTCTGACAGTGACCAAGTTGGGATTGTTAATCTGTGAAGTGGCAGTAAAAATCAAAACAAATGTAAAAAATCTGATTACAAAATATATCAAGAAACCTCAAAAGGTATATAATGATAAATTTATGAAAACTCCATAGAATAGATTCAAACACACATTTTTCCTTCAACAGTCATACTAATGTCAGAATCTGTGTGTTTTATTACCTACTTTGTGCACACATTGAAGCTGTTTTATGGAAAACGCAAGCACATGGGTAAATAATTGTCAGTGGTTACAGTTTAAATGTATATTTGCAGTATATACGGAACTAGCCAACCCGCGGCGTAGCATACGCCGCATAATTAGGCCGCTTTTTAAATGATTTTTAAGCACAGAGGAAAAAATAAGCATTTGAAAAATCCGTAATTTATAAACCACCAAGAAAAGTAACATTGCAACAATGCATGCTACGAACCAACATACAATTGTCCGTGACTGAAAACCGGAGGAGCTCCGTCACGCTTTCTCCTTCCAAAGTGAAGGACGGGGTTATGTGCTCGCCCCCAACTCCCTACCTGAGTCGCTTTCGTCTGTGTACAGTCCACACGTACCTGTGAGTCACGTTGACTGTGACACCGCCTCAGTCGGTTTCCACGTTGAATTTTCATTGTTCTTTGCAGTTCCGGCTGCTTTTTTATATATAATCCACCAAGTCACACGAACGGGGGGGATTACAAGGGGTAGGGACGTAATCAGTGCAAGTGTATGACCCGCACGTACTGGGAATTTCTCGTCGTGGGGAACAATTGCAAGCCACGGTCTCCATCACGAATGGGGTTCAACGGCTTACCTACGCCTCCCCGCGCCGGGTAGACACACATCGATCCATTCAGTGTAGCGCGCGTGCAGTACTGGACATACAAATGCATCACAGACCTGTTAATGCTCAATCTCACAAGGCTGAAAGCCACTTGTCCCTCTAACAATTTGGACGCTGACTGCTGTTGGGTCGTGTAACTATTTGGCAGGCGGGAGTCTCATTCGTTTTCGGAAATAACCAGCCAAATCGCTCCACCAACTAAGAACTGCCATGCACCACCACCCACAGAATCAAGAAAGAACTATCAATCTGTCAATCCTTTCCGTGTCCGGGTGAGGTTTCCTGTGTTGAGTCAAATGAAGCGAAAGGTCAATTCCTTTAAGTTTCAGCTTTGCAACCATACTCCCCCCTGCTGATGTGGCCACCTTCAACTCGTCACTCGAGTCGTTGTCGTCTCTCTACAGTTCAGATCCACCTGTCACTCACGTAGACTTTTCATTGCTCTGTGCGGTTTTGGCTGCCTTTCTATATATAATCCACCAAGACACCTGACCACGGTAGTAGCGAGGTGGGAGGGGGGTGTGTACAAAGTGCAGGAGCATCTAAGAAGATGCATGTTTGTCGCGGATGCGAATTGCTGTATGTAACGTGTAAAACAGTTTGCTATGGTCACGCGGTCGTGCGTCATAACCGAAAACTCGTTTTTTAAAGACTGCTTATTTCATTGTGTTCTAACCTCAGTTGTAAAGGAATGTTTTAAGGATCCCATGGGATACCCCTCGCAAAACCGTTTTACATGCTGCATATGGCGATTCACCTCCGCGAGAAACATGCCTCTATGAACAGTTAGTGTGGGTCGGAGCTGCATGTTGCCTCTACGACAGACGAATATAAATGACGCCATTTTTTCTGTGTCATCGCGTCTGAGTCGGTGGGTGTGGCTCTGCGAGTTGTCGTCGTATCCAATGGTCTTGGAGTTGGTGGGCGTGGCTCCTTCCTGCGTGCACCATAGGTGTCTCGCTTGTCGGCGGCTTAGTGAATCCACGCCCCTTCCGGCGTGCTTTCCATGGTTGTCTTGCCTTAGTGAATTATATATATAAATCCTGAAATGCCAAATTAGAAATGAGAGGATGATAAAAAGTTATTTTTTTCTTAATATACTTTAAACAAACTGATCACAAAATTTCCTAATCAGTTTGACTTTGCTGGTTCCCTAGAATGGCACATATCTTGGAAGAAGTCCTATCAGCTTTATATAATTAAGGACAGAAGTTTTAAGGAAGAGTACTTCCACTTGCTATTAATGGTGCTGGAGAGTTGCATGTTGATTAACACATGCAATTAAGAATTTCACTGTAATCTGAACAATAATGACCCTATAAAGCTATAAAGAAATGAAAATGAAGAAATCTTCAATTGTTAATAGAGGAGAAAAAAACTATTTAGTTTGCCTAGTTCTAGAAGAAATGTTTTGTGTTTTCTCCATTTTTTGAAATACACTAAATCAAAGACTGCAAGGCCTAGGCTGTGGTGGGATCATAAGATATTCTAATTTTTGGGTCAATAATAACATATTATTTTTTTCTCCCTTCACTGATGTATCATTCTATAAACTACAATGATAATTTCTTTAAAGTAGTTAGTTAGGATGATTCAAATAACTTTCAGGAACTTATAAACTAAGAATAGTCATACCAGCTACATGTACAATGCTATGTAATGTTAAAGTAATAGCTGTTTAAATTTGGTTTAAACAGTAAGACTTAAGGGACTTCCCTTACTTTGGTAGAAAGTGACATCCCTTACTTTGATGGCCCAGTATCTAAATGCTGTAATTCAGACATTTTGGTTTTTTTTTTGATCCATGAAATGAAAATTGATCCAAGAATAAAAATATCATTGACTGGTCCTGGAGTATGGACATTAATGATTTTCTGTGACGAAATGTCAGGAAAAAGCGATTGTAAAGTCTTAAAAACAGTGGTTGCAAGTTTGTACTTTTGCACTAGACAGGAGCCTTGTTTTTTCTGTGTAAATAAGCTATAACCTAGAAATATAATGATTTGAACAGTTTGTGTAAAGGTGCTATTTTAGATTCAAATAAACAACATCATATTAAGATAGTTTAAATAGTCATCCTTTCTGCACTATTGACAGGCAGTGAAAAATTCCAAGAATTCTGTGACCACAACCTTTTCAAAGCATATTTCTGTTCTTTAACTTTCACATATTCAAGAAGTCTCTTGATCAGTACAAGATCCTCAAATTCTTTATATTCTTCAGTTTTCCTAAGAAAGCTTCTATAATTTGCCAAAATGATTTCATATCCTATAAAGTTTCATCCATAATGCTATACCAGCTTCAACTCTTTTTTAATCTTATTTGTGTATTATATGTTACAGTTTCAGATAAATTTTGCCATATGTGTATGTGGCAAATAATTAACTCTGAGTTTGATCCAGATTTAAAGAAAAAAAGATATCAACAAAATAGAAAAAGACAGGACAAACACATCTCAGCATAAACTACAGAGTCACACACTTAAGAACAACGGTGGAATTAAAGAATGCATTTAAGATTGAAGCCAGGAAGCACTTCTTTACAGAAAGGAATGTGAAAATCAAACTACTGAATCAGGTAGATAAACCAAATTGTTGAAAACTTTTATTAACTATGCAAACAAGTATGATGGACTAAGTAAACTCATTTATAAAACTTATGTTCTAAGAACATTACTGTATATAGGCATATTTAAAACTAACCTTGGACAAGATGCCAGCCTTTTGCAAGGCACACTCATGCAGACATCAACACTTATTACCTACACTGAAAATACATGGAGAAAACATTCATGGACATGGCAGGTATATTTAAACTTTATAAAACTAAGGGTTCTATGTTGTAGTCTCGTTCAGGTCTCTGTAGCTGTTAAACACTAGCATAAACTACTTTTTCACCATAAGGACAACACAATATTATATGCAAGATTTAGCAAAGAGTATCAAGTACATTCATTAATGGAGCACAGTGTAAAAGTGCTTTGTTGACTCTAGGTGACTTTTTAAGGATATTCTTGATGTAGTCAGTTCACCTTATTTTGCCAATCCAGAGAACCCAGAGAGACAAACCATTACAACTAATGGTGTATTGATTTTGTTAGGCAGATGACAAAAGGTATTTTCCAATTTGCTAAGTTCTGTTTGTATAATGTGCTATGACTGGAATTGTTTTATCATGATATCAGATCCACTATGACACGTACCTAACACAACTAACTTCTTATGGTTGTTTTCTTAGGGGGGGTTAGTACTAGGGTGTTGTACTGTGTTAGACATTATGGATGTAGTGAGAAGTTAACTAAAATGACACCTTTTATTGGCTAACTAGTAAGGTGTCATTTTACTTAACTTCTCAGTGAGGGATAGAAAGAAATGTCAAAACCAGCTATACAACTGCTACCTATAATCTTTTACCTGTCTCACTTTCTATATTGTACCCTGTGTATTCAACAATAACGACCTATATGGCAGGCTACTTGCCCATTATCTTTACTTACATGTCTTTACTTCAACCCAGTTTAATACTAATAAAGGGTTTCTCAATAGCATCCCATTGAGCACTTAAAGAACCACAGTTAGACAAAGAATGAAGAATTTTAACCACTTGGATCAATAGTAGACAGAGACATTGATTTAGGTTTTCACTTAAAAATTACACAGTATTTACTTGCAATAAAAACCAATATCAGGAAATGTAAGCAATAAAAATAAATATACAACCTGGGAGGGTTCATAGAGTCTTCATTGAGTACCAAATGACTATTCCCAGATGATCCTGTTCTTTAGTTACAGATTATATATTAATCAAAAATGAAAATAAAAAAAAAGTTTTCTTGCTGGAGAAGTAACCCTTTTGGAAGTGTCCAACAGCTAAGAGAAAAAGCTCCATGAAAGTGCTATTATTTTTCCTCCAATGGTAACTGACCGTAACTCTGTAGAACAATGTAGCAAAGGAACCAGCTGAATTGAATGTTCCATTTTTTCAACAGGCAGCAAGTGAGCTGAGAGAGAACTCTTTTTGGAAAAAGTCTAATAAAAGCCAGCTGCTCTTTCTCTCTCTCCCTTTTCTTAGCTAAAATGAACACAGATACATATAAGGGATATAAGAGAGCTTATTGTTTCTAAAAACACCCAGAATGTTCCTAAATCATCTTCACTATGCTCAAGGTTAATTTCCCATTAGAATCAAAGGCTGCACTTTCTATCGAAGTAAAATATAAATCCTGCTTTGCTTTTCAGCTTTCCCAAAATACACTGTTTGAAAAGACTTTCAGGCTAAGAACTATCACCTGAAATTTGTTAGTTGAAAAAGTTAAAGTATCTCTGATCAAGAAGTGCAAAAAATTTTTGTCTTGACATCAAAAGCACCCAAGCACATATCTTGTTCATATAATGGCTGTGATTTTGATCCTCAGCAATTAAAACTCATTTCATTACTAGTTTCTTCATTGAAGTATTTCTACATTAGGATACAATATACAGTGGTACCTTGGTATACGTCCTTAATCCGTTCCAGATCCTTGGACTTATACCAAACAAATTTTTCTCATAAGAAATAAAGGTAAAATGATTAATTCGTTCCCATGAAAACAAAACCCTATTGTTATTGGCATATTATACATTGATAGGGTTGTATAAAATAATTTAAACACTGCTTAATACTAAAATACATAAATACAAAAGCAATTAGATGAAATAAATAAAATTTAACCTCACTTTACCTTGCTGAGAAGAGTACAGTGCCTACGAGGATGGTTTCTGAGAAGAGAGGATGAGATGCTATTGTTTGGAAGGAGAGTCCCCTTCCAATAAAACTTCAGGAATCTAAAATTCTGGTGTTTTTTCTATTTCACTTTTCTGTCTCTTTTCCCTACTTGGACCTGGTTGAGGCTCGCCAGGTTTGACTTTTACTAAAAATCTGCCTTCTCCTCAAGATGTTTTGGAAATGTGACATTGTCTGATCATTCTAGACAATGCTATTACGGCTTGTTTGGGCTTTGTTGGGGTGGTACTTCCCTGCAAAGTTTTTGACATCCATCCATTTTGCAATGATTTCCTTGCTTAATGAAGTAGGGGCTTCCTCAATCTCCTCCTCCTCCGAGCCTGAAGAGAGTTCATCCATCTTAGTCTTGTGCTCCTCCTTCTCAAGTTCCTGCAGCTCCTCAGTGGTCAGCTCTTCCCTGTGCCCATCCACTAACTCCTCCACATCACCTTCACTCACATCCAGACCCATGGACCTACCCAGAGAGACAATACCTTCCACTATAGGCACAGCCTCAAAGCCCTGAAAGTCCCTTTCAGTCACTGCTTCTGGCCACAAATTCCTCCAAGCAGAGTTCATTGTTCTGCAAGAAACTTCCTGCTAGCCTTTGTCAATGAGAATTATGCAATGGACGATAGTAAAGTGATTTTTCCAAAACTATCTCAGGGTTAATTCTGTGTCCGAGGTCACTTCAAAGCACCTCTGGAATAGTGCTTTAATGTAGAGTTTCTTGAAATTACTGATGACCTGCTGGTCCATGGGCTGAATGAGAGGAGTCGTATTAGGGGGGAAGAACTTTTCAGTGATGAAGTCTAACTCATATGTCCTGCAAGCTTGGAGGGTGAGCTGGAGCATTGTCCATTATGAGGAGGGCCTTCAGAGGCAGGTTTTTCTCCTCTAAGTAACATTTTACACTTGGCCCAAACACAACATTAAACCACTCGCTGAAATATTTTCTGGTTACCCAAGCCTTGCTGTTTGACTTCCACATCACAGGTAACTGAGTTTTCTGCACGTTATGTTTCTTAAAAGCCTTCAGGTTTTCAGAGTGGTAGAGCAGTAGAGGCTTCAGTTTGCAATCCCCACTTGCATTGCCACAGAACAAGAGTATTAGCCTGTCCTTCATTGGCTTGTGCCCCGGCAATGCCTTCTCCTCTTGTGTAATATAGGTCCTCTTAGGCATTTTCTTCCAAAACAGGCCTGTTTCGTCACAATTAAAAACTTGTTGGGGAACAAAACCCTCAGCCTCCACAAGTTCCCCAAACTCTGTAACAAAATCATTGGCGGCATCTTTATCAGCACTGGCTCCCTCTCCGTGCCTCACAACACTGTGAATGCCACTCTTAAAATGATCAAACTAGCCATGGCTGGCTTTAAACACTTCACTTTCTTGGCTTGTTCCTGCCTTGTTTTTCAAAAGATCAGCATGCATCAGTTTTGCCTTTTCGCAAATCATTGTCTCTGATACGCTATCACCAGCACACTGTTTTTCTGTTATCCAGATCAAAAGCAATTTTTCAACATGATCTAATGTTCCTGATCTTTGGTAATCGATTTCACCCCCTTCGCAACGTTAGCCAATTTAATAACATCTTTGTTTTTCAAAATAGTAGATACCGTCGTTCTCAGCATGTGGTATGCAGCAGCCAAGTCCCAGATACGCATGCCACATTCATACTTTTCAACAATCTTTTTTTTCACCTCCATGGTGATCCGAACCATTTTCTTAGTTGGTTGGATTTTTTCATTAACTTTCTTAGAACTCAAGGTTAATGTATTTACTAAGATTTATGTGAAAAAACACAAAATCACGTGAAAATTCACAGAGTTATACCAGGTGTTGTACACTGAATGCTAGCAACTGGCGTACTGATGTTCATGGGCAGCGTACGGTAGCGCTAGGTGTGACAATGCAGGTCCACTCCACGCTCCCATACGTCCTTACGGGAAGCCCTGAACCTGACGGTAATGTCACAGAGATGAGCTGACAAATGAGGACAATTCTCAAATGAAACCAGGGGATAGTGCAAGAATGCCAAGTGCTTTTATTTAAAACAAAAATTAGTGTCCAAACAAAAAGTGTAGTACATAAAAACAAGTGTTCAGTGGGGATAAAAACAACAATAATTACAGTAAATCCGATAAAATCCGAGGTTAAAAAAGCAGTCTCACTCTTCCCGATCACAACCCACCTGTGCAGGTGCAACTCGCTCTAACTACCTCATTAATTCCCCGTGGTCGTGTAATCACACCCACATGGAATGACACGGCTATACAGGTTAAAACCTGGCCCTTTTTTTTGAAGCCGCGGACCCGCTATACCACACGCGGTGTTCTAGCACACGATTCGTATTCCAAAGAAAGGTCGTATACTAAGCAAAATTTTTCGCCTCCAAACAGGACGTATACCAAGTTGAACTTATTCCAAAACAGGCGTATACCGAGGTACCACATATTGACCTAAAAATTCTAGCACTTCTTCAAATATCTTTCTATAACCAATGTTAACATTTTGCAAATTATTAAATTATGTAGCTCAATGATAAAAAAACACTTCAGTGAAAGAAAATTTGTTTTGTTTTGAACTTGTGTATGCAAAGATGACTCCGCAATAATTTTTTGTATTTTTGTTTATTTTTCAAAACCATTTATACAGAGTGACCAGTCTGGTACCCCAACCCTTTAATGTTGTTGTCTGTTTCTTTTATAATTGCATAATCGTCTTTGTAGACATGAGTTCAAAACAGAACCATCCCAAGTTGGCGGAGCGTCAAGTTTCAGGCCCTTCTGTCAGGAAGAGGTGGTTCCAAATGGTTGGATACCAGAAGTAACATAAGCGGTGTTATAGCCGTCAGTCACCTGGTCTGCAGAGGGAGGAAAAGAGAAAGGCATTAGGATATAGTGTTAGCCCCTGAGGTGGCGGTAGAATTATAGTCACCAGAGCACTACAGATGTTCCCTATGTGCATGCACATGACACACCTAAAACTTGGTCTCTAAAAAAATATTTTAACACATGTAGATTTCTCTGCAAGTAACCCAGTTATTTGGCCTTGCAAACTCTTAAGCAGCTAACTGTACAGTTAATGATTTTGTAGTCTGCGTATTATCTGCACACTCTGTTCTCTTGCATATATGTGAGCTTCTGACACGCATTCAGCAAGCAGAAGCATCCACAAAGATACATTTCCTGAGGCAAATTCTCTGGCGATTGCATTGTTCAATCTCCTGGCTGAAATAATCAGTCTCAATATTTCAGAAATCGTGAAATTTATGTTGATGAGCTGGATATACAAGTGCTAAGCTCAGCAGCACAATATTGGAAACAGTGTTGCAGGCAACACATTAAAAGTAATGTGTCTTACTCTATCCAATTTGTTTTTAACGTAAAGAGCAACCGCAACCTAATGCAATAATTTGCAATAGTAAAAATAGTTGTGTGATTATTATGCCAGTAGCACTGGGTGTAAGCCTAAGCAAAATAAAGCAAGTTTATTTATATTGCACATTTCATACCATTAAGCAATTTAAAATTCTATATGTAATAAGAATAAAGTACAATAAAAAGATAAAACCAAATGATAATTAGGAAGATAGTAAAATGACAGAAAGTTAAAACAATACATAAAATTAAAAAAATAAAATAATGAAACAGCAGTGTTACCATTTAGTAACATAACCAAATGCACAATACATAATCAAATGCACAGGAAAATAAAAATGTTTTTAGTTTTGATATGAACACTTTGACTGTTGAGGAATCTCTTAACATGCTTCGGGAGATTGTACCATTTGCATAATGGCTAAAAGCCATTTCACCCTGTTTTGTTCTCAGTCTTGGTATAACCACCTGCTGAGCCCCTAAGGATCTAAGAGGTCTGTTGGGTCTATAAACAGTTAGCATTTCTATGATGTATTCTGGACCTAAGCTGTTTAGTGACTAATTTGCTAAAACCAATATCTTAAAATCAATCCTGTAGCTAACTGAAAGCCAATGTACTTATCCTAATACTGGAATCGTGTTCTTCAGCTGCAGGTGGAAGCTCCACGCAACTGTTGTTACAGTTCTGCCTTTGTCCAGAAATGGTTTCATAAGCTTTATGACCTTAGTCTCAGAAAGTCTTTCTCTCCTTTCTCAAACACAGCTGCATATGGTCCAACAGGAGCTTCCAGCCACAGCTGAAGTCACTTCAGTACACATGTAGTTTGTCAGCATGTCTGTGTCGATCAAACAGAGGAAGCTCTGCAGTTTACTTGTGACTTTAACTGTAGGAAGATAAGTAAATGAATCAAGGTAAATAACATTCGATCTGGCTTTTATATAATTAATGTATACATGGTTTTCATATAAACAACATCACAAAACCTAATCACAAACAGGACTTTGCACGAAACCTTGTCGTTCCGTGTAAGCCATGCTGTTTCATTGAAGGACAGGTGTGGGGCAGACTGATTGGGAGGATGACACCCAAACTCTTTCTGCATCCAAACTTTGCCATCTTTC
This sequence comes from Polypterus senegalus, assembly GCF_016835505.1. Lineage (NCBI taxonomy): Eukaryota > Metazoa > Chordata > Cladistia > Polypteriformes > Polypteridae > Polypterus > Polypterus senegalus. The sequence goes on from NC_053160.1 coordinate 133,604,126, forward strand.
GCCTTTACGCCTGGTGCAGCTGTGTTGTTCTTATATGTGAGTGGACATTTCTTGCAGGGAGGACTTCTGTTCTCCTTCTCCGATGTAGAACCCTTGTCCTCATCTGAGTTCACCTCTGCTTTAGCATGTCTTTATTTGAAAACAGCAGTATCAGATCGGTGCAAGCATGAATGTGATTGAGAGAAACCAAAAAAAAAAAAAACGCTAACCTTTACAATTACCATAAATTTACACCGGCTGTTACAGACTAAAATGAAATGTATCTTTTTATTCTATAACAGTAAGAATAAGAGCAGTTCACTTCTCAAAATGGAGGCGTCCGTAATCAAACTGGCAACCTTTTGATTACAAGTGTAAAATAAATCAGAAGATAGCATAAAGGTTTGGGGTTTGTCCGGCCCTGTATACTGTACTGTTTGAAAAATAAACAGTTCAGAGATATTCTTTCCAAAATACATTAGACAAACAAGATTGTGAAGTGAGGAACATCGTGGGTCCAGTATTGACACAGGGCAATGCTGGGAAGGAACCGAGGTGGTGGATGGGAGTCATGACGTCATCAGAGGTAGATGGAAGGAAGGGAATGAACACAGAAGTGACAGTATGTGGTTACGGGATCTGGGCACTTTCATGGCGGTGTTGCTTCTTTCTTTCTGTAGGAAACAGAGAGAGAGGTTAGTACCCCGCTTTTCCCCTTTGGCCGGAGGTTTCGCGCTACAATTCGGGTCTCTATGCGGCTCCATATGCGCGTGACACCAATCAGCAGTTCTTACCGCTGCGCCACCAAAACGGTCGTATTAAGTGTGTGTCAATGTCACACCCTAACACAAGTTTTTTTTTCTTGAATAAAAGGGCACTTGTTTTGTTATACTTGTACCTTTTATGAAAGTGTTTATTTGATATTTGGACTTCACACATTATACACTTTATGTCTACATTTTGTCAATTATTACTAAAACATGAAAAACATTTCTGTTTTAATGATGTGTTTACATAGATTGTTGTAGACATGGAACACACATGAAATGTATGTATTCCAAATGACGATGTATTATTTACCCTATACAGCTCCAGGTACTTCACTCCAAGATAAGCACTGAGCACTGAGAACCTTCTTTGTGAACTGAATTGCGGTGGTGGGAGGGGGGATGGGATACCAGGATGTATTGTTTGTGCTGATTGACACATTTACAACACAAAAAACACTGACAGAAAGGTGCGAAAGGATGTAAGGTTTTTTGTAGGCTTTGGTAATTCTAGTGTTAACAGCATTACGAGCCTAATCATGCTTGCTTTTAGATTCATGGTGATCGATGATTGATGACTCCTTTTTGTGCAGTTTAATAATTTTATAGCTTTTTGCCAAAGGAGAACTCCAGAAGCGTACATGCGCATGTAAATGGAGGATTTTAAGAAACCAGGTTTCTGCCCTAACCAGGGGCGTCATGCATAAACGGTGCGTACGCACAGAAATGTTGCGTAAGAACGTTTCCACGTTCAAATCGTGATGTATAAAACCTAAACTTGGTGTAAAGCTACGCACATTACCTCATACCCTGTCATACGCAAGTTCTCTGCTTGATTTTGCAGACTGGCGGCACCCAACGTCAAAGCTCCCGTGTGGTTTATCTTTCTTTTTCAGATCCACATTACTGATGCGGCTTTATAAATACACTGAAATAAAGCGCATGTTGTTTATTAGTTTAAAGCATGTGATTGTAATTAACTTGTAACAATATAATGGTCCACAGAATGGTCAAACTATTCTAAATACCATAGCTGTGTTATTACTATCACTGCACCTTCTTCTTCTTTCAGCTGCTCCCGTTAGGTGCTGCCACAGCGGATCATCTTTTTCCATATTACTCTCACTGCACCACTCAGAGCAGCTGATTGGAAAGAGAATTATCAGTATACAGCATCAAGCACACACTGCCTTAGCCATGCTGTCTATTGAACGCTTCTCACATGGCAAACGCTTCAAAACTTTTACTGTACAGACTGCGCGGTTTAGAAACAGTTTCATCCCAAGAGCTCTAAATGCAATCAATCAGTCCATCAACTGCTCCTTGTAGAAATGTTTGTACTTATAAGTAAAATTACCTCACTGTAAACTTGCAATACGGTTATAATATTGCACAACATGAGCCACTTTATAAAGCGTGTATTTATATTTAATGACGATATCATTTTTAAGATGAAATGCAGCAAAATATGTTTATTATATTATACAGATAAAACTTTAACTTTATTTAAATAATCTGTATTGTTAATAATTAAAGGACACAGTGTCGCTACGCTAGCAAGGATCTGGCGCTCCGTTCACAGGTTGTTCCTGCATGCCTTGCACTGTATGCTTCACTGGGACTGGCGTGAAGGATAGAATAATTAAACATATGCTATGAAGATATTTCAGTGTTCCTTAAAAGTTTTGAAGAATCAACGTTATAAGCTTACAGATGGCTTAACATCTATTACAGAGCTGATTGTGTGGCGATTGGGTATTTGGAGAAAGAAAAGGAAGATCAGGAATTGGAGGTTAGTATGTTTGAAAGACACAGTACTGCTACAATAAATTATTTTATCGAAGGTCGTGCACAATCACTGCGCCACCGTGTTCCCATGTTTAATAACATGCTTTTACTCCTGTCATCATGAAAATGATATCACGTATACATCTCAGTATTTTAGTTATTCAGAGAGCTGTAATCTCATGAATGTATTGGATTCTGTTTCCTGTCGGAGGTAGAGAAAGCTGGTTTACGAAGCACGTAGTGAGCACATAGAGCACATAGAACATTAAATACAAAACAAAGCATTTAATGTACTACTTTAGTTACGATGGGATTTGAGAAACTAGTAAATTAAACGATTTTAAGATTAATTTTATGATGTTCTATTTTAATGACCAAATAAACTACGCGATTAAAGTTGACATTTCCTGCTTTTTCCCCACTGTGTGCCTTTGTTTTTATCTCTACCCTAATATGCTTTCATATGACACTGAGACAGTGGGCTATGACTCGCCATTTTACGGCGACTTTGACATGCGACTCTTTTTTTATTTCAGGCACTGTGCGACTTTGTGAACTTGAGCTTTCTTGTTTCTCCGACACATTATGTCACTCGATCAGCTTCCTTTACTTGTTTATACCACTGTTTAAACCAACAAATAGTACGTTTTTCCTTGCCTCCACTTGGTTTGCGCTAAAATTGTTCTATTTTTCCTCATGGTTTTGCCATTGCCTTTTCACAGAACGCTGAGTTTAAGGGCTATTAATATTGATTTACATATTCAAAGAGGCGTAATTCTGGGAGGAAATGGGGCAGGACAGCAGGCGCGTGCACGTGTATTACTTTTCACGCTGATCGGGATTTATATAGCAGAAGAACTTGGAAGTTTGCGTACACACAGATTCCTGCATCTGGATTTTTCTGTGCGCACGCACATTCCCGCTTTTGTGCTTACACCATGTTATAGTGTGAGTTCTACGCACGGCGTTATACATGAGGCCCCAGGTTACTCACCTTTGCCCGGTTTTGTGTGTGCCTGTAAACGCATTCAATGTAGAATAAAGAAGTACATCAAAGTGCAGTAGTGAGTTCAGATTCTAGAAAGTGGAAGTTCACTAGAGCTACAAGTATTGCAAACAGACAAAACTATGCAGGCAAATGGTCAACTAGTGATTTAGTAGTAAGAAATCTGAAGATGATTTTAATTTTGCACTTTGTTTTTATGCCATTTATCTGTGACATAGACTATGCAATGAAAAAAGGTTTATGTTTCCTAACTCTAGTGCCAATGCTACATATAGACATTTTGTAATAATTAAACAATATACTAGGTGACTACAATGTATCTCTTATTTGGTGAACATTAACTCGGGCAAGCCTTAATAAATCATGCCAGTCAGTCTCATATCCACTCAGCTCAAGTCAGGGGAATGGAGCCTATCTCAGCAACATGGAGCATAACTGAGGAAAAAAATCTTAGACAGGTCCATCAGCATAGGTGTGTTGCTATATTTTAATCTGATATTGAACTGGAGTGCTGGCAATGCTCTATCAGGCATACTATGACAGAAATACATTTCTAATATTAGTAGTTAAACAAGAAGCTTTCACATAATGAAGCAAAGTTTAATTTTATATAGAACACTATTTAACTAATAGTATTATGTTTTGGAAGGTGCGGAAATTATTTAGTAGTCACTGCTTAGAATACATTCATTATTTCACATGTAGGGTTTTTTGCAGCTTCCTCTTTTAATGTCTATCAGATGTGGGAGTTGCTGACAGAGGTGACCTCTGTTACAATATATTGTATATGCATTATGTCACTATAAACCTGTTCTTTTACTTACATGACAGTACAGTACTTGCTAAACTTAGGCTATCTAGTAGCAAATGCACAAGCTTTGCAGTATCTATTATCAGATATAAAATACTGGCGCCTTGTTACAAGCATGATATGTGTTTGGTCTCTGATTTAATCTGCTGAGCCTGTTTGAGAGCAATTTATGCCTTTCTGTATATTTCACTTTGCATGCTTCAGTGCAACACAAATGTCCACAAACTTTAAAAGATGGTGTCACTATAATCAACCCTCTAACATGAAGCAAAGTTATTAACTGACATTGTCTCTATCTAATATACATGAAGTAATTATTTCTGCTTCACCGCATTTAGATCAGTTTGAATCCATCTCCCTACAATGAAGTGACACCTATATGGCCTTACTAAATACATTTTACGCTTCAGTTTGCTAAAACTGAAATGTAGATACTAAGTTGTAAGATGAATGCTTCATAACAAAAGTGGGCCCTTGCTTTTACATTAGAAACAGGTACATAACATTATTTAAACAACTTGTATTGAGCATTAGTATTAAATTTCACTTTGATCTGTTATCAAGCATCCATTTTAATAATCATGATGTAGATAACGTAGGATTTAGCTAGGTAACCATGCACTGAATCAGCAAGCAAGAAGAGACATGGCCAATCAAAGTGGAACATGAAACAAAGCTGGAAAGAACAAAAAATAAGAAGAATGAATGCTGAGTTAAGAGAAGTAGACTAAAGCAGTTTAGTTTTGAGATGCAAAAGGCAGTATGATTGAGATGAAGAGTTACATCAAGTTTGGGGTGGAGAGAATCATACCAGGAAGGAGGCCAAAGAAGATGTGTGTTTAGACATTACTTTAGAAAAGCAGATCCCTGATGGAGGGTGATCTGAGTATATGTGAATTGGGTTTCTTAACTTTGTGTATGTAGTATTGCCAATGCCTACATTTAAAAATCATTCCATACTTTGCATTTTACTCAGCTATGACCAAGACCCTGCAATAACTGTGGCATCTGTGCTTGCTGATTTCTTAGATGCATTGGCATGCCTTGAGATGTGAATTATTGTTAGATAATGATCGACCCTTCATATCCACAATAATCATACATAGAGGCAGTTCTGCTATTAAACTAATGAAGCTAAAGCTTCTTGGCCCCTAATCCAGGATGGACCCCTGAAGTGACTTTAATTTTCATCCTCCATAACTCAAAACCTATAAGGCATAAGAAATCTATATTCACCCAAATAACTTTAACATTTGAGACAATCCAATACAGCAATTTTAACCAAAATAAGACATGTAATGGTTATTTATTGTGATATGTTATAGAACAATCACATTTAAGATAATAACAGTGTTTACCCAGACTTCATGGCTGGTTACGAACGAAAAGTTCAAGGTTTATGGCTCAAAAAATGTAGGTCCACCACTGGCATATATCCAACTCCAGTCCTGGAGGGCCACAGAGGCTACAGTTTTTCATTCTAACTCTTTTCTTAATTAGTGACCTGTTTTTGCTGCTAATTAACTTCTTTTGAATTAATTTTAATTGACTTGCTCTTGAAGACACAGACCTCTCAATTGTTTCTTTTTTTCTTAATTAGCATCCAAAAAATAGGGAAATACAAAATGAGCCAAAAACATGACCAGCAAACTGTATCCATCATAAAATATCAGAAAATAAAGAAAGATCAAGGTCTCAGTAATGTTGATCTTCTCAGGTCTCCAAAATATTTTAGCAGTGCTCTTAGAAAGAGAACATCAAAAATTTCGGAGATGTCTGCTAATGCACCACGACAGCAGCAACAAGCCATGGAATTAAAGAACGGGTTAAGTAATGACAAGAATCGGTGCCTAATTAAACAACAGGTTGAAGTGAAATTGTGTGGAGTTTGAGGTCCTGACTCACTTGGTCTTTTGTTGGCTCACTCACTTCACATTTCATTTCTGTGTAAAGGCCAGCCCCGACACAGACAGGCGTAAGACACGGGTTCAAAGCACACAAGAGTTTTCTTTTCTATTACCTTGTGGGCGATGCCTTCCCTGTTTCCACAAGCTTAACATACATATATTGTGGAAAGACAGCCCCCAGGCATGGACAGACAGACACCAAATGTCCCAAAACACAGACTATTTATTTCCAAAATGTCCTGAACACAACACAGTGCTCTAATCTGTCCAAACTTAGTCCCTTCTTTCTCTACTCTTCTTCTTCTTCTGCTGCCTTTACTCCTCCACAAACAAGCTTCATCTTCCTCCTCCTGACTTCGTGCTCCCGAGTGGTGAAAGGCAGCCTCTTTTATAAGCACCCGGATGTGTTCCAGGTGCTCCTTGATGATCTACCGGCGGCACTTCCTGGTGTGGCGGAAGTGCCGCATGAGCACCCGGAAGTACTCTGGGTGTCCCTGGAATTCCTTCTGTCAGCACTTCCGGGTGTGAAAGAAGTGCTGACGTCCAGGGCTCCACAATCCTGCAGGGGCCCCCCTGTAGTGAAAATGAGCCTCTGCAGAATTGAGCTTCTATGCTCCGTTCCCGTGGCCCCCAAACAAACCAGGGCGGCTGCCCTCTCGTGGACCAGGAGAGGTATAGTCCCTCTCCGGGTCCTTCTAAGTGTTCCGGCTGGGCATTGCCCCCAGCCGTCCGCAAAAATATATATATTATACAGTACTATGAAAAACTTTTAAACACATATGATATATTTCTGTAGAAGATAATACTGTCAAAAATAATAATATGAAAACTTTCTATATATCCAAATTTAAGGGCAGTGAACAGTAATCAAGTGTGACTCCTCTTTGCCTTTAAAACTGCATCAAGCCTCTTAGGTGCACTGTTGTGCAGTTTTATAAGGAAAATGGCTGTACCAAGCATCTCTGAAAACTTTCCCACACTTCTGCAGATTTTGGCTTGTTTCTGTCTCTCCAGGTAGCACCACAAATCTTTGATGATGTTGAGATCAGGGCTCTGTGGAAGCCATGCCATCTGTTGCAAAACTCCTTGTTCTTCTTTTTTGCTGGAAATATTTCTTTATGACTACTGATTAGCAAAACAGTCAAGTTTGATTTTCCTACAGTTTTTTGTAACTGACACTCAAATTCAGTTTGCAATTATGAAACATGAAACTCACAAAAAGAGTGTTTGAAGATTTCAATTTATTTATTTTTTTATTGTTGTAGAAAACAAGTAATACTGCTCCCTAAAGACTCATTCTCACTTCAGTGTTTACCTGTGTTTTATCCATTACTCTCATTTACATCACCACAAACAGGTCCAGATCTACAATTTATAATTTGCTATTCTGCAAACATTCTTATAGCACTTCAATACTCATGATTATAAATTTATCTAAACAAACCTGAATAAAAAGATTTTAAAAGAAAAATATGAGTCCTGATTGGTTGATATGGGCAGGGCACGGATACAGCAGATGTCTAATAGCTCAGTTTTATGAGATTTCATGTGTTACTGTGCTGCACAAAAGAAATAGTTCACATGGATGGTCATTCAAAATAAGAGCTCAGTGATGAATTGAAAAAAAAAAATTAAAAAGCATACTGTTTTGCCAGAAACTATACCTGACGTTAAAAAAAAGAACAATAATAATAATAATAATAATGACTCGACCTTGAACAAGCTGTAAAGACTGCAGTTGAGACTAATGAGAATTACATTACAAAGAGTCAGGAGAGGGCTGATATCACTGCTTCTGGCCCCTTTAGGATCAACATATAGTTCAGTTCTACAAAATCAGCAGCATTGATGTGAACAATAATGTGGCAGACAACGAGGCTACAGCAAGATATACCAAACAACACTAAAAATTAACATAAGATCCCCTTTCTGGTCTTTTATTTTGTTTGACCCTAACAACCTCAGATACTTATCATATTTTCCACAAAGGTATTTTAAAAATTTTTAATTGATGTTTGTTTATTGTGATACCTGAACAAAGTTTCCCATTGATGTGATGTTGCACTCTTCAATTAATTTGTCACATTCATTGCAAGAAACAAATAAATAAAAAAGGAAGGTGAATTGACTAAAATAAAATGTTGGATTTTTCTCTGTTTCAATCCCTGTATTGTTAAAATATGTGATGTTCATAATTTGTGAGTATATCTGTGTAGGTAGTGGGGTAAAGGGGCCTTTTGAGCTTCGACACCCAAGGGTCTGTGGAGGTCTTAATATGGCCTTAAATGCAGGCATGCAATGTGTTTTTTAAAAATGTGGTATGCTGAATATTTTCGACATGCAGACATGAAAACTCACCATTGTGTTCATTACTGTATTTTCTCCACAGGAATATGCAGTATACGGAGAGCTGCTTGACCTCATGTTACCTAGGAAGTCAACTTTCCTGCATGTCGATTCCAGATGAGAGCGCAGATACTTCATGCACTGCGGATTCTGATCACCAAGATTGTCATTATAATTAGCAAACTAGGGGTTCTCTTATTAGTAGAAACATAACATTCCTCTGATAGCTCAAGAAAATGTCTACACTTGACAGAAAACAAATCTAATGATTTTTTTTTCCACTTGAGATCTTTAATTAAATACTAAATGACAGACAGGCACATGTAAAACTGATGCATGAAAACATTTCCAGATAGGGAATAATCACCTTTCCTATTGGGCCAGTGGCACACATTTTGCAGAATGTGCAATGGTATTTGTTTTGCTTTTTTTTGCATATATATGATATATATATCATTCGAATTCACAATCTGATTGTATGGGTGGTTGCCTACCAGGAAATGCATGTGGTTGGTCTGCAAGCCGACAGACATGCGCCACGGGTGCCCTTTCAGTTGCGAGAATCAGATGATAGAATGTTACATAGTTTACTGTCAAATAATGCAAAGAGTACGCAACATGTGTTTCGCCCTATTTTGGGCTCATCAGGCGTACATACTTCACTGCACCCCTATTCGGGGATCAAATCTCAGATGTCAGACAAATGCACATTGATGTGTGACATTGTGAGAAAAAAAATCTTCTTCCAATTCCACCTCCAGCCCATACCCTCCCTAAATAATTTTTTTTTTAAATCCCTTCTTTAGTCGATATAAATTGGAAGGCTAACTAGATCACATCCGGAGTTTTGCAGTAGCTTGCGCATTTGAGTGTGCGTGCGGGATGACCAGTGTGTGAGAAGAAGAGAGAGCTCAGACTGGCCTGTATGTCAATCAAGTGGCAAATGGCATAGGGAGGATATATGATAAACTAAGGTTTAAAAAAAATTTTTTTTGAATGCAACGCAATCTACCTGCACTACCTTTGAGATCTACCAGTCGATCGCGATCGATGCATTGGGCACCCCTGGTCTAGAACACTTGCTTCCGTTGTTCAGCATCACTTTCCTTATGTTTTTCTGTTTGGTTAGTACCTTGCTTTTGTTTCTACTTCAGAGAAATTATTTTTGAGCAGGAACTCTTCTATGAGACCTCTTTTGATGAGACTTCTCCAGACTGGAAAGGTATGCGCCTGGGTTTCAGTGATTCATGTGAGTTAGCTCTAATTACAGTGCTGGACCTCTTTTGATTTCAAAGGAATCTCAATTGATATATCTGTCATCTGGTACATATAGTTTTCATGGTGAGGACGAGAAAACATTATTATTTAACTCACAGATATCAAGGACTATGTTTTGAGTTGATCATGCTGCAGAGAGCTATATGATTTATTCCTCATTTATGCAGAAAAGGAGTTGGGCTGTGTGCACAGCATTAAGGGACTAACTTTTATCATTTATAGGAAAGGCTGACCTCTGATACTATCAGAGGACCCAGTGAAGAATGTAAGATCTTAATGGACTATACGAATATTTAAATTGATTCTAAGTGTGTATAATTAGAAGGGTGTATTCCTTGGGAATGCAAATGGCTGTTTGTTTCATGTTTTAGGACATTCCAGTATGTCATAAATTAAGATTTAACCTTAAGCTATGTATAACCTCAGAATGAACTGCTAGGGGTTTTTTTCCTTTTCTAGGATATAAAAGAGAGAACGGGTTTACTTTAGATATTCTGCTAAAACCCAAATCAGTCGACTGAGTTGGAAAGAGGCAGTCTCACATTTTTTCTACTCACCAAGAATTAAGAATAAAGAAATTATTTTTACTTTAATTGGGTTTAAGTTCTTCTGTTGTTTTCGACCAGCGTTCACAATGGCGAACCACTGCATTCCTTGACCATTTTCTTCTGCCTCCTCAGAAGAGTTTAGACAGAAAATTTTGTAACTCCTGTTTGCCGAATAATTTTTTTCCTCCAAGGGGATTTGATGATGGAAGATGACTACTGTGTGTGTTGTTGCCATGCTCCCAATTGCCATTGTTTGAGAATTAATAATTTGAAGGTTAACTGTTAACATTTTTCATGCCCTCACCTTTTACTCTAGAGTACAATATTCATCTGTGGAACATAGTTTAGGATAAAGGAGAATGCACATGCTTCCCTTTTCAGCCAATATGGGTCCAAGGCAAGAACAAACCATGGATGGAGCATTAGTTCATACTTGAACACATACCTGCACTCACTTAAGCAAGCCAAACAGCAGTCACTAGCTATCTTAATCCATATATCTTTAGAAATATGGGATGAAACATGAGAACCCAGAGAAAAAGACAAGAGATGAAAGTGCAGACTTCAAACAGACAGCTACTGGGCTCAGTATTCAAGCACAGAACATAGATTTATGACAGAGCAGTGCTAATCACTGTGCCACCATGACAGGAGCCATATGAGACATATTTCAAATTATTAAAGTGAATTAGTAAGTCAGCTGTTAATTTTAAAATACGTTTTTTGGAATTAATAAAGTAACTGATTAAAACTAGCAAATGTTTAAGGAACAGTAGAATATGGGTGAGTTTGTTAAATACATTACAGCAGTGAAAGGAGCTTATAGGAAATCTCAATGGTTTTCAACAAACTTGATAACAATCTTCCTTGATTAAAATATTGGTATATGTTCTCTCCACCTTGAAAACTAATGAGAAGCATTCAGTTGGTGTAGTCTATGTTTCTCATATAATTTAGCTGATTTTCTACATTTTTAAGACACTGAAGTAGTTGGCTGCAGAGACAAAGTGCCACTACAGAAGACAAAAAAAGATAATGAAAGATAAAAAAAGATAATAATAACAAAAAAGACAAAAATAATAACATAGTAAACATAAAGGATTGCATATGGTGGTTACTGGGGCGGCACAGTGGTGCAGTGGTAGCGCTGCTGCCTCGCAGTTAGGAGACCTGGGTTTGCTTCCTGAGTCCTCCCTGCGTGGAGTTTGCATGTTCTGCCCGTGTCTGCGAGGGTTTCCTCCAGGCGCTCCGGTTTCCTCCCACAGTACACAGACATGCAGGTTAGGTGGATTGGTGATTCTAAATTGGCCTTAGTGTGTGGGTGTGTTTGTGTGCATCCTGCGGTGGGTTGGCACCCTGCCCGGGATTGGTTCCTGCATTGTGCCCTGTGTTGGCTGGGATTGGCTCCAGGTGACCCTGTGTTTGGATTCAGCGGGTTGGAAAATGGATGGATGGATGGTTATTGATCTTGAGGAGGTTTATGAGGGAGTGACACGTGAAGAGGTCTAGTGGTGTTTGAGAGAGAAAGGAGTACCAGAGAAGTATTTGAGGATTGCCCAGAAGTGAAGTTAAAAGCAGTGCTGGGGTAACAGACAACACCAGATAGAGTAGGTTTGCACCAAGGATATTCTTTAAGTACTTACCTCTTTGATTTGGTTATGGGTGTGTTGAGATAAAAGACCAATCCTCTAGAAATAGCACTAGAAAAGAAACAATGGAAAGGAAGTTGTAAGAATGGAGAAGGGCTCTGGAAGATAGAGGGTAGAGATAAATAGGAAGAAGAACGAATATTTGAGGCTTAACGATGATCAGGATTTAGATGTTAGCTTGCAAGGAAAGCTATTGTTGAGAGTGGATACATTTAAATAGCTAGGATTAGTGGTAGCCCAAGATGGAAAATCAGATGCAGAGATAACCCATGGAGTGCAGTCTGGATGTAACAATTGGAAAAGTATCAGGAGTATTGTGTGATGGAAGAATTATGGGAAAGGTTAAAGGTAATTTTTTAAGACTGTTGTAAGACCAGCAACAATGTATAAAGCTGAGACATGTGCAGTAAAAGGAGTGTAGGAGAAGAAGTTAGATGTGGCAGATATGAGAATGTTAAGATGGATGTGTGGATGACAGAAGAAGTGGGAAAAAATGAAGAATAAGAAGAAGAAGTCAAGTCTTTGTTAAAAGACAAATAAGATGCACTGTGACCACAGAAATGTAAATCATGGTTACTCTTCAATGCCTTGGACTGGTACACTAGGAATGATGCGCTTCCTTTACAATCTGCTTAATGAGTTTTGTATGTTGTGCCTTGATAGCCACGGCACTACAACAAGGACCCACAGAATGAGAAAAGCAGCTAGTCAAAGAAGGTTTTCGTAAACTCTCCACGTTTTCAATGGTGATTTGGTGCCAGTGATGGCAAGACATTAGGATTAAATCCCCCATAAATGATCTTCAAAACTATGTTTATGTAAAGAGATATCCTTCCCTAAATGCAGTATGCAATTTATCTTTGACACCAGGCTCAACACAAGGATTTTTGTGGCAGAGTAGTCAATTAAGCAATTTGGTTGACCTCCAATATTAAACATTTAGAAGAATAAAAAGGGATTTTTTGACATATGGCTCTTGTGAGATAATGGATATCCTCTGTGTCTGTACTTTAACATTTGTGACATTTTGCTGAGAGGAGAGATACCATTTGGATTATCTACCCACAAAATAAATTGATAAGAAATGCATTGTTTTGCTAAAAGTTTGCTTTCAAGCTTTACATCAGTCAGGTAGTGACTTTTAGCATTTCTCTGAAAGATATGTGAAGATGATCAATGTACTAAATAATATTGCACAGAGAAAGGACTCCTTGAGGATGATCAGCCCGACACTATTGAAAGAAGCTGCAGTAAGGTATGTTATCAGACACACACTCATATAGTACGTATTCCATGTTTCACTTTAAGTACATAGTGTAAAATCACAAATAACATGCACCATCCACGCTTATGAACAAACACAAATTATATGCAGTGAGAATCATTTATTTTACAACTACTACGGCACTTTGATTGTCAAGTCTGTCCTTGTCATTTACTCCTTAAAGAACAGTGTAAAGTCAGTATTTTATTTCAAACAATGCAATAAATACAGACATGTTACACACGCACTTGCTATTTTTCTTTTAAATATACCTGAAACGCATGCAATTCATTTTTGTTTTTCAATAACAATGCCTACTTCTTATAAAACCACACAAATGTAATATATTGCATTAACTTAGTTGCATAGACCTGAGTATAGTATTTTAACAGGTATTAAATTCTTTTAATCATATATAGACTTCTATAGGTTATACTTACCATCTAGAGCTATAGGGGCTTGCAGAACTATTCAGGGACACCATTTTTTATTTTAAATGTATTCATTTTTTGTTACATCTGCTATTATTGTGTAGTTAATTATATGATTCACTGATTTAAGCATTCCCCCTTGAAATCCAAATTCTTCATCTTTTATTTTCACCTGAGTCTGCAGTAGGAGCAGTTTTTGATCTGAATGAGCAGGTGTGTAATGCCCTTTATTTATAATTTTTCACTGCATCTGGCATGTCTTTGTCAAGGAGCTATACTGCTGTAAAGTGGACAGTTGCTCTGCTGCTGGATTCTATCAAAATGCAGAATTCAGCTAGATACTGAGTTGCTGCATATATCCCCATAACTATTCATATAATATACAGACAAGTACAACAATATTTTTCAACATTTTTAATATTGCTGCAAAATGTACATATACCTTTCAGACACATGTGCTTCTCTCATCATATGAATCTGTAATATTGAGATACTGCATGTTTTTGTTCCAACCAGTTTTACAAACAGAGTGATTTTCCCTCTCATTGTTTAACTAGCTGACCTTTTTTAATTATTCTGCTTTTAGAGAAGAGCAGTAGCATGAGATCTCCATACATAAGACTTTTAGAAATAAACATTTTTTATCATAATTTTAATTCTCTATTCTGCGGTGGGTTGGCACCCTGCCCAGGATTGGTTCCTGCCTTGTGCCCTGTGTTGGCTGGGATTGGCTCCAGCAGACCCCCGTGACCCTGTATTTGGATTCAGTGGTTTAGAAAATGGATGGACTAATGCTCTATTACTATTGGTGAAGTTGGTGTATTTTTAACCAAAAGTAATAGTGTGGTTTTCACAAAATTGGCATATACTGTACTATATATAAAATGCTCACTTCAGGCAGTTAAATGTGACTGGCCCGATCATATGAAACTAGTTTTTGACTTGTTTTGCAGCTTGCCCATGGGATGAACAATAGAAGAATGTGCAGTTCTTTTGTATTTTCTTGTGCAAGTGATTGTAATCCATTCAGAGGGAGCTCAGGGTCAAATGCCCAAATAGAATCATCCATCGCTTCTGAAAATCTGCGTCTAATATTAATGCTGCCTATAAATCTTGGCTGTATATGTCTCTTCAAGAGCGCCTCTCAAGCCTAGTATATAAAAATCCATTTCTCTCTATTTTATATTTAGTTTTCCTGCAGTGGTTATGACTATATATAATCAGGAAACAATATATAACACTTGGAGTAAGATTTTCCCAAAGACATTCAATAAAAATGTACTGCCTTAGCTGCATTAAGTGTAGAAATAATCTATACAAGTTTACAACACTGTATCTCTCAAAAGTATCATAAATTAAGAGAAAAATGAAAAGAAATATACATTTATAATCTAACCATAAATATTTTCAGTTTCAGAGAGTTTTGTTTCTACTACAACACCAGCACAAAGCTGGCTGGACTCCTGTTTTTGCCCCAGTTAACAGGTTAATCTCACACTCCCCCTACTTTCAAGACAAAAGAATGCAAATGTCTATACTTGGTCTTGCCTCTTCTTCATCTGATGAGAACATGCCAGTATTTACCTTTACGAGTCTTTAGGGTTGTATATACTGTACTAGATTGTTAAATACTGGTAACATAAAATAAAGAAGAGTCCAATGTATTACATCATAAATCATCAGTAGAACATCAGATCATATGAAGGCAGGATTAGGAATCTCCTATTACTCATACAAAGACACAAAGACAAATATTTGGACCAGTGTTTCACAAACCAGGTAGAATCTTCATTGTTCTTAGTGAATCTGACATTAGGTAATCAGCTAGCATATCAATGCCAAAAACTACCATTTGGATATCCTAGAGAGAAGAAGGGTGTGATGCCATTTTTAATCTGGATACACTCAACGTGCTTATTCTGAAGCAACGTTCATGTGTTTTACACATCATTATAGAGTCCAGTTTACTTGGACGCTGTAAAATGACTAGCCAGACCTCATCTTCAGCTTTGCCTGTGCACAAAATCTTACATTAACCCCTTTCATTCAAAAATGACCAGACCTGCTTAGAGGCTTCTGGTATTGTTTCTCTGAGGTGGATGAGCCTGGCTCAGAAGTTCTTCCAATAATATCCTCATTTGGGAATAACATTTTTCTACACTTTCTAAGTATACATGCTTCAACCTCCTCATCCTTTGAGGACTGTTCCTTTGCCAGAGTTGCATGTCCAGCCTTTTTTGACCACTGGTTCTTCTTATTCTAATCTGGAGCCCCCTCCTTGATAACTTTGTACATTACTGAATTTCGTATAGGACTGCGGTCATAACAGAGACTGACAAACGTTTGACTCAGTTCAGCCATATGCATATATAACTGTATCTACAGTATATACTGTAGATCCTTCAGTTCACTGTTTTTTAGACCTCACTTCTTTTCTTTTCTTTTGTAATACTAATGTCACATTGCAAAACTGCATGACAGAGGGGATGTCATACTTGATGACCTTGATGCCTAAGCATGTCTTGTTACATGACTAGAAATTGCAGGATAAGTCAAATTAGATGATTGTACAACAATGTTCCAGCACAGTTTCACATTTGCAAAGTATTGCAAGTTTGCCCCTTTTTCTCTCAGCCAATAACATGCTGCCTGACAGAGTCAGCGCCTCTGTGAAGGCTTTGCTGGTACAGCAAGTTCATCCACCATCTCTGCCCCTTTTTTCTTTTTTTCCATTCTGTTAAACATGAGACATCAGACAGAACAGCATCTCATCTTTTTGACAGGACCAAAACACCAACATTTCTTACTCCTCATAGGTCTGCATTATGCTTCCAGGTGAGAGTTCATTGGTTGTCAACTCTCAAACACACACAAGCTCACCCATACAACTTAACAAAGTCAAAACTGTTTCGGCAAGTAACACATTAGTTGGACTCAAAAAAGCCTGCAACTGAAAATTGCTGGAAATGTTAAATTATATGACATAGTTATAAGTAAATCCCAAAGGTCAGCCCATCTCCAGATTCACTGTGCAAAAATGTGTTTATTGAAAAAGAATACAGTTGTTTCATAATTTATTTCTAACTAGCAGTAATTGCATCTAGCTAATTAGAAAATGAGAAATATGAAGGTTCAACTTTATATACTCTCTAGTTGGAAACACACTTTTTGTAGTATTTGTTGGGTTCGGCTCTTAATTCTGTTTTATCAATATAGCAGGGAAAATCCTTTCTGGTATATCCTTTTGCCTTATGTGTGAACATCAAAGGAAGGAAGCTTTTTCTTGAAGGCCACATAATGATGGAAAGCAGTAAACCTGAATCTAATGCAGATTTACAGAACCTAACATGTGAAAGTATCATAATTCTGTCTCAGAGGATCAGAAAAGCTGGCCTTGAACCCCAACCCATTCACTCTCTATGTGGTGTATGCATGCTGTCCTAGTGTGCGTATTAATTGTTCTCTGGATACTTTTTTCCTTTTACATTCAAATAGATTTGTGTAAGACTAAACAACTAATTCAAATTGGCCTGGTCTAAGTACAGTTCTATGCTTCAAGGAACCGGCACACAATTCAGAGTTGGTGCCCACCCTGTGTACAGTTGTTACAGAAATACTCAAGCCACCTTGTAACAGTCAACTTGACAAACTCTGTAGAAGTAATGGATGAATGAACAGATCAATTTTTGACTGTTGTAATAACCTATTCCCATTCAAACACAGGCCAAAACATCGATGGCAATAATCATTTATTCATGCCACTTTGTGTCAAAAGTGATGACCTTTCCTTTTGTGTATCCTTTATTTAATTATGCTCAGCGTTTTGTCAATTACATGTATACAAAGACACATACTAGTCCTGTCACAGAAATGCTAACCAAAGCACACTATCTAGCACAATGTAAAATATATCACTTTCTAAATAAACTAAAATTACAGAGAAAAATAAACAGTAATTTGAAACACACTTGTATAAAATTGTGTATATGCAATGAAAACCTCACATAAAAAATGAAGAAGATCATACAAAACTCCAGGCAGATGTCATCATAGAGCCTGAAATTTAACTTACAGGAATCTCTGTTATAAACATTAAGTAAAAATACACACACAAGTAATGTAATATGTAATGTTATTTTAGATTTTGGTTGAAGACCTGAAATATTTAATGATAAAATTTGTAATAACAGGAAATAATTGACCTAAATTAGGCTGCACTTCCAGGTGTGGCTACGTTATAGCCCATACGGGCTCAGGAAGCTGTGCAGCTCCCCCTGGTGGTGGCCACGGATCCCAACAGGGATGAGCTCCAGTGTTCCACAATAGTGGCCCAGATGCAACCCAGGGTGGCTGCCACCAAGTGTTCTTAAAAGCATGAAAAGGAAGAGAGGCATCTGAAGCCAGTGATATGTGTGGTCTTCTAGCATTTGGCCTGGAGAAAGGAGTATCATCAAATTCCTCACTCCATTAGAAAGACTTAACTATAGATGCTGACCCACAAGAAGCTAACTGTCAAATTAAATGATTGAGAGATTCAGGACTTAACATGTATAAATACAAAAGGTAAACTTACAAAACATATTTATGTATAAGGGAAAGTTAACAATGGGATCCCACAAGCATCAATGCATTTTTAAAACCTGCATGAGATATTGGCACAACTAAATTATTATTATCCTCTGACTTGTAAAACTTCTTATGTTTTTAAATTTCTTAAGTAAAGTAAGCAATTACCTGTGTGTATTCTTAGAATTATTAACATAAGGTGCATAACATACAGCCTATGGGCTAGATCTGGCACATCAAAGAAATACTTTTGAATTCTGAGAAGCATGAAAGTCTTACATCTTTTAAAATTAGCATACATTTCCAACCATAATTACTTGAAATTGTGGTTCAGAACAGACATGTTTATTTTCTCTTTAAATTTTTTGAACAGTGACCTCCCAACCTCAGTCCAAACAGGGGTACAATAGAAGAAAACGTGCTGCTTTCAAAAGTTCTATATGCATGGATTAACAGTCAATCTAAAATCAGCAAGCAATTCACATTTATATCTGAACAACAGTAGCAAGCACTGGCTACCGAAGATGACCAATGACTCCAGTGAAAGATTGATATGTCTTAACACAATTAAAGGGAGATGTTTCTCTGTAAAATATGCTTACACAAAGACAGAGATACAGTGGAACAGTAATCAGTGACTGTTTTTTACCACAGTATACTAAAGCACCAACACAGGGTGAAGCCTGTCTGGATTTAATATTTTGTAATAATCAGGATAGAATTGAAGGTGTAGAAGTGATTGAACTAGGGTCAAGTGACCATAATGTAATACAATTCTCAGTATTCTGTAAGAGTGCAGATGCAAAGACTAAAATTGTTAAGTTGAAGTTTGGTAGGGGTAATTTTGAGCTGATGTGACAATGTCTAAGTAGGATACACTTGGATAAGCTTTTAAGTGTGGAGACAGTCGAGGAGCAGTGGAACAGGTTTAAAAATATTTAACATGTAATGCAGATTAGATACATACCTAAATTTGGAATGAATAGGAAACTAAAAAAAACTCCACAGTGGATTAACACTAGAATTACTAGAGCCTACGAAAAAACTCGTAGATCCGTCCCACCTTAAATCGCTTTTTAAATCCGTTCACACCTCTCTGCCAGCATCTTTTGTCTTCTAAATGTGCCAATAAAGGCAAGCTACAAGCAGCCAGTTATTCCAACCCCTACCGACTTAGAACGTGCATGAACTTCTCCCAGCTCATGCCTTGATTGATTATTTTGGAGTGAAGTGGAGTTTTAGAGTGGAAATAATAGATCGTTATTTGCAACACATGCATTTCATATGTGTTCTGTTTCTACAGTAATCTGTATAAACACATTTTTAAAACAGAAAAGTTTTTCATATTTAAAAAAGAAGTTGCAAAGGAAAAAACTAGATTATAAGGCAAATAAGACTAATGACTGCAAAGTGAATCAGAGCGTATGAGAACATGAGGGCAACCATTAAGAAGGATATCAGGGAGGCTAAAAGACTGTTTTAGAGGAATATAGCAGTGTGGAAGAGTGACTAGGTTGATTCCAGGGCTACAGGGGTTGAATTATGAGGAGAGATTAAAAGAGCTGAACCTTTACAGTTTAAGCAAAAGAAGATTAAGAGGTGATATATTTGAAGTGTTTAAAATTATGAAGGGAATTAGTGCAGTGGATCGAGGCTGTTATTTTAAAATGAGTTCATCAAGAACACAGGGACACAGTTAGAAACTTGTTAAGGGTAAATTACGCACAAACATTAGGAAGTTTTTCTTTACACAAAGAACGATAGACAGTTGGAATAAGCTACCAAGTAGTGTGGTAGACAGTAAGATGTTTCAAAACTCGACTTGATGTTTTCTTGGAGGAAACAAATGGATAGGACTGGTGAACTTTGTTGTGCTGAATGGCCTGTTCTCGTCTAGAGTGTTCTAATGTTCTTTACAGATTTAAGCTACAAAGATGCCCTTCTCTATGTGTATCTTTTTTGATTAAGAAAAGATTATGAAACATTCTGTGACTGCAGGATCTTGTGAAAAACAAAGGTTTTCCTTGAAAAACATAAATGGCATTAAAAGTTACTAGAGAAGGGTTACAGACTGTTAATCACTGGGAATCAAAGAGTACTAATCACTTTATGATAAACTTTGCGTTTTCCAAGACTGTGATCATTGCATAAAACAATGTAGCAGACTTCAATAGGATAGTATTTTATTACTGTATGTGAATCTTGCAGTCAGCTTTAAATGGGTAATCTTTTGGAATAATTAAAATGACAATGTTGCTTCGAGGTTTGGCATCAGCCTTTGATATCACTGACCATTAAATATCATGTAAAATGGTTATGCTGTGCATAAATAATAATAATTATTATTATAATTCATTCATTCATTCATTTGCTGAACATAATTTGTAACGTAGGGTCTCAAAATGCCAGATTCTATCCCAGTAGCATCAGATTCCAGATCATCACAGAAGCAATCTCACTAAGAGTTGATACTTGACCTAACCTAGTTTTGGGTTGTGGAAAGAAAAACCTACACAGAAATTAAATTAATTAAGCTGTAAACAGAAAATATTTGAGCAAAATTTGAGCCATGTTTCTATAAAGCAACTATTATGTGGTAGTAACAAGTGGCTGCCCATCTGCTTTTGCTACACCAAACATCAGACATTTCCATCTTCCAGCTTGTATAAAAAGCTACATCAACCTATCAATCCTCCCTTGATTCTATTCACTCCTTCACAATGTTGCGATTTTAAAACATCACTTGTATCTTTTCTATACAAACTCAATGCTGAAATATTATCTTTATATATTCAATGCTGCAAGTTAAAAACAAGACAGCTAGTAGAGGAATCATGGTCCCTCTCTGTAAAGGTGAATTCCAAATACTGACACTTTCCATGAGAGCTCTCCATTAAACTTTTAAAATTGTAGGCATTAACTGCTAATTATATCGCTTAATCAATGACTTTTTAACTGCACTGCTGTAAATATAATGTTGTCAAAGTTCTGGGGTCCCAGCAGAGTAGCCCTGTTTATTTGCTGTGTTGGTGATGCCAAAGATAAAACTGCCAGCAAAGATTACCATTTCAAAGTAGTCACAGGAGGAATAATTATTTTTATTTTGAGTCATTTACTCAGATTATGTTCCATTCCTGTGATGGGACTCTTTACATCTTAATGGGTAGTAGGGACAGGGCTGGTGTTTTGAGCAGAAGTGACCCCAGTTCTGTTTGTCTGGATTTTTCTGCTCAATTCTAAGGGAAAAAAAGGAGATAGTGTAAGCAACTGTCCAGTTTGACCTTAATTTAGTCCTTGGTAGAGACTCACCAAGCTACTATATTTGACATGTCATTATTGATATTGCCATAATTTAAATGGGTCAGGTCTCAAAAAAAAATATTACAGACTGCTATATATCAGTGCCTCTTGTGGTACACTTTTACAGGTGCAACACTTCAGAAAATAACTATACACTCACATTTTTTAGTTTAATTTCAAGTTTACTGTTATGTGTATATAGAACAATGAAGTTCCAACTTAACTGTCCATAGCCCCCACAGATTAGCAAATTGGTAGTGTTAATACACAAATACTGAAAACAACATAAGGTGATTTACATTAGAAACACATTTCAGGTGCAATGCTGGAATTGTCAGTAGCAACAAGTTCTGAGCAGCATTGTGAACTGAGTTGTACCATTATTGTATGCAGCCAATGAGGATGGTCTCCACTGTGCACCTTAGATGTTCATAGCTGCTGATGCATTGTGCATATTTAAGTTCAACTTTACATTTTTTACTATGGTGAAATTAATCTTGTATATGTTTAGGCAGTTCAAATTTGTTGTTAAGGTTTGTAAGCATAGTTTTTAACCTATTATTTTGTCATTTATTCTAGTTTCTTTGTTATTGGGTTTTCTTGGAAACTGATTTATTTCCACTTCTTAACTTCCTCTTTGACGTTGTCACACACACGTGCATAGGAGACAGTCTAAGGGCTTAATTAAGTGGAAGACGCAGAGACAGGGGTTGATGAACTGTACTAATGCCTTTCTCTTTCCTCCACAGACCAACAGAGCAGAAGCCCAGCTAGAACTACACCCACTTCTGCTGTGGAGCCACACCCCTGCAACTATAAAACCCAACCCCTTAATCCTCTTGTTTAGTCATTGTTCTTGACAAAGTCTCTTATTACTACTTGCTATCAGCAGTTTTTTTTTTTGTGGACTTGGACAATACAGTATATGGGGTGGATACCCCAAACCTTTTCATTTGTTCTCTCATTTCCTTTACAAAGTATAACTTATTTTTGATCATTTTCTTATTATTATTACTGTTGTGGCTCCAGCAGACCCCTGTGATCCTGTGTTCGGATTCAGCGGGTTGGATGATGGATGGATGGATGGATTACTGTTGTTATCATTACTTATTTAACAGATATATTTATCCAAGGTGACTTACAAAGTTATCTAAGTCACTTTCTTATTATATAATACTAGCTGAAGTAACCGGCGTTGCCCAGGTATATTTGCAGAATGGGTTAAGGAAAGAAAACAAAGGTTTATGTGTTTTTTTAAATTGTGTTGTTATGGCTAGCTCACCCGTGTTTCCTCCACACTGCCTCTGTATCAGTATCTCTTCTCTTGTGAGATAAGAATTTGTTCTTTTTGAGTTTGATTGAATTGCAGCAACTCCTTACTGGGTTTTAACAATGAACACAGTCATGTCTGAGTCGTCCTTGTAGCTCATGGTGGACAGTTTGTAGTACTTAACTTATGAAGAAAGGTCAAAAGGCAGTAGTTAAACAACCTTTCGATTTTCCTTTGTGTTGTGCTGCACTTCCATTTTCTATCAAGTCCTACTCAGCACCACCTTCAAAAGCCCCAAAAAACAAACTGTTGTATTATATTACAGTATCTAGAACCAGCTAATATTAAAAAAAAAACTTAGGACCCCGAAATTCAAAACTTTGGGTTTCAAAGTAACCTTGTATGTACGGTCCTAAAAAGGAACTATGACAAATTTGGTTCAGATCAGTCTAAGGGTGTAGATTTATAATACTTGCTCTGAGCCAGCAGGTGCCAAACAATAGCACAGAGGCAAAACAAAAACCCACTGGAAACCCCAGGGTCAAAATTTTGAGTTCCAAAGTAATGTATCATGTCCGTATGATTCTAGAGAGTAACTGTGCCAAATCTGGTTCAGAACGGTCAAAAGGTATAGAATTATATACGGAATATAGAGACAGACAGACAGACATACATTCTGATTTATATAAATGAATGTACATTATTGTCTCTTTCCTTTACTTCCATTTGAAACTTTACATATTTTGGTGTTTATGTGGTTTTATTATTGTATCTGTCTTTGGTTTGTTCCTTTTCTTTTTTTGTGATCCTGCCTATCTCCTTAATCTACTTTTATAATTAATGACCAGGGGCCTCACGTATAAATGGTGCATATGCACAGAAATGTTGTGTAAGAACATTTCCACATTCAAATTGTGATGTATAAAACCTAAACTTGGCGTAAAGCCACGCACATTTCCATGGCACCTCATGCCCTGTCTTACGCAAGTTCTCCGCTCGGTTTTGCAGACTGGCAGCACCCAGCGTCAAAGCAGTGCTACTGTTCCTGTGTGGTTATCCTTTCTTTTCCCGACGCAGCTTTATAAATACACTGAAATTAACCGCATATTGTTTATTAGTTTAATG
Organism: Polypterus senegalus; assembly: GCF_016835505.1. Classification (NCBI taxonomy): domain Eukaryota; kingdom Metazoa; phylum Chordata; class Cladistia; order Polypteriformes; family Polypteridae; genus Polypterus; species Polypterus senegalus. The sequence continues at coordinate 133,628,161 of NC_053160.1, forward strand.
CATCTGATTGTAATTAACCAGTAACAATATAATGGTCCACGGAATGGTCAAACTATTCTAAATACCATAGTTGCTTTAACGTTGTTACTCTCACTGCACTTTCTTCTTCTTCTTTCAGCTGCTTCCGCTAGGGGTTGCCACAATGGATCATCTTTTTCCATATTACTCTCACTGCACCAATCGGTATACAGCATCAAGCACACACTGCCTCAGCCATGCTTCCTATTTGAACTGCTTCTCATATGACAAACGCTTCAAACCTTTCCTGTACGGACCACGCGGTTCAGAAACAGTTTCATCCCAAGAACAATCACTGTGCCACTGTGTTCACATGTTTACTAACGTGCTTTAACTCCTATCATCATGAAATGATATCACGTATACATCTCAGTATTTTAGTTATTCAGAGAGCTGTAATATCACGAATGTAATGGATTCTGTGTCCTGTCAGAGGAAGAGAAAGCTGGTTTAAGAAGCACGTAGTGATTCACACAAATAGAGCACACAGAAGAATACATACAAAACAAAGCATTTAACATGCTACTTTACTTACGATGTGATTTGAGAAACTAGTTAATTAAATAATTTTAAGAAGAAGTTTATGATGTTCTACTCTAATGACAAAATAAACTATGTGGACATTTCGAGATTGAAGTTGACATTTCATGCTTTTTCCCCACTGTGTGCCTTTTTTTTCCTCTGTGCTCTAATAAGCTTTCATATGAAACTCAGATGGTGGGCTACAACTTGCCGTTTCACGGCGATTTTGATATCTGACAACTTCTTTTTTATTTAGGGAACTGTGCAACTTTGTGAACTTGAGCTTTCGAGTTTCTCCGACATGCTATGTCAGTCAATCAACTTCCTTTTGTTGTTTATACCACTGTTTAAACCAACAAATAGTACGTTTTTCCTTGCCTCCACTTGGTATTCGTTGAAATCTTCCTTCTTGCTTTTGTCATTGTCTTTTCACAGAATGCTGAGCTTAAGGACTGTTTATATTGATTTGCATATTCAAAGGAGTTGGGGTGGAACAGCACGTGCGTGCATGAGCGTTACTTTTCTCGCTGACCGGGATTTAGGTAGTGGAAGAACGCGGAAGTTGGAGAATGCACAGATTCCTGCATCTAGATTTTTATGTGCGTAAGCACATTTTGGCTTCTGTGCTTACGTCATGATATAGTGTGAGTTCTACGCACAGTGTTATGCATGAGGCCCCAGATATTTATTAGAATTTCACAGGATTGGAGTTTCTGTTGATTATTGAGAATTGAGCAAAAAAAATAAAACAAAAAAAAACTGAATACAGCACAGTAAATACAGCTTTACACATTTAAAGCATACATACAAAAAAACTCATTCAGTTGTCAGTATGAATGACTATTGAGTGGCCATATACTCTGTAGATAAAACCTGTCCCTGAATCTCGTTGTGTGAGTCCTTGTGGTCTTGAACTATTGGCCAAAATCAGGAAGGAAGAAACTGTAGTGCATAACATACCTTTCTAATGTAGTATGTTTTATATATGTCCTGAACCGATGGAAACTGTGTGCCAATAATTTATGTCAACTTCACCATTCTCTGTAGTGCTTTTCAGGCCTGAGCAGCTGCTATACAGCTTATGCTGTTCGTGCTGTTCTTATGCAGTTAGTGAGGATGGATTCAACTGTTCATCTATAGAAGTTTGTAGGAATAGGTGTAGACATTCAGGCTTTCCTCAAAATTTTGATGCCATCATCATTAGCCATCTTGATGACAACTAAAATGTGTTAAAAAGATGTTAACCCAATTTCATATCATCCTTTGTAGTGGGTCCTGGATGTGGAGTGAACACCTCGGTATACACTGAGTACAGGAGAAGGTCTTTTCACAGATGCTAATGCAGAAGCATTAACAGCAACCTTTCATTTTCCTGTAACACTAAAAAAGCAAACATATTTTCGAATTTCAAATTATGAACTCCAAAAACCTGGACATGTGAAACAGTGAAATCAGACACAGATGGATAAAGAACAACATGCAGATTGGAATGTGAGCAACAAGCACAGGTCGGGCTAAAAGGGTAGGTATAGGCCTGAAATTTCTTTCTGCTAAAACTTGTCAGAAAACATTCTTCTATTTTTGATCATGTGCACATTAGTCCCAAAAATTATTTTCATGAGAATGGCTAATAAAATGATATTAATGATGGAAAATGAATATGCTATAATTAGGTCTGATAAAACATCCAAATGAAAAAAATGATATATCTAAAATGAATAGCTGACTTCATGAATATCATCTCCTTAAAACTATAATGTGATAAATAATGACAAGCTAGAGCGTCATTACACTCTGGACAGTACCATGCTTTAAATTAAATAAAAACTTTGTAAATTATTATTTTTTTTAATAAATAAATGAACTGGTCTCAGCAAATTCCAGAATGTAATTAGCTCTAGCCCTGCCCTAACTATAATGAGATCTCATACAACATGAAAAAGTATTTAGAAAGGAAAGGGAACATTACCTTTGAAAAAACTCATCATTTTTCTCTGCAGATTTATCAATTATGGAGCAGTTGCACATTGTCTCTCTATCCACAGATAGAAAAAAAGTCTATTATGTTTCCTAAGGATAAGATCGGTTTCTATTTTAAAACGTGACTAGTACATTAAATGTAGACTATGACATGTATTGGTGCACTCCAATTATAATTGGTTGTATGTGATAAAAGGTTCATCTGTTCTTTAACAGCCTTGGTTTATTTTGACCTTATTCTCAGATTCACTTGCTATGAAAAGTAAATAGTGTATTATGTACACTCAACTGCCATGCAATAGAGACTCTTTCTTTAAACTCTTTTTTTGCTATTTCCTTATTTCAAAATATTCTTCTTAACACATTTATTTTCACTTTTAAATGCAGTATTTAAGTGTGTGTCTCTAGTATGAAATAGGGTACACAAATATCTGAATGCAAGAAATAAAATCCAAAAATTCCAAAAAAAGGATTATAGCCTTTCTTTTTCAGAATCAGAATGTCTTTTATTCAGCAGTAATTAATGCACAGGAATTTGACTTAGTAGATTTGGAGCTGCTTATAACATAACACAATGTTACATAAAAATAACATAAACAGCACAATTTTAAAAAAAAGAAAAAACTTTATACAAAGTTACAGAATTTATTATTATAATGGAGATATGTAAATGATGATGTACAAGTGAAAGTGTGAATATGCAGTGTATATGCACATGCACACACATATACAGTATGTACATTTATTGTATAGGGTGGTCCAGATCTAATTATGCAATTTTCATTACACTATAACTTATTAAGTTTATTACATAGAAAATCACCCAGAAAATCCTGGACCATCGAGAAATGTGCAAACTGACGACATGAAGAATCGCCTTCGTGCCAAACTGGAATCCTCCCCGCATAAATAAAAGTCATCCAGACAATCTGGATCTGCATAATTAGATCTGGACCACCCTGTACATACATATATCTTTATACATTATATGACAGAACATGTGAGTATGCAAAGACGTCAAGCTAAATTACTGGTTTGAGAGGGACCTGGGAAAGAAACTTATTGATCTGAAGCATTTACCAGTGAGTGGGTGAGATGATCTGTGGTGATCCTTTTGACATGGTTAGTGACACAAGATGTATACAGGTCTGCTACAGATGGAAGAGCACAGCCAATTATTTTCTCAGCAGACATCAGAACATGGTGTAATTTATTTTTGGAGTATACCATTGCTGAACCAAACCAGACATCAATGGAAAATGTACACTTTCAATTTTGGCTTTGTAAAATGTTACTAGTGTGGCATGCGGCTGCGGTGGAGCCCAGCCGGGACACCCAGGAGGACCGGAGGAGGGCTTGTGCCTCTTCCAGACCACAAGGGGGCGACCTCCCTGGTTGTGTTGGGGGCCACAGGTAGAGGGCTTGGAAGCCCAACCCTGTAGGGGCCCATGGCCACCGCTAGGCGGCGCCCCAGTGCCTGAACAACCCTGGACCTCAGCACTTCTGCCACACCAGGAAGTGCTGGGGGGAAGAAGACTGGGGACACCCGGAGGGCTTCCGGGTGTGCAGCCGGCACTTCCGCCACACGGGGGTGTGTCCACGGAGGGCTGCTGGGAAGCAGCTGGAGCCCATCCGGGTTGCTATATAAGGGGCCGCCTCCCTTCATTCGGAAGCGAGAGTTGGGTGGAAGAGGATGGAGCTCGTAGAGAGGATTGGAGGCAGCCAGAAGGAAGGTATTTGGTGACTGTGAGGCCTGGACTTTGGGGGATTGGTGCTGGATGCACAGGTTTTGAAAGAACATAATTGTAAATAGTGTATATAATAAAATGAGTGTGTTGGGTGAGAAACCACTGTCTGCCTGTCTGTGTCCGGGGCCAGTACCACACTAGGATTGGCTGGGAAATATTTAATTTCTTTAGTTGGTGTAAAAAGTTCAACCACTGCTGAGCCTTCTTAGGATGTAGGTGGTGTTAATGTCCCAGCTGAGAGTGTTTGTGATAGTTGTACCCAAAAATTTGAAGGCTTCCACCAGAATCAATCAATTCTAGTGGGTGAGGTTGTAAGTGCAGTTTGCAAAAGACAATGACCATTTCTATTGATTTGGTGATATTGAGGACCAGGTTATTGGTAGAACAAGACACAAGACGAGGCACCTTGTTCCTGTAAGCTGTTTTATTACCATTAGTAATTTCTCCAATTAGTGATTTTTCCTGAATGATCAGTGGACATACAGTCACTGATGTACAGGAAATAAAATTGGGGGAGGGATGTACATAGCCTTTATGGGCACCTGTTCTGATATGGAGACAGTCTGACAGGTGGGAGCCCAAACAAACATATTGTTTCTTGTTCGTCAAAAAAACGTAAATCCATTTACAGATGGAAGGACTCCGTTCAGTCTGTAGAAGTTTAGTTAATAACAATTTAGGGACACTGGTGTTTAAAGCTAAACTGAAGTCTACAAACAGTATTGTGGTATAAGTTCCTTTACAGTTAAGGTACTCCAGTACAAAGTAAAGACCCATGTTGATGGCATTATACACAGATCTACAGGGTAGTCCAGATCTAATTATGCAGATCCACATCGTCTGGATGACTTTGATTTTTGCGGGGACGATTCCAGTTAGGCGCAAAGACAATTCTTCATGTTGTACGTTTGCACACTTCTCGATGGTCCGGGATTTTTCAGGTGAATTTCTGTGTAATAAACTTAAGTTATAGCGTAATGAAAATTGCATAATTAGATCTGGATCACCCTATATTTGCTTGATATGCAGATAAAAGAGGGTCAAGATCAGTAGCAGTAACAGACATCAGATAGGTTAGAACAAGCAGTTCAAATATTTTCTTTAGAAATGACATAAGAGCAATAAGCCAGTAATCACTGAGGCAGCTTATTTTATCTCATTTAGGAACAGGAACAATAACAGAAAATTTAAAGCAAACAGGTACAGTGCACTGTGCAAGAAGCTGGTTAAAGATATCTGTGAAAAGGGGAGTGAGCTGCTTAGCATGGGGTTTGATTGCTGCAGGTGAGGCAGAATCAGGACCAGTTGACTTTTTACAGTTCTGTGATGCAAACAGCTTACAGATATTGTATTCCTTGAAAGAAAAGGAAGAAGAGGCGATGAGGCTTTTGCGAAGAAGTGGCTGGTGTCAAAACCACTTCAGAATTGGAGGAGCAGAGGAATTTTTGATACTCGGCACCATTTTGTTCAAATCTGCTGCAAAACATGTTAGGTTTACCAAGGATGGATGAATCTGAGTAAGCACTGGGAGAAGTCTTTTTGTAATTTGTAACAGGCTGACGGCTCCTCCATACTGAGGAGGTAATAAAAAAGGGCAGAGTGGTGGCTCTGAGGCTAAGGATCTGCATTGGAATCCGGAAATTTGCTGGTTCAAATTCCCATTACTGCCAAAAGAGATCCTACTCTGCTGGCCCCTTAAGCAAGGCCCTTAACCTGCAATTGTTAAGCTGAACAATGCCTAACCCCAAGGGGTATACGGAAAGTAACAAATTCCTAATACAAGAAATTGTATAAGGTGAAATAAAGTTCCAGTTTGTTTTTGTGTTTCCATTTAATATATCTAGTTGCATTGTTTAGCCGATTCATGGCCTGATTGTAGGCGTCCTTAACACCAGTTTTAATGGTTTTCCTGAAAATGCAAACCTCTTCACAGAAGCTAATACAGTTATATAGTGTATTAGTGTCAGTCAGCTCATGTAATTTTTCACAGGTATTTTTAAAAACATTCTAATCAGTCAAGTCCAAACAATCTTGTAATGATTCAGCTGACTAATCAGACTATGAATGTACAGATTTCCTTACTGGTTTGCTAATTTTAGCCTTTGTTCATAAGTGGGTAGCAACTATAGCATAACATGATCAGAATTAACTAGTGGTGCGCGAGGTAGAGCCCGGTATGTGTCCTTTATAGCGTAGTAGCAGTGATCCAAAGCCTTCCCATCCCTTGTGGGGCATTTTACAAGCTGTTTGTATCTGGGAAGCTTGATGGTCAGGTTTTTCATATTAAAGTCGCCCATCACTATAATCTGGGAGTTCGTATGACTATTCTCCAAACTAGTGATACAATCTGTCAACTGCTGCTACACTTCATTCACATTTGTTTCTGGTGGGATGTAAACTCAGATGCGAATTATTGAAATGTTTACACTTTGCAGCTGAAAGAAGTCAACTAAAAAACAAAAAACATCCTGGAACCAGCCTATCAGGTAAAGACTTATGTTGTTTTTCTTTTTATATTAGTGTGTAATATTCTGTTCATTGTTAACTAAAGAGGTTTTTTCCCCTGGCTTAGGTTTACAGTATTTTTCTTGGTCTATTTTCTTTACTGTTTGTGTTAATATTATTATCTATGTGTAATCTATTGTTTTCTTATGTCCTTTGTGGATGGTACCTCAAGAGGGGGAGCCACTCTGGCATCATCAATCCTGAGACCTCCCTCTGGCTTTTTAAGACTTTATTCTTCGGATTACCTTTTATGCATATCCTTTATTGTTCTTATGAGCATTTGTTATTTTTTTCTCTTTTTCAATAAATATGGGTAGAGAAAAGTGTCAGGAGTAATTTGTGACAGATGTGTATCAGCAACAGTGAAAGGATAGGTCTACAGAATGGTGGTGAGACCAGCTATGTTATATGGGTTGGAGACGGTGGCACTGACCAAAAAACAGGAGACAGAGCTGGAGGTGGCAGAGTTAAAGATGTTAAGATTTGCACTGGGTGTGATGAGGATGGACAAGATTAGGAACAAGTACATTAGAGGGTCAGCTGAGGTTGGACGGCTTGGAGACAGTCAGAGAGGCAAGATGGTGTTGGTTTGGATATGTGCAGAGGAGAGATGCTGAGTATATTGGGAGAAGGATGCTAAGGATAGAGCTACTAGGCAAGAGGAAAAGAGGAAGGCCTAAGAGAAGTTTTATGGATGTGGTGAGAGAGGACATGCAGGTGATGCATGTAACAGAGTAAGATGCAGAGGACAGGAAAATATGGAAAAAGATAATCCACTGTAGCAACCACTAACGGGAGCAGCTGAAAGAAGAAGATTTGATTTATAAAGATTCTTTATGTTTGATTTGTCTTATCAAGATACATGTTGTCAAAGTTTCCTTCACTTAAGAGGCATTTAAGTTACCTCATTTTAGGCATTCTGAACCTAAAAATCTAGTTTCTATTTTTTTGGGCCTGTTTACACTGAATCCTGCATCTAGCAGTCGGGGCCTGACTGGCTTGGAGTTATTGGAGATATTTTGGACAGGCTACTGTAGATACTGGTTGGCTTTTGTGGCTCTGTCTCCTGTTCATGACACTCTTCATCCTTTTTCCATAGATTATTTAGATGCATCTACTGTTTACTCAACAAAGCAAGTATACATAGATGGTTATGTTCATAAACCTTAATAATATATTATAACAACACCTGATAAAACATACGCAAGGTTACTTTCATGAGCAGTACAGAATATCTGAATACAAAACAGGTCGTATGTTTTCTTGTAAATACTAACAAATTACATGAAGCATGTGGTGATGGAAATGTATGTTGCTTGGTGGCTAGCGTTGTTGCTCCACAACAACTAAAGAGGCACTTTGTGTTCAAGACTCCTTCTCTTTAGAGTGTGTTTATCCTCAACTTATCTGTGTATTTTTTTTCCTCTGGCTCCTTTTTTTCCCACACTCAAGGTTAGGTGGCAACACTAAATTGACCAAAAGTTGAATAAGTTTGCCCTTTGATGATGATTTAATTCTGCTGGCATAGAATATGGCCTTCTATGACCCTGTACCGGAATAAACAGATTCAAAAAATAACAATGAATTATTCATTGCAATCATTTATGTGGCAAGTCATGCAGCACCTTAGCAGCAAAATCATTTTACATGATATTTAACAGTCAGTGGTATGTACCAAGAGATGGAACTTTCTTCTGAAATATCTTAAATTACATATCCAGTGTTTAATAGATTATTGTGCAAACTAATATATTCCTAGCTATATTTATCTACACTTTTAAAAGACAATTTTGTTTTCACTTCTCTATCTTGTTCCATCCATAATAAGAACATGTTCTTTAGATGTCATATTAATTCAATTACACAGTTATGTATCTTGAAAACTGATGCAAACAATCTACAGGTTGAATCTGCATAGTGCCCAATTCAAAAACATTTTGGAGGAGGATAATGAGAAACACATTGCCTTATTTAAATGTTACTGCTCACAAACAAAATAAAATCCTCAAGGACACAAGTGATTATATTTCTGTTTGTAAATAGCTTTTTTTCCTTTGTAAAACGGCCTACAACTCATACTGCACAGGGGGTTCCCTCATTCGTTTTCCTATTCTTTTTTTTTGGCTTCCTCTACATTTTGTTTGTTCTGTTTGCCCAGACACCTCAACAACTTCCACTTTTTGGTTTGAGCACACAATCTGGAAGATAACCTCAATGAGCAGCCACCTAACAAACACACCTTTACAAGCAGAAAACACAGGTCATATTCCACTAGTTAGTATTTCATCTCATGCTTGACACAGCTTAAAAAATAATACTTTCTAAATGGTATATCTTTCCATACCAGTTTTTACTAAGGCCGTTTTAAGGAAATTTTAGGTAACAGGTACCTTTACTAAGAAACTTGGCAGATAACATTCTCAAAGTTTCCCTACTAAATCTGCTTACATCTATTTTTTTTTATTTGATCCCCAGACAAACTGAATTAACACAACAACATAGCTGTCAACCTTTTCACATCACTCATATTCAAGGAAATGTTGTTCTAAATTTAAAGAATGACCCTAACTTTAAAATACACTCTCCTGGTATATTTTTTCTATTATTCTCATGAACACTACCAAATACTTTGTGGTTGGTTTGAGCAACGTGATGTTATAAAAAACTCAAATGCAGCCATACAACCCAAGTGTTCCCACTAATTAGCTCAGACAAGACAAAAGTCTCCTGAAGTTATAGATAATAGTCTTGTTAGGTTTTAATGAAATGAAATTCTTTACATTTCTATGTTTTATTCCTTACCTAAGATGCAGGCAGAACAATTACTTTTGCTTCTAAATTCTATGCTATGATTATCCTAGTGCATATACATTCTGAAATGAAAATCTGCTAACCACAGTACTCACCCTCACTCATCTGTCTTCAATCCCAGATCTTTGATATAAAACTTGCCAAACTCCCGGTTTGCATAGTTTTCCCCTCTCATCAGAATTTCTTTCACTTCAGCAAATGACATGAAACAATGCTTAAGCAACCATGGTTATTGTAAGAAATGAACAAACAAATCTTGTTTGCAGGAACTTCTCTCTATACCATTGAAAACGTCACTGCCAACAGATCGCTATATACTGTCATATGATTCCAATTTGTCAAATAATTTGGGTGTGCTATGTTAAAATACTGACATATACATTGTCTGTATTCTACTTGAACTTTTACAAAATAAAAAGCATCTGCCTCTTCTAGGAATCCCAACATTTGGGATGAAGTCATTAGGAGATTAATGTTAGTCATATCTAGCTATAATTTATTTATTTGAATTTTTCCAATCTTCAGTCAGTTTCCAGCATTGCCATTTTGTGCTCTTTGCTCAGGGACACTGCCATATGTTGTTTATTATTGTCATGGCAACCATGGAGCTCAAGAGATGAGAGTGCTCCCGGGTCATGGACCATTTAAAGGACTGGCCAAGACCCAGCAAGCCAAGCCAGAGTTGGGTGGTTGAGTGACGGAGCTGCTGGGAAGAGAGGAGAATATTGATTATTGTTTATTATTGAGTATTGGATTTGTGAATTGTGGAGTGTGTGGTGCTTTGTGCACTTTACTGAAGAAAACATTAAAATTCTTCTTGGTGCTTTTTAATAGTGTGTCTTGGACGTCTGTCTGGTGGGTTTAATGGGGCAACAGTGCCCCTAGCGTCCACAATTGGCGTAGTCGTGGCAGGATTTTGGCTGTCTGTTTGGTCAGAAAACCTTTTAAATTAATGTGAACATAATCCTCAGACAGCAACACACAGAAACTGCCAAACCCATTTCGCCAGTTCATCATGGGGAAAAATAAACCGACTGACAGTGCAGAGAGAGGTCAGGCGCTCGACGTCCCCTGCATCCAAGATGAGCAACGGAGTGACAACGCCTTTCGGGAGAAAAATTTTCCGAGTGACGTCATCCCAGATGGTGTATGTGCTGGGGAAGGGATTGAAAATATTTTCAAAATAACACACTTTGTCCCGTGCTCATATTTCGTAGAAAATGCTCACCCGGAGTTCGTTATAAACATGGAGAATCTTCCCAAAGACGATTGTGTGCTTTCTTTGGGACGTCCAAACACGGAAGACTTTCGCATGCCGTCTGCCATCAACGGACACGTGACCAGACCCGAGGCATCATGGGATAGAAACGGTCAACCGCTGTCTGTAGGCTGGAGTCAGGACACCCTGACGGACGCGGATTTCCCGAAAAGGGAGAGGAAAGCGGACGAAGCGTCGCACAGCACAAATAAAGGTAAGGAGGTTCGGGAAGTGAGTCAGGCGGATCGCGGGTCGGCTTGAAGCTGGTCTCCGGACTCCAAGTCCCAAAAGGCAGAGACCCAACTGCGTAGGCGCAGGAGGCGTCTGTCGGCTCCCAGCGGGAGGACAAGGATTTTAAAAGTCCGAGATTGTCGCCAGCCGATTAAGAAGGGGACTTTAATGTGCGGCAACTGGAAAAATTAATACAACCTGTAAAGAGCCTTTTCCAGGTCATCATCTCGATGAGGAAGATAATCAAGGAATTGGAAGCTACGGCCGAGACACCTCTAAGGCAGGTGGAAGAATATTTACGCCGCTTCGGGTAGGAGTTTCCACAGATGACAGATTTGACGGTACAGGTAGGTTCAACCGGTACCATACAGGAAGTCGGAACGCAGAGTACAAAGGCAGCGCGATTGGTTAGTATCATCTGCCAAGTAATCTCAAGTCCCACAAGTGATTGGGGGGTGATGACCGAGTGTCCGGTGGAAGGAATAGGGGTGTTGGAGCAGTGGGATAGTGCTGACTTCCGGGGTTTTTCAAACCTTAAGACATCGGTGCCAGTCACACTCAAATCTAAAGGGGTGCAAACAGTAAAGGGTCTATCTCTTACTCATAGGCAGACCCAAATTGTAAACAAGCCCCAGAGAGAAAAGGAGATCCCACAGGAAAAGCCGGGAGCCCCTGACAAAGAGCAGAAAACTGTGACTGGTGGTAAGTCGTGGGGACGCTCTCCGCGTGAGCGGGGAGATAGTCCACTCTCAGTTGGCCAAAGGGCAATGCGGGAATTACCAGCCTGCTTTCAGTCCCGCAGGGCATTATACTCAGTGAGAAGGCTGTGTTACGAATAAAACCAGCCGGGCCATCTATGGAAAGAATGTCCAGGGAGAACTGAGGAGGTGCTTAAAAGAAACAAAAAGTGCAATGTCTCCCTGTTGTTCTCCCAATCTTGTTTTTCAGGACGACGCCATGGTCCGGTCAGGACAGACAGTCCCTTCCGAGAAAAGACTACCCTAGTGGGGCAGGCCGTTTCGCATTATAATGCTCAGCTGGGGGCGAAGCACTGTGATAGAAGGCCGGCTGTTCAACCTGGCCGTGACATCCCAGAGCAAGAAGAATAGAGGAAGGCAGGTTTTTCTGGATGCTGCCACTCCCAGGATGCTAGGTGGCAGCTCCTCTGGACAGAAACGGTTCCCCGGATTCCCTCAGGGCATCCTCGGACATGGAGTCCGTTTCCTCAGCCCTGCTGGGGGCCATGGGTGCCACCAAGGGGAAGCTCACAAAGAACCAGGGGATTTTTATTATTACTACAACCCGGAAATACTTCAGAGTCATGAGGACAGAAGCCTGCAGTACTTCCGGGCTATTTGAGAAATGAGGATGTGGCATTGACCTGGAAAAAGAGATGGAGTGTTTCCGGGTCATGGACTATTTAAAAGACTAGTCAAGAGCTTGATTATTGTTTATTATTGATTATTGGATTTGTGAATTGTGCAGTGTGCAGTGCTTTGTGCAGTTTATTGAAGAAAACATTAAAATTCTTTTTAGTGCTTTTTATAAGTGTGTCTTGGACGTCTGTCTGATGCGTTTAACAGGGCAACATCACCCCTGGCATCCACAGGACCTAGAGAAAACCCCAAATAAACATAGGAAGAATATGCATACTCCATATTGCTAATTATATCAAAAAATACAAACATAAATATGCATGTAACATACAAATTAACTAATGAATATAATGTTGTAAGGAAGATTATTGTGTGGATTGAGAAAATGTTGTTAACACTTCTGTAAATTTTCTAAGGATTGTCCTTTTCAGATCATTGTTCTTCCTTTTTTGGATCTTTTATGAGCAGGTAATTTACTTTGGAGAGGTGTTTTGTTGAAATTTGATTTCAGATGTCTGGCAGGGTTGAAGTCCATTGAAGAGAAGACCTGCAAAGCATGATGTGACAGGTGTGCTTGAGAGTAGGTATTGTGTTATTTGAATGAAGAGCTGTGTTAACTGTATGAAAAACATATATTGTAAAATTAAGATTGAAAATTTATATCATAGACATAGGCTGACCAGATCTGTGGTAAATACAAATGGGACAACCTCCTCAACCAACCATCTCCTTCAACAAAAATGTGGTAATGACCAGGTAAGTGCATTAAAATCAAGGTCAAAGAGGATTACATAAAATTAGAACACCATTACTTACAATTAGTTAGACTTGGGGTATGGAACAGCTGTGGCTTTCAGTGAGGTGTATTTTTCACTTGAAGCAATCTTTCGCAGGGTGCTTTCACACTGCAATTATGTTTGATGAAAGACTTGCAAGGTGGTAAAAGTGCATATAAAGAAAACCAACACACACCACTTGGTATACAGCAAGATCATAAAATAAATTAAAAAAATTAATAAAAAATAATTTACCTTATTACTGAATGCCACTAATGAGGCTACTATAATAATGCTTTCCCTCAATAATTAGTGTTGTGAAGAAATGCTCTGAATAAATTTACAACCATTACAGGCATCCAGTGAGAGATGACTTAAGATTTCCAAAATATTTACTGATTTCTTTCAAAATTCATTTAACATTAGGGTGTGGTCAAAAAACAAATAACAAACCTAACATTAAGTGTTACAAACAGTTAATTCCTAGCTTATTACTGTATCTGTTAATGTTAGCAATACAATTCTGATATTAAACAGTTTGATTGCAAACCCACTAAAATAATATGTAAAACAATCTATAAATATAATTCACTTACAGATATAGATAGATCTTAAAATATGTGTATGAATAAATGTTAATTTAATAGTACTAAACACTTTGAAAATAATCCTAACACTAAACAATATGCATGCAACTTTTAAAATGGTGTCTAAAATAGTTTAAATACTTTGTAATCTGTGAATACTTAAATGATATTAATTGAAATATAGATGTGTAATCCATTTTATGCAGGACTGTAAAGAAATATAAGTTCAGTTAAACTTGCTTTATTGAAACTTGCACACTGTGAATAGAAAGAAAAAAGATCTTTGCTTTGTTACTCAATCACTACTAAATTAACTAGAACAACTACAAAGCAGAACTCAATTAGTTAAGTTTCAAGTTAGTAAAGACCAAATCCAAATTCTATTAATATTAGGGGTATTACTATATTTTAAAAAATAATACTAAAAAGGTTACAATATCAATCTATTGCCTTATCAATATTTAGTCATCAAAACAGTTAATTTTAGATAAAGTCAAACTGCCCAAGGCCGATGTTTGATATTACTGAGGTTAAATCATACAAAGGCAGATGTTAAACCACCAAACTTACCATGTTAAGGAGGTGAACTTGATGAGTCTAAAATTAAACTTTCAGCAGAAGTTATGCCATCAAAATCACACTGCATACAACACAAACAGGCTCAATAAAATTGAAATATTTAAGGTGGGGTAATGCCTCCACCTTGGTAATACTTTCCCCATTTCATACAAACACGCATTTTAAATATAATTTCAATTTTGATTAGTGGGACAGCACAGAATTCATGAGTGCCCTGCAATAACAGAGGTGGGAACTTGTTCCTGAAATAAAAAAAAAAATTGAAAAGAACCCCAATTTAACACTCCAATATTTAGCCTCTTCACACATTTAATATTTTGTGGATGCTGTGTTGACATAAAAAGCTCTCGTCTGAAGAATCTTTTAAAGCTATGTTCACATGGTAACTAAAAGTGACTCTTTCCTGGTTCTCACTATCCTGATTTTCACCTTATGTTTTTATTTGGTTTTTTTTTTGACTGCTTAGATAACTTTTGTGACTGATCCAAGTCCTGAATGCGCCCCACATGTACAAAATGAGGAAAACAATTTTGTCATACAGATGCAAACTAAAAGATGCCAATTGCTGCTCTACTTCAAACTACCGGTATTTCAGTGCAGAATGCATGCCCTCAGCTCACGATGTCAAGAAAGAGAATCAATAAATTAAAGATCAGAGCTGTTGGTTTGAATGCATTATCTCTGCCAGTGTTTGTTAGATAGAAACAAGTGGTCCATAGGTCAGGAGACAGGACTGGTGAATGTGAACAGTTTGGATGTAAAAAGTAATTAGAAGAGCAGTGTAAATGCTTTCTGAATTTTTTGCTAATGGTACTTCTCTAAAAAATCAGATTGACAGTCTCCTGCATTTAACATTTTTTTTTCCATCACTCCCTAGAAAAAACACTACATTGGTGTTCTCCAGTATTTCAAACTTGTTGGTCTCTGTTAAAGTCAGAAATTATTTAAACAAAACCCCACAATATGCCTGGACAGTTTTGTTGGTATTAAGATATAATGAAATATTTTGTGACCCCAATGAGATTGTTTAATTATTTCTATGTATTTAAATTATTTCTGCCTGGGTTTGGGGCTGTCCGATTATGCAGCACATAATAAATAAGCTTGTGGTCATCTGCAATTGGAAGAGGTGGGCAAGGAGGACAAAGAAGTCTTTTCTGTCACACTTGCCTTGAAGCTCGATTCAGCTGAGTGAAGTGTAATAATCTACTCCATTTATGACATGGTCAGGAATTTGCTAATTTCTCCTTCCATTGATGCTGTAAGCATAGATGTTTTTTTTGGTAATGGCCTATTGTACCAGTTACTTGACCTGGGCAGCGCTTAGTTATTTTCTTTTTCTTATCATGAAGGATCTCTTCATTGTCTACTGCATAATTTTTGCTGATTTTCTCATGGTCACCCATCTGTGTCTGTAACGTCACACGACACAGCACACCAGATTTTCACTGTTTTGTTTAGCCTTAAAATGCACATTTTGTTTCTCTTTTTACAAAAAATGTATGTTTTTTTTATGCTTGACGTTTTGGAATTCTGATGAGGTGTAGGCCCTCTCACATTGCAGAGGCTGGTGGGGCGTCTGCTACATTAAATATTATGACGTATAAGCCTCTTGTCAGTGTCAGTGTTTTTAATATGGAATTATACACTAGAAAGATATTTAAAAAGAAAAATATTAAAAAAACAGAGATAAAACACAAAAGCTTGTAAATTACAAGGTATGTAATCTCTCTGTGATAGCTGGTCGCATATATATCCATTTTCTGCTCAGTCTCTCTCAAAAAGCCCCATTAAATGGTATTAACTTGCAGGTTGTGGTTAGCAAAACTTATAACAGTTTGTACTATATAATGGGCATTCTATATAAAGTGTGAGGTGCCTTTAAGACCGAATTAAACAACCACTACCACTATAAACAATCCGCTTACTGGGGCAATGACCAAAAGATAAAGTAAGCAGAACCCGAAAAGATTATATATAATTTACATGGATAAAAAGAAAAAACGTTGTCACCGTATTTTACTCAACATATTTTAAACAAAATAAAAGTAGAAATTGTAGAATGGAGGAATGCACATAAAACAAAAACTATTACATAAAAAGTACACATTTGGAAAATTAGAATGTTCCCCAAAAAAAGAATATTGATCAAATTTAATATTCCACATGTAACACAACAAAGTATGTTCCCACAGCAAAGTAAAACTCAAAAATAAATGTTCTATACATGTCAATGGATGATAGAAAAAATATGAAGTACATACACTGTGTGCACAATTATTAGGCAAGTTGTATTTTTGAGGATTAATTTTAAAATGGAACAAACACAGTGCTATCAGTCAATCCAAAATGTTAATAAACCTGAAACCTGAATGTTTCACAACGGAAATGTGAGTGTAAACATCATCAGGGGAATACATATGTGCACACAATTATTAGGCAAATATTAGTGTGCAGATTTATTATGCAACTAAAGGAAAAATGAAAATTTTCCCATCTCACTTGTTTATTTTCATCTGTTATAGTGAGAATAATAAACAAACACCTCAAAATTTACAAATAAACATCTCTGACATTTCAAAAAAAATAAGTCAATCAATCAATGACCAATATAGCCACCCTTCTTTCCAATAACAGTCATAAGCCTTTCCATTCATGGAGTCTGTCAGTTTCTTGATCTGTTGACGATCAGCTTTTTGTGGAGCAGTGACTACAGCCTCCCAGACACTCTTCAGAGAGGTGTATTGTTTTTCCCCCCCGTAAATCTAGCGTTTAAGAAGTGCCCACAAGTTCTCGATAGGGTTTAGGTCAGATGAGGAAGGGGCCATGTCATTATTCCTTCATCTTTAAGGCTTTTACTGGCTGGCCACGCACTGGAGAACTTCGATGCAAGTGATGGAGCATTAGCCTGCATAACAATCATGGTCTTCTTCCTGTATCACTGTTTGAAGAAAGTGTCTTCGAAAAACTGGCAGTAGGTTTGGGAGTTGATTTTGAGTTCATCTTCAATGCAAAAAGGTCCAACTAGCTCATCTTTAAAAATACCAGCTCATACCAGTACCCCACCTCCACGTTGGAGTGGAGCTCTGTGCACATTACTGATCCACAGGTCCATCCATCTGGTCCATCAAGAGTCACTCTCATCTCATCGTTCCATAAAACCTTTGAAAAAAATCTGTCTTCAGATATTTCTTGGCCCAGTTTTGACATTTCAACTTATGTTTCTTGTTCAGTGGTGGTTGGGTTTCAGCCCTCCTTACCTTGGCCATGTCTTTGAGCACTGAACACCTTGTACTTCTGGGCACTCCAGGTAGGTTGCAGCTCTGGAATATGAAAGTACTGGAGGATAATGGGTTCCTGGTAGCTTCACGTTTGATTCTTCTCAAATCTTTGGCAGCTAATTTTTGTTCTCAACACGTTTCTTGCGACCCTGTTGACTATTTGCAACAAAATGTTTGATGGTTCTGTGATCACACACCAATATCTTAACAATTCCAAAAGTGCTGCATCCCTCTGAAAGACTTTTACAATTTTTGACTTTTCAGAGTCAGTTAAATCTCTTTTTGGCCCATTTTGCCTGAGGAAAACTAGCTGCCTAATAATTCTGCACACCTTGATATAGGGTGTTGATCTCCTTAGGCCACACCCTCCCTCATTACACAAATACACATCACCTGACGTGCTTAAATCCAATAAGCATTCAAGTTAATACAGATTGGAGTTGGAATATGCACATTAAAAATGATGATATGGTCAAAATACTCACTTGCCTAATAATTGTGCACACAGTGTATATAGTAAATGCTTTATAAACAACCAAAAAAAAATACAACACATACAGCAAACAATAGAAAACAAAAATAGAAATAATAATATTAATAATAAAATAATAGAGTGAGCCAAGTAGAAATAGAACTAACAGCCCAAGTTTTTTACATAAATTATGAGAAATAATATCATGAAGCGTAAGTAGGTATAACATAAGAAGTGTTGCTGGATTCAGAATTTATTCAATAATGGAAGGTGTACATCCGGCCCATGCATTTCAAGGAAAACTTCTTCATCAGGGCAAAGCAAACCAATAATGAACTTTGATATAGGAACAGGAACCATCAATCATCTATCAGTCATTTTACCCAAAACCGAAAACTCACCAGTATATAAAAATAAATATCAGGGAAAATCAGCTGAGGGGCTTGTAACTAGCTGACACATTCCACATAACACAGATGTCACAGGAGTCAGCGGCTACTGAATCTAAGGAGAAAACTCGCATTACATCTGGAAGGTTTCTTTGCAGGGCTATTGGGCTGACACCTTGTACTAGAATGAGAAGCTCAGCAATCCAGGAGAGCCCGCTCCCCCAGATCAAAGGGAGCCAGTTTAGATGGTTTGAGTATGTTATAAGGAAGCCCTTCTGACCAGCACCTCCTAAAGCTGCTCCAGGCACTTCCCACTGGGAGAAGACATAGGCAGACCCATGACATCCTACAGAGATTACATCTCTCAGCTTGCTTGGAAATCCAGAAAGAAATGCAATCTATATCTGAAGACAAAGAAGTCTGAGCAGATCTGCTTGGTTTGCTACGACCGTAACCTCCAACAGGGAAAGTAGTGTGAAAAGATGTGATGAGTAATGCAGAATTGATCACTTAAGTATTCACCCCCTTCAAGTCAATATTTAGTAGATGCACATTTGATAGTCTGTGGTGGGCTGGCACCCTGCCCGGGGTTTGTTCCTGCCTTGCGTCCTGTCCAGCGGACCCCCGTGACCCTGTTTTGGGATATAGCGGGTTGGACAATGACTGACTGACTGACATTTGGTAGTAATTACAGATATTACAGAGTCTGTGTGGATACAGTAGGTCTCGATCAGTATTGCATATACATGGTAATTCTTCCGCACTCTTCTTTGCAGAATGGTTCAAGCTCTGGCCGGTTTCAAGGGGATTGTTAATGAATAGACTTTTTCAAGTTCAACCACAAATTCTCAATAGGACTGAGATTTGGACTCTGACTCAGACACTTCAGGAGCCTCATGTATAAAACCTTGCTTAGATTGTATACTAAAGTTTAGCTTATGCATGAAAAGCAAAAACTGCATGTACATACAAAAAAAAAATCAGATTTATAAAACAGTACATTTGCCACATGCCACACCATTTCCTTTATAAATCTCAAATTAACTTAAAAGTATGCTGTTGTGTGTGTGCGTTTAGCTATCCCCCATCACCAACCAACAGTAACTATATATGGCTTAAAAACACATTTATTGAATATTCATCACCTAATCCCCATACACATTTAACCATGTTCCTGAGTGATGTCTTCACTTTCAAACCATGGGTGAACACAGCAAATAAAATGTCAGTTACCAGTTTAGAGTTTATGGGGTGTCCAGGGGACGCTTGCCACCTCACAGATGCACAATGTTACTAAAATACTGTAACTCTGAAATAAACGGTATATTTTCCTGATTTTTTAAGTCCATAATATAATAATTAATATATATACTGCATGCTAATCAATAAATTATACACAGCATCTTGTAACAAGGAGTCTTGGGATTGCATTCCGATTGCTCTCTACTTTGGGTTTTCTCCAGTTTCCTCCTGCAGTCCAAAGACATGCAGTTAGGTGAACTGGTGATGCTAAATTGTTCCCTGATGTGTGCTTGTGTGTTTGTTGACCCTGTGATGGGCTTGCGACTTTACCAGGGTTGTTTTCTGCCTGTGCCATGTTGCTTGCTGACATAGGGTCCAGTTGCCCCTGCCCTGGATAAGCAGGTTTACAGAATGGGTGGATTAACAAGTGCAATTACTATAATCTACAGTATCCTGCACAACGCAACTTTCAAGTGCATGTCCCCTGTCCTATAAAACTGATAGAGAAATATACTGTACAATTTAAATTAAATGTAAGTTTACTGTTTTAGATTTAGTTTGAGAGAGGCTGTTTCAACTTGTATATCTTGTATACAGTATTTTCCACTGTCAGCAAAAAGATCCTTTGCAGTCAGCACAAGCAATTGAAATGGTAGTGTGCTTATGTCTGCCTGTACAAACAGTAGTGTGGAAGCCTGCATAAATCTCCATCACATGCTACACATATCCTTTGAGAAAATATTTAAAAAACAGAAATGTGACATCTGTTTCTTTGATGAAGCAAATAAATAACAGAAAACTTTCAAGACAGTTAACTAAGTCTCATCTGAATGTTATGCTATGTGTACATTTTCTAACTGATAGGTTGATTCAGACCACTTTGCAAAGATCTATTTTCACTTTGACACTGCTGCCTTTTTCTTTTGATAATTAAAAAAAATCACCTTGAATCAATTGTAATTTAATATTGTATAACAATAAAATGTGAAATCGTCCAAGGGGATGAATACTTTTTATGGGCAATATACCAAAAGCAGAAAAGAGAAGCTCCAGGGAAGAGGTACTAGACTTATTCCAGATTTATAAGGCATAAGTCAAGAAGAAAGACTATGGTTTTAATGTTTTCAGCATACAATAAGCATTTCTAAGCTTTTACAGGGAAAATAATTAGAAGAAGAAGGAAATGCCTTGCATAAAGGACTTGAAAATATTGGTGGTAGTAATTTTACACAATCTTCAATCACACTACTTCACTTCCTGTTGGGACTCTATGGGACAAGCTGTGTATTGGATGATGAGGGATAGCAGGGAGTTGCACCACTTTGGATGGACCTTTGGTGGGACTGGTCAAGTTAGTCTGGTCATGGGTGCTCCTACCAGGAGTACAGAACTCCTGATAGCATTGCTCAGGGGATCACTGATCATGTAAAGGCACTGACTCAGTGAAGGGACTCTAAATATACAGAGATTAACTTGATAATAAAAATCAAATAGGCAATAGGTAAGATTATTGCTTGCTGCAAACTTTGAAATATGTTTTTAGCAGAACATAGGTTAAAGGTGGACATTATTAAATATGGTAAATTTTGCGCAAATGTTAAAAACTATTTTTTCCTACAGTCAAAAACAATGAATTGAAATAAAAGTACATTTCAGTTAAGGGATAAAAAACAGAGAACTGATGGTAAATGGAGTAGCTGAAAATGAAACATTAGGGTCTTTCAGATCTTGATTTTACATTATTCATAATCCATCATTAGACATTGTATTGTTAAATGTTAACTTGGAACCTGAAGCAATGGATGAAATCAAAGAGGACACAGGAAAATTTTGCAAAGTAACTTCCTAGCATTTATTTTTGGGTAGGGTTAGATTGGTACGGAGAATGTTATTTATTCAGCATTCTCAGTGATCAGAAGTTAAAAGCATGTGTTTATTCAGGGTTGTAGTGCCCTTGACCTGATTAATCTGTTCTTATATACAGATACAGATTGCTCATTTATCTTTCATCTAATTGCATTGGCTGCTTATCTATTATCATACATTGGAGAGATATCATTTTTCAATGGTAGATATTTTTATGTGATATGAAACAGCAGAAAAAAAGATTTAAAAAATTCAAGGACAGAATGTATTGTCAAAGGCATTGTGTGCATGTAATTACACAGAGTGTAAACATTGTAAATATGTTATTCTTTATATAAGGAATACATTTTTCCATGTACAAAAGGTTTAAATGTGCCAAAACTACTTAACAAATCACAGTCTTATCTGAATATTCTTGTGTAAGTTATATATTTTTATAGATTGCATTAAAATGTAAAGATATTATAGAGACAATAGAGAAAATGAACTTTATAGATGGTGCTGAACCTGGAAACTGCTTTAAGTAGTAAGTGAGAAGTTTTAAACCAAATTATCTAATCATATGTTATTGTTATTTACATCATGTAATGTGAAGAGAAAGTACCATCTCAGAACTCCTGCACACCCAGAAGCCTTTATTTTGAAGAGACTTTACATCTCCACAAGTAAGAACATATACAGATTGTGTAACATCTTGTTACATTTTTTGGCATAGTTAATCGATTTGAAAGTTAAAGCATTTTAAGGACTTTTCAAAGTACCCATATCAAATACTCCTCGTTTAAGGGAAGTTCTTTTCACCTTCTTAACTGGGTGAGTAGACTGCTTATGTTGAACGAACATTTTAGTGTCCATCATTTTTGGATGTAACTACCAGTTCTTTGAACCACCACCCACCACCCCCAATATTTGAAAAAATCTATTTAAATTAATTAGGTAAGGTGAAATCATCATGAAATAAATTTGTTTATTTGCACAATGTGTCTGGTGTCAGCACATGTCAACATCCATTAAAAATGGGTTCCGACTTATACTTGTGTAATTCTGTGTGAATACCTATATTTCCTGAGTGAAGGATGCCAGCCAAATGAGAGTGTATGTAAGTCCTCGATCCTTTGGCAAGCAGGTGATTTGAGGCTGCCCTTTAATTGGTTGCATTCAGATTTGGACACTCCCACATTTATTGGCAGCAAATGAGTACTGTTTTAGATTTTTTAATCTAATGTGATTAGACAATCATCAATGCACTATTTTATGTTCATGTCATTCAGGTTCATATTCACATCTGCCAGCGCAACTAGATGAGCGAGTGGAGCTTCAGAAATCAAAGAAAATTTGGTTATTTCTTTAATGAAACACTAGTTCATAAATCATTCACTTGAAAAAAAAAAGGAAGATAAAGGAGCTTGGACCAGACCAACCTGACTTGAGAATTCAGCAGCAGGCAAGTGACCTAGGAGGAGCTAAATCATAGACTTTTTCCAGCTCTTGTTATGACAAACAGAGTTGTCTAATTGGCTAGGGTGTAAGTAATGCCTTTTTTTATTTTCCCTGTTTGCTGTTTCAAAGTGTCAGTGTTGGTATCCAATGACCGGAATACGAGACCTAATACATCTTTCTGATAAATGCAAACTGCATGAAGGTAGCCACAGTCATCTAGACCAGTGTTTTTCAACCAGTGTTGCAGGCACAGCACTTTGAGCATTTCAGAAGTGTCTTCAGGCTGCTAGAGTCCATCTGCTTGGGTGTGTGGTCACCAGGGAGTCACCCAGGATCAGTGGATAGTGGGCATGAGTTGCCTTTGAGACAAAGAGGGGCGGGGAAAGGGGAAAATCAGCTGGGAGATACCAGCAAAGTGCTCACTATGTGCTGTGTAAGCAAACCCTGATCTTGGACCTCCTATTTGAAAGGCTTCTCCGGAAGTTCCACGTCTCTGAGCAGATATAATGTGTTTGTGGTTAGTAAGATTGTGGTGTGGCTTGGAATGTTTTTGATTACACCAAAGAAAAAACGTTGGGAAACACCGATCTAGACAATGGCATGAGGCTAATTTGTTTTTGACGGGCTTAGTAAAATGACTAAATTTCAGCAGAAATTAACTGATACATTTTTAGGCCTGAAGGAAAAGAGGGCAAAATTTATGTTCAAGGAAATATGGGTATCCTGATTGTAAAGGCAGAATACCAGTGGGTGTAGTACAGGACATGTTGGGGTGGCGTGTTATGTTTTATGATGTGGGGGTCTGAGGATCTTATAATGTGAATTTGTGCCCAGGTGAGGTAAGCCTGGCAAACTTGCATAAGGCTGTGCAGACTGGAAGCAAGTGTAGAATGAAATTAAGGTGGGAATAACTCTGTGGGTGTGCTAAATGATAAACTGGGATGCAAGAGTTGAGAAAAATCAGAGGAATAGTGACTATATTATGTAGATTTATGCAATACAGTCGAAATGGCCAAGGACTGGGCACTCTATTAGCAGAAGCAGAATAAGATTTGGATTAGACATATGCTATGGATGTGTTGTAGGACAAGCAGAAGTGCACATTATTGGAAGATTACAGAGATGGGGGTACAGACATTATGGTGTGTGTTTCCGCAGAATGGGGAACTGAGCAAGTTGGCAGAGGATTGGGCAATTTAGAGATAGGTGCATTATAAAATTTGGGTGGCAGGTGCACCTGTTCCTTTCTACATCTGTAGGGCAAGTTATGGGAAGAATAAGGGGACTGTGGATGTCTGGACTTAAGTTTTGGAGAACAGCAGAAATAGGAAAGCTGACATCAGATTGAGTAGCATGGTGGAAAGGGTATAATACATTTTAGCCAGGATTTGTCCAATGATTTCTGGTACTGGACAGGCCAAGATGTGCATTGACACTATGATGAGGACCATGAATGCATGTGCAATGCAATGCCATTTTAAAGAGTTAAAGAGTATCAATTTCACTGAGGCAAGTTGTGAGCTGAGACAACTTTGAGAAACTTCCACTTTTAATGCTGGAACATATCTGAGAATCATCCGGATAAAAATGATAATCTAGCACAATTCTATGAATATGGGAACCTGTACTGTAGATAAAGAACAACAGAGGGCCAAGGTTGAAGAGGGACAGCAGAGGTACTCCTTGTGTGATTGGCACTGAAATGACTACCAAACTCTTACCTATCAGTTAGACAGAACTTACATCACTGGAGGGCAGCTCTCTGACTACTAACAACTAATTAGCCTGTTTCAAACAATATCAGGAATTAAAAAAGTTTAGCTATGCTATATGTTAAAATCTCTTTCAGAATCCCAACATGTGCCATTATTTTCATTAAATCTTTGGCAATTGTTTTAGCAACTTTAAGTGGCATAGCTTTGAAGTATTTTGTTGTGTAATCAATTATAACAAGAAGATGATTGATTAATTAAATTTAAATAGAATTAGAAATAAGGAAATATTAATTATGCAAATAAATCTATTTCTTAATTATATGTGTTATGGGTTAATAATCTCAAAAGAAAAGGAGAAGTACTGCACTGCCCCAAAGTATAAAGTCCTTTTTAGGACAAAATGAAATTTCTGTGCAGTTCTTATAGAAAACACTAAATAAAAACCCATTAAGATTTGAAAAGAATTAAAATATATTGAAGGTAGAAAGGAAGTTTTGAAGCTTCATCTCTTCTGAATTACTGTAAAATAATAGTTTAATTTCGTATTCGTATTCAGAGGGGACTGGGCGGTCTCATGGTTTGGAATCCCTGCAGATTTTATTTTTTTCTTTAGCCGCCTGGAGTTTTTTTTTTTTTTGTTTTTTCTGTCCTCCCTTGCCATCGGAACTTACTCTTATTCTATGTTAATTAATGTTGACTTATTTTATTTTCTTTATTTTTCTATTCTTCATTATGTAAAGCACTTTGAGCTACATTTTTTGAAAATGAAAATGTGCTAAATAAATAAATGTTGTTGTATTTCCTGAATTGTAGAAGCTAACTGTTAAAACAGGCAACAAGCTAAAGTATTACTTCTGATATCATTTGCATTCAATATTTTATATTTGAATTTTATTTTTGTGCTTTAACAAATAAGATAATATTAATGTTTTAATATTAATTTGGACTAAATTTGCATATGTCTCAAAGGTTAATGTATGGGAGTGTTAACTTGGGATTTCATTGGAGGTTTAAACAAGGTTAGGGCAAACAATACTGGGCTATGGGGCTAATGTCCTATGACAGAGAAACCAAATCTGTCAGTGCCCCATCACCAGGTGCCTAGACCACAGGTCTAAAACTTCCGAGCAAACATTAAGGGCACTAGGGTAATCACTGTCTGTATATCTCTCAGCACTTACCCTGGAAAAGAGAGAGTGAAGTTATCTGTAACTAACTAGTACTAATAAATAAATAGTATTAAAAACAAAAAGGATCCAAGAGAATATGCCAGTCTGCTTACTGTATAATTCCAAGAATTAATAAAATAACAGTGGGAGGTCGAGCTTTTAGTTACAGGGCCCCTAAACTGTGGAATGGTCTGCCTGCTACTATAAGACATGCCCCTTCAGTCTCAGCTTTTAAATTCCTGCTGAAGACTCACTACTTCAGTTTAGCATATCCTGACTAGAGCTGCTGATTAAGTACAGACTGCATCTCTGTTGTTAGTCATTAGTACTAAAACATGAGTAATATGACAGTTATAATTTGTTACTAACCCTCACCTATTCTGTTTCTCTTCTCGGTACTCAAATGTGGCACTTGGTGCCAAGGCCCACCTGCCAAGTTGTTTTGCCTGCCTAAGATAAAGTCATCCCTGATGGAGGATCACAGGAATTGTGGGGTAGAGGGGTCCTTTCATTGGATTGGCTGGCCCAGTGCTGCTTCAGCTGTGGAATGGCCAAATGGGGAGGCAGCTTGATGGCTGAGGTCTCCTGGACTCTAAACAAATCCAAATCATACTATGTGATATCATCTACTGTTAAATGCTGCTCTGTACTTGTAAAATTTTTTATTTATTTTTTGCATTGAGGATTTGTTCTGTTCTGTGTATTGTATTGTATTGACCCCCTTCTTTATGACACCCACTGCACCCCCAACCTACCTGGAAAGGGGTCTCTCTTTGAACTGCCTTTCCCAAGGTTTCTTCCATTTTTTCCCTACAAGGGTTTTTTTGGGAGTTTTTCTTTGTCTTCTTAGAGAGTCAAGGCTGGGGGGCTGTCAAGACGCAGGGCCTGTTAAAGCCTATTGCGACACTTCTTGTGTTATTTTGGGCTATACAAAAACAATTTGTATTGTATTGTATAATATAAATATGCTAATACTTTAGTTGCAACAATGTATCCTTAAATAAAAAAAAATAAGGAACTACAGTAATCCCTTGCTATATCGCGATTCGACTTTCGCGGCTTCACTCCATCGCGGATTTTAAATGTAAGCATATCTAAATATATATCACGGATTTTTTGCTGGATTTCTGCGGACAATGGGTCTTTTATGTTACATGCTTCCTCAGTTTGTTTGCCCAGCTGATTTCATACAAGGGACGCTATTGGAGGATGGCTGAGAAGCTACCCAATCAGAGCATGTATTACATATTAAATAAAACTCCTCAATGATATACGATATGCTTCCCGCGCGCTGCTTCGCACACTTAAAAGCTCTAACAACCCGTATAGATTTTTCATTGTTTGCTTTTCTCTGTCTCTCACTCTCTCTGAGAAATACAGGCAGATACTTATTCATCATGGAATACCATCAGGGAGGCATATGATTGGCCCCATTATCTTCTCCTGACGGAGGGGGTGCAAGCAGAGGGGCTGTTTGCACAGTGGCTGTTTGCTTAGAAGATACGGACGCGCCTGTAAAAAATGCTGAAAGACTACCTTCACATTGATCCCTTCATTGCGCCGCTTTATCGCGGTGCTTGCATACTTAAAAGCGCAACAGCCCTATTGATTTTTGATTGTTTACTTTACTCTCTCTCTGACATTCTCTGCTCCTGACGGCGCACCTTGAAGAGGAAGATATGTTTGCATTCTTTTAATTTTGAGAAAGAACTGTCATCTCTGTCTAGTCATGGAGCACAGTTTAAACTTTTGACTGAAGGGTATTACTTCATGTCTAGAGGGCTTTAATAATGTTAAATGTATTTAGAAGGTCGTAAACAGGTTTTCAATGCTCTAACTGCGAAAATATTAGATTTATAAATAAAAAATCCTACTTCTTGGAAATTCATTTATCTGTCTGGAGCGGATCAACCGCTATAAACGAGGTTTACTGTGTAACTGTGCGGAGAATATTTATAAACAGTGTGGGAGAGTTTCTAAGGGCTTAAAATATATAAAAATAACCATACAAACATATGGTCTCTACTTCGCGGATTTTCACCTATCGCGGGGGGTTCTGGAACACAACCCCCGCGATCGAGGAGGGATTACTGTATTCTAGATCTTAAATTTAAATCCTATATTACTTTGCAATGGCACAAGATTAATGGATAAAAATGTTATTGAAGGAACATTAATAACTGGGAAAGTCACAGGACAATCTATATATATAATTCACTAAGGGCACGCAAGACTCTGAGCGTAAGCAAGACACTGAGGGAACGCAAGACAGTGAGCGCAAGCAAGACAGAGAGCCCCGCCCACAAACTCTAACCCTACTACTGCGTCATGGGATACGCACGACAGAGCCACGTAGGCCAACTGTAACCATCCTCCCGAGTCCAGCATTGCTTTTGAGGCACGCAACAACTCACCAAACACAGCCTCAGTCGCTTTCGTCTGTGCAAAAGTCCACATGCACCTCTGCGCCACGTTGACTTTACACCACACGTAAGACAGAGAGCCACAATCGCCAACTCACAGAGCCCTGTCTGCCAACTCTAACTAAGGGCAAGCAAGACAGAGAGCACACGCAAGACAGAGAGCCCCGCCCACCAACTCTAAGACCATGGGACACGCACGCATTTAGTGTACTGTATAAATGGATATAAGTAATTGCATGTAAACGATTCGCCAAAATCTGTTGTATGTAAACGATACTGTTTAAAACATTATTATTTTTTCATCAGAAAACCCGGTTTCCATGTCTTCCTGTATTAGTTTAAATGGCACTTTTACCACTCGCAATAGGGCGGACGCGCTGACTTATCGTGTCGACTGGGCAACACAGTGAATGCTTAGTCTATCTATATATGTCTATGTTTTCCGTAGCCTGCTACAGGAAGGTACTCTCTCGACCATTGGCATTGGTTTTGCTCCTTGCTATTTTTGTTATACTGCGACTGTGGTTTCCTAAGCCTTTGTTATACTGAATTCCTTTCTCACCGTTTTCTGTTCCTATTCTTACACCGCTGTATGCTACAGCAGGCTTCGGCTAGTGTTTTAATTCCTTGGATACTTATCATCCCATTGGAGTTTCTGTTCATGCTTGAAAAACTGTAATTCTCAATTTAATTAATCTTTGCAATGAACATTAAATATGTTCATGTAAAAACTTTAAATAGAGAAGGAACCAACTTGAGTATCTACTTTTTTCATGTGAACAATTATGTCTGGGTTGTAATAATGAATATATATGTTTTTTTGTATTGGCAAACAATATACTAATTTAGCAGTTTTACAGTTCAATTCAGTACATTAACCTATTTACTGGACTGAGAAAAGTACTTCTGTCCTTTTCTCTATACTGTATCTGTTCCAGTAATTAAACATTAACATTTTCAAATGCAGCCCTGGAATGATAGATGTTTCTGCCAGTAAGTATGGAGATTGGCTAACAATGATTTCAGTAGAAATAACCTGAATGTAAATATGGGAATATATACTGTAGATTTGGCTTTTTATGAATATGATCTCATCTTTCTGTGTCAGGTGAAATATCAAGTTTTCTTTCTCCTGTAGTTTATCAAGTTGCTAGTGTACCATCTCTGAAGGAAAAGAGACAGTTTTTAAGCAGAGGATCAGGAAATGAGACATATTTAAAATACACGATAGAACTATAATCAGGAAATCAAACCATACTTTCAGAGTAAAGCAAACATCACTAAGCAAAAAATCTAAGCCAAAAAGATACTAGCAGAAGTTGTTAAGATTAAGAAAATCAGAAGTTTAAAAATGCTAAATAGTCTTACAGGCTATATCTGCAAACTTGGATAAAAAAATAGCAGAAAAAAGGCTTCAAGGTTGTGACCCACATGACCACACTCATAACAACTAGTTTAATAATGTCACAAAATAGTGCAAAAACATAAGGTAAATATGAATGTTAAAAAAAATCAAAACACAGAAACCCAAAAAATAAAATACCTACTGAAAAACGATCCTGAGACTCTAACAAAATTAAAAAATGAAGCCAACTCACAACATCTAGGCTTCAAGGAATTCAATCTGCAAAAGCAATGGGTTAAATGTCCCTCTGAATATTTTAGAACAATGTTACAAATGTCACTAGGCTAGGACTTTCAAAATTTTGGGGTAGTCCTTCAATCCGTATCTTTTTTCTTCAGTATCTATCTTCAGACACAGCAGGTTTATTATGAAGTACTGTACACTGTATTCTGATTCTTGGTCTGTTATCCTTTTATTGGAAGCAGACATAATTTGTTTTATTTCCTCAGTGCAGGTTGTGAGCATATGCTTTACTTCTTCCAAGTGAGCCACAGATATTTGATTTTATTCTGATATTTGCTCATTTGTCTCTTTGCTTTCATCCACTTCTGTTGGATATTCTGTTAACTTTTACATAAAAATTGTTAATTGAAAATATTTCTTGATCTTTCATATCCTGCCTCGTAGCATATACAGCATATCCTGCTTCAGTTTGTCTATTCTACTGTGTTTTCCTTTCATATTCACCCCAGGTTTGATGATCAGTAACTTCAACTAAGAAGCATCATCCTTGCAATCATCCATACTTTGCTCTGATGATATTACAAAACCAATTCGCATTGATGCTGTTGAAAAACAAGGGCTGTTTGTGATGGCTGCTGATGGAGGCAAGGCCCTCCCTGGTTTGAGTTCAGTAAGTTTTCACTGCTGGCCTTACTTCCACAATAACTTAGGGCCTGGCTAAAGGATGATATATTTTTAGTATATTTTTGGCAATTACACACAGATTATTAAAATATAGGATATTTCAATTATTAAAAACATAAAGTAAAATATGCACTGTTGTCAGCAGAGTAATGTCTTAGGCGTCCATCTCAGAAAATAAACAATTCCAGCCTCCAATAAATAATGTTTGATCAGGTTAATACTGTGAAATTTTTGTCTTGAAGGCAGCAACCTTGGTTGAGAAACACATGTCTAGATCATGCATGAGGTTTTGTTGCTAAGACAATTTGTAATACAGTAATCCCTCCTTGATCACGGGGATTGCGTTCCAGACCCCCCCCGCGATAGGTGAAAATCCGCGAAGTAGAAACCATATGTTCGTATGGTTATTTTTATATATTTTAAGCCCTTATAAACTCTCCCACCCTGTTAACATTATTAGAGCCCTCTAGACATGAAATAACACCCTTTAGTCAAACGTTTAAACTGTGCTCCATTACAAGACAGAGATGACAGTTCTTTCTCACAATTAAAAGAAAGCAAACATATCTTATCTTCAAAGGAGCGCCGTCATAAAGGAGCGCCGTCAGGAGCAGAGAATGTCAGAGAGAGCGCTCGCAAAGAAAAGCAAACAACCAAAAAATCAAGACGTGCTTTTAAGTATACAGAAGCACCGCGATAAAGCGGCATTTTGTAGAGGAGCGTCTGTGTCCTCTGTGCAAACAGCCCCTCTGCTCACACCCCCTCCGTCAGGCAGAGAGAGTGAGAAAGATAGAGAGAAGCAAACAAGCACCGCGCGGGAAGCATATCTTATAGCGAAAATCGAAGCGCGATATAGCGAGGGATTACTGTATTTTAATCATCACATAAATGGAAATGATAATAATGAATGCAATCCTGCACTTCAGTGGCAAGAACGTTTATTTTCATGTTTTCTGACAACACTACCATTCACTTCCATGATGATAAAAGTAGAAAATTTCAACTGGTGGTACCAAAATTGGTACGGTTTAATGAGTATCTACTCGAGCCAATTAAACTGTAAAGATGCTAGTTTTGGTATTTTTTGCATTATTCAAGGAGTGTCTCAGTCCCTTGTAGTGAGCTCTATAGACCTTCAAAATATAATGTGTCTTTTTTGTGGAATTCTCAGACTTGGTATTTATAATCATAACTATGTCAAGTTCCTAATTGTAGGCAATTAAAATTTTCATGTGGAAAACCAATGTGACCCAAAAGCAGGAGAATTCATGAACTTCCTGCACTTTTTTGATCTCCGTCAGCACATCAGCGAGCCCACACATAACAGAGGACACCTGCTGGACTCAGTGATTTCAGAAGAATTAAAAGTTGACATGAGGCAAATCATGAATATTTAGTATATAATACCATTTTTATACATAAAAAATGTTATTTTGATACATCTCCAGCTTCAATGCAGCTTCAGTCGTAATATTGATAGTGTAACAAGTAAGGCAGAAAATTTTAATGCTACAGTATGGTTATAGGTCCATCTGGCATAGTGTCCCCTGAAAAGATTATTAAGAAATCCTCCAGCACTATAATACCTTGGAAAACCCATAGAGTGGCTGAGTGAACATGTCAAAGAGCTGAGTGTAAAAGGAGGAAAACTAAACTGATAATCCACTATGAAATACTAAAGGAAAAAATAACTGAATATAACAGCACAGTCTGCCTTGAGAGGCAGTCCTATCTCTCTAAAATGTTAAATGATAATGCTGGTAATCCAAGGGTTTTATTCTCCACCATTGACTGTATTCTAAACCCAGCTCACTCAATGGAATGCCTCCTTAAAACTACTAGTGAAGCTTGCGAGGCTTTTGCTACATTTTTTAAACAGAAAATAAATGATATGAGAAATAATATAGTACATCTTCCCACCAGCATGAACTGTTTAGTGAATTCATTTTTTTCACTGGAACAGATCCACCCAAATTGCCTAAAATAATTTCTCAGCTAAAATCCTCCACCTGCGTCCTTGACCCAGTACCAACAGACTTTTTCAAAGAAGTCTCTAATGTCCTAATTGATAGTGTACTTAACATAGTGAACTAATCATTAGATACACTGGTTTTCCCTGACTATCTAAAGACTGCAGTTGTTAATCCCCTGCTCAAGAAAAATAATCTTGACTCACCAACTTTAGACCAATTTCTTACCTGCCTTTCTTAAGTAAAATTGCAGAAAAGGTAGTTTTTCAGCAGCTAATTGATTACTTCAATAAATATTCTATTCTTGGTAAGTTTAAATCAGGTTTTAGAATAAATCATAATACAGAAACTACACTGTTTAAAGTAGTAAATGATTTTTGGGTTAATGCAGACAGAGGCCATATATCTGTTCTTGTTCTTTTATACTTGAGTTCAGCATTTTACGCTATAGACCACATTATTCTTATAACTCGCCTTAGACAATGGGTGGGCCTCACCAGCAGCATGTTAAATTGGCTTCAGTCTTATTTAACAGGTAGAAAAATCTTTAGTTTAGGTAATTGCTAACCATGATATTTTATATGGTGTACCACAAGGATCTATTCTGTGTCTGCTGTTTTTTTTTCAATCTACATGCTTCCATTTGGTCAGATTATCTCAAAGCACAAAGTGAGCTATCACTGCTATGCAGATGACACACAACATTAATTATCAATAGAACCTAATGACCCTGACGCTTTTGGCTCTCTGATCCAGTGTCACAGCAATAATTAGATAAGTACAAACTTTCTCAAACTAATTAAGGAAAAAACAGAGGTCTTAGTTACTTGCAAAAATTGAAAGAATTGCGAGAGTAATAGAAATAAACTTGATCCCTCAAAAGTCAAGGTGGAGGTAAAGAATTTAGGAGTAATCATTGACTCTGACCTAAACTTAAAATCATATATTAACCATATTACTAGGACTGCAATTTTTCAATTAAGGAATATAGCAAAAGTTAAACCTCTTATAACATTACAGGACACTGAAATATTAATTCCCGCTTTTGTTTTTAGTCAATTAGATTACTGTAATGCACTCCTTACAGGACTACTTAAGAATGACATCAATTGGCTGCAATTAGTGTAGAATGTAGCAGCCACAATCCTAACTAGAAGAAGAAAACCTGTTGTTGTTGTTAATTTTGATGAAAACTATACCCTGGTACTTAGCAGAGATATGCTGGCACCTAGCTTTCTTTTTTACACTCAGGTCTCTTCCTCTCCTCCATCAAAAGTGAAAGGTTGGATGATCTCATCTGCTTAAAAAATTATCTTGTCATACTTTTGAGTTATGTAAATATATTCTTTCCTCTCTAAAATTCTGGAAATTCATAGACATAAACAACTATTATTGCTGTTTTTGAATGACCTATTAGTTGTGTAGGACAAAATGAAAATTGTTCATTGGGCTAGAGTTTTAGTGACGGAGAGGCCTGTGAAGATAGCAGATTTAACAAGGATGCAAAATCTCAGCTTCATCCCCAAACCTATCAGCATGCACTGGTTCTTTAACTAGACGTGACTTTAATAAAACCACCAGTAGTTACACCTTCCTAGAAAACTAAGTGCAATCATCTCTTTTCAATTTTGCACTCTGTGAAATATCTCTGAAGACACTCTCTCTGAAACCTAAAACCTCTTCCCTTTGTGGAACTAAAGGTTGAGATCCACTCTACCAAGCCAAGCTCAGTGCTAATGACTGGGCAAGTCTGAAAAGACTGATACAGCTGTTACTTCAAGAAGGGAACTTCAGCATCTAAAATCTTGTGACAGAAACAGTATTTCCTTTTTCATTTGACATTTCAGAAGACATAGCAAAGAGCCTAACTGAGAAAAGCACTCCACACCATAAACAGAAGACTAAGTCACAAAGAGCAAGCTTGCACTCCAATGCAAGAAGAATCCTCTACTTGAACCCAGAGCAAGAAAAGCAACAACTCCACACAACATCAGACATCATCTTTAAAGACTTGGTATCCTAAAACTGTTTATCAGTGCTAAGATAAAGTAGAACTCTAAATAACTAGTAAACAGCCAGCCTTTTCTAAGTTATGTGTTTGTCTCATCTGCCTTGTGCCCTGTCTTCTATGTCAATATATAAATAGTTATCATATTTCTATAATCCCTGTGTTTATAAATTAATTGCATTATTCTGTTTCTTAAAACAGGTGTGCTTGAGCTACCTTGATATAAGTCTAACAGTCTGAGACCTCCTACAGAGAAAGGTAAGTATTGCTCTTTCTGTGGAATTTCTGTTTTTGTTTTTTTCCTATTTGTGCTGTTCTTGGATTCTGATTTTTGGACTGTGATTTGATTTAGTATTGCCTTTAGTACTGAAACTCATCTGAGCTTTTTTTCTGCTCTTTTGATTTTTACTTTGTATTTTGAAATTTTTGCTAATCAACCCTCACTGTATAAAGATTCTTTGTTTGCCATTTAAATACAAGCTGAAGGTTGATGATCGTTGTTCTCCTTTTGGGGATTTCATTGTAGATTTTTAAATTTTAATAGTTATTTTGTCAGCTCCTCAATTTCTGGCCTGCTCCAGCTGAAACTAGCAGGTAGCACTAGTCTGTCTCTGCTGGGCAGACCAGGTAGGATTCTGGCCTTCTTCCCTGCTTCTTTTTTAAGACCTCATCACCTCATTTAAATCTGAAGGGTACTCCATCTCATATGAATGATTATTCAAAATTTTTTCAAATAAGTATTGCCATATTTTAAAAATGTTTTAGACAGATTCTTTAAGTGAAAATCTGATTTTGCTCCAATTTCAAATAATAAAAAAACATCACCCACTGAGTTATAAAAAGTGGGCTGGGATTCTTCCTGTTAAGCAAGGTAAGTATATGTGTTAGTGGTGTGTCATACAATCAAATTGTCCTTATCCACTTTAACCTCATCTATGAGTATACTAAATATTGCTGCTAATGGATTAGGAGTGATTGTGACACAAAGCCGGTCAGGATACTGAGAAATCAATTCATGCATTTATTTCTAGTAGGTTTGACTACTGTGTTCACTGGCTGTTATACAGCTTTTAGTTAATTCAAAATTCTGCTACAAGAATTATAACAAGAACAAGAAAAAATGAAGGCATAACTCCAGTTCTTAAATTCTTACACTAAGTTTAGGGAAGATTTCAAAATCCTCCTTTTAACATATAAAGCATTAAATGGCCAAGTTCCGGTTTACTTATCTGAACTTATGACTTACAAACCAGAGCGCACATTAAGATCTCAAGATGCCAGTCTGCTTATGATTCCACGGATTAACAAAATAGCAGTAGGAGGTTGAGCTTTTAGTTAAAGGGCTCCAAAGCTATGGAATGGTCTGCCTGCTACTATAAGAGGTGCCCCTTTAGTCTCAGCTTTTAAATTCAGGCTGAAGACTCACTACTTCAGTTTAGCAGACACTGAGTAGAGCTGCTGATTAGCTGTGCATACTGCATCTCGGTGGTTCGTCATTAGTACAATAAAACAGTTAATATTTGGTCTCGATACTCACACTTGGCATTTGGTGCCACTGCTCTGTACCAAGTTGTTTGCATCTCTGATACAGAAGCACTGGAATCATCTGGTAGAAAAGTCCTTTCATCAGCACTAGGGGCCACTGGGGAGTAGGCAACTTGTTGGCCGAGGTCTCCAGGACTCTGAACAAATCTGTATCCTCATATGTTCTGTATTAAATGAGCAATATAATCTATTTTTACATTTTGCTTTGTAGTTTGTACAGTTTCTATTGTACTATTGTACAGGTCACCCTGGATATCATTGAGAGGAGTTGCAGCACACAGCTTGATGGCAACTCCGGTCTGTACCGGGAACTGACAAGGATGGCTCTGAGGGCAGATAAGAATGTATTTTTTGCCATCAGGGTAGCTGATAGTATGGTCCTTAAGGATAACACTGCAATTGTGACCTGCTAGGCTGGCTACTTTGAGCAGCTGCTTAAAGATGATTCTCTTGCTAGGACGTTGGATATCTCTGGGTCCATGGTTCTTGAGGCTTATCCTCCAATTAGCTGTGAACCACTCAATCTCACTGAGATTGCAGAGGTGGTGAACCAGCTGAGGGTGGGGAAGGCTGCAGGGATCTGTGGTAAACGGGTGAACTTCTTCAGCCAGATAGGTCATGTTGTTTAATGGGCTACCATATTTGTCAATAATGAGGCAACTTCAGATTGAACCTATTCGATGACCACATGTACTGTAAGTACAAGTACACTGGAATTCTTACTCATGTCTGTTCTAGCATAAAATAAAAAAGTAATAAGCAGTAATAAAAATGGTCAGATCAACTGCTCAAGACATCAAAGACAATTGCTACAAAATATAAATAATTCAAGAAAAAAAACCCAATAATATTCTGTTAAATAATGAGAATTTCAGAGGCTTTCTTGTCCTTCAGGTGATGTGAATTAGTCACAGGAGATCTGTTTCCCAAACCTACTTGAGGACTCACTGTTTTCTAAGTAGCTTGCCTACACACATGACTCTTGGAAATCTGTAGCAAACCTAATAGAGTTTAGCATGTTTATCAAGTTACAGTAGTGATACAACAACGCTAAATTTTGTAAAACTTTATAATAAGAAAGTTAGTGTGGTATAACGGGTCCATAGCTCAAAAGGAGTGTCCATTTTAATAAATAAATAATGAATGCCTTATTATCAGCCTGTAGTGGCAATCAGGGGATCACACCTGCAACAGCTCCCCAGCCTATAAAGGGGTGCGCAAGATGAGAAAGAAAGAAAAAAAAAAAGTAAAAGAGTCAAGAAAAGAACGGAGGTTAAAAGATGGGAAAAGAAGCAGGCAGAAAGAGATAGAAAACAAGCCGGTGAACAGAATGGAAGCAGCTGGACAGGAGTGAATGGCGATCATCCAGGAGGGGGCTGTGAGTCATTCTTGTTGAGCCTTTTGGGAACAGGAGCGACCATAATGCACAGGGGTACATTCTCCAGGTGATGCCATTGGCAGTGGTGGAAATGCAGAGTGACCGTGCTGGATGGAGCCTGGATTGGCAGTGGTTCGGGCAGAGCAGGGATCGGTGGTTGCCTGTGGACGCCATGGGATTGGCGGTGGGGGAAATGGGCTGGAAGAGATGGGTGTTTGCACCTGCTGGTTGCGAGGTCCAAATAGGATAAGCCGGAGAAGCGTCAGTTTTACAGAAGGGCACCAGGGTTTACAGATTTTAAATGAGTTTCCTGCACTGCGTTGTTTTAACCTCGTTTTTAAGAGATTTTTCTATTTATTGATTTTTAACCTCCACGTGAAAACTTGTTTTATGGATTATTTATTTATTGACATTTTGAAGCACTGCATTTGGGGCACTTGTTTTGTAGATTTATTTTAATAAAAGTTCTTGCAAATTTCACCAGTGCCTTGCTTGGTGTGTTTTGTCCTCATCTGCCACACTCATCCCGGTCATGACTATCGACAGTGTCAGGTTCAAGTGGCTCCCATTATTGAAGAGGAAGCAAGGAGCTGACCCGCACCGTCACAGTTAGATTTAAATACATGATGGGGGATTTCAACTAGAAATCCTTGTATTCACACGCTTGTCACTGTTAAAAAAATTGATACAATAATTAAAAGTAATTCAGTAAAAAAAAATAATAGTTAAATAGTTCACTCTTGTGGCATACAAGTAAAGACACATTATGTATAAGCTATTGTATATAATGGCATTGTATGGCCACATAAGAAATAATGAAATGACATAACAGCCTAAGATAAAGTGCAAAGGAGAACAGAGTCATTCCAAAAGTGCACAAGAGAACCTGTAAGGAAAAACTTTACTTTGATTATAAACAAGACAAAGATTAGCCATAAAATAAGTACACATTTAAAATTATAAAGAGAGACCATAAGGTGGTTAGTCACTATGTTGTTATATGGGAGATATTTAGTTTAAAGAAGTTGAAAAACATGCCTTAATTGTCTTTTCTCATGAAGAACTGTTCCTGTATTCTTAAACACAACATAATTCATATATAGCAAATTGTTAGAAATTTATAGGAAGCACATTGCTGCAATGATATTTCCAGTTTGAGGATTTAAAAAATGCATAAAGAATCAATTATAAATGAGATGGTAAGAAACAACTTTGGTTTTGGAAGAATATTTTCCTAAATTTATGCGTGCACTTGTCCATATATGGAACACTTTATTTTTTTCCCTATTGAAACACCAGGGGCCTCATTTATTAAACTTTGCATGAATTTGAGAGTGAAAATGTACACACAGGAAAATGCTTATAGCGAAAACAAAAAAAATTATAAAACTAGACTTACACACATTTCTACACAAATGACTGTTTATACACAGTAAATAATACTAATCGTTTTTCAGGTGTAATATATTTGTCATGTCAAAACACATTACAGTAACAGATAAGTGATATGAATTATTATGCATTTGAGTCATTATTTAGCTGGTTTGGCTGCATTTCTTGCTTGATCAAGGGTGTTGTCAATTCCCAGTTTCTCTAAAATGTTTCATACGCATTGGTCAGAGTTGTAAATATACACAAGGTTTTGCATCAAGTTTTCTTTTATAAATCCCATGTTGTATGGGAAGTTACTTATGTACATTTCAACTCTCTTTTTGTCAGTACATAAGCTTTATAAATGAGGCCTCAGGAGTCACTTCTCTTAATGGTAACATACTTCAACTTGCTTGGGTAAATATACATAACTCATCCAGATTTTTCTTCTTAGAGATTTAGATGATGATCTTGCATGCTTTCACAGGAATTATGAATGTGACTCTGCAATCGTTTAAATGATATAAACAGTGAAAGGTATTTCTATAGTATCCTGGAAGGTGGGATTTGACCAGGAGAACAAAGTTGTCTGGTTTGGATGAATAAGATGTAAAAGGTAGGATTTACTTGTGCTTCTTTTTGTTTTAAAAGATGATTTTTTTTTTCAAAGACCTTCTTAATTTAGCACTGCATTTGAAGATAGTTGGTGCAAATTATTGGCAAAGCCTCATTAAACTTTGTGAATTTGAGGATTAACTAAGAACTTTCTTTGACCCTTTGAAATTTTCCTTCCTAATATAAAGAACCTACAAAATGTAGTTTGATTTTTCTTGGACAGTGTCCCCTCCATGGGTTTACCCGTTCTGCCGGTCCTTTGTGAGTTGTGTCTCGTACCTGGACTGTGACAAGAACATTTACAGAATGAGCAGTTCCATTAAATCAGAGATGCTTTTTGGTACAGTTTTAACAGATGTGGCCTTTTACACTAATGGATAGCTTACTGATACAAGTCATTTTGATGCTTGTAGACACCCTTGAGTTTTGCTATTTTTGCAGAACAGAAAAAACAATCTTCTTTACAAGCTGATCTAAAGAGGTACATCTCAAATAGTGACTATTGAGGTTTTTGACAGATGGAGATGTTACCTCATTATTAATGTAAGAAGCTGTGCATCTTCCTTGGATACATAATATTAGGAACAGCCAATAGAGGCAGATTTATAAATATAATAATCAAGAAAAGAGATCTTCAAAGGGAGTACAAAAATGTTAAAACAAAAATCAGAAAAAAAACCATTGGGCTCCACGGAATGTTTAAAGCGTCAGCTGATTGCTCTTCAGAGGCTTAGGTGACCAAAGTGAACCCCAGAAACATTTTTCATCTTTGTCACTATCTTTCTTTTGGTTGGCTTGCTTTCTTTGGAACCACTCGTCACACTATCCCTAATCTTTAGCTCTTTTATGAGAGATTTCAGTGAAATTGTGATTTCTATATTACACATTTTTAACATGCTTAATCAATTTTAGAGTGCAGGGCCCTTTTCAGTTATATCATGTGGACAGTAGGAACCCTGGACACTTACATATTTTGTGATATAGCAACTGGATGAACAATCAGCCTTAATTTTTTAGAGAAAGCAGAATGGCTATTATTAATCAATCACAATTATTTAAGGAATTATACTCAGCTATTTAAGTTCAAGTAAAGCCAACTTGCTTTAACTTATCTTTGAAGCATCAAAAATCTTCCCAGCATATTTGCCTCCTCCTCCTTCATCTTCCACCACCTCTGCAGAAACTGCCTCCTTGGATACATGAGTTCTTACCTTTGTGTTCCTTTTACAACAGAGAGGTCTCCACCAAAAATTACATTTTTCAAATCATACTATCAATTTTCTAATTAGAGCTGGGAGAACTATTGAATTGAAACCTTAAAACTGTTGACAGTGCATGCAGACAGCTGATAAAACACACTCTAATAACCAGGAGAACGACGTGCCGAGGATGTTGCCACAAAACTCCTGGGATCTGACACCACTTTTTTCATCAGCGAACTTGATTAATCTTTAAGGGAAGCAGAGCACAGACTGATTTGTCTTGCTTTCAGTTTGCTACTGTTACAGCTCTTCATCAATCATTATGACTAAAGGCAAAAAAGTTTTACCAATAAATTTAAAAATATTTATATGTCTATCTGTGAGGTTGTTTTTCTATTAGAATCAAGAGTATATCTTTTTTTCTGTACTCTTTTCTATTGATTGATTGTTTTGTAGCAAAATATGGAATACTCATATGATAAATGCATTTTTTTCAAATGAAGCCTTGTGTTCTCTGCCAAGCATTTCCAACTTTAAGCAGTTTGAAATGATCTGAAATTAAAGTAAACCAGTTTTACTAGCATGGCTAGGTGCACAAAAGAGTCATGGAAAGCAAAAGATTACGGTTGTATTGAATAAGTTTAAATCAATTGGGACTTCTTGTCGTAACAACTAAGACTTCTTTAAAAAATGACTGGAATAGACTTGTGATTAAATATAATTTTAGAATTGTAAATAACAATAAAATCTTCCCATGGAAAAGAAAATCAAATCATTTTCTGGGCCCTGAGAATAAAGCAAGTAGTCTCACTTGACTAAAATAAACATATTTTACTCTACTAGATTATTAGTTTCACAATTTCAAAACCTGCTTGTGAAATATGATGTACTTACCTGGAATGTCCCTTATACATAAGGGCCATTACGCCAGTGACAGTAGAGTAATGTAAAAGTGACAATATTAAAAATAAATATAGACTATTCCTATTTTTAATTTGCAGTTCAACAATATATGTTCTTTGTGCAATAATAATAGTAGTAATAACTGAGTAGTGCATGTATGTATGTGGCACATGTCATACACTGAATGTGCTTTCAGAAAAATGGCAATAATAGTTACCATAAAATATATATATTAATAGGTTGTTTGCTTACTGAAATAATAATGCAAAAGAGTAAAAAAAGAAAGAAAGAAAGAAAGTAAACACATACAGAGTATTTGAAATAATAAATTATACAGAGTCATGTTAGGCCTTCTGATGTTTTCCTTTACACTCTTTGGAATAACACATTATTTTGCAAAGGGTTTAGAAAACTGTAAAACATTAATATTATGATATTGTACAAAGTTGTATGTTAACCACTTGCTGTAAAGGGCTGTGAAACCCTAACATCAACCTCCACCTAACAAGATTTATTTTCTACCTCAGCTTTGTTGGCTTAAAGTTTTATTTTCCTCTTGTTCATTGCCACCTGAACTAGGTCTCCTATTACCATGATTTATTTTTATTTTAGTACCTTCAATCAGATTTGTGTTCTATGTAGGTAAATGTTCCATTGTTATCTAAATTCTTCTTACTGTTTTACATTTGTAAACATTTGGAAATGATTAAGGCCAGCCCTTAGTTAACAGCACAAAGCAAGAACAAATGGGATTCAGTTGAATTGCCATTTGCTCCCCATCTAGATTTGGTATCTGTGGTATTTTGGTGAAAATCAGTGGTCTTTTATTTCATAACCTTGACTCCTTGCTTAATATTTCAACGCACGCAAACCAACCTCCAAAAAGGTGCCTGATGTACAAAAAATAAAACAAAGTGACACTTAACTTGGCTGTTGATGCTGATTTGCTGTATATCAGCGCACAACAAAGCAGCACATCACTAGGACAAGAATTGCTGGTCCATCAGTAAAAATGTGATCATAAGCAAGTTTCTTATCTGTTACTGAATTCTTCACTCTTCAGTTGTGCCCATGTGCCTTCATTTGGAGAAAAGATCGATTGACTGAATTGCCTTCTAACTTTAAACAGCAGCATTATAATATTATCTAATAAGCACATGTTATGATACACCCATGTAAAAGATGAAGAAAATGTTCTTTTCTTTAACAAGGTCACTGATGTCAGTTTTGGTAAGTTCAAGTCCTTTGAGTATCTCGCCATTGTTATTCATGGAGATTCTCAAGTTCTAGTATTATCCGTGTATAGACCTCCAAAATTCAACGTGTCTTTTTTTGAGGAATTCTCTGACTTAATGTCAATTTTAATTACTAACTATGACACACTCCTAATAGTTGGCGACTTTAATTTTCATATAGATAATCAGTGTGATCTAAAAGTAAAAGAATTTATGAACCTCCTGGATTCTTTTGATTTGAGACAGCTCGTAAATCAGCCTACACATAAAGCAGGTCATACGTTAGACTTAGTGATTACTAAAGGACTGAAAGTTGATATAAAACAGATCATTGATATTGGTCTATCAGACCATTTTCTTCTACTTTTTAATATAGAAATAATGATAAAAAACCACCATGAGAAGCATATTGTTAAAAAACGCTTCTTTGACTCAGCAGCAGCTTTAAAACTTACAAACATTCTAAGCAATCAGTCCGTTTATAGTGCCAACTATAATAGCGAGGATAATGTAAATAGTAAGGTGGAAAGATTTAATACTAAAGTGAGAGCTGCTGTTGACATAGTTGCACCTGAAAAGACAGTGAAAAAATCTTCTAGCATTGTTATACCATGGAAGACCCAAAGAGTGTCTGATTTAAAGAGAACATGCCGTAGAGCTGAGCGTAAAAGGAGGAAAACTAAACTATCCACTATGAAATATTAAAAGTTAAAATAACAGAATACAATAACACTGTCCGTCTTGAGAGGCACTGCTATTTCTCTAAGATTATAAATAACAATGCTAGTAATCCCAGAGTCTTATTTTCTACAATTGATCGCCTACTAAACCCAGGTAACTCAA
Source organism: Polypterus senegalus (assembly GCF_016835505.1). NCBI lineage: Eukaryota > Metazoa > Chordata > Cladistia > Polypteriformes > Polypteridae > Polypterus > Polypterus senegalus. The sequence goes on from NC_053160.1 coordinate 133,671,891, forward strand.
AGGAATGCCTCCTAAGTACTTCCAGTAAAACCTGTGAGGCTATCGCTGTATTTTTCAATCAAAAAATTAATGATATTAGAAATAACATAGTATATCCCTCCAACACTAAGGATCCTCCTAAACCCCAGCATTCTGTTATAAACAAATTAAACTCTTTCACTAGGATAGATTTACCTGATTTACAAAAATAATACCTCAATTAAAACCCTCCACCTGCGTCCTTGACCCAATACCAACAAGGTTTTTCAAAGAAGTATCGGGCGTGCTAATTGATAATGTTCTTGACATAGTAAATTCGTCATTAGATACTGGGGTCTTCCCAGAGCTGTAGTTAAACCCCTTCTTAAGAAACATAATCTTGACCCTCGCTCTTGAAAATTTTAGACCCATCTCTAACCTGCCTTTCTTAAGTAAAGTTCTAGAGAAGGCAGTCATTATGCAGTTAAATGACCACCTCAATAAACATGCTATTCTTGATAAATTTCAGTCGGGTTTTAGAACAAATCACAGCACAGAAACTGCACTCGTTAAAGTAGTAAATGACTTTGGGTAAATGCAGACAAAGGCCATTTATCTGTTCTCATCCTCTTAGATCTGAGTGCTGCATTTGACACCATTGATCATAATATTCTTAGAAATCGCCTTAGTCAATGGGTGGGCCTCTCTGGCAGTGTCTTAAATTGGTTTGAATCCTACCTGACAGGGAGAAAATTTTTGTTAGTTGTGGTAATTACAACTCAAGACACATGATATCCATATGGTGTTCCACAAGGCTCTATCCTGGGTCCGCTGTTATTATCAATCTACATGCTTCCGTTAGGTCAGATTATCTCAGGGCACAACGTGAGCTACCACAGCTATGCTGATGACACACAGCTGTACTTATCAATAGCACCTGATGACCCCGATTTTCTTGATTCACTAACACAATGTCTGACTTGTATCTCAGAATGGATGAATAGTAACTTTCTCAAGTTAAATAAAGAAAACTGAAATCTTAGTGATTGGCAATAATGGATACAATGAGGCTATTAGAAATAAACTGGATACATTAGGATTAAAAGTCAAGACGGAGGTAAAAAGCTTAGGGGTATTGTTGACTGTAATCTGAATTTTAAATCACATATTAATCAGATCACTAGGACAACATTTTTCACTTAAGAAACATAGTAAAGTTAGACCTCTTATATCTGAAAGATGCTGAGAAATTAGTTCACGCATTTGTTTTCAGTCGACTAGATTACTGTAATGCACTCCTCTCAGGACTACCCAAAAAAGACATAAATCATTTGCAACTAGTGCAGAATGCAGCTGCTAAAATCCTAACCAGGAAAAGAAAATCCGAACACATTTCTCCAGTTTTATTTTCACTACACTGGTTACCTGTGTCATTCAGGATTGACTTTAAAATTCTGCTTATGGTTTATAAAGCCTTAAATAATCTCACCCCATCTTATATATCGGAATGTCTGACACCTTATATTCCAAACCGTAACCTTAGATCCTCAAATGAGTGTCTCCTTAGAATTCCAAGAACAAAAGTAAAATCTGGAATAGCCTGCCAATAGGAATTCGCCAGGCTAAGACAGTAGAGCACTTTAAAACACTGCTGAAAACATATTACTTTAACATGGCCTTTTTATAACTTCAATTCAACTTAATTTAACTTAATCCTGATACTTTGTATGTTCAATTCATCATAATAACTATTCATGGTGGCTCTAAAATCGGTACTGACCCCTACTCTCTCTTCTGTTTCTTTTTTCCGGTTTCTTTGTGGTGGTGGCCTGCGCCACCTCCACCTACTCAAAGCATCATGATGCTCCAGCAATGATGGATGGATTAAAAGGCAGAAGTCTACGTGACCATCATCATTAAGTCCTTCCATGAGAGCCCTAAATCCAAAGAGGACTGTTTCATTTATGTTAGGTAGAATGCCCAGAGGGGACTGGGCGGTCTCATGGTCTGGAATTTTATTTTATTTTTTTCTCAAGCCGCCTGGAGTTTTTTTTTTTGTTTTTCTGTCCCCCCTGGCCATTGGACCTTACTCTTATTCTATGTTAATTAATGTTGACTTATTTTGTTTTCTTATTGTGTCTTTTATTTTTCTATTCTTTATTATGTAAAGCACTTTGAGCTACTGTTTGTATGAAAATGTGCTATATAAATAAATGTTGTTGTTGTTGTACCAGCATATTCAAATTAGAAAATTATATCAATATATAATATTTAACTTTATATTTTGTTTAGCTGATAACAGTTTACCTATTAGAAGTCCTATTTCCTTTAACAAAGTATCCATCCTCAACTCTTAATGTGTTTAACACTAGAATTACCAGAGCCTATGAAAAAACTCGTAGATCCGTCCCACTTTAAATCGCTTCTTAAATCCGTCCGCACCTCTCCGCCAGCGTCTTTTGTCCTGTTAATATGCAGATTAAAAGCAGCAAGCAGCTGGCTATTCTATCCCCCACCGTCGCAGAACATGCACGAACTTGTCTCAGCTCATGCCTTGATTGATCATCTGGGAGTGAAGTGGTGATTTAGAGTGGAAATAATAGATCATTTTTAGAACACCACGCATTTCATGTGTTTTCCGTTTCTACAGTAATCTGTATAAACACATTGTTAAAACAGAAACTTTTCATATTTTAGTAATAAATGTTACAAAATGTAGGCATAAACTATAGAATATATGAAGCCTGATTTCCAAAGATCAAATAAACACTTTCACAAAAGGTTGAGACAGTTTTTTCGTATGCTTTGGTAATTCTAGTGTTAACTATTTTGGGACTTTACGTAATACTTAATACAGAGGTATGCTTCTGGACTATTCAATTATCTGAATACTCATGGAATGCTTTTTAGTCATTATATGTAAACAAAACTACCTGATTAAAGGAACTTTTCTGTTAGATTCCTTCAGTCTGCCCTGATACTTTGAACAAGGCACATAAGGCTCCATCAGCTGGTGTAAATTAAGGAAGTTTAGAGTTTATTTATAGTGATGGTTCAGGACTCATTTTTTTTTATGTCCTACATATTTTCTACAACACCCACCACACCTCATAATGGTGTTAGATATACTTTTTCTTTCTTTTCAATATTCTGTAACAGCAAATACTATTCTATACCCTACAAGGTAATTAACTGCTTCCCAGCCATAATAACATACATTTTCTATCTATATCTTTATACTTTAAGAACTTAATTGTGCAGCCTAATGCCAGTCCATCACAAAAAGTAATACAACGTGAAATGGCATAACAGCAGTCCATCACGAGTAATAATAAAATATAAAATATAAATACAGAAATATTAATTCAGTCGAGCGAACAACAGCATGTGTCTCATTCTGTACAATTTATGGAGCATCAGTTGTTTTTGCTTGTTCTCTACTTGTACTTTCACAGATTAATTATAGTATATGTCAATCTGCTTATACAGTTAATAACCACTAATTAGGTAATGCAAACAAAAAAGAATCAATTCATTAATTAACAGTTTTGCGTTTGGAACTGCAATATTATCACTTGATACTTTGATAAGGCTCACTATTATTTTAATTACCTTTCTCTGTAGATGGGGTTTCCAGGGGTCTCATGAATAACGCAGTGCGTAGAATTCAAATTAAAACAAGGCGTACGGACAAAAGTGGAAATGTGCATACGCACAAAAAAATCCAGATGCATAAGTCTGTGCGAGTACCAACTTCCACGTTCTTCCGCTCCATAAATCCTGATCAGCGTGAAAAGTAACGCACGTGCACGCGCCTGCTGCCCCACTCCAACTCCTCCCAGAATTACGCCTCTTTGAATATGCAAATCAATATAAATAGCCCCAGCAAGAATACAGCACAACATACAGCGCAACATTTTATCTGTATAATGTAATAAACATATTTTGTCATTTCATCTTTAAATGATATCATCATCATATGTAAATATGCGCTAAAGTAGAGCAGCTTGTGCAATATTATAAATGTATTGCAAGTTTACAGTGAAGTAATTGTACTTATAAGTACAAACAGTTCTACAAGGAGTACTTGATGGACTGATTGATTGCATTTATAGTTCTTGGAATGAAACTGTTTCTGAACCGCAAGGTCAGTACAGGAAAGGCTCTGAAGTGTTTGCCATATGGGTGCAGTTCAAATAGGCAGCATGGCTGAGGCAGTGTGTGCTAGATGCTGTATACTAATAATTCTCTTTCCGATCAGCTGCTGTAGAGCTGTGATTCCCCACACAGATACAGTGATATAAATACTCCAAGTGGTGCAGTGAGAGTAATATGGAAAAAGATGATCTGTTGTGGCAACCCCTATCGGGAGCAGCTGAAAGAAGAAGAAGGTGCAGTGAGAGTAACAATACTAAAGCAGTTATGGTATTTAGAATAGTTTGAACATTCTGTGGACCATTATATTGTTACAGGTTAATTCCAATCAGATGCCTTAAACTAATAAATAAACAATATGCGGTAAATTTCAGTGTATATGATAAAGCCGAGTCAGGGATGTAGATCTAAAAATGAAAGGGAAACCACACAGGAATAAAAACACTGCTTTGATGCTGGGTGCTGCCAGTTTGCAAAACTGAGCAGAGAACTTGCGTACTCCAGGGTTTGAGCTAGCGTGAAAATGTGCGTGGCCTTACGCCAAGTTTAGGTTTTATACATTGTGATTTTAGTGTGGAAACGGGTGTACACAACATTTTTGTGCAAACATACTGTTTATACATGAGGCCCCAGGTTTTTTAGGGTTATGTCAAGGTAACTAAAGTAAACTCTTTTTAAAAAAAGGAATAAATTAATGTATTGATAAACATAAGGATTAATGAAACATGTTTTGTTTATTTGCATATCATGTAAGTTGAGACATAAGACCAACAAACATAAAGCACGGAAGAGGAAAGTTGTTTTTTTCTTTTAGAGATTTTCAGAATTTTCTTTATTTTATGTAGTTGTTCATTTTGTCATCTTATCCGTACATTAGCTGTGGATGAGAGAAGACTGAATGTTAAAAATGTTTTTGTCTCCATATTAGTCAAAGCTTGTAAAAGCCAAAGATTTACCTGACGCAGCAAATAATGAGCCAATCATGAGCTTGTTACACATGTGAAAGCAGTTGCTAAGTTTGCAGTTTACTAGAGTGTCCAGCAGGAATCATTATCTTCATGGATGGATCATGTTCAGTGCTGGGAATTACATTTTGAAAAGGTGTTTTCACAGGTCCCTTCAATCTTCCATGCCCTCCAGCTGCTGTTCACTTTTTTTTCTCTTTTGTAATCACGCTAATTTCTCCCTTCTCATGGTGGTGCTGTTGATGGGGAAGCCATGGTTGAAGCAAGCAAAACTAGAAATAGGATAAAAATAGTTCACAGCACTGTCTATCCCTTTGAGAAGCGCAGCATAAAAATTATACTAAGAAAAATTGCCAATGTACTCTAAGTTGAGAGTGAAAGAGCACTGCTCAGAAAACTAACATAGGGAGAATGGGCAGCAGACAGCCTCCAGATATGGTCATGGAACCCATGACGCGTGAACTGTAAAACTGCATGCCACAATGCTTCAAAGTCATATTAAGCAGTGCTTGCAAATCAACTGTAGCCTTGAGTCCCTCATCAAACATGTTGTTCTCACTAAAGTCACTAAAGTAAAGCTCTCTTCAGAATATGACTATATATACTATACATGAGTAGAACACTCTACATCTCAGGTATCCAAAGTTAATGACTCTTTCACTTTATGCAGCTCGATAGAAGAGGAATATTTGATAAAATAAGAATAACTGAGCTGCTTGTCTTGGTGTATACACGTGCAAATACATACTTTAATACTGAAAAAAAGCAGATAACATAGGAACATGATTTCTTTGAAAGTTAATACCTTTGGGTATGTAAAAATACCATTATTGGTTTTAAATGACTTGTGGGTTTATTGCATCATACACAAACAGCTTTGAAATATGGTGATGTCCCCTTGTACATACTGTAAGTGGTTAATATAGCATGTCATTTATCCACTGAGTTTCAGAAGGTAGGTTGAGATTCTTCTAGTTAATCAAGGTAAGTCTACATGCTAGTAGTCTGGTATAGGCTGTTGCAATTGATTTATACCCATGCACTTTAAATACTTCAAATATCAATGTTACTGGATTAGGAGTAACTATTTCCTGTTAAGTTGGTAATTTATATTATTGCATTACAAATGTTCTGGTTCATGCCTATAATAATGATGTTGTGATTTTAAAACAGGTTGTCCAGTTTCTCTTGTTGTCAAAATATTAAATTCTGATTGTAAAGCCAGTATTTTCTTATAAAGTAACTCATTAGTAGATATGCTATATTAATGTTCTACAGTATTTTGGAAATCTCTGTAATCAGTTCTGACACCTTCCTAGTTCCTAGATATGAAATAATTTTTTCTCTTAAAACAGCCTTCATCAATTGCCAAAGTGGAGGAGTCTCAAAATATTGATTGATTTGATTTGAGATGAATTCTCAGTTGGCAAATTGAGTATGTAGGATATAGTGATGTAAGCTTCAAAACAAGAGGAGTGTGGTCACAGATGACAACAGTATGATATAACAAGATTTGATAGTGGGGAAGAAATTAATATCAATGAAGAAATAATTAGTTCTTGAGTAACAATAATGTACAGGTAACAAAAAATAATATTCTCTTGAATTACACTGTGCTTTGCATCTAAATGGCTGTGTAATTATTATTTTACATGTTTTAAATTTAAACACAAATTCATTAAAAAAATCATTAATCAATGTTATTAATCTATTAGGTTAGCCATAAATTTTCTCAAAACCTATGTGTACTTACCTTTTTCTATTACTTATTTTTTTTAAAGTATATTATTAATAAATTGTTTTCCTACCAAGAGTTGTTTTTTGTTTATGAATGGAGATGGCAGATTTGTAAAATACAGATTATTATTACGTGTTGTGAGATGAAAATAACTCAAAAATGTCCCAAAATAAAATAAAAGTCCCACACAGAGGGGGATTACCGTAAACCTCCAGTTTCTGCACAAATGGGTAGACAAAGAATATTTATAAATTAGAATTTATTCAGCAAAAAATGGAAAATTACAAGAGAATACTCAAAAGAGCAAAATGAGATAAAACACATTTACCAAAGTGGCATCTCTAAGCAAACAATTTCCAAAACACAACCCATAACTCGTAATCCTTAAATAGAAGCAGGAAGTCAGCAAAACCCAAAGAAATAAAAAGAAATAACAATGCTTAGAATATCCCAAAGATGGAACTCTGGAGAGAGCAACATACAATTGTCCATGACTGAAAACTGGTTTTGGCAGATACAGGCATATCTTTTTGAAAGTTTGGCCCTGTGCCTTATTAATTGTCATTTCAAAGGCCAATCTAACAGAAAAATGTCTGTGTGTAAAAGTAAAAGGCAAATTTGAATCTGATGGGGTCAGGGAAATCCGGGGGAAAAGGACAGTTTGTGAGGTAGCAGCTGCGATAGTTTTACACTTCAGTACATTGCAGTGAATGCTGGTGACAGTCAGGCAGGCGGGCAAGCCAACAAAAACACTACGCTCTTAGTATGGTATGAATCAGGTTTTTGTAGACAAAGGTTTTCCCTCTTCCTGCAGGGCCATCTAAGAAGAAGCATGTTTGTCGTGGATGGGAATCGCTGTATGCAGCGTGTAAAACAGTTTACGAGGCTGGACGCGGGAGGAGGGTTAGACTTGGCGGGCGGGGCTCTGTCGTGAGTATCCCATGACATGGGAGGAGGGTTATAGTTGGCCGGCGGGGCTCTGTTGTGCGTATCCCTATCCAATGGTCTCTATCTTACGTGCCATGGTTGACTTGGTATATAGAAAAGCAGCCAGAACTGAAAAGAACAATGAAAAGTCAATGTGGCTCAGAGGTGCATGTGGACTGTAGCAGAGACGAAAGCGACTGAGGCTGTGTTTGGTGAGGTATTGCGTGTGGGCACATGAGCAGGCAGTGCGCATGCCTCAAAAGCGAGGGTGGACGCGGGAGGAGGGTTAGACTTGGCGGGGGGCTCTGTCGTGCGTATCCCATGACGCGGGAGGAGGGTTAGAGTTGGCGGGCGGTGCTCTGTTATGCGTATCCCATGGTCTTAGAGTTGGTGGGCGGGACTCTGTGAGTTGGCGGGTGCTTAGTGAATTATATATATAGATTTGACATAAACATATGAATAAATAACAGAATCGACAGTTCCCATATGTTAATCACCCACAGGTATACCATAAACAGGGACAATAAAAATGCTGTTATGAACGTTTAAATGTTTCATACATTGTTATAAAATATATTTCCTTTTGAATTACTAAGTAAATGGGCCATTCCAAGCATTGCTCAAAGGAACGATGTAAGTTAATTAAAAAAGTTGATTGAAGAGGGGTAAACATATCAAGAAGTGCAGCAAATTATAGGAAGTTCAACTAAAATGATCTCAAATGCTTTAAAATGGCAACAAAAACCTTAAACACGTGAAAGAAAACTAGCAACCACTGTTAAAATGGATCGAAGAATAGTCAGAATGGCAAAGATTCAGCCAATCATCACCTCCAGAAATATCAAAGATGATCTAAAATTACCTGTAAGTACTGTTACAGTCAGAAGTTGTTTGAACAAAGCTAAGCTATCAGCAAGAAGCCCCCATAAAGCACCATTGTTGAAAAAACAACATTTGCAGAATTGGTTAAAATTTCCAGAGGAACACATTGATTAGCCCAAAGAGAAATGGCATAACATTGTGTGTATTAATGACAGTAAAATTTTTCCATTTTGTGTCTAATGGTCATCCATGGTATATCAAATGTACCAGGTACTAAATCCAATCCACATTTCACTGTGAAGACAGTGAAGCATAGTGTCACAAATGTTATGGTATAAGGATATATTACAGTGTTGGGCCTATTTATCATATACCAGGGATCATGGGTCAGTTTGAATACATCAAAATACTTGAAGAAACTACAGTATGTTTCCATATGCCAAAGAGAAAATGCACCTGAAATGGGTGTTTCAACAAGACAACGACCCCTAACCCATGAGTAAGCAAGCAACATTTTGTTCCTGAGTAAAAAGCCTGAGATAATGGAGTGGCCAGCTCAATCCCCTGACCTCAACTCCATTGAAAACTCAATTGTTAATGCTTTCATTTGGATTTGTATGTGTAATGTTACCACTACATTTGAAAAATGGAAATAAAAACTATTAGAAAATGTTTCACTTTATTCACTTTTTTAATGCATTTTAATTTAATGCATTGCTATATTGTAACACAACTGTACAGTACATATGTCTATGTAACTGTGTAATGTAACTTTTTGCTTAAATTCTATTTAGACTACAAAATACATTATAATAAAACAATGTAAATCAAGAATTGTATCATTGCGCTTTTGCTGAAAAAGATTAAATGTCAAGGTCACGAATCATATCATAAAGTAATTGTAAGCAAGTATGATTAAAAATAACATCTAGGTGAAGTCACAATATTTATCATTAATTCACCAATATTTTCAAAAGCAGTTTAAATTATTGCTGATATGTTTATAAACCTCTTAGAAGACTAAAGATTTGGGAATCATGATAGAATGGTAACATACCAATACATGCTACTGTCTTTTGTTAGACCCAAGGTTTAAACAGCTAACATCGTTTTCCAAAACTGAGAACTCTTCTGTTCTCCTATAACAAAATTATGACTTAAATTTTTATTGATTTTTTCAAGACATTAAAAGTACATCATAAACTAGAAGTTATGCACAATGTGCCTCAGTGACTGATTTTGCTTATATCTGATCTAAAACATATATCACATTTTCTGTTGCAGGAAATATCTGATAACATATTGTGTGTTCCAATGGGAAGCTTACTGTAAGTAGTGTTTAGAAAAACAAGGAAATGTTTGATTAAAGCTAAGTCATACTGTAAATATCAAATGGTGAGGCTAGAAAAAGACATTCAAAACAGTGGAATACTAAGACTCAGTTTTGTTCCCAGTCAAATAAATTAAAATGTTTGCAGAACTGACCTGGAAATCCATTTGTATATTTTGAAAGTGGCACTATTATCTTGCACCGTATTATGGAATATTCCTGCAACATTATCCTCAGCTCCACAAGTAACAGCTGTTAGAGTTATATTAATATTTTTTTTCCACTGAGAAATTGCAACATGTCAATTTCTAATTTGAAACAGAAGTGGAAGCACTGTAGGTGCTGTATATGAGCTCAAAGAGAAGGTTATTAATGTTAGGATCATATTTAGAACATTTCCAGGCTCCACTGAACTGAATAATGTGATTCTCTCTAATGACTTGTATTTTGCTTCCAATTCATTACCAAACCCCTAATTAGTCAAGCGACAACCTGAGTTTTTTTTAGAAGTGTTTACATATACTTCAAAGTATATGCCTACCTTTACACATTTAAATAAGTGGCTCCAGGCATTGAATGAGGGGTGAATGAGAACAGTGGGTTCATATATCGACCTGATCTCTGTTTGTATGTGTGTGGATGTGTCTTTCTTTGTTCTTTTGGAGTTCTTCTCCGGGTACTTTGGCTTTCTTCTCACGTCATAAAGATATCTGTATTAGGTTATGTGATGACTTTAAATTGGCTGAGTGCGCCCTTTAATAACCTAGTGCTTGATCCAGAGCTAGTTCATACCTTGCACCTGATGTTTCTTGGATGGGCTGTGCGTTTTTGCAAACCTAAGTCTAGGTTAGTCATTAAATGGACAGATAAACACAAAATGAAGGTACATAAATAAACAGTTTTTACTGGTATACATTTTTGCAGTGAACACCTGACCACTACTGTATGACAGTGTTAGAAAAATGACTTGTTATGGCACTTGATAAATTATTGATATTCATATACTCTATCTAGCAACCATCTTTATCCAAAGAAACTTACAGAATCAATGTTTATATGCAGTAATTACAAAAATTGATTACAGGATACAACATAAACAGGCGAGAACAAGAGAACAAAAATGAAACTAGTACATAGCAACCAAAATAAAGTCTAAATACAGCCAACAGTCTTACAAATGCAGCGTATAGCAAGTTGATCATTGTTTAAATTGTGGCAATTGTAATTCCAGGAGAAGAGTGTAAGTGCTGAAACATTTGGGATGAGTGGGACAGTCCACCCCCCCCCTTCCTAGCAGATGACAGTGTTTTACAAAAATGAAAATAGTAAACACATCTCAATAATTGAACACGTTATTAAAATTAGCAAACTCATATTTTGTTCCAGTTTCCATTATATATGCAATGCAACTTCTTATCGATAAATGTTTTTTATTTTAGAGTTTGAGAAATTTTCCTTGTGCCTGGTGCTACTAGCATTTATGCAGGTTTTCTGGGCTTGCCTTTTGACCCCACAATGTTTCCGCATACCTATGCACATCTGCACTCTAAACTGTTCAGTTCTGCCTTTAGCCTTGAATGATATACAGTAATCCCTCCTCGATCGCGGGGGTTGCATTCCAGACCCCCCCGCGATAGGTGAAAATCCGCGAAGTAGAAACCATATGTTTGTATGGTTATTTTTATATATTTTAAGCCCTTATAAACTCTCCCACCCTGTTAACATTATTAGAGCCCTCTAGACATGAAATAACACCCTTTAGTCAAAAGTTTAAACTGTGCTCCATGACAAGACAGAGATGACAGTTCTTTTTCACAATTAAAAGAAAGCAAACATATCTTATCTTCAAAGGAGCGCCGTCATAAAGGAGCGCCATCAGGAGCAGAGAATGTCAGAGAGAGCAAACAATCAAAAAATCAATATGTGCTTTTAAGTATACAGAAGCACCGCGATAAAGCGGCATTTTGTAGAGGAGCGTCCGTGTCCTCTGTGCAAACAGCCCTCTGCTCACACCCCCTCCGTCAGGCAGAGAGAGTGAGAAAGATAGAGAGAAACAAACAAGCACCGTGCGGGAAACATATCTTATAGCATTGAGGAGTTTTAGTTAATATCTAATACATGCTCTGATTGGGTAGCTTCTAAGCCATCCGCCAATAGCGTCCCTTGTATGAAATCAACTGGGCAAACAAACTGAGGAAGCATGTAACCTAAATTAAAAGACCCATTGTCCGCAGAAAGCGGAACCAGAAAAATCTGTTATATATATTTAGATGTGCTTACATTTAAAATCCGCGATAGAGTGAAGCCGCGAAAGTCGAAGCGCGATATAGCGAGGGATTAGTGTACTGTAGCTCTTTCATATTACTACCACTTGAATTATCTGTGATGCAATTTAAAGGCCGTGTGAACGTGTAAGTCTTGCTGCATCAGAATAGTTGTCATCAACATTATTAGGAGTCATGTTAATTTAAGTATAATAAAATTTAACACCTTTCCTACTGAACAAAAACTGAAAATTAAATGTTTGGGACCACATTGGCCTATAAGAATTACATTCTATGCCTTTGGGTTGAAATTGTTAAGGTGTTGACTGTTGGCTGTTTTACATTAGCTGGGCAGTGCACTGTTTGATAAGATAATAGTCATTAGAGTTTTTAGTGTTGAGTATTTGATGTATGTAGAATACTTTCCCCTGCTGCTTGCACTAACCAAATAGCCAGTTATTATATCTTCACTTTCTGTATGTTTTTATGGCATTATTTAGCTAATATTTTATCATTGCTGATGCTGGTTGTGAAATGTCTTACTTACGGCTCCAATGATGATTTTTTTTTTAAACATGTCCTTTGGCCCGAAGCTTACTTGGGGTCAAAGAGAACACCATCTACACTCACTTGCGCAGACCCAGTGAGTTGATCCAAACTAGGATGCTTCCCATGACTTACTGTCACTCATGTTGCCAGTCCAATGAATATAAGCAGAGGTGCAGATCATGCCAGAGCCATAAATACTGCTTTGTAAGTGTGTGATTATATTCCTCACTTGCTTATTCTACCTCCATCGCTTTTACTGCAACTGTCGCCCACATATACAGTATACACCTTCTGAAAAAATACTTTTATAGCTGGCTTCTCAGGAAGGCTTCACCACTTTTCAATGTCTGCACACACTAAACCCTACCAGAATTTTAATACTAAAATACCATTGGTTGAACGTATAAAAGTTCCAAGATGCATTTTCAAGAGATGTATTATTAAGAGCTGCCTGAACACTAATAAATTAGGAAGAGTTCAAATGGTCATGGAAAGCTTATTTGATATATTGGGAGTAAGACCCAAGAAACATTGTCCATTTTGAGCATATTTACTGTAGTAGGAGGAAGATTTAGAAATTAAGCTGAAGCAGAACAAATGTTTCTTTGGAGGACAAATGGAGAGACCACATAGTGAAAGTGTTAGGAATGGAGTTATGTAGACTGCTGTTGATCAAGACAAGACTCTGACCACATCTCATCAGTTTTAGTGTTGTTACATTGGTTATGCGTGTCCTTAAGAATTGACTTTAAAATACTACTAGTGATGTATAAAGCCTTAAATAATATTGCTCCTTCCTATATCCATCTACATTCAATGTGATAATCTTAGATCTTCTAATAGTGGCCTGCTTATAATTCCTAGAGTCAAGCTTAAAAGAAGTGGTGAGGTGGCCTTTTCCTATTATGCACCAAAAATCTGGAATACTTTACCATCCGATATACACCAGACTAATACTGCGGAACATTTTAGGAAACTCCTAAAATCTCACTTTTTTAATTTTGCTTATTTGTAGCTTCAGTTCAGTTCCACTTTTAATAACCTAGATATGCATACAATTATCATTCTTTTCAGTGAATCTGCAATCATTATTAATCTTTTCTCTGTTCTCTTTTCTGGCTCTTCCATAGTGTGTTCTATACCATCACCACCTGATCAAAGTCCTGTGCAAAAACCTGAGACATCAGAATGAAAGTGGATACTTCAAGCTATCACAAGAGTCACTGTGTCAAATTCTTTAAGATGAAGTCTAACAAAAAACAAAAAAATGACTTAAGAATATTTATGTTAAGCAGAAGGTCCAGTGAAGGCTGGATAGTCTTTTGTCCTGCAGATTTTGTTTTTTTTTCTTCGGCTTGACTGGAGTTTTTTATTTTTTTCTTTCCATCCTGTCCATCTGACCTTATCATTGGTCTGTCATTTAGTAACTTAAAAAAACAATTCTATACTTAAGGACTTTACTTCTTTTAATTATAAATCTTTCTTATGTACATGTTCTTTATTTATTCATTATCATTCTTATCCATCCATCCATCCTAATTTAATTTATTTTTCTTTGCATATAACTACTTCTTTGCTATGTTGTAAAAAACTTTGAACTACGTCCTTTGTATGAAAATTTGCTAAAGAAGTAAATGTTGTTGCTGTTGTTGACTTCAGTTTGGGCCTAGCAGCAAGTGAAAGGTAGTATGAAGACAGAACAAAACAGAAGAGTAATATGGGAGAAGTAAGGAACACAATATACCATTCTGCCTCTGGATGACTTTGAACAGGTTAGACTGTAGTTGCTAACAGCCCTACTAGGAGTTTGAACAAAGAGCCGTGGAACTTAGCTAAGAAATGGTCATACCTTAGGGAGTGGTGAAGTAAAAACTAACTGATCTATGTTAGTGAGGAAATGGCTTGATTGATAGATGATGAGCTACTCAGATTTACTGTGTAACCTGTAGGTGAAGTGTTAGTGAAACAACAAAGGTCAAAAAATGTCTGTCACCCTACTTGCTAGCAGAGGTTATTCCAATTACTCTTCACTACAATTAAGCTATCAGTTGAACTGAATATTGCTGACATTTTATTAGGCTTTTGAAACTGGAATGTGATCCATAGTTAAAAATATCTGTTAACTCTTTGAGGGCTGAATATTATATCCAAAAACCAGTTTCTGAAAAGCAAAGGTTTCACACAGAAATCAACATAAAACGCCTGTTGCTGCATGCTGTGGCTGCCAGTTTGCGAAGAATGTGCAGCAGGTTTGCTGCCAGGCTGTCTTCACGTGGCTGGGGCAGCAGCAGCAGCAGCAGTGATCACAGTCGCAGTGCATTTCAATGTGGTTTCTACCTCTTATCATTGTTAAGTGGCAGTTCTACCAGGTGAACATTGTCAGTACCACAATTAGCTGGGGACCAATCAGCTGGAACCTCACATTCGTTTTCGATCACTTGTATCAAAATCAGAGTCCAACAAGTCATAGTCCAGTTCAGAGATAATAGGCAAAATGTCATCTGCGGAGTATTTTGCTTTACGCATTTGCTTTGATCTCTCACCAGATGTCAGCCCCATTTTTGCCATTGTTTGCGCCTTGCTACTCATGCAAGCACAGGAAATCTCGGTCAAACTAATGAAACTAACGTTCCTTCAGACAACGAGAGTCCAACTAAAACATAACAGTTGGTTTTGTCACAGTTTACAGTTGATTACCATTGTTAACTCCTCCTTTTGACAAAAGTCAACATCAGCCCTGAAAGAATTAAGTAAATATATGAACAGCAACTTAAATGCACTGAATTGCAGACCAGAAACATAATTTAACATATATCCTTCTTGAGGAATAGGAGTGAAAATTTGTATATTGATCAGAGGCACAGAGTTAATTTACCTCACATAAAATTTGTAATTTTAGGTACAAGATAATAAATGAATTTAATATCTTATCTTTGCATTTTCAATGAAAGAATTTTATTTGAATGAGGCTAATGGCAAACTAAGTGATTTTGTACATGATGCTACTTCATTCATAAATCAGACAGAAACTAATGTTTTCCAGTTTTTGCCACACTACAGCTACAGTACATTACCACATTAGCAGAATCAATCTGTACCAAAGTAGTTTCTTTGAGTATATGGTGTAAATAGATTTTGGGTAATTTTTCTTTTTAGCTATAAGCATGTTTTGAGATGTCTCTATCCCTCAATGTGATATAAAATAATATAGAAAAAGGGAATCAAAACTAAAATAGTAAAAAGGAATCAGTTGCTTGGAAATAATTTGATTTGCTGTCAAGCTGCAATGTAATATCATTCTCAGGCCTTATATACATTTAAATGGATGTTGAGCTTTCCATTTATAAATCATACACTGTGTGTCAGCTGAAATGCATTTTAAGTCCAAGTGAATACAGAAACCATGACTGCAGTTATAACTACAGCTGTTAGACTTGATGATCAAAATCAATATTTGCTACTGAAGAGAAAATTGCAAGCACCTGAAATTTTGTCCAGTCTAGGAAAAAAACAGTGAATGCAAGGCCCTAAAACTGTGTTGAATTTATATGCTCTGCTCATACTTCCATATATCAGCAAGTCAAGCATAAACCATTTTGCAATGACACATACTTATTGATGCACCTTTACTTATAAAACACTTTCAAAAAGATATGTTTTCTCAGTCTTTCACATCTGATGCAGCAGAGCAGAAATCTCCAATGATTTACGGATTTTGAAAATTAACCCAAACATAACACATTAATGCAAAACATCAAGTAAGCTAATATGTTTAAAATTGGTTTTGAAATAGTTCATTTCCTTTAATCACACAGTTTTAGAAACTTTTATTTCTCATGAGAAATAGTTAATGATTTCAATGCCCCTTTTTCAAATCCAGTTTGCCAAAGAACACAATGATCTGAATGTTCCTTAAATAGAAGTACAGTATGGAATCTCAAGTTGTGTACGTGGAAGCTGTTGATTTTGCACTCACCTGTCAGGTGGCTGATAACATTTTATAACAGTTTAACTTATTCCACATATTCTCTTTATCAGTTGTGTGGCACTGTATTCACAGTTTACTTAAGTAATTATTTAATAAAAATGTAAGCTTTCACAAGTTTATGAAACAACTGCAAAACCCTGAAATACGATACAGAAGTATATAGTATATAAAAAGCATTTTGTTAAAGCCATAGATACTGTAGTGTACCTTATTGGGATAATTTGTTTTCAGGTAAGGTCCATAAAATAAACATGATATTAACAATACTAAACAAATTTATATAAAATTCTGAAAAATACTTAATGTTAATGAGGATGATTTTTTAATACTTAGGTCAGCATAGTAAAAAACTACTGTGGAAATTTCAAATAGTTCTTTAATAAACCTTGTGAGGTTTTACATAGTAAGGCATAACGACAAAAAAATTTTAAGTGGCATTGTAGATCAACAACAACAACTATGTATTTCTTGTATAGCCCAAAATCACACAAGGGAGTGCTGCAATGGGCTTTGACTGTTTTTTGTTCCTTGGCTCAGTAAAAAGACAAGAAAAAACTCCCTAAAAACCCTTGATGGGAAAAAATGGAAGAAATCTTGGGAAAGGCAATTCAGAGATAGACCCCCTTCCATACCAGGTATGTTGGATGTGCAAACAGGGTTAAAAATTGGGTAAATACAATACACAAAACAGAACACAACCAATCCTGTAGAGCTAGATGGCTAATCTATCACTGCCACCTCAGAAATACAATACTATAAGGAACTACAAGGCAAACTCCAAGAGTAGAATATACCACTCACTAATTACAAAACTGTCAGATATTAGGGTACAGATACAAATACATAAAAAGGCAGTATATCTCATAAAATAAAAGAATAACAACAGTATTTATCCATAAAAAATATTAAGATCAGTGGTTAGTGCTGCTTTCTCATAGCTTTAAGGTCCTGTGTTTAATCTTAGCCCAGTCAGTTCTGTTTCACTCTTCATTGAGTACTTGTGTGGGTTTTTCTTTAGGTAATTTGGTTTACTTCATACATCCCAAATATGTTCAGATTAGGTTTAATGGCTACTTTGTATTGGTCCGGGTTAATTGTTTAGATGAGCGTGTCCAGGAAGGGAGCCCTGTACATAAATTTGTAATCTTCAATGCACTTGTTGCGAGGACAGGACAAAACCTTTTATTCTGCTGGAATCCAGGCACTTCCAGGCAGGTGGCACAAGTGCATTGATAAGGATGGAGACTGCATTGAGAAATGACATTATCAGCTTGTTCCATTTTCTAATAAATCTCATTTTCTAACTTTAGCTTGACTCTCCCTCATGTATACAGTCATATGAAAAAGTTTGGGAACCCCTCTCAGCCTGCATAATAATTTACTCTACTTTCAACAAAAAAGCTAACAGTGGTATGTCTTTCATTTCCTAGGAACATCTGAGTACTGGGGTGTAGGTACCCTTGTAATTTTGCTGATCTGAATGCATGTAACTGCTCAGTACTGATTACTTGCAACACCAAATTGGTTGGATTAGCTCGTTAAGCCTTGAACTTCATAGACAGGTGTGTCCAATCGTGAGAAAAGGTATTTAAGGTAGTCAATTGCAAGTTGTGCTTCCCTTTGACTCTCCTCTGAAAAGTGACAGCATGGGATCCTTAAAGCAACTCTCAAAAGATCTGAAAACAAAGATTGTTCAGTATCATGGTTTAGGGGAAGGCTACAAAAAGCTATCTCAGAGATTTAAACTGTCAGTTTCAACTATATGGAATGTAATCAGGAAATGGAAGGCCACAGGCACAGTTGATGTTAAACCCAGGTCTGGCAGGCCAAGAAAAATACAGGAGTGGTATATGCACAAGATTGTGAGAATGGTTACAAACAACCCACATATTGCCTCCAAAGACCTGCAAGAACATCTTGCTACAGATGGTGTATCTGTACATCGTTCTACAATTCTGCACAATTTGCATAAAGAACATCTGTATGGCAGGGTGATAAGAAAGAAGCCCTTTCTGCACTCACACCACAATTTGCTTGTTGTATACAAATGCTCATTTAGACAAGCCAGATTAATTTTGGAACAAAGTGCATTGGACTAATGAGACAAAAATTGAGTTAATTGATCATAACAAAAAGCACTTTGCATGGCGGAAGAAGAACACAGCATTCCAAGAAAAACACCTGCTACCTACTGTCAAATTTGGTTGAGGTTAAATGATGCTGTGGGGCGTGTGGCTAGTTCAGGGACTTGGGTCCTTGTTAAAGTAGAGGGTCGGATGAATTCAACCCAATATCCACAAATTCTTCAGGATAATGTTCAAGCATCAGTCACAAAGTTGAAGATACACAAGTGGTTGGATATTCCAACAAGACAATGACCCAAAACACAGTTCGAACTGTACAAAGGCATTCATGCAGAGGGAGAAGTACAGTGTTCTGGAATGGCCGTCACTGTCCCCTGACTTGAATATCATCGAAAATCTATGGGGTGATTTGAAGCAGGCTCTCCATGCTCGGCAGCCATCAAATTTAACTGAACTGGAGAGATTTGGTATGGAAGAATGGTCAAAAATACCTCCATCCAGAATCCAGACACTTGTCAAAGGCTATAGGAGGCATCTAGAGGTTGTTATATTTGCAACAGGAGGCTCAACTAAGTATTGATGTAATATCTCTGTTGAGGTGCCCAAATTACTGCACTTAATTTTGTTATGATGCATATTGCATATTTTCTGTTAATTCAATAAACTTAATGTCGCTGCTAAAATACTACTGTTTCCATAAGGCATGTCATGTTAAAAGGAAGTTGCTACTTTAAAAGCTCAGCCAATGATAAACAAAAATCCAAAGAATTAAGAGGGGTTCCCAAACTTTTTCATATGTGTATATATATATATATATATATATATATATATATATATATATATATATATATATATATATATATATATATATATATATAAACACTCACCTAAAGTATTATTAGGAACACCTGTTCAATTTCTTATTAATGCAATGATCTAATCAACCAATCACATGGCAGTTGCTTCAATGCATTTAGGGGTGTGGTCCTGGTCAAGACAATCTCCTGAACTCCAAACTGAATGTCAGAATAAGAAAGAAAGGTGATTTAAGCAATTTTGAGCATGGCATGGTTGTTGGTGCCAGACAGGCCAGTCTGAGTATTTCGCAATCTGCTCAGTTACTGGGATTTTCACGCACAACCATTTCTAGGGCTTACAAAGATTGGTGTGAAAAGGGAAAAACATCCAGTATGCGGCAGTCCTGTGGGCGAAAATGCCTTGTTGATACTAGAGGTCAGAGGAGAATGGGCTGACTGATTCAAGCTGATAGAAGAGCAACTTTGACTGAAATAACCACTCGTTACAACCGAGGTATGCAGCAAAGCATTTGTGAAGCCACAACACGTACAACCTTGAGGCGGATGGGCTACAACAGCAGAAGACCCCACCGGGTACCACTCATCTCCACTACAAATTGGAAAAAGAGGCTACAATTTGCACAAGCTCACCAAAATTGGACAGTTGAAGACTGGAAAAATGTTGCCTGGTCTGATGAGTCTCGATTTCTGTTGAGACATTCAAATGGTGGGGATGTTTTCTTGGCACACTTTAGGCCCCTTAGTGCCAATTGGGCATCGTTTAAATGCCACGGGCTACCTGAGCATTGTTTCTGACCATGTCCATCCCTTCATGACCACCATGTACCCATCTTCTGATGGCTACTTCCAGCAGGATAATGCACCATGTCACAAAGCTCGAATCATTTCAAATTAGTTTCTTGAACATGACAATGAGTTCACTGTACTAAAATGGCCCCCACAGTCACCAGATCTCAACCCAATAGAGCATCTTTGGGATGTGGTGGAACGGGAGCTTCGTGCCCTGGATGTGCATCCCACAAATCTCCATCAACTGCAAGATGCTATCCTATCGATATGGGCCAACATTTCTAAAGAATGCTTTCAGCACCTTGTTGAATCAATGCCACGTAGAATTAAGGCAGTTCTGAAGGCGAAAGGGGGTCAAACACCGTATTAGTATGGTGTTCCTAATAATCCTTTAGGTGAGTATATATATTTATTTATTTATTTATTTATTTTTTTTTGGAAGAATGGCGGGGGTGGGGGTATGAAGAGACCCTTGGTAGTGATATACATGCAATAATGCAGAGAACGAAGGTGTCCCTTTAAAGGTCATACTGTAAAAACCACTTCAAGCCCTGGGTACAACACAAGCCAGGAGTGACGGCATGCTATGGTCTGTTTAAATGCTTGCACAGCTCAGTAAAGTGATTTCCCATGGGTAGAACATAGAGGAGATTGACATTTTACATAGTTCCCAATTAGTGTTAGCAAATATGCTGTGTTCAATGATCACCTTCTTTGCCAAATATCGCCCTGCAGCTGGCTTAAGCTATTATATTTTCCCCTTTGCCCCATGATGCTTTGCAAGAACAGAATGACATCACAGAGCTGTAGCAGCCATGACCACGCATGCCAGGTGCAGGATCACTGCCAGTCTGCTTGCACATGTGTAATATTACAACTAGCTCAGTTCTCAAGCTTTCCATCCTGTGTGTGTGTGTAAAAAAATATATACATAACATAATATTATGCGTACTGCCACCGATATATAACACAGTGATCTCTGTGCATTCTCCCTATAGTTACTCCTTCTTTGATTTCATTTTGTTAACAACGGAACCACTTATTTTTTAGTTTTTTCTTCAATGTGTTATTGTATACGGTAGCTTCAAGGCACCCATTCTATCACAAAATAGTCTGGAGCTATTTTTCCTTGTGTTTCCTTACAAAACTCTGTTGTCCTTCGAAAGATATGCTGTTTGTGCCACAACTGCAAATGGATTTGAGAGCCCCTTAAACCTAGCAAAATAATGCAGGATTATGATATTTTTTTATTATTTATTCATTTTATCCTAGACAATTTACAACATTTGAAATACAATTGGTTATTTTTTTTTGCTTTTCCATTTGGAGCACAGGCCAATCAAGTGATTTGCTCGTTGTCACTCAGTGTCAGTGGTAGGATTTGAAGTCCAAAGCTTTAACTCCTCTGCCACATTAGGAAATTGATGGATGTAAATGTTCTGCTTTGAATAATTATTGATAACCTTTTGCCTGTTTTACACTGTTTACCTTAGTTAATCACTTTGCTTATTTGTTTTTAATTTTTATTGTTATAGCCAGTTTATATCTACATATTCTTGGAGATAAAAAGAGGTATGCCATATTTTACTTTTCTCAGAAAATTATATTGATACTCGCTCTATGTCTGGTGTTCTTTTAGTTGTAATTTGTCTGCACTGTCTCTGAAGCTTTGATACTTTTTCCAGGGATTGACTTTTTAATCTCTGTCAAAGATCAATAAAACACAAAACTGAAAATGCTAGAGCATTTTACACTTCAATGATTCTACATGTGTAGACTAAGTGGGATAGCTGTCTGTCACTGCATTGTACAGGTAAAGACCAGCTAGGCTACAGAAATGTTTGTATGTATATATGCATTTATTTATTTGTGCTTCAAAAGCAATAGTCCTTTCTGGAACAGAGTAGATACGTAATGTTTTGTTGAAAATATCTGAACAGAATGCTATCTTTATGCAAAGGCTGAAGGGCGTTTAAGATTTTTATATCCTGCTGTCCAAATTCTTAAAATAAATAAATGAATTTCAATGTTGCTCATTGACACAATAAAAATATACATATAGTTGCTATGTTTATTTTGTTTCACCTAATTTTCTTGTATTAAATTTAAAAAAAAAAGTTTTTTCAAAAAGTTATACAGTATCTTGATTTACTACTCTATGCTGAAATAAATAAAGGCATAGAAAATGCATGAAACAATAAGCTACAATATTTTGAAGAACTGAATAATATTAACACACATAACCACAGTATTATCCTATAATGACCCAAGTATCAGGATAATATTGGATTCTGAGGCCCCTAGAAAAGTATGATTTGTAATACTGATGATATGTAACTTTAAACAGCCAATCAAAATATATTGTTTCTATAGGTGTGTTTATTTTAATTGATGAGTTACACAAAAAGCCTGGATTTAAAAATAATTTGAACAAGAATACAGTATATTATTTTCTGGGAATACTCCCCACTAAAATCTAATACTGACAATGTCCCTTTCCTTGTCTAACATCAGTTTATAGTTTTAGAAGTTATAATCAAATTACAGTTTTCAAATCAAGTTTCAGGAGTTGACTGGAATGTGTCAGTCAAGATTATTTAACCTTAGTCAGGTGAATCATTGTCGTTAAAATGAATATTGCACCTAAATTCTTATACCATATCTATATACATGATATTTTTAAAAAGTTTTCTCTGTATATATATATATATATATATATATATATATATATATATATATATATATATATATATATACATATATATATATATATATATATATATAGCACTGCTATGTACTCACACCACAAGCCATCTCATTTTGGAGAACTGCACTGTGGTAACAGGTGGCCAGCTGTGAACCCACAACATTTGGATCACAACAATCTTTAGAAGCAGGTTCTTATCAGCCTGAGCTATAGGAGACTCCTGACCTTGGCTGAGCAGATACTATTTCTGAATACTCTGAGAGCTCTTCCTCTCTATATATATATATTTAAAACTGGGTACAGCTAAAATGTTAGGTACGGTGAATAAAAACTGTTCAAATAAACTCTTCACAAACCTGCAACAGAAGATGGATTTCCCAAAGATTAATTTTCACTCATTAATTTTACTCCACTTTTCCTGGTGTTGGTTGTAATGGTAACATGCCAAGCTGAACTGACAATAGCAATATTTTTTATCTTCTCTGTGGGATATAATTCCTCCAGCATGTTCTGACCTCCATTACCAGTTTTTTTGCAATGAGTTTTGGAAGTTACACAGAAAACAACTTAACTACATGATGAAACCATGTCAAAATTGGCTCCTCACAATCGAGAGAAGTAGCGGCTTTAGTACAAGGTCATCCTGTATTTCTCAGCTCCTCATTCCTTCATGGAGAATAAGCCCAACAACTCATCATGGAAGCTTTATTTTCTTTCCACTTATACTCTGTAAGTAAATGGACAATAGGTGGCACTGTAGCCCACCTTTTCCACAACAGACAGTACGCAGGACAAAGGGTAAAACAGCAACAACAACAACATTTATTTATATAGCACATTTTCATACAAACAATATAGCTCAAAGTGCTTTACATGATGAAGAAAGAGAAAAAAGACAGAATAAATAATTAAAAGTAGGAAACACTAATTAACATAGAATAAAATGTCCGATGGCCAGGGACGACAGAAAGAACAAAAAAAAAAAAAAAACAATAAAATCTGCAGGGGTTCCAGGCCACGAGACCGCCCAGCACCCTCTAGGCATTCTACCTAACATACTGTAAATGACCTCAATCAGCCCTCATTGTATTCAGGGTTCTCATGGAAGAATTTGATGATAATGGCCACGTGGACTTCTGGCCTTTAATCCATCAATTTAAGGACATCATGGTGCTTTGATTAGGTGATGGTGGCCCAGACGGGCACCACAGAAAAACAGAAAAAGAACAGAAGGGAAATTAGGGGTTAGTACGGATTTTGGAGCCACCATGAATAATAATGATAATTAATTGAATATACAGAGCATCAGGATTTAACTAAGATGAAGCTATGAGAAAACCATGTTAAAGTAATGTGTTTTGAAGTGCTGGCGAATTCCTACTGGCAAGCTATTCCAGATTGTAGGTGCATAACAGCAGAAAGCCATCTCACTGCTACTTTTAAGTTTAGCTCTTGGAATTATAAGTAGACAATCATTAGAAGATCTAAGGTTACGATTTGGAATATAAGATGTCAGACACTCAGATATATAAGATGGAGGGAGATTATTTAAGGCTTTGTAAACCATAAGCAGTATTTTAAAGTCAATTCTAAATGACACAGGTAACCAGTGTAGTGACATGAAACCTGGGGTGATGTGCTCAGATTTTCGTTTCTGAGTTAAGATTCTAGCAGCTGCATTCTGCACTAGTTGCAATCGATTGATGACTTTTTAGGGTAGTCCTGAGAGGAGTGCGTTACAGTAATCTAGCCGACTGAAAACAAAAGCATGAACTAATTTTTCAGCATCTTGCAATGTTATAAGAGGTCTTGCTATATTTCTTAAGTGAAAAAATGCTGTGCTAGTAATCTGATTAATATGTGATTTAAAATTCAGGTCAGAGTTACCCCTAAATTCTTTACCTCCATCTTGACTTTTAATCCTAATGCATCAAGTTTATTTCTAATAACCTCATTATATCCATTATTGCCAATCACTAAAATTTTTGTTTTCTCTTTATTTAGTTTGAGAAAATTACTACTCATCCATTCGGAAACACAAGTGAGACATTGTGTCAGTGAATCCAGAATGTCTGGGTCGTCAGGTGCTATTGATAAATACAGCTGTGTGTCATCGGCATAGCTGTGTTAGCTCACGTTATGCCCCGAGATAATCTGACCTAACTGATGCATGTAAATCGGAAAGAGCCTTGTGGAACACCATATACAGTTGTGCTTGAAAGTTTGTGAACCCTTTAGAATTTTCTAGATTTCTGCATAAATATGACCTAAAACATCATCAGATTTTCACTCAAGTCCTTAAAGTAGATAAAGAGAAACCAGTTAAACAAATGAGACAATATACTATACTTGGTCATTTATTTATTAAGGAAAATGATCGAATATTACATATTTGTGAGTGGCAAAAGTGTGTGAACCTTTGCTTTCAGTATCTGGTGTGACCCCCCTTTGCAGTAATAACTGCAACTAAACGTTTCCGGTAACTTTTGATCATTCCTGCACACCGGCTTGAAGGAATTTTAGCCCATTCCTCCGCACAGAACAGCTTCAACTCTGGGATGTTGGTGGGTTTCTTCACATTAACTGCTCACTTAAGGTCCTTCCACAACATTTCAATTGGATTAAGGTCAGGACTTTGACTTGGCCATTCCAAAACATTAACTTTATTCTTTTTTAACCATTCTTTGGTAGAACAACTTGTGTGCTTAGTGTTGTTGTCTTGCTGCATGACCCACCTTCTCTTGAGATTCAGTTCATGGACAGATGTCCTGACATTTTCCTTTAGAATTCACTGATATAATTCAGAATTCATTGTTCCATCAATGAAGGCAAGCCGTCCTGGCCCAGATGCAGCAAAACAGGCCCAAACCATGATACTACCACCACCATGTTTTACAGATGGGATAAGGTTCTTATGCTGGAATGCAGTGTTTTCCTTTCTCCAAACATAACTATTTTCATTTAAACCAAAAAGTTCTATTTTGGTCCCATCCGTCCACAAAACATTCTTCCAATAGCCTTCTTTAGAAAACTGCAGACGAGCAGCAATGTTTTTTTTGGAGAGCAGTGGCTTTTTCCTTGCAACCCTGCCATGCACACCATTGTTGTTCAGTGTTCTCCTGATGGAGGACTCATGAACATGAACATTAGCCAATGTGAGAGAGGCCTTCGGTTGCTTAGAAGTTACCCTGAGGTCCTTTGTGACCTCACCGACTATTACGCGCCTTGCTCTTGGAGTGATCTTTGTTGGTCGACCACTCCTGGGAAGGGAAATAATGGTCTTGAATTTCCTCCATTTGTGCACAATCTGTCTGACTATGGATTGGTGGAGTCCAAACTCTTTAGAGATGGTTTTATAACCTTTTCCAGCCTGATGAGCATCAACAACTCTTTTTCTGAGTTCCTCAGAAATCTCCTTTGTTTGTGCCATGATACATTTCCACAAACATGTGTTGTGAAGAGCCGACTTTGATAGATCCCTGTTCTTTAAATAACACAGGGTGCCAACTCACACCTGATTGTCATCCCATTGATTGAAAACACCTGACTCTAATTTCACCTTCAAACTAACTGCTAATCCTAGAGGTTCACATATTTTTGTCTCAGTTGTTTAACTGGTTTCTCTTTACTTTTAGGACTTGAGTAACAATCTGATGATGTTTCAGGTCATATTTATGCAGAAATATAGAAAATTCTAAAAGGTTCACAAACTTTCAAGCACAACTGCAGAATATCATGTGTCTTTGAAGTATAATTACCACAACTAACAAAGAATTTTCTATCTGCCAGGTAGGATTCAAACCAATTTAAGACACTGCCCGAGAGACCCATCCATTGACTAAGGCGATTTGTAAGAATATTGTGATCAATGGTATCAAATGCGGCACTCAAATCTAAGAGGATTTGTCTGCATTTACCCGCAAGTCATTTACTACTTTAACGAGTGCAGTTTCTGTACTGTGATTTGTTCTGAAACCCGAATGAAACTTATGAAGAATAGCATGTTTATTGAGGTGATAATTAAGCTGCATAATGACTGCCTTTTCTAGAATTTTACTTAAGAAAGGCAGGTTAGATATAGGTCTAAAATGATCAAAAGTAGAGGAGTCAAGATTATTTTTCTTCAGCAGGGGTTTAACTACAGCAGTCTTAAGACAGTCTGGGAAGACCCCTGTATCTAATAACAAGTTTACTATGTCAAGAATACTATCAATTAGCACGCCTGATACTTCTTTGAAAAAATTTGTTGGTATTGGGTCAAGGACACAGGTGGAGGGTCTCAGTTAAGAAATTATTTTATATAAATCAGGTAAATATATCCTGATGAAAGAAGTTATTTTGTTTATAATAGAGTACTAGGGTTTAAGAGGATCGGTATTGGGGAGATGCACTATATTATTTCTAATATCATTAATTTTTTGATTAAGAGGTACAGCAAAAGCCTCACAAGTTTCACTGGAAGTATTTTGGAGGCATTCCTTTGAGCGACCTGGAATTAGCAGATGATCAATTGTAAAGAATAAGACTCTGGGATTACTAGCATTGTTATTAAAATCACCAAGAAGTATTTTAATTTCTTTTACCTCTTTGTAATGTGCCTTCAAAGCACCACAACCACATCAAACAAGCAATACAACACTAAATAAACACAGTAATACAATTCTCCTCTCCACTACACCTCTCAGCAAGATCCGTTACAGTCCTCCCAACTCCGGCTCCCCTGCTGGGTCTCCACCAGTCCTTTGCTCCTACTGTTCCTCCTACGTAACTTGCCAACACTTCTGGGTCAGATGGAGAATCACAAGTCTTTAATCAGCCCAGAAGTACTATGGGGCTTCTGTCCTCATGACTTCCAAGCACTTCCAGGCTGAAAGGGAAGCATGACTCCCCAGGTCTTTTTTTAGCTCCCCCTGGCGGCACCCACGGTACCCAACAGGGCTGAGAAACTGAACTCCAAGTCCTGCGGGCATCCAGGGCACTGCTGCAGTCCTGGGGAGCTGCCATCTAGCATTTGGGGTAGACAGTGTCCTGAAAAAGCTGCCTTCCCCCATCCTTCCACTTCAGGGGTGCCCCAGCTGGGTTGAGCAGCCGGCTGTCCCTCACAACTCACAATGCCATTTTTCAGTTACTACCTAGAGCTTGTGACAATACGTAGGGATGCAATTGTAATCCTAATGATAAACTAAAGCTTGGCTCCTGCTTTATCATTATGGTCTAGTATAAGGTTAAACAAAATGGTGCCTCTGTGCAAAGGTGTTGGTCAGTGTCATAATAAAAATCACCTTCACTCAGGAAGAAAACCCCAAAGCAATTGAACTTTCCTGTTTCAGGCAGTTGCTCATTCATTACCTGCTGGGAGTAAGCCACTCTTTTGTGGAAGAGGAACTGGTGATTCTCGTCATAGCCACACAGTGGCGTAGCGTGGGTGTCAGCCGCCCGGGACGGAGGAAAATTTCGCCTCCCCCTTATTTAGGTATTTCAATTTAAAAGACTAAAATATACAGTAATTCTTTGCCGCCCCCTAAAAGTGCCGCCCGGGACGGGCCGCCCCTGCCGCCCCCACTACACTACGCCACTGTAGCCACATCACACTCAGCTCTTCCAAGGTGGCTAATGTAAGATTTAAAAATAAAATGAACTTTGCAATATCGATAGTTAATCAAATAATTTGGAAAAGCTCCTATTTAATTTATCTTACTTTTCTCTGTTGAAAGAATGGGTCTCTGGCCTTTAGACTTTGTCAGAGGTGCCAGGGGCGACAACCCAGCCGGGACGCCATAAAGGACCGGAAGAGGGCGTGCGCCGCCTTAGATCACATCAGGGCCGCAACCCTGGTTGCTTTGGGGGCCACAGGTTGAGGGTATGGAAGCCCAACCCTGTAGGGGCCCGTGGTCACCACCAGGGGGTGCCCCAATGTCTTGAGAATCCTGGACCTCAGTACTTCCGCCACACCAGGAAGTGCTGGGGGGAAGAAGGAAGAAGAGCAGGGACACCCGGAGTGCTTCCGGGGATGCAGCCGGCACCTCCGCCACACAGGGGCGTGTCGGCGGGTGATTGCCGGAACCCACCTGGAGCACATTCGGGTGATAATAAAAGGGGCCGCCTCCCTTCATTCGAGGCTGGAGTCAGGTGGAAGAAGGACTAAGCAGAGGAGAGTGGAGGCGGCCTGAAGAGTGGAGGCATTGTGTTTTGGCCAGGACTTTGGGGACTTGGGGTTTGTGTGCACTTTGAATTGTAAATAATAGTTTTAAATAAACGTGTGGTGGTAGAAAACAACATGTCTGCCTGTCTGTGCCTGGGTAACGTTCACAACTTACATCAATGTTACTGAAGCACACTTGGTTTAAATAACAGAATAATACAACTTATTAATAAACACAAAGATAAATGAATATACACTACATATATATATATATATATATATATATATATATATACTGTATATATATATTGAAATATAAGGCTAAACATGTAACACATAGGCTGGCTGTTTACTGGTTATTTAGAGTTCTACTTTATCTTGGCACAGATAAATAGTTTTACAATACCAAGTCTTTATGGATCATGTCCGATGTTGTGTGCAGTTGTTGCTTTGTTGTTGATACTGGCTCAAGGGGAAGATTCTTCATGTGCTGGAGTGCACACTTTCTCTTTGCTGCGTGATCCTTGCATGTTCACTGTCAGTGCTGTGCTGTTGCTTCCTCAGCTTGCCTTCTGCTGTCTTCTGACCCAAGAGTGTAAATGCTGAAATTCCCTTCTTGAAGTAATGGCTTCTCAACCTTGTCAGACAATTGGCTCACAGCTTTGGACCGACAAACTGAATCTCAGTTTCACGCTCACAAAGAGAAGAGTTTGTCGGATTTGGCTCTCCAAGGAAGAGTTGCTTATAACCTTTTAGATTCCAGAGACTGGGTTTCAGAAGGTCATTTTGCATATTTCCCTCTCCCTGAGAGAATCCCAAAGAGGGTGCTCCAAGAGAGTCACGGGACTTGTCTTAACTTGCTATTCTCTGTCTTTCTTTTCTTGCTTCTTCCCCTTTTGAAAGATGGGGTGCATGTAGTTTTAAAATAAGGTTAAACCTTCTCCTGATTGAATTAATGTCACTTTCAGTTTCAAAATCATTGTCTTCAAATATACAAGTTCTTCTGTCCATCTTAGTTGTCAGCCCTTGATTTATAGGTCTTTGTGCCTGCTTGAGTCCATTTCGTGCCTTTTAGCTGAAGAGGTGTGCAGAGAAGCCTCTGGGGAGATATCAGGTCACCTCTGATTTACACTTTTGTTATCAGATAATAATAGCCTTTAAGACAGTGGTTCTCAAACTGTGGGGTGGGCCCCTAGGGGGGCGCAAAGAGCGGGGCGAAAATGTGAAAAAAAGCAAGAATTGGAAATATGAAAAATACATCTATTGAAACCAAAACAAATTAACTTAAACTATATTCTGATACTAGAAAAATAAATATAGAGTTAGATAAATGTTGATTAAAGTAGGTGTAATAAAATATGCATCTATGATATACCGTATCATTAATTAAAATAGAACAAATTGGTATTAGTGGGCTCCTTTAAAAAAAATGTTAGGGGGGTGCAATTAAAACTGTTATGAAAACGC
Organism: Polypterus senegalus; assembly: GCF_016835505.1. Classification (NCBI taxonomy): domain Eukaryota; kingdom Metazoa; phylum Chordata; class Cladistia; order Polypteriformes; family Polypteridae; genus Polypterus; species Polypterus senegalus. The sequence continues at coordinate 133,702,594 of NC_053160.1, forward strand.
TGGTCGCAAATACTTAAAGGTTGAGAAACCCTGCTTTAAGAAAAAAAAACTAATTGATAATTGTTAAACAATTAACCAAAAAAATTTACTCTATGCATATTCGCAAATGTTTTATGTTTAATTTTTGTTGTATTTAAAAGTATGAGGTTGTGTGGTGTATAATTAATTTATTTAAATTTGTAATAACAGCTTTACTCTACATGTCCTTCTGCAATTATGCGTTGGAAAGTGAATAAAATTCATACCCCATTGACCACACAATCACAAAGCTTATTTTTAAAGAATTTGTTATGTCAGAACATGGATTCAGAAACACACGTATAACATCTGCAATAAGTTAACTTGTCTTAGGCCATTTTCTATACTGCCGTAGGTGATCTCAATTTCAGTTTTAGTTGAGGTGTATTTTCAGTTTATGGAAATAACATGCTTTATAAAACCCATAAGCCATTGTGGCCTTTTGGCTAACACACTGAACTTTAAACTACCACAAGTGTCCATTTTACAGAAACAGTGAATTAAACTTTTATTTGTTTGAACTCATTAAAATGATTTTCCCATGCAAAGTTGGTATGGAATGGATTGCATGCCAAATTTATGATTCGTATTCTTTACTATCCATAAGCCTGATCCTGATTGAGGATGCTGAGGTGTGTTCCATATGATGACTTTAATGCTTCATTTTCCTAAAGTGCATGTCATGTGATGTGACTTTTCCAGTGATTTTTAGTTGTAGCATTCATTTACATAATCTTAGCGAGTCGGAGGTACTCAGCAATATGCTCCCATGACCCAGTTGCATAATGTGAAATGACTTGTCAGGAAATATCCATGCAGGTGGTGCAGTGGTAGCACTGATGCCTTGCAGTAAGAACATCTTGGGTTTGCGTCCAGTATCAATCCTGTGTGGAAGCACTTTGAGTAGTGAGAAAATCACTATATAAATGTAAAGAGTTATTATTAAAACTAGGGGGCTTGGCCCCCTGCTCGTTTCGCTCACCAACCTCTAGACTTGCGCTACATGCTAGCCTTTATGCAGTTCTGCTGCTCGCGTATGGGTATGTGGATGTACAATTTAAACAGGTTGTTATTTTCATGGGAATTGTTACATATGCATAATAGAACTATTTTACATTACAGCGAGTAATTAACCATATTAAAAAATAGTAAAATGTAGGAATTTGAAAGTAAATTGTTTCATGTTGCGGTAGAGTTATTCGTTGTGTAATACAATTTTATTCTGTTTGGCTTTGAAATTAACACACAAATACTTTTTAAACTTACACTTTTACTGTAAAACTTTAGTAAAAACATTTTTTTTTATTACATTTTCATTAATATCGCATTGAATTTTGATTCTGTGCTTGGTCTTTTGTCATGACAAATGCCCATGATTGAATTTCCTTCTTTCTCTCTATTAAATTAAATGACTTTTTCGAATGTTTGAGATTTGTTAATTGTCTTTGCCAAAGCTTTTCTAATGGGAAACTGTTAATGTTTTAATACAAATGGAATATCAAGATCTCCTTTGTTATCTAATGTTATCTGCGGAAGATTAGATTACATTATAGATTAGATACTACATTGCCTTTCTTGGATACATCCTTCTTTCTACAGTAATTTGTGCGATGGAAGACCGGAAGGTGTTAACGGTTGTAGATATTCTTCGGGATATTGTAAGTTGATGTTCTCATCTTCCGCATAATCACAACCAACTGTTTCAGCATAGCCTATTGATACTCATTTAACCAATTCGCAGTGTAACCAATCGACAATTTTGCCGTAAATTTGTTTGACTTCATCGTTTCTCAGAGCTAGGATTGCCCGTGTACTCATTTCTTCTGTTGATAACCCTTCGTGATAAAATTCTTCAATAAGATTTGAACCTAATACATTTTCTTTAATTGGGAGCTCAAAGTGAGGAAAACTTTAAAATTTTAAAAGATCTGAGAGAGCAGGAACTGTGTCTGTCAAAAGCATTCACACGAAAGAGGGGTGAGAGGACCGTGTGCGTGGTTGAATATGGTTGAGAGCAGAGCGTAACTTGAAAAAATCTCGTGGCCAAAGTCTCGTCTGACGGGACTTGAAGAAAATCTCTTGAAAAAAGTCTTGTCTCCTTTAAGGATTTTTTTATATAATAGAGAGACCAGTACATATAATAAAGCTACGGGGAATAAGAAACCTCACAAACAGAAGAAAAACTCATCTGTCTAATGTTTCAAGTTTTACATACCATGAGAGAATGGAAAAAAAAGCATAGGCTGCAGATGAACTCTCTGTACCTATTAATCGGTTAACCATTCATTTGTTTTTCACAAAAATGAGTGAGCACCACTCTGCTGGTAGCTCAACATTTAGTCAGTAAATGTGACATGGGCAGTGATTTGCAGTTGCGTTAAATGATCTGTTCCAGCAAGAAAATCAGCATTTGCAGCCATCAAATCTGACATATACCACAACTAGATGCTGTGCAATGTGACATCAGCTTTAGGAGTGATTTACTGTGTACAAAGGGCCTCTAACACTTTTTTCAGGCTTCTAAAGACAATGTTTGGAATTTTAAATATGATTGTTATTTTCTAAAAAATATTAAATCTACACCAAATTTACCATGTGCTACATATCCTGGAATACCAGTAAAATATAGAGATGTTGAAAATGTACGCTTGTATTGCATTGCATCAGATATAAGAAAAACACAAAAGCATAATTACAGAATTAAGTTGGCCTTTGAAAAGGTTAGACCCTCTACTTAACCTCTGGCAGGCATTGCAGAATAGGTACCATATAAATGATGACCATTAGAACGGAGAAAAAAAAAACCTGATCTGCCATGTAGTAAATTTATTCTATCAAGCTCAAATTACCTGACTAAAGTGGCATGGGAATGTGTTTTCACAGAGAATTACTTTGAAGAGAACTGCTCTAACCTTTCTACAAAATTAAGTGTCCTGCAGAGATTTGTGCAATTTTCATGATTTGCTATCTCATCTGAAACACTGCCAGACCACCAGCTGTTAACAAGTTACTGTTTGCTATTACTATATAGGAAGCATCTCATGGAATTTAATACAATATGTGTGTTTTTCATAGCAGTGAAGAAGGTTAAAAAACTAATATAAATATGTCAATTGCAGAAAAGGCAATTTTTCTTAGATGTGAAACAGCAAAAAATCCTGGGGAATAAATTGATTTCTGTTTTGTCAGTTTCAGCACTCCTTTTACCTGCACTGTACATGAGCAAATTCACATTACATATGAACGAATAAATTGAGAAATGAGCTTTGTGTAACGGTAACACTTTCAAAGAAATTGTAAAGTTTTGAAAGAAATGTGTGAGTCTGGGATCTGAAAATAATTTCAAAAGCTGCAAAAGTGTGAATTGTCCTTAAATTGATTTAGAAATAAAAAAAAGAATTTCACAGAATTGGTGCGTAGTCATTTAAAGTTCTAACGTATGTCAAAAAAAACTTTGAAGCAGGCTGTGTGGTGTTTTGTCACTACAAATTGAATACAAAAATACCTTTTTTAAAAATCATACATTATATGAAAATTATCCATCCATCCATTTTCCTAAAGCTGCTTATCCAGGGGAGGGTCCCAGGGCAGCTAGATCCTATCCAGCAATCACCAGTTATGCTGTTAGATATCATCATAGGAAGGTTTCTAGTAATTGGGTTGCAAGCTTTAAGTGGGAATAGAAACCAAAACAACGGGAGAAAGATGGACTGTGGACTAAGCCAAGGAAACTGCTTTTCTGTTGAATGAATGTATAGGCATGTGCAAGTGTGATGTGTCAGTATTTTACTTGTTTTGTGCACCTGGCACTTGGCCCCCGCCATTTTTAGAGAATGAGTGGTCCTGGTTGCCTGACCATGTTAATGTGTGTGCCCTGACTTGAAATGATTTAGTGGATGTCCCCAAAGTGAAACCTAGGATGAATTATATACATCTGCTTCTCAGCAGCATGCACAATATTTGGATTTGTATCTTGTGATATCCCATTTAGTGTGGGGCCAGACTACACTTTGGATCTCTTGTAGTTCATGGACCGAACAGTATTAGAGGAGAGATGAGACACATACAAGAATGTTGGTCAAATAGTGCTGCAATTTATTTACTGAGTGCTGTACAACAAAGACAAACTTGTGTAATGTGGGATTTTATACACAGTTTTTCAGAAATGACACAAAAAATAAAAATAAATGAAAAAAGTACACATTTACAATATATACAGTAGACTTGATACAATACAATGATGAAATAAATACACAAATAAAATAAAGGCAGTCTTCCACATTCACACACATTTCAGGATGCTCCTTAACACTAGAATTACCAGAGCCTACGAAAAAACCCGTAGATCCGTCCCGCCTTAAATTGCTTCTCACCTCTCCATCAGGTCCTTTAAATGTGTTGATAAGCAGTAAGCAGTTTGCTATCACATCCCCTACCGGCGCACAGTTTTCTCATCTTAAGTCTGTTTACCTGCGTGTCAGTTGCTTGGAGTTGTATAGAGTGAGAAGTCAAGCAAAATCACACCTTTTATAAATGCTATATCGTTATTTGGAACACATTCATTTCATGTGTGTTCCGTGTCAACAATGATTTATGTAAACACATCATTAAAAAAGAAACGTTTTTCAAGTTTTAGTAATAATTGACAAAATGCAGACATGAAGTTTATAATGTGTGAAGCCTGAAGTCCAAATATCAAAGAAACACTTTCACAAAAGATACAAATATAACAGAACAAGTGTACTTTTATTCAAAAACAATACTGCTGAAAAAGAACACGCGTTAGGGTGCGACATTGACACACATTTACTAAAGGACAAAAGAGGCTGACGGAGAGGTGAGATGCGATTTAAGGTGGGACAGATCTACAACTTTTTTTGTAGGCTCTGGTAATTCTAGTGTTAAAGAAAACTGAGGAAAAATATTTACAGGGCAAAAATAAAGTGTGTGTATATAAAAAAAACAAAACAATTGCATTGAACCCAAAAACTATCCCAGGAAAAAAAAATATATATATATATATATATATATATATATATATATATATATATATATATATATATATATATATATATATATATATATACACACACACATCTACCAACAAACCCTGATGGCTATCAACTCCTTAAATATAGGCCTCAAGATTAGCCAGCCAATCCATGATCTCATTTACTCCCATTCACCTATTGAGATAGTTACAGGAATGTTCAGGCCTTGCTCTGTGACATGCCTTGGGAGACTCCCTATTTAAATCCTTATTCTCCGCAGGTGTGCAAGTGAACCCCCACAATCAGCAAGCAGTTGTGCAGAGTTCATGTACACCGATGCCGCAACTTTAAGCTAAACCACAGTTTTTGAGTTACATTGATCTCTTTTACTTAAACTAAAGCAAGTCATTAAACCAATGGAGACGTTTCTTCTGTATGCCTCACCCGGGCATCGAATGGCGACTGTGAGAATGTTGGTGTGCATACCCAAGAGTCGTGGGACTTGGACATACTGCACCTCACCTCGCTAGTCCACAAAGATGGCAACACATACTCATTACAGATATTCTATGCAGTTTAAACATTTAAAAAAGGTATGTGCCATTTCTTCAAATGTTCTTCCTAATAGTTTCAATATATGGATGGGTAATGCCTATGGGTTTGTATTATCACAGATCTGTTTATGCAGTTGGTGGGACTTGACTGGTTTGATGTGCCCAAAATACTCAAAATATGGAATCAATACATCTTAGAGCTTGTGACCATTTAGTAACCATTTCTTGGTGCATGTCCCATAAGAGTAAAATTTTTTTTAACTTTAATTAGCCAAGGTTGTGGTATTGCATGTTGTGAAAAAGTTGTCCAAGACAGCTTAATTCATTATAAATATAGTGTCTGATGTAACTGGGAGTATAGAATGAGCACATTCACTTTAAATTATATATGGTAATATATAGAAATTACTTATTTTAGGCACTTGATTAAGTAAGTAATATGTTTTTATTTTAAAGAATAAGCCAAAATATAAACATTAAAAATATACTCAAACACATAAGATCACTGGCAATATGAAAAATTACCATATACTATAACAATCCATATAATCACATGAGCATCATCTGAAGTAAAAACCCATACCCACATGATACCTGTCCTGTCCTTTACTCACTATAAACAGCTTGCCCACTTGTTTTCTAACCCAATCTGCAGTACCTTAAGCAATAAAACTAATTTCCAACTCACTTCCAAAACTCTATGTTTCTGTCTCTAAGATCTCAGCTCTGGTTCCACTATTTTTCATCAGGTTGAACCCGTACTCTGGCTTACCTCTTTACTCTATGCTCAATCGACTACTGGCCTTGAACCTCCTTTAGCCTGAAGGGAAATTCCCTGGAACTGTTTCTTTGGTGAAGAATATACTCTGAAAGTTCTGGCACAAAACTATGATTGCCCCAAGCAGCCTGGATTTTCCAGGTTCCTAATACAAAGTCATATTTCTAAAGCATGAAATGCTTGCTGTCTCTTACCTACAGTGTGAGTTATTTTGGTCGTCTGCCACTTCCCAATGACTTTAATCTCACTTCTGTGTTCACAGAGTCAAAAGCATCTGGGCTATTCTTTAATCAAATTTGAAATACAACTCACTGAGAGTTCTTGAAGGGACTCTCTGTAGGTTTTTAACTCCATGCCCTGCTGTGTCCATCTCCTGAGAGAGAGCGCTTGAGATTGTCCATCCTTACTGGTACTACAACTTCCAGTAGACAAATTGCCTGCAACTGTGACAGGAAAGTAAGTGGTATGCTCCATGCTACTGGTCTTAGAGAAATGCAAGCTGTCAGAACTCCTCTATTCCTACTGCAACAATTACTCTGGTTCCAAAAAACAGCAAAGGGGTAAGGCCTTTCAAAATAGCCCACATAAAGAGGCCTGGCTTCAGGGAAATGGGGGGTTATTGGCCTTTCTAGTCCTCAAAATGGAGGTCAGACTTTTAATATTCACATAGAACAGCAAAGAGTCTCTAAGATTTAGAGTATGTCTCTCCAGGGGGAGAACTATAAAAACTCCAGCTCCACTAAATTTAAGAAAAAAACTAAAGATACTTCCATTTTGTGGAAAAGATGCTCCTGTTTCAGAAAAGCACATAATTTTATATTTAGAAAATCATTTATATCAGTTGTTAGCTCATCTCATGCAAACTGTAGTTCAGTATGAGTTGTGCAGCACATGAAATCTGTGTATTCTTTCCATGTTATTGTGGCTTGTTATTTTTCACCTCAAAATCATTCAATTCTAAGCTTGAGGAGTCACCATTTCAATTTACGCAGTTGATAGACAATATGTTTCCTTGAGCAGTGGGTAGTTGCGAAACTCTCTCTTTTTTTTTAGTATCATTTAAATTTATATGGCTGTACTTTGTCAGATAATGGCGTTGTCAGCGGGTATCACAATGATATGATGCCAATTGAGATGGACCTGGGACCAGCAAGTCAATTAAATTTTTCTGTTCATGCATAAACTTGTGTATTTTGCTAGTCATTAGCTAAAGAGGAACAGATGTTATTATTTAAGTAAGAGAAGTTTTGACAGATACAGAAAATTCTGTTTGAGGCTCCACCAGAATTTTCAATCGAAAACACCAGTGCCCGGAATTCACAAATATGTGATTACTATCTTACACATAAACATGGGTGCAATGAACAGAAGTAAGAGGAACTTAGGAATTGAGGAATTGAGGAATTTTATTTTTATATATTTTTCTCCAGCCGTCTGGAGTTTTTTTGTTTTTTCTGTCCTCCCTGGCCATTGAACCTTACTCTTATTCGATGTTAATGTTGATTTATTTTGTTTTATAATTGTGTCTTTCATTTTTCTATTCTTTAATATGTAAAGCACTTTGAGCTACTGTTTGTATGAAAATGTGCTATATAAATAAATGTTGCTGTTGTTGTTGAACTGATAAACACTGCATTCTGGTAATATCATACACACTATATGAATAGCAGACACTAAAAAAAAAAAAACTTTGGCCCTTCTTAAGCAGAATCCAAGAACATGTGCAGCCATGGAATTACCATAAGTGCTTGCAGAGCTAGCTGGTAAGAAGAAGTTATGAATGTCTATATGCCATCAAAAGAATACAAAAGCAACTAAAAAAAGAATACCCTTTTTAAGATTAGATTAGAATATATTAGATTAGATACACTTTATTAATCCTAAGGGGAAATTTAGATGCATATAGTAGCAGAAACATAAAAATAAGCATATAGACTCACAGGACAGAACATATAGAGCAAATCAATCAATTGATAAATAAATAAATAAATAAATATTGCACAGAAATTTCAAAATGAACTACCAGAACAGATTGTACTTCCTAAAAAGACTCACATCTTTTGATGTATGCAGCAAGCTGCTGCAAATATTCTACCAGTCCAGTGTAGCCAGTGTGGTGTTCTACCCTGCAGTCTCCCAGGGAAGCAATCTGGGCACAAAAGAAGCACAGTGTCTGAACAGACATACTGTGGTACCTCTGGTCACGACCGTATTTCGTTCCAAAGCTCTGGACACGACCCAATTATAATTTCTCCATAAGATTGTATGTAAATACAATTAATCCATTCCAGACTGTACAAACTGTATGTAAATATATATTTTTTTCAGCACAAAAATAGTTAATTATACCATAGAATGCACAGTGTAATAGTAAATTAAATGCAAAAACATCGAATAACACTGAGAAAACCTTGAACAACAGGGAAAACTACATTGTAAGAGTTTGTGCTAGACCCTTACGAACTGCTCGCTGTAAACACTTTTTTATGAGTTTTAAGCACAGGGAAAAAAAATTAAATGCCACTTTTCTTGTGAAACTTTTCAAACCATCCTCTGCTGGCTTTAAATTCCTCACCTACACCACCAGTAAATCGCCATGAATCTTCCTGGCTTTCTCGCATATGATCGCCTTGCTTACGCTATGCCCTGAAAGGTGCTTCTCGTTCAACCACACTAGCAACAGTTTTTCCACCACTTGCAGCACTTGAGGCCTCTGCTTGGTTAACATTGTATCTCCTTTTGCAACATCAGCTGCTTTGTTAGGCCCTGTATGCGCAAACAAAAGAAAATGTAAAACAGAGAATGGGAAATCATTGGCGCTTACAAACACGCATAGGGAAACTGGCTGCCAGTGATTTTGTTCACCACCAGAGCATGTGGTCATGAACAGATGCAAAATGTTGGCAACGTTTTTTGGTCATAACCTGATTTGTACGTGTTCGGAAACGTTCATGACCAGAGGTTCTACTGTATCAGGAAAGCCTGGTGTATCACAGGGTTAATCCTGGGCACACTGGCAGATGTTATGGAAAAGAGGATGGTGGCAAAATTAGATGAATAAACTTGGCAATCATCATCTTCAGGCATTTTCTTTTTAATTTTATGTGTTTTTAAATTGAATTTAAATTGAACCACATGGTTGTCATTCTTTCATTATTTTACTTTGCTCTATTTAGGCTAGCATTTTTTTTGTAGAAACTCTAAGAGAATCATACTCATACAGTGGCCAGATAAATCTATTAGACTGAGTATATTATAATACCTTGAGGTGAACACATTTGGAGTATCATAGAATGCATTAAACACAAACTGTGTCACGAATCTGCAGAACCTGTCTAGTTTGATATCAGCTTTAGATTCATAGCCACCATTTCCTAACTGCTCCATTTTCCTCCTGTCAGGCTAATGTCCATCTTACTATCAGCACCTTTTAAAGCTTGCTAAGATTTCAAAGCATTGTTTGATGTATGTTAATTGACATACTAACTCAGATATAGAAAGCTGCTTCTTCTGGACTGAGTATTCTCTAGTTAAAGCTGATTTCTTAAATCAGTGAACCTCAAGCTGTTTTGTGAGTTGGTGCATTAAGTCCATTGCTGCCATAGAGTGCCCTTTCTTATTACACAGCCACTTATACAAAACACAGATGGTGCTTTCATTGCAGAGAAATGACTCACAATGATAGTTTTATTTTCATTGTTTTCAAACAACACTTGAAAAAAGTATATTTAAAGTATTTTTTTTTAGTTAGTTTTTTTAATGCTCATATGCTTTGTGAATATCACTGCATTGTAATTTTCATAAGTACCCCATGAAACAATTTTTATGGTGCTCTTTGTAAAAGGTGCTTTATCAAACAATGGATGACAGAATGAATTTACTGTTTAAATTCTGCTTTTCTTTTATGTCAAACAACTTGGGAACTATTTTGTGAGGCACTGAGTAGATACAATGTTTCTGTTACTCTTTACTTCCACCACTAATGCGATTTTGTAACAGCATGTTGGGAGATAACAGATGGAACTTTGTAGCTTGATTTGTTAAATGGATCTTGGGATTGGTTGTTAACTAGTTTTAAGTATTGAACTCTCTAAGCGATGAGATATGGTGCATTACACTGAGACATTCCCTACTGTGATGTTAAAAAAAAAATCCATGTACAGTACCTCTTTGAAAGATGTTATTAGCCCTGTGAAATGGTTGCATCAAAGCTACAACTCATATTAACGCTGTTTTATTATAGTAGAAATCTGAAGGAAAAATACACTGTTCAGTAAATCTTAAATGTGTGGGAAAAAAGAACAGTTACCACCACACATTTTGGGCACTTGGGGATACTTGTAACAAAACTCTTCTCATTAATCAACGATGTGAAACTACTATTTATCTTTTGAACATTTGAACTCAGGAGACTAAAACCTGTAGTCAGAAGAAAAATAGCTGTCTCTTTTCTGGCAAAAATCCATCTAAACCATGCATACAATGGTAACACAGAAAGAGACAGTAATGTCTCAATGGTCTTTTAACCAGCAAAGAAGTACACAAATAATAAAAAAACACTGTGAATTTATATTGCTAACAGTTTACATAATACTTGAAATCATTTAATTAAAGTAAATACTGTAGGCTGTCTAAGCTCAAGAGATCCTTTAACTTTAGTGCTCTGCCACCCAAAGTATCGTACGTTTATAAATGCATTAACAGCAACATTTACTTCTCATACACAGAGTGCGGCTTTACAAAATGTTAAAAAAAATAGTTATGAGAAAAGAAAAACAAATGAATTGCTCTCATTGCTTTCATGCTCTAATTTAAATTTTTATACAAAAAAGGGAGCTGTAATTTAAGAATCAGTAAACTATATTCTCCTGTCTCTTATTTCTGTGTCATGAGTGTAATGCTGAAGCTGCCTTTCTAATTCTAGGTGATAACTCACCACCAATGAGTTCCTCACTTCCATTTATATTTGGTAAGATGTGTTGGGTTTGAATGTGGGGATGTTGCTTTGTCTTGAGTCTTGATTGCTATGTCCTTAACTACTGTCATTGGTTTTGAGGTGGCTAGTCTAATAGTCTTATTATTCTTCCTGCAGACTTCCACTCTGAGTAGATATTAATTGCATTTTCAATGTACGTGGGATTATTTCCATTCTAAAAAGTGAAATTTTTGTCACTAAGACATTTTCCAAAATAGTACAGCACGATTAATCAAAATCTGCTTATATTTCTTACCAATCATCGTTCCATCAATTCTGACCAGATTCCTCACAACACTGGCTGAAATGCACCACCAGACCATGACAAAGCTGCCACCATGTTTTACTAAAGGCTTCAGACAACCATCTAAGCATTTTTGATTTTTTCAAAGCAAAATTTTCAAATTTGGATTAATTTTCCCCTATGACTTCCTGCCACTGATAGTTTCCGCTTGATTTATAGACTTTCATATATCTCAATTTCTTCACCGTCTCCTTCTGCTTGTTGCTGCATCCTACGCATCTTACGGATCTTACAAGGCCATTTCTTTTAAGACTTCCTTGCAATGTTGAAGTGTGTACTTTGGTGACAAATTACTTTTTCAAACTGGATTTTCTTCCTAACACCCAGATAAACAGGCTTGAGCTGGGAGAACTTTGTGTATGAGTAAAGCTGCATCGGTGGAGGATAGGAAATCAGGCAGCCTGCTGCCGGTGCTGATCCACACATTTGCCAAACAAAAGACGCTGATGAGGAGGTGCAAAGGAATTTAAGGTGGCCTGGGATTATGAGTTTTTTCATTAACTTCAGTGATTCTAGTGTTAAGGAAACAATGTTAAGTATTGTTGATCAGATGCAAACCACATTTTGGTTCTCCCGCTGTAATTTCTGTCTTTACCAAATTTCTTTCAATTTCTTTAAAAGAATACTCCACCCAAAATCAATGTTTTATTTACATGTTACTTACACAATTCACTTTGTAGTGATGGCCTAAATATTTCTAATCTGACATTTTCATTCACAGAGGAGGTAAAAATTTTTGATTCAATGGAAGTGGTAGGTGCAAACTCAAGATAACATCAAATAATATTAAAACGTACGTGAAAAAAATCTCACATTACTTGTATCACATAGTCCACATTAGAATTGATGCAGTCATGTGTTCACAATATCCCAGAAACATGTATTGTTACTAAAATATTTAAAAACGAAACACTTCCAGATAACGCTCTTCTGGGCAAGGAAGAGATGTGCACAGACGCTAACAAGTATCAGAACTGAAGACCCGCCTGCACCCTTCTTTCACTTGTCAGGAGTATAGAACAGTTAAAGCTTATTCATTGGCTAACAATGTGATTCATGTGATATGAGTTATGTATGGCATGTACAGAGAGACATGACAAACTAAAAATAAAAGCACAAGGGTCAAAGCAATATTAAAAACAAAAAATTCAGAGCGCGCTGCTTTTGGGCAAAAACTGCCTCATTATTTAGTATTGAAAATCAAAGCAACATATTTCAGTTAGATAAGTAGATAAAAGTAATAAATGAAATAAAAAAAATTTTTTTCTATAACTTCAGATTATAAAATTACAGCTGTACTTGGGGGTGAAGAGCATAGTACACATCAAATTGACAGACACTGTGTACTTTGATTTCCTTGCAATGCAATTTCAGGTAATTTTTATATAGTTTTTTTTTAGCTAACTGAAATAACTGGAGCACCGACAGTTTTCAGATTAGCACATTTTCTTTTATATTATGTGTACTGAAAGATATGATTGATCATAAGTGCTGCTTTTTCTGTGATTTTTGTCATCTGAAGGAGAGAGAGAGAAAGAGACGGCAATTCAGATTTGAGTAGCAACAAGAATTAACTTCGATAACGATGGTTAGACAATATTTTTCAAGGTGAAAAGAATATGTAAATGTGGTCAAGTGCACGCCAAAACAGAGAGATAGTGATTCACACCAGGGTAATGTGGCAGGAGGAGGGAAAAAAAACAAAGAAAAATGTCATCAATCACATTTTCTGAATAGAATTTCAGATTTATATCTACAAGGGCATTTGTAGTGCAGCAAATTAGGAAAAGTCAAGGAGGGACAGGAGCAAGACACTCACACTGAGGAAATAACTTAAATCACTTTTCTGTTGTCCTGTGTTACCCACCTACCAATTCCACTGAATTGTAAAAATTCTTAGCTCCTTTCTGCATGAAAACATGAAACTAAAATTTTTTCTCAGCCATCACTAAAAACCAAATGGGGAAAGTAACATTTAAACAAAACGTTGTTTTTGGGTCGCGTATTCCTTTAAGACATCTTCAACCCCATATCTTGAAAATCTGGTGTGCTGGGTTTTTGCTCACTGACTATAGTCTTGTTTAAACAAAACTATGATTTTATTTCTGTCAAATTGTGTTAGCTTAGCCATTTCCAAACTACTCAAGACACTCCAGTATCTGTATTGTTCTACCCATTTGACAATATATGAAGATGTATATCTCTCTAAATATAAAATAAAATCCTGGAATGTAAAAGCCAGGTGACAAGATGTGACGTTCTCGGAAGTTCTCGAAAGACATTTTAAAGACCCGCAAGACAAAAAAGACTGACAACGGAGCGTCTTGCGGGGTCGTGGATCATAAGATTCTTGCAAGAGACGCCCTTCTTATCAAATAAGACCACGACAGCCAGCAAAACATTCAGTCATGTGCCTTTAGCAAAGAGGAAAGAGCAGTGCGGAGAAAAGACACCCAAGGCGCAATACATATGCAGAGAAATGCACAGAATGTGAAAGCAGTAACAGGCAAAAGTATTGTAGGGTCCCAGTCAAGCTGAAGCCTTTTTTGTTTTAAGTGACTGTTAGGTCTGCTCGAGGGAGGGCAGAGTACAGCACGGCATACTGATAGCTGGGTGCTGATTGATGCAGTATGGGGAGGCGACACCCGTGGGAGGAGGGTTTAGGAGAGGGTGCTAGAAAGTTGTGTTTTGGATTACGCAGTCGGCGATTGTTAAAATTGAACTTTTGTGATACTTTATTATGTCAGTCGGTACAGTATCAAAAAAAAGATCGCACTGACAAAAAACAAAAGGAAATTAGTTTAATTCAGAGAATTTCAAAAACGGGGTTTAACTCAAATGCATCTATTGGTTACTTTGCAAAACAAATATTAACTGCTCATGATGTGGATCGTTTTGTCTGTGCTGAAATTCCAAACAGAGAAACCTATCCTAAATTATGGTACAAATTCATTAAACACAAGTCTCACAGACCTCATTTAAAAGATTCAACATATTGGGACAGGAAAGATTCCAAATATTGGTTTTACAGAAGTTCTGAAATAAAAGTGAAACTAATGAAATAGCAACAATTCAAAGAAAAACACTCTTACAAGTGTGTATCCGGAAAACCAAACACGGGTGTTGGCAAGCGAAGCCCCTTAGTAGTATCATATAAACAATTTTATTTACGGTAACACTTTTAGTTTAGGTACTAAAAATTGAAGAGTGGAGGCAGGACCTCTTTGTTTTTCCAAGTTGATTCTGGGGTTCGTCGGGGGTGTGTTCTTGCTCCTACTCTGTTCAGTGCTTGTATGGACTGGGTGTTGGGCAAGGTTGTGGGGTCCAGCGGCTGTGGGGCATCTGTTGGTGAAGAAAGATTTGCGGATCTTGACTTTGCTGATGATGCTGTGATTTTCGCAGAGTCAATGGAGGCTCTGATTGGGGCACTTGAGAGACTGAGCGAGGACTCTGAGTGTCTGGGCTTGTGAGTGTCCTGGATAAAAACCAAGATCCAGGCCTTTAATGACCTCTTGGGCATAGCCATCAGCAGTGTGTCTATCTGCGGAGAGAGGTTTACTTACCTTGGCAGTGACATTCATGTCTCTAGTGGACAGACTGGGAGAGCATGGGGGGTTATGAGGTCACTGGAAAGGGGTGTGTTGCGCTCCTGATATCTATGCAAAAGGACGAAGATCCAAGTCTTTAGAGTCCTGGTGCTTCCTGTCTTGCTATATGGTTGTGAGACATGGACGCTATACAGTGACCGGAGACAAAGACTTGACTCCTTTGGTACTGTGTCTCTCCAGAAAATCCTTGGGTACCATTGGTTTGACTTTGTGTCGAATGAGCAGTTGCTCATGGGGTCCCGAATGAGGCACATTACCTGCATTGTGAGGAAGCATCAGTTAAGGCACTACAGCCATGTGGCACGTTTTCCAGAGGATGATCCAGCTTGTAAGATCCTCATTGTTGGGGATCTGAGTAGCTGGACCTGGCCAAGGGTTCGCCCACGTTACACCTGGCTGCCGCAGATAGAGGGTAATTTCCGGAGGGTGGGACTGGACTGCGTGTCTGCCTGTACCAGTGTATGCTCCCCAACTTGACTTGACTAAAAAATACATCTATTACATATTTATTCTTAAATAACAAGACCTTAACAGAGGCTTTTTCTGGTGTTAATAACACTAATAAAGCATCAGTAAAGCTGTTATTCAACAATGCAATGTAACCTAAGAAGACATGATTCACCAGCATTTGTGTGTCTGGTTATACTCCTTCAGAGATATCTTTTACAGGTTGCAAAACTTTACACCAGCTGTTACAGACCAAAATTGAAGACTTCTTCTTTTTGGGCATATACACCGTCAGCATGGCACTGCCAGATCTAAACACTAGAGTGGCGAATTGCTCACATACTGAAGTGAATTTAGCTGCAGGTGAAAGTCTCATTTTACTTCTGGTGCCTAGCAGAGTTGTGTTGCGCTGCAGCCGTCTATTAGCCAGGGAAAGCACTGTGAAGAAGCTGTCTGTTGTTATGGCTCTGCCTTTGTCCAGAAACGGCTCCATAACCTTTATGACCACAGACTTGGGAAGTCTTTGCCTTGGGTTGTAACTCAAAACACAGTCCCCAACAAAACGTTGCCAGATATCCGAAACTGCAGCAAATCTGTAATTTTTTACATGTTCTGCACAGGTGTCTTTGTTGTCAAAGCGCAAATGGCGTATGGTAGTCTGATAGCTGTCATGGGACATCGCATCCTTGATTGGCAATAGAACAAATAGTTCTGAACAGGCGTCAGCCACAGCACCAACTGTGGTCATTGCTGCTTTTGTGAAAAGAATGGAGATAAACGACATCAACTCAGAAAGGGAGAGGCAAGTTCATTATACCATGTGAACGTCATTAACAGAATAAAACTGAATAATAAAAAAAACAAGCGCTAACTTTTACAAGGAGCCAACATTTACACTAGGTGTTACAGACTCAAATCAAATGTATGTTTTTATTATATTATAGTCATAACTAGACATTAAGCCCGTTACAATAACGGGCCACAGAACAGTAGTGCATAAACATTAGTAGGAACAGTCTATATTAAATGGCAAGGGACCTTGACCTCATTCTGTTTCTTGTCTTAATTTTTTTTTTATCAAAAATATTTTTGCAAGAAGCCTAAAGTAAAATAATAATAAAAATAAAATAAAAAACGTATATGACAACACAGCAAGTATAATTAATATTGTCTTAGTGTAAAACATTGTAACAATCTGTAAGACACAATATCTGAAGAAGATATTTAGGAAAAATTTTCTATTTTTGTATGTCATGAAATGTTTCTCTAAAATTTCATTACAGACAACATTTCTTGTAAATATTCTGAGTTTGGCAACAGTTTGCCTTGTTCAGGACCATCTACAACCTTGACAACAACATCTGGAAAACTTCTAACTGTTGATAATGCAACATATAACTGACTGTGGCTGAATTCAGGTTCTGGCAAGTAAAGGTTTGCTCTTCTGAATTGTTCTCTTTTAGCGTTTTTCTGACGCTCATTTTCTTTTTCTTCAATCAATCTATTTGCTTGTATTTTTCTTTGTCTTTCAGCCTTTCTTTTGTTGATGTTTACTTGTTGAGCTGACCGTTCTTCCAGGAGATGTTGCTTATATAGGATTTGATTGTTTGTGTCTTTTGTCCTACTTGACGTGTCCTTTTTTTTTTGGGTGGCATGTTGTTAGTAGATATGTCTGTAATATTTTTTTGTTTTATTACTTTATTTTACTCTGTAGCACTTTGAGATCATTCATATGAAGTGCAGTATAAATAAAATGTATTATTATTATTATTATTATTATTAATATTTTCTCTTACAGCAGTACTGGCTTGTATGTGGCTGTAATATGCATCAGTGTATTGTGTGCCTTTAATTTTCTCTTGCAGTAATACTGGTTTATATTTCGACAAAATGCCTGTAATTTTCTCTGACAGTAATTCTGGCTTTGATGTCTGTAATATGACTTTAATTTTCTGTCACAACAGTGGGCAATCAGCAGAGTGTCCCAAGCAACTGATGTAATGTGTGGCGTGCAGTTGATAATTGTGACTGTGTCGTCTCCCCAGCAAGTACTGTGTAGTTTCCCAGCAAGTATTTTAATCTGTGCTGGCGTGTAGCTGATTATTGTATGTATGGCGTCTCCCCAGCAACGGATTTTATGTGCGCGGCGGCGACTACCTAATCAGCACTCTCCCCAGCAATGATGTCTTTTATTTGCTTATGATGCGCTGCCGCGGCTAGGCCATTCACTGTGTGCCCAGCTTCCAGTGTGTGTGTGTCCAAGGTGCTGTGCGCATGGGCGGGGCACGGTGCGATGTGCGTCGCGGCCCCGCACATGCGCACTTCACCAGAAGACACACACACACGGACACCTGGAGGCACACAGGGCTTTTATTAAAGAGGATAATAGCAGCAGCTCAATATTCAGAGACTTGAACCTAGTACCTTTCAGTTGCAAGGCAGCAGTTACCTCTGCGCCACTCAAGAATTCTTAGTCTTATTATGCCACACTGCACAGAGATAAATAACCTGTCTACCGATGAATTATAAGTATAATGAAGACCAAAAGAAGCCTTTGTTAAGATCTCATTACAAAAGAGTAAATGGGTAATAAATACATTTTTTCAGTACCTAAACTATAATGTTAAATACATTTTTTTCCTTTCTCAATGTATATTTTTGTTTATGTTTTTTAAATAGTGCTTTGACAAGGAAATAAACAATTATTGCCCAGTTAACTAAATTTAAAAATGAAATTTTTGGCTAGCCTAAGTCTGCTGAGCAGTAGTAATATTAATAGAAGTAGTAGTTTTGTCAGATTACTGTAAAATATTTACTTACATGTTTCACTAGCATGCAAAATGTCACTATCACTAAACACTGAGTTAATTTCACTCTTTATCTTCAGGCATTCTGGTTGTTTAGCTTCATCCATGCTTCAGAATTGAAAATTGCCAGGCTAATAAAAAAAGGAACACATTTACAGCATATTAGCGTAGTACACGCTAAACAAAACATTACCATTTTTTCAGAGAAATATTGACAATTTTACCATGAACCTTAAGCCCTCATGACTTATAGGCAGCAAAGCAATACTCCACAGTGCCTCCTATATATTTTTGATGAATACTTTCATTTCATCTGTTTGCTTGACTGCACCGTCTTTTGAATGGGAAAAAAACAGCAATAGAATTAAAAGTAGACATCAATTGTTTTGTCTCTGTGTCATTAACTGTACTGTGCTAGTAGACCGATGACACTGTCAGCGAGATGATTTATGCTATGTATCTTTGACAGTTCTACTGTTATTTTTACATCTAACAACATGTACAGTAAGAGCTTGATATATCTACACAAGAGCAGTGGTAACTTGACTGATATAATAATAATGTGATTTGTTAAAACAGAAGTATTTAAGTAATGTGTCTATCAAAGTGACTGACAATAACAAAATACCACAAAAAAACGTAAATTACTTTCTGAAAAACAGGATAAACCATATCTGGCATTGCATAGAAACAATAAAAAGGCAGACAGTGTTGTTAAACCCCTAAGATGTTGTTCCACATTTCTACTATAGAAATAATGTACCTCAACCTGAAACGTGTGTCTCATTGGCTCTACTTGTTTATCACTGTGAATGCATGTTGCCTGCCTTGCTTTTAATGCTTTGAAGTGTTGAGCCCTTAGCACACTCTTCTGGCTTGTTTCTCTAACATCAGACAGTTACAAAACAATTCTAAAAAGACCACAGATGCTAGAGTAGCTATGTTGCTAGACTATTGCTGTTTTCTCTTTAAAATGTGTTGCTTTCATGTGAGTCATCCATGAAAGCATCTGCTAGATAGTCCATCCATCCATTATCCAATCCGCTATATCCTAACTACAGGGTCACGGGGGTCTGCTGGAGCCAATCCCAGCCAACACAGGGCATAAGGCAGGAATCAAACCCCGGTCAGGGCACCTGATCACCACAGGGCCAATTTAGGATCGCCAATGCACCTAATTTGCATGTCTGTGGGAGGAAACCCACACAGATACGGGGAGAACATGCAAACTCCACACAGGGAGGACCCGGGAAGCGAACCAGGGTATCCTAACTGAGAGGCAGCAGTGCTACCCACTGCGCCTCCGTGCCGCCTACCTGCTAGATAGTTCTGTATTTAAAACTTTGGTGTTCAAGTTGTCAAAATAATTTATTATGGCATTGAATATATTGATTGTGACCCAATGTTGGTCATTTATACATATGTATTAGATAAAGCAAGGTGTATTCTCATAATCACTTTATGACAGGACCCTTAAACAAGAGTCAATGTTGGAAGCTACCAATATCTGAATGTTACTCTACCAAATTAAAGAAAGCAGTCAATATAAAATGTTCATTTAACTTCAATTAAAACAAAAACAAAACATAAAATAAAAAAACAAAATTAGTGACAGTAAACAGCAAACCCTTCTGTAGTGCATAATGCTCACCCTGTCACCCCAAAACCCCTGTGTAAATAGACCTATGAGGGATACATCAAAATGAAAGGCAGGAAAAGAGTCTGAAAAGGGAAGAATGCAGGATTAAGATTAATAGCACAATGTTGACCACCACTCCATCAGCTCTCCACTAAACATACAGCAGCTTGCCTCTTTTATATATCAGAGGCAGATGACCTTTGGAGATGCCAGATGTTCAATTAAGACTAGGTTAAAAAAGAATTTTCCAGAATTTCAAGTCAGAGTCTAAGAATCTAATGTTATTTTTTTTGTAGTGATGATACTTGTAACAAAATAATCCCTGCTCGATAAATCGGGGCAAGAGTAGAGAGCTCCAGGAATGAAATATATGACACAAATGGGAATATTAGCAGAGAGAACAGAGGACAGGCAGTGAGAAACATTAGTCCCAAAAGCAGAAACTGAAGGATAATCCAAAAATGTTGGAATAAAAGTCAATCATTTTCAGTCATCTTCTAACCTGCTTAGTCCTGAACATGGTCATTTTGGGGGGGTGGGACGTGGGGGGTTGAATGAGCCTATTGTAGCTACCATAGGGCTTAAGGCAGAAACAAACCCTAGAGAGGGTGCTAGTCCATTGAAGGGTGAGCACACACACCCACAATCACACACTAAGGAATGTCTTTGGACTTTGGGAGAACACTGGAGTACCCGGAGGAAACCCACAAAGACAGGGGGAGAACATGCAAACTCCATGCAAGGAGGACTCAGGACATGAACACTGGTCTTCTTAGTGAGAGGGAGCAGTACTACCATTGCACCACCCTTTCAACAAAAGTGCTAGAGAAATTTATAGGGCAAAAGTGACAGATGGGGTCAGCAGCCAAATACATAGCATTGTAAGTGGCCACAACATTCACAAGGTGTGAAGTACAGACAATATGCTGATAATCTGGATTTTTAGAGGATGCAGAAAAATTATTAAATATAGCTTTCCACAAGATGGGGGAAATAGAATGGAGGTCATATTGCCAGACTGGCATTTTATGTTAATTTTGATAATTGCTAATCTAAAATGAAAGAAAATGGAAGAAAGGACCGTGAGAAAATGCATCAGTATCCAGTTCTCCCCTCCTGAACTAATAGCAATCATCCAAATTGTTTAATAATTAATGAAAGTTGATGCTAAATATACATATATTATTATTTGAGCTGTAAACTATATTTAATTGACATAAAACAAAAGTAACAAAATTAACATTTTCTTTAATTTTAGGTGATGTATATTTTACATTTTTTATAAAACACTGCAGATAACAGTAACATTCTTTATTTTTCTCAAATATTTGAAATATTTAATAAATTATTGTTCAATGTTACACTATATAAAAAAAAGTAGAGTTTAAATGCTAATTTTATGTTTTAAGTTTGACAATATTTTAGGAAGAATAGACAACTTGGTTTTCCAAAAGATATGATAGTGGGCTTCCCAGCCAGGGGGGAGTTTGGGTTATTACCGAGACTGGAGGTCTGAGAGGAGCAATGGATGGATCCGCTGGCTGGACGGAAAGATAACTCTGTTCCCAGGCAGAGTAAAATAATGGATGAACCAGGAGAAGCTAGAACTTTGGAGTGGTTCCATCTCCCATGTGCTAGGTGGCAGTGGTCCTCTGCAGGGGTGCTAGGGAAACGGAGTCTGGAAATGCATCCCTGTAGGGGTCCCCTAGGGTCAATAGTGGGGATTTTGGGGAGGACCAACATATTTTGCCTATGGCCTGGTAGTGCTTTCCTGGAAGAAACAAAATGGTAGCCCACTTTCACACACAGCCGAGTCACAGTTGGAAGCCCAAACACAGCTGGTGGATGAAGGAGGAAGATTAAGTGCAATTATTTCTGATTGTTCTTGCATCTTGGCTGTGTGGTAAAAAGAGGTCTGTGGAAATGTGAATTGGGAAGGAATAAAAGTCCTTTATTTTACCTTATAAATGTGTGGTGCTTTGCTGAGTCTGTAGTTTGGGGTTCTCTAGCACCAATAGTGGTTACACTGTATTTTTATTATGGGTGCCACTTTTAAATTGATTGTGATTATTTATTTTATGAAACCATTTAAAATATGTATGTGAATGACCTGTCATTTTAGATAAAAATACTTTGATCATGAATCATGTTTAATGCTTAATATAGTGTGCAGTAAATATATTTTCTTAACTAAAACAATACTATGACTTATGCTTAAATGATTATACAGGCTGTGGACCTGGCCACTCTGGAGCTGTCTGCAAACCCAAAATAAATATTGAAATAAAAATTAAAATGTGGTTAATTTAAAAAGAAAATCAGTTCACATACATAAAAATACAAACAAAAAAGGACAATAATCTTGAATGCTTCATCCACCACCAATTTCATCACTTAATAGATAGATTTTGTAAACCGTATTTGAATAAGATGATAAAAAGAACAGCTAACACACCCTTCTGCTAACATCTTGATGGATTTCATCAGTCTTATTGGCATTTGGACCTTTTATTTAAACCAAGTCACCCTGGAATCATCTGAACAACTTTGAAGAACCTTGACCACAGTAACAGGCAGGAAGCTAATCACTGTCCAAGTTTTCCCTATAGTATCAGAGACTTTAATTGCTGCCTTTCTGTCCCTTGACAGCTATTTGTTTCATAAAATTGCATAGCCATTAAAAGTAATGAAATTTTATACTTTCTCTAATGTTTATTTTTCGTTTAGGCAATTAGCCAAGACAAGAAATAAAGTAGCCTCTTTTTTCTGGAGAATATTGCTCATATAAAATACATTTACCATATGTTCATAATCCATAAATTTTGCAAAATACACAAAATAGACACAGAGTTACTATGGGTAGTTGTCAATTGTAAGTACATGCAGTGGAAATGAAGTTAATTTGCATGGTTAGAACTTCCACTCCAAAAGAGATTGAGGATTTCAGATGCACAAGAAGACCTTGGAGTGATGTGGTTCGGCTTTAACTAGGATGTCCCTGGGTTCCTCTTACAATGCCGGACAAATCTAGGATACACTGAAGGAACTATTTTATGGTTGGCCTGGGAGTGTTTAGGAATTCCCCTGGAGGGGAACAGGATATAATAAGGTATTGTGGTTAGTATTGAAGGGAGTAGGATAAAATATTCTGGTGTGTTTAGCTCAGCAGGTTGACATTACAGCCCTCATAAAGATAAAGAGAGGGCAAATGAATAAATGAAAAGTGAACATAGGTAATGCATTAAGAAATGCTGACAGTCACCGCTAGTCTAATTATGTGCTTTAAACATTTTGAAAATATGTCCATTAGTTAAAAGTTTTACTTTTGTACCCAGGTAACTGATACAGTATATAATATACTACAGTTACTTTGATTTTTGTTTCAATTAATGTGATATCCAGCTATGCTTGTTTGTGCTTTTTATGGAAACAGCTTATATGATAAACTTCTAGGCAAAGAAAGCTGGAATTAATGAACAAATGTATCGTTAAGTGTGATGTCTGTGCAGAAGCGGATGTAGGAGGTTGTAGGAGGAAAACGGAAGTATTTGTGGTTGGTGTGGATGTTAATAAAAAGGTAGTTAAACATTATACGTGTGCGAACTGCTATTTCTGATATAACAGTTTGGCGACAAGGTTGGCAGAGTTTGGCTTACCTCCTCCAGCTTCTTTCTTGCCAGTACCTGGTGAACCACTACTTCCCTGGAACCACTGGTATCGCTCATTCAAGACGTACCTGTTGGGAGCAGAAGGACATCACATTTTTTCCGCATTGCAACCAATTGATGAGTCTTTTGCAGCCACAGTGGCAGCACTGGATGGCCATTTCAGCCCAAGCCAAAGTGTTCTCCTCAGCCGTTTCCAGTTTCGTCAGCGTGTTCAGCAGCCGGGTGAGTGAATCACACAGTTTGTTTCAGTGTTGCGTGAGCATGTACAACACTGTAAGTTCGGGACACTACAAGACGAGTTAATAAGGGACCATCTGATTGAGAAATGTCTTGTGAACAGCTGAGAGAGCATTTATTATTGGAACTGGATACCTTAACATTAAGTAAAGCTATAGAGACTGGAAAACAAGTTGAAGCAGCATGGCCGCATCTAAATTGGCAGGCACAGCAACAGCACCATCTACTAACACATCATTGCCAATGCCAGTGCAAGCTGTAAAGAACCGCTATTTCTGATATAACATTAAGCATGCTCTTCAGATCGTCCCCAAAGGTAAGCTTTACCACCTAGGAAAACCATGGGGTACAATTGCTAGCCACCTTGTCTCCTTTGTCACCCAAAGCCCAGGGAAGTCTCCCAGTATCAGCAACTAAATCCACTCCTTCCAGTCCAGGAACCATAAAAAGAGAGTGCTATTGGAATGTGGGGGCTCACTTGGAAGACAACCCACCTGTGAGAAGGAAGTCTGACGACATGCTTGAGAAAGCTAATTAAGAAATTATATAATAGCTGGCAGCTTTATTGATTTTGTTCTATATTTGCACCATCATACACTTGTTAATTTGCTTCTGCATTGAACATGGAGACCTAGTTGGCACACCAACATTTCACCAGAGGAGCTGTGGTTACACTGGTTGATGACACTGTTTATTTCATTTTTAAAAGTTTCATTATTGTTACAAAAAGCTACATGTAGATTGCAACAAGAGCTTGTATTTTTATGAGATAGAAATTCTTACATGTCTGGGTGCAGCAGAACAGCATGCCTGTTTCGAGACAAAAAAAAAAAGAGTCTGACAGGAAGTTTCCTGCACACCAAAATGGACTTGTAGAGTGCATTGCAATTGTACCTGGACTGACACGAGTGTCAGCATAGGGAATAATTCCACTTCAAAAATTCAACCTTCAAAAAAAGTTAGAGTAAAGGAACTATTTCTGTGTCATTTCACTTTTATTTTTGTTTTCCTTTTCCCTTTCTTTACATTTTCATTTTTGATAGTGTTTTTCATTTAGGTGCCACTTAAATACAGCAGTTGAGATTTCCCTGAAACCATTTATTTAAACAAAACGTTAGTCCTAGGAAAATTAGCAACTCATCATATTATTTGTAATTCAGTATTTGACTTTTTTTGAATAAAACAGTGACACACTTTACTCCAATGTTTTTAACATCAAACACCTTATAGATATTACTTATATTTTACTCTTTTGATAATTGATTTTAAACAATATGTTTTTCTTACATTTCCTTATGTAATTATGTTACAGTCCAGTTAGTCAAGAGACTGCCAGTCAGGCAAGTGATTACACTCCATAAGTCCATCAATTACAGTTGAATTGTGCATTCATTCTTTACTGATATTCTTTGTCTGGAATTTTATGCAAGTGAAATAATAAAATAAATAAATAATGATTCAGATCCAATTAAATTAATTGTGATCTTCCACTAAACAAATCCAATTAAAATCATACACATTTAGTAAAATCATTTAGGCATACTGATTATTTGGTTGAAGCATCTAAAAATGAAGCACCCTCATTTCCTGCAAACACTTTTTAAGAAGAACGCTTCAATTAATGTTGTACATTTAATTTTTATGTATTTTTTCTGTTAGCTATGCAAATCATTGTGCTATAATTTCTAATAATATTTCTAAAAGGCATATTTGTGTACTAGATAAATTATGAACTTATTGCAGTATGTGTCTTTCAAGTTTCAGAATTAAAAAGTTTTTACGAGAGGTAGAAATGTCACTTTACTTCTGGTATGCTTTAAACAGTAGTTACTTGACTTCATTTAAAATCATTACACATTTTTACAACAGTTATTTTGTCACTTCTTTTACTTGTTGTGTATAAAACTTCATTATGATTGCAGTTTCATAGATTTTCATGCAGTGATTGCTTCACTTCTTTTGCTTGTTTACAATGTTTATCTCTACATTTAATTTCAAAGGTAATCGATTTATTACAATGGTTTTTTTCTCTCTTTTTTAGTCATTCTGGTTTGCATTCTCTGTCAGGATGTTATAGCTTCTGTGTAGCCTCTAACACTTTGCCTGCACTTTCCTGAATTTCCTCTGCAGAATTACTTAGTTCCACACAGACTAATCACAGACTATAAGAATGATTTTCAAATCTAAAGTTCACCAGTGGGGTTAACTAAGTTTGCTTGCGCTCGGTGATAAAATGGCATCTCATCTCAGATGCATTTCTGTCTTGCGATTGTGCTTCTGGTATATTTACGCTCTTGATTTATGCAACACTGAATTGGATATGCATTTCAAAGATTCATTTTTTTAAATTCCTGGTCATGAATGGGCAAATTGAAAATGTGTCTTTTATTTATTTTTACTTTATTTACACATTTACTGGTGCTTGGGAAATGATGACTGTATTTGAAGAATGGATAGAAGAATCTTGGAGAAGCTGGAATGGGAATTGTAGGTCTCATTGACTTGTATAATTTTATGATCTGTAAATAAACTTACAAGAAAGGGAAGAAATATTCTGTACTGAACCTACCTTTTGATATAAATAAATTTAGGCTCATAGCAACTGAGGTTCCTATCTATTCATTTGTCAACCTTCTCTTTTCAAAGAATTGAAGGAAGCAGGAACACCAACAGCATCAGGCTTAAAATAAAAAATATTAAAAATTAAATAAATAAATAAATAAAAACAACCTCAGACTGGAAACCAATAAATTGTAAGCTACACCCACAAACATTCATTTTAATTTAACCAGTTTAGAATCATCAATCACTCTAACATAGGAGGTTAGCTACATACAGACAAAAGGAAAATGGATAATATACTGAAAATCCAACCGGATTCCTGTCTGTGAAAATGTAAAATATGTTGAAAAGTGAAGAATGCAGGTTATTTTTTGTTAAAAATTTATCTGCATCACATCTACATAAGGAAAGCTACTACAGGCTGACAAGGTTGCTGTAAGATCCTGCCAGGCTATGATCTGCAGTCTGGAAATAAGCTGAAAAGTTAAAGTGCAGCATCACCAACCACTTTGTCTAAAATATGAATTCAGCCAGTGAACTATAGAAAGTGTTTTATTTGATATTCTGGTTTTGACCCTTGCTCTTTTTATTAACTTGATTTAGTCTTTTGTTTATGATTATTGAATAGGATTTTCATGGTGATCAACTTTTACAGTTCCATCCTGACAGTGATTATGACCAAGCTCCTTTCATTTTGAAAAACTTTTTGTGTGATCCAAAGTGTTTACCTTTTATTTTTGAGGTTTTTTTTTTCTCAACCTTTCTGAAAACAAATTCTTTTAATTTTGTTTTGGCTCTGTTTTACTGAAAAACTGTGCCACTCTGAAATTTTGGGCAGTTTGGCAAGGAAAGCGATAGCTGATTTGAAAAAGAAGATGGGAGGTGGGCATTTGTGATGTGTATTTTTCCATGACTGGCATAATAGAATGAACACCATCATTTTCCCCTTGCTTACTCCCATTTCCTTTCTTTTTGCTATACTTTTCTTTTGCTAATTGATCCTGCCCATTCCATGTGTTGGTATGTGCAGTCGTTGGCTCCAGCATTCTGTCAAAAATGTATTGGCCTGTCTAACTCATGGAGATTTCCTTTGCATATATTTCTTTAGAGAAAAAGACAAGCCGCATGACTTATTGTAATTAAGGTAGAAGAAAGTGGCATTGCTCTTTTTCTTTTTTGTGGTTCCTGAAAGTTCAGCTGCTGCTGAAAACCTAATTTCCTCCCTTTCTTTACTGACACTTCACTTTAAACTTTAGCCAGGAGGTGAGTTCTATGTAGAACTGCATCAGTGGTCTCTTTGAAATGCATCATCTAATCTCTGACTGAGAAGACTGTATCAATCACACTCGACTGACATGTGTGCTGACAAGTATACATCTCAGTCTTATACTGTTTATCACCTTGGGCGGTAATAACAATGAGAATAATTTCAAAATCTCCCATTAAAAAGTATTGGCAGATTTTCAAACTTGTCTATCTTAAAATGGACAAATGTCTTGGTCAACTTTACCTACGAATTAGTTTACTGTTTCAATTTTCCCTTAACAGCAGTTACATCAAATTGTATATTTTGCAATATAGCTAATAGCTACTAGTGACAGCAAACAAATCCCCAATACAAGTTAGTCAAACACCAGCAGACTGCGTTCACAGGTAGAAAGTCACTTGATTGCACACAGGATGGCAAT
This sequence comes from Polypterus senegalus, assembly GCF_016835505.1. Taxonomy (NCBI): domain Eukaryota; kingdom Metazoa; phylum Chordata; class Cladistia; order Polypteriformes; family Polypteridae; genus Polypterus; species Polypterus senegalus. Next base: position 133,730,870 of record NC_053160.1, read on the forward strand.
CCTCCTTTGGCAAGTCAAATGAGACATGCATGGAAGCCTCTGCATTGACAAATTGTCTCTGCTTTATGAAATCTTCTCAGCAGCTTAAACACAAGCAAAATAAAATTGATGCATTAGCTCCTCGGTCCCCCCATTGATGCGTTAAGTAAGTGGTTCCCAAACTCAGTCTTGGGGACCCACTGTGGTTGAGATTTTTATTCAAACCAACCTCTGTTTTTAATTGAGCTCTTCACCTAATTAGGCAAACTATTGTTTCCCAGTTTCTGTATTTTGGGGTCAATGTAGAAATTACAAAACAAAGTTTGGTAAATGGTTATTAAAATATATCAAGCAGTTACGTATATAGGTATAATGAAAGTTTTTTCTATTTTTTTCTGTTTTTTTTTTTTACTTTTTAATTATATTTTCATCTTATTTTTCATTCTGCTTTTCCAAATGATTTGGTTATTTAATTCATTATTTACTAATTAGTGGATCTGACGCTGAAGCAGTTGTAGCCTTTTATCATTCAGTGTTATTTTCACGATCAAGGACTTAACTCATTGTTGTATAACACAACAAAATTACTTTTGTGACAACCCTAAGGTGCATTTAAAATCTAAAAGACAAATACCATATAAACTTGCATTTAAGTTCTCCGACAGATAAGTCGGGGCATGATTTTACCGTATAATTTCTGGTATTTTATAATGTTGCTATTGGTCCAAGAGATTACGATATGCTAACACCCACCTGAGAGAGTAACCACGGAGCACACTGCCTTTTTTTCTATATACGATTGTGCCTACGTGACCACACAGTAACACCCAAACTATTCCGAAGCGACATTTGCACTGTTTAGTGTTTTTTGTATCTCACACCATCATACACCTTATCGTAAGAGCATCCCTTATCTACGATGGAGATCAGAAGAAAATATGAAGCTGGTTTTAAATTAAAAGTCGTTGAAATGGCGAAAGAAATTGGTAAATGCGCTGCTGCAACAAAATTCGCTGTGTTTGAGAAACTGGTGCCATACTGGAGGAAGCAAGAAGATGTAAAAAAAAAAATAATAATAATTATTGTATTTTTGAATGGGCTTATAAGTCAGGGTCTGATTTTATGATCGATTTTTCAGTTTCAAGATCTGATTTATATGCGACTATATAAGGTAGTTCAGGTAGATAACAGAACTATCAATAAATAGAAATATGAACTAAAAACAGAGTCATCATACAAATAATGTTCAAAATATTAGCAAGATGCCATATACAATGTTCAAGTAACCCATATGGATTATTATTGCATAAATGTACAGCAGCATATATTATTATTGCACATGTAAGTAAACAATATATTACACATTACCTACATAACTTATTGTACATGTTCAATGAAAAATGATCTCAGACTGAGGAGATATCAGAGTTCAACAAGTTTATGGCAGTTGGGAAGAAGCTATTTTTTAGTCTATTTCTATGTGTACAGATTGATCTGAAGTGCCTGCCTGATGGGAGGAGCTTAAACAAGTTATGTCCTGGGTGAGTTTTAGCCCTTCTTCCACAACAAGTCTTGTGCAGATGTTCAAGTGATGGTAGTTCAGTGCCAGCAATGTCCAGTGCTGTTTTTGCAACCTGCTTCAGGTTTGCTGCAGCTGTTGATTCAAGCTCTCATACAATTAGTCAAAATGCTGTTGTATGCTGCAACAGCTTCTGGGTGAGGTTAACTCTCCTTAGCCTTCTCAGAAAGTAGAGGTAATGTTGTGCTTTGCTTTCTACCACTGAAGTATTGTCAGACTAGGAGAGGTCCACTGTCATGGTGACTCCTAGAAACCTAAAGCAGGAGATTCTCTTCACTGCCTCTTCTTTAATAGTTACTAGACTGTAATTGGTCTTTATAGTGGTCCTAAAGTCCACAGTGGCTTCTTTGGTCTTTTTGGTGTTTAAGACCAAGTTGCTGGTGTCACACTGTTTTGTCAGGTTCTGAACTTTCTCCTTATATACAGTTTCATGGTTGTTTGATACAAACCCAATGACAGTTGTATCATCCCTCAAATTTAACAGTAATGTTCGATTTGTGGATGTGTTTACAATCATGGATGAAAAGTGCATAGAGGACAGGGATTAGCATACAGCCATCTGGTAGACCAGTGCTTAGGGTGCGGATGAAGAATGTGTGATTGTACAACCTGACAGACTGGGGGCGATTGGTGAGAAAATCCAGTAACTAGTGTCATATGGAGGGAGTTAGTCCTAGTGCATGGAGTTTGTTATCAACTGACTAGGTATGATGGTGTTAAACGCTAAGCTGCGGTCAACGAAGAGAATCCTAATGTAGATGTTGGGCTTTTCAAGGTGTGAAAGGGCAACATGCAGAGCCACACAGATGGCATCCTCAGTTGGTCTATTTGTGTGGTAGGCAAACTGGTGTTGGTCTACATCAGCTGGAACAAAGACTTTAATGTGACTGATTACCACTTCTTTAAAACACTTTGCGAGTACAGTGGTGAGAGGGATTGGTCAGTAGTCGATAAGACTGGTTATCATAGGCTTTTTTTGGAAAAGGCCTGCGGTGGGTTGGCGCCCTGCCCAGGATTGGTCCCTGCCTTGCGCCCAGTGTTGGCTGGGATTGGCTCCAGCAGACCCCCGTGACCCTGTGTTCGGATTCAACGGGTTGGAAAATGGATGGAGGATGCATGGAACAGGCACAAAAGTTGTGGATTTCAGGCACAAGGAGACTGTACATAAGGAGAAAGAGAGATATTGAATATGTTCATAAATACCTTCACTAATTGGTCAGTGCAGTCTTGGAGCACATGTCCTTGCACACCATTAGGACCTGCTGCTTTCCTTAGGAGGATAGAGTTCATGAGTGGACATACGTGCTGCACAAGGGCCCCAGTTTTGGACTGTGAAAATCTGGTCACCCTATCATTTAACCACCCATAGCCTGACAATACAAAACTCCCAGGGATAAAGAACCCCTCGCACACACACACTTCTCCATGCAAATATATGCAAGACTAATCGTACCAACAAAAGAGGAGTTAAACTGCCAGTATGTGGTAAAGCTAGTGACACCCCTGGTATGTACAGTATGTGTGTAAGAGTCATCCCTGTGATGGACTACAGTCCAATTTTTACCCTGCCAGACAACAGACTAAATTACTCCATTGTGCTATTTATTTTTCAGATTTCAGTACTCTGTATCTCTTTTCACTATGGCTTTTGATCCTTTTTTGATTTTGAATTAAATCCAGTCTTAAACTTCACCACCAGCTAGTCTTGCTCCTTTTTGCATTGTTAATTCCTCTATCTTTTTTCTGTCGAAATCGTTGGGTAGCTATGAGGACCACAGATGTGGCAAGGGGTATTAATGAGAAAAGCAGACCTACCAAAAGCGTGGCAGATTTGAAACATCACTCCACCAAATATTAAAGCATTGAAATAGCTTAATACCTTTACCTTTTTCAGCATTAAAAGTCATATTTAACAATGGCCAAATTGTAGGTCACACTCTTTATCCACAGTTTAAAACTCATTATCATTTGTGATATAGCAACAAAATTATTTAAACAGTTGATGAATTTCTTTGTCAGTCTTTAATAAATTGACTCTGAAATAAATGGAGCTGCCCAAAGATCTTAAGTACAAGCAAGTTTCTTTAACTATTTAATTTCCTAAAAGACATTTATTTCTGTACTGGATTGAAAAGGGAGAAAATACTATATGGTTACATCAACTAGTAACATAAAATAATCAAAATCATTTAACTGTTGTTCTGTTGTCAATGATTTTCATGTTCTTTAAGCTTAATGTTCAAGCTATATTGCTCATCTATAAATCTCTCAGAATGAAGTAATGTGCCAGTACATACTACTAAGCTTAAAGATGCAGAATGCCTTTTAGCTTTTTAAATCATCTACTTTCAATTTGTAAACAGATTTATGGCTCCAATCTCTGAGACTCTGTGTTTGAATCTGGCTGTGAAGAAGCACCGCCTTGGTTTTCAATGTACATGCTCAAAGTGAAGGCTGGCCTTTTAGTATGCGGCAGGCGTGACTGTAGTAAAATGTAGTGTTTAAAAAACCAAAACACCACATCAGGAAAAATTAATAATCTCACCCAGCTTATTGTGGCTATCACCTCGCCCCTGTACAGAAACTCACGTATTTGGTGCTGTAAATAATGTTCATGTATCAAGAAATGGAGGAGATGCTCAATGATTATAATTCTAAATTCAAATGTGGTGTTTGATGCTGTTAATGATAACATTCTGTTCTTACATTTACTTTATTTATCAAATTAATTTCAATGTAAGGACAGTATTTCCTCATTTTATAATCTCATTGCTCATGTTGCAAATTATTCTTATTGCTTTTTAACATTACAATATGTAATTTGAAATTTTGTTTTTGGCATTTATCCATTTGCTGATGACATTTAGCTGTATTCATCTAAGCTAAATTATGTGCTCAATTATGATATCAATTGAAAATGTTAGAGAGATAAAGGCCGTTAAGTGGATGTTCATTTTTCAGATAGGAAGATGCACAACATATCTTAATTTAAATTACTAGGATTTTAAATAGGGTGGCCATGTATGAAATAATAGAAACACATAACAATACATGCAGTAAAAGGTTCTAATAAGATATAGGGAGAGTTGTGTTTCTCAGTTGTGTGAAATGAGATATTACATCAAACATCAACAAGAAAATCCATCAGTTCTTTCAGGGATGAAGGACAAAGACAGTTTCTTTTCACTCCATACTCTAGCACTTTCCATTATGGCTCAGTGATTTAAAAAGCTAGTGATTGAATAGACCATGGTAGGTGTTTGAGTTCATCTTGATGTTCATTAAACCATTCTTGAGTTAATTTAAAAAGTACATATGATATGGTCATCTGGGGGAATTACAGGCTGATACACAGTTAAATTTTGAGGGGCTGACCTAGCTGTGTCCATTTGCTTAAGGTTTTAAATAAAAAATAGCACATGATGGTGTACAAAGGAAATAGAAGATACTGCCACCAAAATAACACGGTGAAATCGATGGTCTGTCATTAGCTATATGTGGAGGTACTTTACTCTGGTCACTAGGGTAAGAAGTGACCCCTCCTTCAGGGCATTTGCACTTTTATGGCCAAGGGACCTGAAGGGGCAGAGTCAGTTTTCCACTTTGGGTGGTTTCTGTGAACAATGGATGAAGAGTGTGACAGATAGGAGGCGCTGTCGTCCCCTTGAACCTTCAGACCAGACACCAGATAAAAGTTCAATAATTTCATTTATTAGGACAAATAAGTGCACAAATCACCCTCCACTCCACAATACTCATATATCAATAACAATACAATTCTCAATAAACAATCCTCTACTTTCCCAGACGTGTTGTCCCCTGCCACCTGACTCAGCTCACCCGTCTGGGATTTCCCAGAGTCCTTTATAGTCCATGACCCGGAAGTGCTTCTGAGCCCTCAGTCCACGTGATTATCCAGCACTTCCAGGTCAGGCAAAAACTCCTCTTCTTCATCCCGGAAGTACGTCATTTCCTCTGTCGCTGTAACTGACGTACTTCCGGGTTATAGGGCAAATAACTGTCCCTGGGCATCCCTGCAGCGACCCCTGGTAGCCCCAACGTTATCCAGCAGGGCTGTACAGGAAAACGCCATAGTCCATGATGCCCTGCTGGAATTTGGGGCATCTCCATGTCGCAGGGAGGGCTCCCTCTGGTGGACTGGGAGTATTGGCCAGGATGAATGGCCGGCCATAGTCCACAAGAGGAAGAAGAGAAGACAGTTACAGGTAGCACCCTGTCTAGGTCTGGGGTGGTATCACATACCTGGGAGGAACTCAGAGGGTGACCCTTTGATGCACATGCGTGACAATGGTTACATTATCATTCTGGAAACATGATAAAGGAACAACATTTTCACCTTAGAGTGCACCTTGTTCTGTAAAATGGACTTGTATTCCCTGGCTGTTTTTCGACCATGTAGAGCAATTGTTAGACCTAATGACTCCCAATACCTTTAACAGTCCCCCTCCATGTTTACCAGTTGTGAACAGATATTTTAGATTATAGACTTTCTTTGACTTTCTCCAGACATAAACATGTACATTTTTTTAAATTACTCGGGTTTTGTACTTTTCAAACCAGATTATGTGTCTTTATGTATTAGACATGGATTTAAGCGACTTCTAAATGGCAGCCCTACCATAAAACTTTATGGGTCAAACAGGTGGTGGTATCTGGTAATTTTAGAGTTTGCACCTTTGTTGCAATTAGCACTTATTCTGTAAAATGTATGTCTCTTCCTGTCAGTAAGCTTCAACTTGCAGTCTCTTGTTTCTATTTGACAATGCAGTTTACTCATGCATGACATATTCTGTTATTATTTTTGAGACTGTTCCCCTTGATATATGAAATAATTCTGCAGTTTTTATGACTCATGTCCCTGCAATTTAGGCATTGACTATTTGGCCTCTTTTGAACAGTGTTAGCTGCCTCATGATGCCATAAAAACCCACATATAATATCAAAATGGTAATTGTCGGACCTTTTTTTTATAGGTGACACATACAGCTAATTGACAACCAACCTAATATGACTCACCTCTCCAACTACATTTCTAATTGTAAAAGCTATTTTTTTTAGTTTTTCATGTGTTTTTTCCCTTGTTATGTCCACTCCCTATAGTTTTACTGAATTCACAGAAAACGTAGGTGTTATCCTTGTTGTTAATGTAACCATTAGTCTTCATATTTGTGTTTTTTGTTTAAATGAAAGATAACTGCAGATTTGAGGTGGTATCTAAATATGTATGTTACAAAAAAGCTAGTTAATTTATTTATACTAAACAGAATTTACTACTGAAATGTTTTATTGTCAAGTTGTTGAAATGGTTTGATTACCATTCTAATTAAACATAGCAGAAAAGCTAAAACTAGGATTGCAGACTTATAACTCCAGTCCCTAAGCCACTACATTGGCTTCCAGTTAAATCTTAGTTGATTTTAAAATTCTAGTTTTGAGATATAAAGTAAATAAGGGCTTAGCCTGTCTGTACATCACAGAACATTTTAAAGCCTATGTTATGCAATGTACACTCTGCTCACTAAATGCAGGTCTTGTTTTCCTAAAAATAAGTAAACTTTTAACATGTATGATCTTAAAATATGGCTATCAATCTCAGTGATTATGTGTTTGAGTTGTTCCTTCTGAGTGCTGCTTTTGTTTATGTGTCATTTTTATTCCTCGTCCTGATTTATATGGTGGCAGTTAAAGTAATTGCCTGTTTGATTAGGTTATCTGTTATCACACATGCATACCTTGGGATCTTCTGGTGGGCTCAGGTAACCTTAACAATCCCCTGCAGAGCAGAAGGAGGCACTGCTGCTAACTGTACCTCTGGTTTCTTCAAGAGCATCAACATGTCGTCAGGAGGTGATGTCTAGCCCCGTCCCCACTGGGTCTTACCACCAGTGGACTTTGCTATGCTTTATTGGCATGTACATGTGCTCTTCAGTCACCAGTGTGGCCTTACTACTTTAATATAGCTTATAACATTTGCTTGAATGAAGGTCATCTCAATTGAATAACACTTGGTATGTGGCTGAGCACTCCACATTAAATTATAAATTGACATTATACAATTGCCATCTAGTGAGGAAAGCATCACTTTACCTAAGAGATAGAGTGATGCCCCATGCAGTGGCACCGTTGCACAGTTTCAGTCTCCGGGCACCAGGAGCTGTACCCAAATGACCAGGGGACAGGAGAATTGAGATACAGACAATTATGACTTTTCCACAAAACAGAATTCTGGTTTATTCCAGAAGTGCAAATAACTATTTACAGTAATGTTCTGCAAATATATACAGTTCAATGCAAGAACATTGACAAAATATTTTGCTTTACCAGTCCTTATTACCTTTGTCCGGGATCCCAATAACAAACGATGTTGAATCTCGTACTCCATGTCTTTCTTTTATCAGGTGTGGCACCACTTATTTAAACCTTTCTTTCCCCCATGCATCCGTACATGTTTGGAACCTGTTGTGCCAGCTGCTTGTTCACCTCTACGCGTATGTCAGACTATGAACGCTCACCTACTGTCTTTCTCTGCGCACATAATCTTTCTGACGGCAATCTCTTAGGGCCGATTTATACTTCACGCTCAGAACGTGTACGCGCCCGCATAATGGCTGCCACAAGTTCCCAGCGTTCATTTCACGCGTCCACTGAGCAGGTCCTCAGAAATTAATGCGACGCGTGCGCGAGTTGCAGTACCAGCAAAAAGTCGGGCGCAGTGTGCTAAAAGTCGGAATGTGACGTCAGAGTCTCTACTATCTACATGTGACAGAAAGCCTCTATGCAGATCCTACGGGGATCGATATGCGTGTTTCGCTGTTTGATGAATGGTTCGATGTGGTGAAGCAAAATGCCGACATACAGATGCATTCATGGTCCTTTTATATTTAAGCATTTTAAAAGTCTCACATAACATCTTTGTGCCGTCTTTTTTTTTTTTTTTGCAACTTCACAACAGCAACATAATGTATAGCGCTGTATTTGAGCCACTGAGAAAAAAATAAAGGACACAGTGAAAACGTGTATTTTGTGATTAAAGTGGAAATTTCGGCTTTAATCTCAAATTGTCCACTTTAACCTCGTAGTTTACTTTATCATTAAAACAGACGGTCGTAAACGTCATCCCAGTTTTTAATCGCTACGAGCTTCTTGAACCTGACAGCTGCGGCAAACAGCAACAGATCACCACACAGAACAAATTAAATGTATGATATTCCAAGTCTCTGCACATCTAGAATCTTTAGATTTATACTTGCTATCACTTTCATGATGGAATGCATTAAAGTGTGTATGTTACACTTTACATATAATTTAGTTTAAATAATGAATACTGTTAATAATTACACACATGGGAGGAATAATTACACACATGGGGGTGACACGGCGGCGGGGCGATAGCACTGCTGTCTTGCAGGGAGTTATGTTGCTGGTATTTCCTGCTTGTATTCCACTCTGTGCTCTGGTTTCCTTCCAAAGATATGCAGATTTGGGGATTTGGTGCCGCTAAAATGACGCTATTGTATGCGAGTGCTTGTATTCACCTTGCGATGAGCTGAGGCCTCGTCAAGGGACTGTTTCTCACTCGTGCCCAATGCTTGCTGGAATGGGCACATCCCTGGATTGATGGTTTAAATCAATAAACATCCTTTTCAGAGATATTGCAGTAAGGTGTCATCGGAATTTAATAGGTGTTCTAGGCAATTTACAACACAGAGAAGCCAAACATGTTCTCACCGTGATAATATCTCGCACTGCCAACTGGTGGATTCCTCCAGATTTACGTAAAGTACGCACTCAAGTATGAACACTACAACGCTTGCGTATCAGGAGCGTTCGCTGCAGCATGCGTCACGTTGCGTGAAGTATAACTCCGGCCTTACTCGCAGCACTCTGCTCTTTCCTTCAGGCAGGTGCTTTGCTGTGGGGCTGCTTCCATTTAAAAGCATGCCTGTGAATAATATAATGGCATTGGACAACAGCCTCAGCATAGTGCTGGTTCAAATGTGGAGAAGCCCTCTGACTTGCAGGCCTTCGAGTTAGTGGATGACTTGGACTATGTTATAACTCGTCGGACAGGGATGTTTCACAGAACTCTGGACCCTATACATCAGCAGTCTATATAGATTCCTTAACCTCAAAAACAAACTTTGGACCCTGGGTAATCTTTACCCTCCCCCCCCCACACTACGACACTCATGTCACTGGAGCAGCTGTGATAAGCTATAAATAACCACTACTTTAAAAGTGTCTGTTGACTCGAGTTATCACAGATAGGTAACAAGCTAGAGAATATTTATAAATTTCATCAAACACCCAAGGTGATACAATTAAAAAAATAACAAACATAAGGAAAATCCAAAATAATAAATAATACATTTTATATATTTGTACCTTTCTAAACACTCAAGGACACCGAACAATAGACAAAACACAGATTATAAACGAGAGTAAAATACAAAAGTTAAAATCAGACAGAGCAATTGTAATCAAAGAGAAAAAGCAGTCTTAAACAAATGAGTTTTAAGTTTAGATCTGAAGAGTGAAAATGATTCAATATTTCTAAGCTCAAGTGGTAGTGAGTTTCAAAGCTGGGAAACAGAGCAACCGAATGCTCTGCTCCCCATAGTGGTAAGACAGATGAAGGGGACAGTCAAGTGAATGGAGGAAGAGGATCTAAGGGTACGGGAGGGAATGGCAACATTGAGGAGGTCAGATAGATATGGAGGGGCAAGGTTGTGGATAGCCTTGAAAGTTAGTAGAAGAATTTTGAATTGAATTCGGAACTTAACTGGAAGCCAGTGAAGCTGCTGCAAAACGGGAATGATATGGTGAATAGAGGGGGTTCTAGTAATGATGCAGGCAGCTGAATTCTGGATCAGTTGAAGCTTATAAAGAGATTTGCGAGAAAGGGAATTTCAATAATCCAGACGAGAAGTGACTAGGCTATGAACAAGGATAGCAGTGGTGTGGGGAGTGAGAGAGGGGAGAATATGATTAATGTTACGCAAGTGGAAATATGCAGACTGGGAGAAGTTATTGATGTGGGACTGAAAGGATAAAGTACTGTCAAGGATGACACCCAGACTCTTAACCTGTGAGGAAGGGGAGACAGAGTAATTATCAATAACAAATGAAAAATGATCAGTTTTGGATAATGTTGATTTTGTACCAATGAGAAGAACCTCAGTTTTGTCACTATGTAATTTAAGAAAATTTGAAGAAAACCAGGATTTGATTTCTATTATGCAATCAGTAAGTGAGGAGGGTGGAAAGGAAGCAGTAGGTTTGCTAGTGAGATATAGCTGTGTGTCATCAGCATAACAGGGGAAGCTAATGTTATATTTCCGAAAGATATTGCCAAGGGGAAGGAGGTAAATAATGAAAAGAAGGGGCCCCAGGAACAGAGCCCTGGAGCACACCTGAAGTAACAGCAGTGGGTTGGGATGTGAAAGTTTTAAGCTGAACAAACTGAGTGCGGCCTGAGAGATAGGATCTGAACCAATCTAGTGGAGTGTGGGTAATGCCAATCGAAGATAATCTATTGAGAAGAGTAGTGTGGCAAATAGTGTCAAAGGCTGCACTCAGATTAAGGAGGATGAGAATAGTAATTAAACCAGAATCAGCTGCCATAAGGAGGTCATTAGTAATTTTTATAAGTGCTGTTTCTCTACTGTGGAGGAAAAGAAAACCAGACTGGAACTGTTCATACAGATTATTTTTAGATAAATGGGAATGAAGTTGAATAGACACTATTTTTTCAAGAATTTTGGAAATGAAGGGTAGATTAGAAATAGGACGAAAATTACTGAAATTAGTTGGATCGGCACCAGGTTTTTTCAGTATTGGGGTTATTGCAGCAGTTTTAAAAGATGAAGGAACAGTACCAGTAGTGAGAGAAGAGTGGATTATAGCAGAGTGTGGTCCCCGCCGGGACGCCCAGGAGGACCAGAGGAGGGCTTGTGCCTCCTCCAGACCGTGAGGGGGTGTCTGCCCTGGTTATGTGGGGGACCTCGGGTAAAGGGCTTGGAAGCCCAGCTCTGTAGGGACCCGTGGCCACCGCCAGGTGGCGCCCCGGTGCCTGAGGAACCCTGGAGAAGAAGACAGGAGACACCCGGACGGCTTCTGGGTGCGCAGCCGCCACTTCCGCCACACTGGGGTGTGGCTAGGACTGATTGCCGGGAAGCAGCTAGAGCCCATCCGGGTTCCCATTTAAGGGGCCGCCTCTCTCCAGTCAGGAGTGGATGTCAGCTGGAGAGAGGACGGTAGGCGGTCGAGAGAGAGGCACAGTGACTGAGAGTGTGGCCTGGACTTTGGGGAATCGGTGCAAGAGGCACTGGGGTTTGTGAGCATGAATTTGTACATATTACTGCAAATAAATAGTGTGTGGTGGAACTATGTTGTCCGTCTGCCTGTGTCCGGGTCCCAGTCCACAAGAGATAAGGGGGGCCAGAGACGATAGTCAGGCTTTGACCAGAACTGTAGGGAGGGGGTCCAGTTGACAGGTGGATGGCTTAGATTTACAGACAAGACCTGAGATTTCTGAGAAAGTTGGAAGCTGAAAAGAGGAAAATAAGTGAGTTGGTGGATGAAATTCAAATAAAGTACTGGAGTAATCTGTACAGAGAGACTGATGAATCTTCTGGATTTTTTTTATTATAAAATAGAAGGTGGAAAAACAATTAAAACTTCATGAAGCATTAAAACACTAGGCAATACTTTAAAAAAATAATACAAGAATCGTACTCAAATGTTGATTGGAAATGGCACTCTTTGTTTTGTGCTACTGGTGATATTAGAAAGTGGACTATTTTCACAACAGGCTCCATTCCAAGCATGAAAGAAGACCAGTAGACGAGGCTGACAGAAATATCATGGATGAAAATCAGGATAATAAAATATTTTGTTGCTGGATTTCAGAATTCGTGTGAAATATGATCTTTCTTATCTATACTATTTTTTTTACCATTCTGTTATCCCTTTATGACCGAACAGATACTTTGTGTTATTAGAAATATTCTTCTGTGGTTGTTCTCTTTAATCTCTAATTTATTATTTCTAATCAATCGGTTTCTAAATGCCCATTCATTTTTAATACAGTATGTATAGCTAACACTTTTGTTATGTTATATCTGAATTCTTTGACTGTCCAATTATTTATAGTTTTTCCTCAGAATATTCTCTGAACTCTGTCAAGGTGCAGCCAGACAGCATGTCTATTGATGAGGGTGACCTTAATTGGCCCCATTGCCACATGAAGGAGACATATGGACTAATTAAGGTCACAGTGGCCTCAGGTGTGTAAATACAAGAAAAAGAACTTCAATAGACACACAAAGGCAGCAGTAATTGAAGTTAGAAGATGTGAGAGGTTGTTGGCAACCTAGTTAAAAGGGAAGCCAGGGAGTAGATGTATTTAGGTGAAACACAGAGTGTGTGGAATGCATGGGAGAGCATCTCAAAATAGGCCTAATTAGAGAAGGTAGAGATGATCCAGGAAGAAGCATAAGATATTTTTTTGTCTTGTCTGCTAAAGCCTTTTGTGATTTTCCAACTTTCTCCATGCTATTTTTGAAAAATTCACCAGGGTTCAACATGATACGGCTGTAGTGTATCTGCTAAATTATTATTTTATGGTCTCTAATTACTAGTAGAATTTGCATTCTAAAATATGTTTTCAATATGACTAAATATTATGTTATAATTGTGCTCATCTGTGTCATCTGGTCTAATGAACTAACTCTTTATCAGGTCTATATATTACTATTATTAACTGTTATTCCAGTTTATATTTTGATAAATAAAATCATCCATCCATCCATTTTCTAACCCGCTGAATCCGAATACAGGGTCACGGGGGTCCGCTGGAGCCAATCCCAGCCAACACAGGGCACAAGGCATGAACCAATCCCGGGCAGGGTGCCAACCCACCGCAGGACACACACAAACACACCCACACACCAAGCACACACTAGGGCCAATTTAGAGCCGCCAATCCACCTAACCTGCATGTCTTTGGATTGTGGGAGGAAACCGGAGTGCCCGGAGGAAACCCACGCAGACACGGGGAGAACATGCAAACTCCACGCAGGGAGGACCTGGGAAGCGAACCCGGGTCTCCTAACTGCGAGGCAGCAGCGCTACCACTGCGCCACCGTGCCGCCCCAAATAAAATCATTTAGATGCAAATCTACATTAAAAGTTTAAATATCACAGATTAGTTGGTCTTCATTTCTGAATTAGGAGGTCCATGAAAAACTCAAATAAAAATTTTAAGATACCTCCAATACACACAAACTTCTCTTTGATTTCTGTCTGTGCCTTCAAAATAAAATCATTTAGTTCTGAATAATGTAAAGTACAAAATCACTGAAAATATAATACTTTTAAATATAATTCTGCTATGTTACTTTTAATGCATTACATACAGTAGAGCACAATATTTTTATATTGTAAACCTTTTTTTTTCCAAAAATAAATCAGAAGCTATATCTGTATCAAGACAGTTCCTCTAATATAAAACACTAAAACTATTTCAGTATAGATTGGCTGTCAGGAATTAAATTTAATATGAAGAGATATCTTTCTTCAAACAGGATTTGTCAAAGCTTTTTGTTTCTGTTTTTTTATATCAGATTTTGATTTGTCTTTGGTGAAAGCAGTCCTATGCCCAAGTGGTGATGTGAGAAAGACATTCCATTTATACAAATATATGGTATTATGTACTCATACAATTTTATTGTGTTTAAATTTCAATTTATCTTAATTAGATTTTTTGATATACATGAAAACATCTGAAATGTTTAAATGACAATAATATTTTGCATATCTTTCTATCTTATGTTTGCAGAAAAACAGAAAATGATTGACTCTGTAATTATCCTACTGGGAACTGGCTTCATCACAAGCAGTTGTGTTTAGAAGATACTTTATTTACCGAGTACCATCCATTGGTGTGCAGTTAAGGTTCATTCCTCTTAGCTCAATGTTATGAAAATTAATGAAAAATTAACAATTAATAGTTTTCTTTGATCTGGGCTTTAAATGACTACATATATTTCTATTTGTATTATATGTTCAAATATTTTCTACCCATCCATTATTTAACCTGCTATATCCTTACTACAGGGTCATGGGGGTCTGCTGGAACCACTCCCAACCAACACAGGACAGGGAACAAACCCCAGGGTGTTCACACACACACACACACCAAGCACAATTTAGGATCACCAATGCACCTAACCTGTCTTTGGACTGTGGGAGGAAACCCTCGCAGACACGGGGAGAACATGGGAAACGAACCCAGGTCTCCTAACTGTGAGGCAGCAGCGCTACCCACTGCGCCACCATGTTCAAATATTTTAAATAATTTATTCATATAAATATTTAGCTTACATTTCTATACTTATAAGAGTACTTGTTACAGAAGTAAGCAATATACTTGAAGTTAGACAGTATGAGATACCAGTAACAGCGCATTGCACAATAACATGCTTTGAATGCACTTGACTTGAATATTCATAGTTTTCACTCTTTCTCTGTACATTTAGCATTCGTTTGCTCAGAGGTTGATGCGCTTGCTACTTCCTGAGCAGCTCTTCTTTTCTCCACCCTAGCGACCTTCTTCTTCTCTTCTTTTGTTGGCATCTTTTCGCATTAAAACTTATTAAGTCAGTGTTTGTGTTGCAATTACATAGCACGTTTTCCTTAATTTTCACTTAAGCTGTCACTTAAGTCTTCAATCTGCCTCAAGAATGATTTAAGATATGAAGAGGTATAGGAAGTGATAATGAAGGTGGTAGGGATGAGAACGGTGCCCGTACGCATGCTGCTGCCGAGAATTGATTCTACAATAAAATAAAATAAAAATAAAAAAGAGGAATAATCTTGGAGGTCAATTATCACCCTGAAAGCAGATAGTAGACGTCACATAGTATATGTGTACCAAATTTCAGGTCAATAGGTCAAACAGTTTGCATGTGATTTAAAATCCTGGAAAGACAACCAAACAGCAACAGTAGCGTATCATATATAAAGATGGTCAGAGCTGTCTTTTAGCTAGAAAGTTAAGCAAAGAGCAAGAGGAGAGAAGAAGATACAGGGGTGTATGTAGGTTTGGATTTTTTTTTCTCCCTAAATAATAAAAACCATCATTTAAAAACTGCATTTTGTGTTTACTTGTGTTATATTTGACTAATGGTTAAATGTGTTTGATGATCAGAAACATTTTGTGTGACAAACATGCAAAAGAATAAGAAATCAGGAAGGGGGCAAATAGTTTTTCACACCACTGTATATATCCATTATGATAGAAATTTATAGATAACAAGGTGGATTAGTAAGAAATTTGGACACATTTTATTAGATAAACTTTTTCATTTATTTATCTGGCTGACGCCTTTATCCAAGGTGACTTACAACATTTCTAATTGGAGCACAGGTAGGTAAAGTGACTTGCTCAGGATCTTATAGTGTCAGTAGCAGGATTTGAACCCACAACATCAGGGGTTGATGTCTAAAGCCTTAACCACTCGTGACACTGTCTGCCATCAATAAACTTAATTGGACAATGTGATAAAACAGCTAGCATACCCCGGTTCAAAACATTTCACTTGATAGCCAATCGCTGATGCTTGCCATTTTGCTAACAACTGTTCCCATCAAATGTTTTTAGAAGGTTTTTGAACTGTGGATTTCAGTTTAGACAACAGTCTTTACTAATGTGAACCAAAAACTCTTATTGGGATGATATACTGCTTTCAGTGCCTTTTGCTGAGTTTTGTTTTCACAAAATTAATATATAATTAAATTCTCTCCAGATTAGTTTGTAATTTAGCTGCATTCTTCTGAGAGTTTGTGCCGTTTGCAGAAAATAAGCTTCTAACAGCAGGACAGCAAAATGACCTAAAAATGGTTTATTTCCTCAGAGAAAAAAAAAACAAACCTCCTTATGCCATTGTTCTTCATTATTAAATAAAGCACTAACAGCAATGCTGTACCTGTAATTCTGTAATTTCAATAAACTTCCAATAGTAACTTCACAGTTAATTCACAGAAGGAACTTGCCATTACTTAGCCAGGGTTTTATGTCTTTTTTGCTTATTTTTAATTTTTTTATGTTGAATTTGTGTATGTTTATTTATTTTTGTGTTTTGTCTATGTATATAAAATGTCTTTATTATATTTTATGCATTTTGTGGGTGGTCCATCCAGGAGGTGGGGCCAACTGCCAATCACCACCAGGAACTACCCTTCATCTTGAGTCTTCCACAGTTCCTGGCAGTTCACTGTGAATGCACACGGGAGCTGTGTGTTCTTGTGTTTTTGTAAATTTTTAATGCCTTGTAATATTTCTGTATTTTTGCAACTTCTGCTTGGTACTTTTACCTTTCTTTCAGATGATGTATTGGGACTCTGTTCACCTTGGATTGTCTTCTTGTTACAGGTAATTCCATTTTGTCTGTGTGCTCCAAGTAGCTTTATTTTGATTTAAATATTTTTTTTGTGAAGAATAAATGAAAAAAACAACTATTTTTTTTTTTGTTGGCCCTTATTACTAACCAGGGTTTGATGGTGCTATTCCCCTCTAGTGGGCATTATTGGAAGTGCTTTGTAACTCTCATAGTTTAAGGGTGTTGTCCCCTAAACTATAACACCCAGATCACATCAATAAGTTACAAAAACTAAAAAGAGAAACTTGTGGTCTAATTAAAAGTCTAGTCACCAAAAGCTATAGATATGCAAAACGAAAGGCATGTTTTGTCATAGCTGAGGATCTCAGGTAGAACACTGATTAGTTGAATATTCGAGACTATGACACCATCTTGTGCCAAAGGAGATAGTGAGAAAGCTTAGGACTAGCATAAATATATGGGTTTGCCAGGAGCTCAAAGTTTTACTTTCCATCAAATCGATCAAGAGACTATGCTGGATCAAAAGCTCAGAAGTACAATACAAGTTTCAAAAAGCCACCTGACCCTTTAAGCACATTGGCTGCCTAGTCTTCCAGCAAGAAAAGATGTTATTCATCCAGGCTATACTGTTGAGAGTTGTCACATTCATTTGCTTTGCTTCTGCTTTAGGATTAGAAAATGTAATTCTGTACAGGGTGAATAAACTTTTGAACCCACGTATCTGTTTGCTTTGTACTGTTTCTAATAAACAGCACAGGGTTGAGATAAGAGAATAGAGAAGATATGTTAAACATGGATGCAGTCAACCCTAGTTCATTTTGATGGTGACCACAACATACTGGTAAGTGTGACTTAATAAAGCAGCAGTCATAAGGTTTGGAACACTCAGGTCTACATGGAATGTCCTAGAATGATAATAAAGTCACCATTGGTTCCTTACATGACAAAACAATGAGATAATGTCATGTCTCTATTTTTGCAAAATTGTCTTTTTTATATGGGAGAAGTGAAATGATTCTGAAATTATTGGTAGTGTTAGTTGATTGGAGGAAGTAATAAAGTTATGCACATTAAAAGTCAGATGACATATAAGAAGTAATAGTAATTAGAAAAGGTATTAAAGCAGATGGATTGTTTAATTGATTGCTCACTCCATGAACTAAAACATATGTGCATAATTATGTGCATTCTCATCTGGGCTCTGTGACTGTAGCCTTTGCGGATGGAGGAAAGTTTTTTCCATGACACAACCAGATAAAAATGAACACGCTTGTACAAGTAATAAGTAATGTTATGTGATAAAAATATGTTTTTAAATGAGACTTAAAAATTGCTGCAGAATCAGCTGATCTAATGCTTGATGGTGAGCTGTTACAAAGTCTAGGGGCCATCACAGAAAATCCATTGTCAACTTTAGTCTTTAATCTACATTTTGGAACAGCAGGTAAGCATTGGTCTGACAACCTTAAGGGTCTTACAGTTTGATACGGTGTCAATAGTTCTCTAACATAATCGGAAGCACATCCATGCAAAGCATTAAAAGTTATCAATAACATTTAAAAATGAATACTATACTGAATAGGAAGCAAATGGAGTGAGGCTAAAATTGGAGATTGAACATGACATTTGGAGCTAATAAGAGATCTAGCTGCATTGTTCTGCACTTTTTGGAGCTGAGCAAGAGAAGAGCTGTTCTCTGTAGCAAACGTGGCATTGCAACAATCAAGACAAGATGTGATAAAAACATGAATAATGCTTTCAGTGATTTCAGATGATCATGAAACCCTGACCTTAGCAGTATTTCTTAATTGATAAAAAACATGTCTGTGCCACTTTGTTCATACGAGGTTCAAAATTCAAAGTAGAACCAAAGAACGCCATTAAGTTCCTGCACACTTATTTATGATTAGGCTCAGACTGTAGTCTTTAATGAATCACTTAATAACTTACTTTAATAATCCACAAGTGAGTTTGCTTTAATTATGGCAATGACAGCTGCTCTTCCTCTGGCTATATGCAGATAAACCCTTGCTCTCTCTTATCTCTACTCCAATTTTATTAAAAAACAAAGCATTTTATGTGTTTGGTTCCTATCTTAGGAACAAACAAAAGCTGTAGAGATGCCACAGTAAAACACTGCCCTCTTCATCTTTCATTCCAAAGATGAGAAAGTATTTTCATATAGACATCACTGATGATGTGATGGTATTAGGTGTACTGTAGAATTCCAGGGAGGCCAAACTAGAATGCCTTTACACTACTTTGTCCTCCCTTTTTATTTAAAAAAATTAGCACTAATAAAAATGTACAGTTTCTTGACCTCAGATGCACTCATCAGGACTGCACATGCCCATATTGAGCTCATCTTCTACAATTTGTCAGTCTGTGGATTAATCCTGGCTTCCCTTTCTCACTTCCCACTCTTATGGCACATTCCTTTGTCTGCTGCCTCCCTCGAGTTTCCTTGTAACTCATGCTCTCCATTTAAACAGCTTGTTATTTTAGGTTTTTATTCTTTATATGGCAGCTATTAGTATTGTTCACTCTCTTATCGCTCTTTAGTGCCCTTTCTGCCTCTGGCAGAAACTGAAGGCAACAGAACTTTACTTTAGAAGAACAAACTTATATGGCATGTTTTGTGTTCTTCTTATTGAAGTAAACAGTTAAACAGGACATCTGAAGAGATACATTTTATCTTTTTGTACTCATCTTAGCACAAAAAGTAATTAATTGATAAACAGGGAACATATGATACAAAAGCAGTTTGCCAGATGGCCTTAGGTTATATTATCCTTGTACAGAAAGCAGTTCTTTATCATACAAAGCCAAGAAAATAACAAGTAAAAAAAACCACTGAGCTCCCTTAAAGCAAACCTGAAATATTTATTTAAAAATCATTTTATTTTAGTGGTGCATTCAGATTATACCATCAATCAGTTTGCTTTCATTAAAAGTCTCCAATATAGGAGCTCTAATTACTCATTTTATTTCCATTATACTGTACGTTATGAATTTTCCAGTCATGATAAAAACTTATTTTCCATTTCAGCTAAAGAAAAACTGAATTTATATTTGACCACTCTAGGCACAAATTTATCTATCTATAAAAGTATAAATCCCTCAATTTTCCTATTTCCTTATTCTGCCCATAGTCACAGGTAGACTGTACCTGATGAAGCAGCATTGGATACAAGGTGAGGGTGCCAGTTCCATTACAGGAAACACCCAAACACACCTATGCACTCACTCACACTGGGTTAATTTAGAGTCAGCAGTAAGTTGTGAAAGTAACCCAGCCACAAGGGATGCACAGTCCAGTGTGTTTCTTCGTGCCAGTCCCAATTCCAGATACAGAGGGTTATGTCAGGAAGGTCGGTGTAAAATTTTTCCAGATCAATATGTGGACAATACAAATTTCCATACCGGGTTAACAATGGCTGCCATCAGTACTATTAGCCAAAAGGGTGCTGGTGGAAATTGGGCTACTGTTGGCCAAAGAAGGAGAAGAGGTGGGAGACGTGTCTAGATGCAGGAAGAGAGGAGGAAGGTAAAGAGAGTGGAACTGAATGTAGGAACTTTGAATGCTAGCAATATGACTGGCAAGGAGAGAGAGTTAGCCAATATGATGGAGAGAAGGAAGTTTGATATATTGTGCGTGCAAGAGACTCAATGGAAATGGAGTAAACTGGATCAGAGGTGGATTCAAATTGTATCATGGTGTGGATGGGAGGAGAAATAGGGCAGGAGTTATTCTGAAGGAACAGTATGTTAAGTGTGTTTTGGAGATGAAAAGAGTGCAAGACAGAGTGATTATCATGAAGCTGGAAATTGGAGGTGTGATGATGAATGTTTAGTGCATATGCCCCACAAGTTGGGTGTTCGGTGGATGAGAAAGAAGATTTCTGGAGTGAACTGGATAAAGAGATGGATAGTGTACCCAAGGGACAGAAAGTAATGATTTTAAAGGACATGCTGGTGAAGGGAACAGAGGGGTTGAGGAGGTGATGGATGGGTATGTTGTCATGGAGAGGAATGAAGAAGGTCAGACGATAGTGGATTTTGTAAAAAGGATGGACATGGTTGTGGTGAATACGTATTTTAAGAAGAGGGAGTAACATAGGGTGATGTACAAGGGTGGAAGAAGATGCAAACAGGTAGATTATATCCTATGCAGAAAAGTCAATCTGAAGAAAATTGAGGACTGCAAAGTGGTGGCAAGGGAAAGTGTAGTTAGGCAGCATAGGATGGTGGTCTTTAGGATGAAATTGGAGATCAAGAAGAGGAGGAGAGTGAGGACAGAGCCAAGGATCAAATGGGGAAATTTGAAAAAGGAAGACTACAAGGTTGAGTTTAGGGAGAAGGTAAGACAGGCAGTGGGTGGCAATGTAGAGTTACCAGACAGCTGGGCAACTTGGCGTGGCATCTGGATGGAAGAAGTTGGGAGTGGCAGAGAAGTATGTAAGAGTTGTACAGGATATGTACGAGGGAAGTGTAACAGTGGTGAGGTCTGCAATAGCTGTGACATATGCATTCAATGTGGAGGTGGGATTACATCAGGGATCAGCTCTGAGCACTTTCTTATTTGCAATGGTGAAGGAGAGGTTGACAGACAAGATTAGACAGGAATCCCCTTGGACTATGATGTTTTCTGATAACATTGTGATCAGTAGCGAGAGTAGGGATCAGGTTGAGAAGACCCTGGAGAGGTGGAGATATGCTCTAGAGAGGAGAGGAATTAAGGTCAGTAGGAAAAAGACAAAATACATGTGTGTGAATGAGTGGAGGGTCAATGGAATTGTGAGGATGCAGGGAGTAGAGTTGGCAAAGGTGGATGAGTTAAAATACTTGAGATCAACAGTACAGAGTAATGGGGATTGTGGAAGAGAAGTGGAAAAAGAGAGTGCAAGCAGGGTGGAATGGGTGAAGAAGAGTGTCAGGAGTAATTTGTGACAGACGGGTATCGGCAAGAGTGAAAGGGAAGGTCTACAGGACGGTAATGAGACCAGCTTTGTTATATGGGCTGGAAATGGTGGCACTGACCAGCAAGCAGGAAAAAAGAGCTGGAGGTGGCAGAGTTAAATATGTTAAGATTTGCATTGGGCGTGATGAGGATAGACAGGATAAGACATGAGTACATTAGAGGGTCAGCTCAAGTTGGACGGTTGAAAGACAAAGTCAGAGAGGTAAGATTGCATTAGTTTAGACAGTGCAGAGGAGAGATGCTTGGGTATATTGGGAGAGGGATGTTAAGGATAGAGCTGCCAGGTGAGAGGAAAAGAAGAAGGCCTAAGAGGAGGTTTATGGACGTGGTGAGAGAGGACATGCAGGTGATGGGTTTGACAGAACAAGATGCAGAGGACAGGAAGATATAGAAAAAGATGATCCGCTGTGGCAACCGCTAACGGCAGCAGCCGAGTGAAGAAGAAGAAGAAGAAGTAAGTTGTGAAAGTAAAACAGGTGTGATGGAAAAAACCCACACAGATACAGGGAGAATGTCCAAAATTGAGGCATTTCCCAAGCCAGGATTCAAACCCAGAATTCTGAAAGTATAAGGCAGCATTTCTAAGCATTGCACCACTCTGCTGCCCATTAGCAATGCAGTCCACACTGAATATAAATCACAATATAAATGAGAAATGTCATCTTTGAACAAGTATTACTAATCAAAATTTCCATAGGCTGTTGTGTGAATTTTACTGCTTTTTGGTCAAATTACATTTTTGGAAATAGACTTTTCCAACTATTAATTATAATTACTGTACATTTTGTCATATTGTTTACTCCTGTGATTAGCATTTGGGTGGTAGATTCATCTCTCAAGGATCATATGAATGCTTTCAGTCTGAGAAAGATGGTTCTGAAAATGTGTAAAGCGATCACCAAATCTTTGAGCCTTTCATCATATATATATATATAAACAATATATATTTTGTTTAAGTAATGTAGTTCACATCACAGGAACTGGGCAATCTAATTGATTAAGTGTATAAGACATGTCACATACCTTTTGACCTATGGTAGTAAAGGCTTTAGTAAAAAATGCTACACATGCTAAACACTGGTAGTGGTTGAAGTGGTTGTCCACTGTCTATGTAAAGCGCTTTGAGTAGTTTAGGAAAGCACTACCTAAATGTAATATACTGTATTATTATCTTTACTATTAAGTTTAACAAATATGATGTGCACATCATTAGAATCTCCTAACCAGAAATGAGCCAAAAACCAGTATGTCAAAGAAAGAGCCAAGTTTAAACATTTCAGGACCAGAAAATAATATGTACAGTAACCTTTATTTTTATCGACCATCTCTGATGATTCTGCATTCATCGTATTTGCTTATAAAGCATCATGTCACAACATATGATTTATAGAACCTGTCACCCCAGCAATTGCGATTAGGAGTCCCAAAATGGCAGTGCTCATAAGAAAAAAATGCTGTTATGATAAATAGCACTATTAAAAATAAATAAATACATAGACATATAATAGCAACAACGCTATGTTACAAAACTTATATATTACAAAATGAAAATATCAAACATTTTAGCGAAAGACAGGGAAAAAAGACATTGTCAAAAACAAAATAAGGTTGAAAATAGGACAATAAAAATAAACTTTCACAAATACAAAAACAAGAACCAGAAATCATTGTCAAAACTTTTTTAAAGAAAAGGATAAAGTTTTTCATTTGCAAACTTAAATAACTTAATTCTGGACCTTTAAACACACTGCATTGCAATGTAAGTGTCTTGACCTCTGAAGACTCAGCTCATAACAACCGATTGATGTTTTTTTTTTAAATAGGTCTAAAAAGGGCACCACATATAATAGACAAAATTGTGGTGAAAATGGCCCAAAAATATTTACATAAACAAAATTGTGCATGTAATTAAAAAAATAATGGAATTTGATTCCTGGGCAAAAAGAATTCCTAAAAGAAGTTCAAGATAATGTAATTTCATAAGATAAAACATACAAAATATTAAAATTGAACCAATTCATAACACCTGTGAAGTTTAAAAACTTAAAAAATGTAAATGGAGAACTTATAAAACATGTATTACTCACAACTTTCAGGAAAACTGGTATTTAAAATTAGTTTTGATTGATTTGGATCTGTTATCCACAAGTTCATTGACCTAAAAATATTAGTCCAATTTACATGTAGATCACACACAGGCACATCACACTGCAAGATAGTTAAGGAAGAAAAGCGCTTTGATAAAACTTGAACAAAGTAACCTGCGCTGTTAGCACAAGGATAGCTTAGAAGGTTTGCAATGCAATTATTTATTGTTAGTAATTTATTATTGCATTGTTTCAGCATATTCATATGATAGTTTACTAAATTTGTTGCGCTACTCATTTTTCTAAATCAGCTCCATCATCTTCAGATCCATTGCACCAGTGATGAACAGAGCATATACCTTCTTGTTCCAATCTGAAATCTGCTCTCAGAGTTGCTTCTGAATAAACCTCACTCATAAAGTGGCCTTTCCCAGAAACCAAAATTCTTGCAGCCCAATGGCTAACAGTGTTTTTATTAACAGAATTATTTTTGCTCATGACTGTCTTTACTCATTCCTTCACTCCCACTAGAACTTGTTAAAAGAAACATTATACATATTTGCTGGCTAACAAATTGTTCCCCAGTATGCAGTATTAATGGAGACATTTCAAATCAACCACAGAATAAGTTACAGACATGTTAGTTTTGAGTAAAGCATAGATAGTCATGTAAGGTTTTCTGGGCAATTCTTGTATTTTCAATTATGCCTGTTAAAAGAATTGTCTTTGTCTTTATTAGCTGTTTAGGCAAATTAGAATAGATCCATGTTTTCTCTCAACAACTTTATCAATACAGGCACCCAGCATTGACTGAAAGCCATTCATTTCAATTATGCAAAACTAGGGGGCTTTGCCCCCTGCTCGTTTCGCTTGCCATGCCTAACCTCTTTGCGGTTCTGTCACTCGCGTATGGGGACACAGTTGTACAATTTAAACAGATTCTTATTTTCATGGGAATTGTTACATATACATAATAACCATATTAAAAAAGAGTAAAACATAATAATTTGAAAGTAAATTATGTTTCATGTTGCGTTACAGTTATTCATTGATAATACAATTTTGTTCTGTTTGGCTTTGAATTTAACATGCAGATACTTTTTAAATGTACACTTTTACTGTATAACATCAGTAAAAACTATTTTTTTAATTAAATTTTCGTCAATATCACATTGAATATTGATTCTGTGTTTGGACTTTCGTCGTGACAACGCAACATATAACTTCCCATGATGGAATTTCGTTTCTCTCTTTTTCAAATGTTTGGCTCTGAGATTTGTTAATTGTCTTTGCAAAAGCTATTCTAACGAAACTGTTAGCATTTTAATACGAATGGCATATCAAAAGCTCCTTTGTTGTGGAATGTTATCCTTCTTTCTACAGTAACTTGTGCGGTAGAAGACCAGACGGTGTTAACGGTTGTAGTTATTCTTCGGGATATTGTAAGTTGATGTTTTCATCTTTCGCACCACCAGCTGTTTCAGCATAGCCTATTGATACGCATTTAACCAATTTGCCATGTAACCGATTAACATTTTTGGAGTTAATTTGTTTGTCTTCATCGTTTCTTGCTGCTAGGATTGCCCGTGTACTCATTTTTTCTGTTGATAACACTTTGTGGTGAAATTCTTCAATAAGATTTGAACATAATACCTCTTCTTTAATTGAGAACTTAAAGTGAGGAAAGCATTAAAATTTATTAGAGCTGAGAGAGCAGAAAATGTGTCTGTCAAAAGCATTCACATGAATGAGAGATGAGATTACCATGTGTGTGGTTGAAAATGGTTGAGAGGAGGGCGTGACTTGAAAAATCTCATGGGCAAGTTCTCAACTTGTGCCACAGGATTTTTTTATTATAATAGAGATTTATAAAAATAATAATAGCTGATTATTTCTATATGATAGCAACAGAACTTCAGTCTATAAGCAACATAGTATGGGGACATGGGAATTTGTATAACTTTGATAACCAGTCCATGTGGCTTTTTGGTTTTAAACAATTTACAGTTATCGCATGGTTAGCCAAAATCTACAAAGTGGCAGAGTTATGCAAAGTGTTGTTTACCTAGTTAATATTTATGAGAGATGGCCGGCAGCTCAACCCAGATGAAACCCCCAGGACGCTAGATGGCGACTTCCCTGCAGCTTAGCGGTGCCCCAGAATCCCGCAGGGCATTATGGGAGATGGAGTTCAGCTTCACAGCCCTGCTGGGTACCGTGGGTGCCGCCAGGCGACGCTGCAGGAAGACAAGGGGATTTTGGTTTCCAATTTAGCCTGGAAGTACTCCCAAGTCATGGGGATGGAAGGACAGAAGTACTTCTGGGCTGAAGAAAAATACACTTTTCCATCTGACCCGAAAGTGCTGACAAATCATGTGAACAGAAGAGGAGAAGCACTTCCAGGTCAAGGACTATATAAAGGACTGGTGGAAATTCAGCAAGAGAGCCGGAGGAGGAAAGGAAAAGAATTGTATTAGTTATTATTGATTTATTGTGTATTGTGGTGGTGGTGGTGGTGGTACAGCTTTGAAGGCACATTATAAGAAGGAGAATAAAAATTAAAATATTTCCTGGTGCTTCTACCTGGTGTCTTGGATGTTTGTCTATTGGGTTTGAGGAGCGACAGCACCCTCTAGTGTCACATATTAAAGTACAGTCTTTCATAAAAAGGGTTCAGTCTGTTTGCAAATGTTACAAGAATGACGTATTTTAAAAAAATACTGTCTACTGTTTGAGTTTTTCCAAGCATCTTTCGCATTTTTATTCAATTCTATTCTTTATTTCATTGCATAAAAGCATGCTCTTTTTCTCACACAGAGCTTCAGATCTTTTCTTATCCAATGTTTATTATTTGAGCTTATCTTTTGTTGCCATGACCATGCCTATACAGTACATTAACTGCTTGATTTATTGTTTGAAGGAATCCTTGGATTGGAGAAAGGATCTGTAAAAATGAAGAACATTTAAAAATGGGACAGGTTTTGCCATATGTTATTTCAAAAGTAAGTTATAATAGTTCGGGTGTCTACTTAACAAAACTAATAAATAACTACAGTAAGGTTGAATTGTTGTATAAAATGGCACTAATGTGGTCAAGGACAACATTTTTATTAAGGCTGCATAGTCTACAAATGATTTGAGAAAGAAAAAAATCGAGTCTTATCCAGATTAGTCTCCAGAGCCAATTAAAAGTTTGAAAATTAATGGATTAGTAATTCTTATAATATGGAAGGCGTAATGCCAAAAGACAAAAGAAGCAGTAGTAGAGTAAAGTGATTTAGGGGAGAATAAAATTGCTGTATTACTCCTTTGAGAAATTTCCTTAAGGTTGCTGTCAGTAATGCTTTTGTTTATTTAATTTTCCATTCACAATTTGTGTAGGTCTGTTATTGAAAGTGTTTCCATCTCCTCCATTATGGTTTACTATGGCGATATTTTACAGTGCCTATTAAAAGTAATAACCCCTTTAGAAGTTTTCACATCTTATTGTTATTCAAAACTGAATCACAGTGGATTTCTTTTGGCTTTATGACACTGATCAACAGAAAACACTTTTTAAATATCAAAGTAAAAACAGATATCTGCATAGTGGTCTAAATGAATTACAAATAAAAAACTAAACAATTGATTGCCTAAGTATTCAAGTTAGTATTTAGTAGATACATCTTTGGCAACCATGATAGCCTTGAGTCTGATTGAACAAATATGGCAGCCATGATAGCCATGAGTCTGAGTTTCTATCAGCTTTGCACATCTGGATCCTGCAATTTTGCCCCATTCGTCTTTGCAAAACTATTTAATTTCTGTCAGGTTGTACAAGGATTGTGAGTGGACAGCCTTTTCGAAGTCTACACAAACATTCTCAATTGGATTGAGATCTAGACTCTACCACTCCAGGGGCCTCATGTATAAACAGTAAGTATGCACAAAATGTTGCGTACTCCCATTTCCACGCTCAAATCGCGATATATAAAACCTAAACTTGGTGTAAAGCCACGCACATTTTCATGCTAGATCAAACCCTGGCGTACACAAGTTCTCTGCTCAGTTATGCAAACTGGCAGCAGTCAGCATCAAAGCAGTGCATTTGTTCCAGTGTGGTTTCCCTTTCTTTTTTAGATCCACATCCCTGACGCAGCTTTATCATATACACTGAAATTAACCGCATATTGTTTATTAGTTTAAGGTATCTGATTGTAATTAACCTGTAACAATATAATGGTCCACGGAATGGCCAAACTATTCCAAATACTATAGCTGCTTTAGTGCTGTTACTCTCACTGCACCTTCTTCTTCTTCCAGCTACTCCCGTTAGAGGTTGCCACAGCGGATCATCTTTTGCCATATTACTCTCACTGTACCACTCAGAGTATTTATCCCACTGTATCTGAGTGTGAAATCACAGCTCTAGCAGCTGATTGGAAAAAGAATTATCGGTATACAGCATCTACCACACGCTGTCTCAGCCATGCTCACAGTTTATTGAACTACTATCATACAAAAAATGCTTCAGAGCCTGTCCTATAGGGATCTCGCTGTTCAGAAACAGTTTCATCCCTAGAACTATAAACACATTCAATCAGTCCATCAAGTGCTCCTTGTAGAACTGTTTGTATTTATAAGTACAATCACCTCACTGTAAACTTGCAATACAGTTATAATATTACACAACCTGTTCCACTTTATAAAGCGTGTATTTACATATGATGACAATATCATTTTTAAGATGAAATGCAGCAAAATATGTTTATTACATTATACAGATAAAATTTTAACATCATTTAAATAATCTATATTATTAATAATTAAACATGTTAAAGACACGGTGTCGCAGCGCTAGCAAGGAGCTGGCGTCCCATTCAGGGACTGTTACTGCCTTGCACTGTTTTCTTGCTGGGGCTGGAGTGACACTGGAAGGATAGATGGATAGAATAATTAAACATGTACTATGAAGATACTTCAATGTTCCTTAAAAGTTTTGAAGAATCGGAGTTCTAAGCTTACAGATGGCTTAACGTCTATTACTGAGCTGATTGTGTGGCAATTGGGTACTTGGAGAAAGAAAAGGAAGGACAGGAATTGGGGGTTAGTACCTTTGAAAGAGACAGTACTGCTGCAATAAATTATTTCATTGAAGGTTGCACACTGTGCAGCAAGAATCTTGCGTGAGGCAGGAGCAATCTCTGGATGGGGCGCCAGTTTGTCACTATTACTACGCCACCGTGTTCCCATGTTTAATATATGCTTTAATTCCTATCATCATGAAAATGATAACAAGTATATATCTCAGTATTTAAATTATTCAGAGAACTGTAATATCATTAATGTAATGGATTCTATGTCCTGTGGAGGAAGAGAAAGCCTATTTAAGAAGTACGTAGTGATTCACACACATAGAGCACATAGAAAGACACATACAAAACAAAGCATTTAATGTGCTACTTTAGTTACAATGGTATTTGAGAAACTAGTAAATTAAACGATTTTAAGATGAAGTTTATGATGTTCTACTTTAATGACAAAATAAATTATATGATTAAAGTGGAAATTTTGAGACTAAAGTTGACATTTCGAGCTTTTTTTCCCACTGTGTCCCTATTTTTTTTTTCTTTTCTCTATACCCTAATAAGCTTTCATATGACTCTCGTACGGTGGGCTATGACTCGCCTTTTCTTGGCGACTTTGATATCTGACAACTTCTTTTTTATTTCGGGCACTGTGCGACTTTGTGAACTTGAGCTTTCGAGTTTCTCCGACACTCTATGTCATTCGATCAACTTCCTTTTGTTGTTTATACCACTGTTTAAACCAACAAATAGTGTTTTTCCTTACCTCCACTTGGTATTTGCTGAAATTCTTCTATTTCCCCTGTACTTTTGCCATTGTCTTTTCACAGAGCGCTGAGCTTAAGGGCTATTTATATTGATTTGCATATTAAAGGACACATAATTCTGGGACGAGTTTGGGTGAGACAGCAGGCGCATGCACATGCGTTACTTTTCTCACTGTCCAGGATTTATGGAGCGGAAGAACATGGAAGTTGACGTACGCACAGATTTATGCATCTGGATTTTTTTGTGCATACGGACATTTCCACTTTTGTCCGTATGCCATTTTTTATTGTGAATTGTACACACACGTGTTATGCATGAGGCCCAAAGACATTAACATAGTTATTTTTAAGCCATTCCAGTGCAACTTTGGCTTTACTGTTGGAGCTGTGGTGCTGCTGTAAAATTAAATCATATCCCAAGTTGCTGGCTACATTATGTTTTCCTACTGTATTTTGCTGTGTTTACCCAGTACCTTCATAAGCCTTCCACGCCCTGCATCTCCACAGCATTGTACTTCTACCACCATGATTCACAGTAGGGATGATTTGTTTTTGATAATGTGCAGTGCTTGGCCTATACCAGGAATGAGTAAAGTAATTCCTGGAGGGCTGCAGGTTTTTCTTCCAATTCAATTGCTTAATAAGAAGCACTTATTCCTCAAGTAACACTTTTGCTTCATATTAGTTGTCTCGTCCATTAAGATTTTGAACCTTTACTGCTTATTTTAGTCTTCAATAGCTATATTCTCAGTTTTTCATTGCTCCTTATTAGCAATAAGATGCAAATGACATTTCTCCATTTAGCTTGTTTCCATTTACACCTGTGTGTATTTATCTTGCACTATTTGGTTTAATTAAATACTTGGAAGGAAAGTGAAGAGCTTTTGATTGTGTAGGTTAGACCATGATACTGACTTGCCAGAAGCTGGCCCTTCCAGATAAGGTGCATTTATTTTACAATCAATTGGAACCCCATGACTACAGACAGGTGCTTTCCATTAAGCTAATTAAGTGACTTCTAAAACCGGCTGCACCAATGATGAGTTAGTTGTGTCATATTTAAGGGAGTAAAAACATATACAATCAATTAACATTACTGCCTCAAGTGGAGGAGTTCAAGTATCTCAGAGTCTTTTTCACAAGTGAGGGAAGAATGGAGCGGGAGGTTGACAGACGGATCGGTGCGGCATTCACAGTAATGAGGCTTCTGCAACGGTCCGTCGTGGTGAAGAGAGAGCTGAGCCAAAAGGCAAGTCTGTCAATTTACCAGTCCATTTACGAGCTTTGGGTGGTGACCGAAAGAGCAAGATTGCGGATACAAGAGGCCGAAATGAGTTTTCTCCGCAGGGTGGCTGGACTTTCTCTTAGAGATAGGGTGAGGAGTTCAGTTATCCGGGAGATACTCAGAGTAGAGTCGCTGCTCCTCTGCATTGAGAGAAGTCAGTTGAGGTGGTTCAGGCATCTAGCTAGGATGCCCCCTGGATGCTTCCCTGGTGGGGTATTCTGGGAGAAGGCAATGGGGCAGACCCAGGACACGCTGGAGGGATTATATCTCCCGGCTGGCCTGGGAACACCTCGGGGTCCACCCAGAGGAGCTGGAGGAGGTGGCCGGGGAGAAGGAGGTCTGGGCTTCCCTGCTTAGGCTCCTGCCCCGGCAATCTGACCTTGGATAAGCGGTGGATAATGGATAGATGGATGGATGAATTAATTATTGTTTTATATTTATAATTGATTCAGTTTGAAATTAATAATCTTTTCATTTTGATCAGTGTCAAACAAGTCAAATTAAGTCCACTGTAATTCAATCTTCAATTATAATAAAATGTGTAGGGAGTGAGTACTTTTTATGGGGACTACACAAGTAGATATTTTGAGGACAGGAAGGTTTGTCACCTGAAACATAAGGCAGTTTAGGTTTTAGCTGATCTGTTGAATTCCTCACAGTATCTTTTCTCTCTACTCTCTCCGCTTTCTCAGATAAATTGCACATGTCTGTCATTGCCAGATTTATAAAGCTTGTGCATGCACAAACAGAGAACTGAAATGTTGAGATTTGTAAAAGAAAACTTGATGGAAGAATGTGCATATATTTATGGAAACTTGGTCACATCTGTGTGTAACATTTTGGAGAACACCCAATAAGACACCCAATAAGCACCCACCAAAATACACAAATATAACCAAATATTTTCTTTCTCCTTCTGTCCTACTGATGAGTGTTGCCTGCTGCCTCCCAGCTCCTCGAGGTAATTCAGCTAAGGACGACGATTATGCATGATTTTGGGAAGTACTTATGTGTTGTTTGGTAACTAGGGCAGTCCTACCCTGACAGCGCCCAATTGTAGCACTCAGGGACCCCAACAGGACAAGAGGTCATGCCATCATCCAGCTGGGATGAATGTCTGTCCTTCATGACACTCACAAACATGTTATAAGTAAATAAGAATAAGTAAAAACATAGATGTGATTCACTCCCTGCATACAAAAAGGTATAAATACCATACAGAATGTCCACTCTAACAGAGCTTCAAAAAGTCCACTGCTGAGATGGAAAAAAATCTGGCAGAAAAACAATCATCCCAACAGCACTCCATCGTTAATCCTTTTATGGTGGCTAACTACTGTTTGGAGTTTGCCAATTTGCATTTAAAGGATTCCAATAGCATAAGGAAAACTATTCCCTAGTTTTATGAGACAAAAATGGAACTCTTTGAACAGAACTCCAAGCACTTTGTCTGGCAAATAGCAGGCACTGGTCATCACCTGTCTAGTAACATCCCTGGGTGAACTATGATGGTGGCAGCATTATGATGTAGTGTGCTTCTGATTGACAGGGACGGGGAGACAAGTCAAAATTAAGGGAAGAATGAATAAAAAATACAGAGAGGTCCTTGAAGAAAACCTGGTTCAGAGTGCATGCAGCCTCATATTGGGGTAACGGTTTGCCTTGTCTTTGCAATGACCTGAAGCATACAACTAAGATGCTGGAGTGGCTTTGAGAAAAGTCTCTGATTTAGCCTCCCAGTCAAAGCCCAGACTTAGACTCTATATATACATCATGTGTGGAGAGACCTGAGGATGGCAGTTTACAGACACTTTCCATCCAGTCTAACAGAGTTTGAGAGGATCTGCCAGAAACAAATGGGATAAACTGCCCAAATGCAGGTGTGCAAAGCTTGTAGAGGTTTACCCAGGAAAACTTGAAACTGTAATTGCTGCCAAAGGGACTTCTACAAAGTACCGAATTACTGTTCTGAATACTTATATGAATGACAGATTTTAGTTTTTGATTTTAATAAATTTTAAACCTTTATGAAAACATGTTTTCACTTTGTTATTATGGGTTGCTCAGTGTAGATTTATGCGCAAAAAATGAACCTATTGAAAATTAAATCTTACACAAAAAAGTGTGCAGGCTGCGAAGGGGTCTGAATACTTTTTGAATCTAGTGTATGCATCAGTAGTCTGCTATAGTTGCTTTCATTAACAGATCTACTTTTATACAAACCACTAAAAAAGTTTGATGACCCCCTACCATATGCCAAATCAGTGACTTTGCAACTATCTTTTTATTTAATATAAACTGCTCAAAAAAATTAAAGGAACACTTTGAAAACACATCAGATCTCAATGGGAAAAAGAAATCCTCCTGGATATCTATACTGATATAGACTGGGTAATGTGTTAGGAACGAAAAGATGCCACATCGTTTGATGGAAATGAAAATGATCAACCTACAGAGCCCTGAATTCAAAGACGCCCCAAAAATCAGAGTGAAAAAATTATGTGGGAGGCTAGTCCATTTTGCCAAATTTAATTGCAGCAACTCAAAATTGTACGCAGCACTTTGTATGGCCCCTGTGTTCTTGTATACATGCCTGACAACATCGGTGCATGCTTCTAATGAGATGACAGATGGTGTTGTGGGGGATCTCCTCCCAGATCTGGACCAGGGCATCACTGAGCTCCTGGACGGTCTGAGGTGCAACCTGGTGGCATTGGATGGACCAAAACATAATGTCCCAGAGGTGTTCTATTGGATTTAGGTCAGGAAAGTGTGGTGGCCAGTCAAAGGTATCAATTCCTTCATCCTCCAGGAACTGCCTGCATACTCTCACCACATGAGGCCAGGAATTGTCGTGCACCAGGAGCCACTGTACCAGCATAGGGTCTGACAATGGGTCCAAGGATTTCATCCTGATACCTAATGGCAGCCAAGGTGCCTTTGTCAAGCCTGTAGCGGTCTGTGTGACCCTCCATGGATATGCCTCCCCAGACAATCATTAACCCACCACCAAACTGCTCATGCTGAATGATGTTACAGGCAGCATAATGTTCTCCATGGCTTCTCCAGACCCTTTCACTTCTGTCACGTGCTCAGGGTGAACCTGCCAATTGAGCTGCATGCTGCTGGGCAGTGAGCTCAGGGCCCATTAGAGGACATGGGGCCCTTGGGTCACCCTCATGAAGTCTTTCTGGTTGTTTGGTCAGAGACATTCACACCAGTGGCCTGCTGGAGGTCATTTTGTAGGGCTCTGGCAGTGCTCATCCTGTTCCTCCTTGCCCAAAGGAGCAGATACTGGTCCTGCTGATGGCTTATGGACCTTCTATGGCCCTCTCCAGCTCTCCTAGAGTAACTGATTGTCTCCTAGAATCTCCTCCATGCCCTTAAGACTGTGCAGGGAGACACAGCAAACCTTCTGGCAATGACACGTATTGATGTGCCATCCTGGAGAAGTTGGACTACCTGTGCAACCTCTGTAGGGTCCAGGTATCGCCTCATGCTACCAGTAGTGACACTGGCTGTAGCCAAATGCAAAACTAGTGAAGAAACAGTCAGAAAAGATGAGGAGGGAAAAATGTCAGTGGCCTCCACCTGTTAAACCATTCCTGTTTTGGGGGTCATCTCATTGTTGCCCCTCTAGTGCATCTGTTGTTAATTTCATTAACACCACAGCAGCTGAAACTGATTAACAACCCCCTCTGCTACTTAACTGACCAGATTAATATCCCATAAGTTTCATTGACTTTATGCTATACTCTGATTAAAAAGTGTTCCTTTAATTCTTTTGAGCAGTATATTTAGGCCAAATATCCATCCATCCATCCATCCATCCATGTTCCAACCTGCTGAATTCGAGCACAATTTCACGGGGGTCTGCTGGAACCAATCCCAGCCAACACAGGGCACAAGGCAGGAACCAATCCAGGGCAGAGTGCCAACCCACCACAGTAGGCCAAATATAAACATGCAGTTTGTCTGTATGTCTGTTTAAATGCTTTCAAAGTCTCAAACTAAAAATAATTATAATACAAATCCAATTAAAAATCAATTTTGTTTCTTTCCCTTTACTATTAAGTTGTGTTTTTTTTTATTTATGTTTAGTTTTTATTTTATGTTTTTTATTTATGTTTGGTTTCAAAATAAACTTGTGAGTAGTGAACAGCTTATTTATGTGTTTACTTTGAAACTGAAGGTAATGTTCTGTGCATTATGGCCAAAGGTGTAAACATTATTATGGACAATATTTTAGCTGGCATTTTTTAATTGTACTGATGCATCCTTGTTTGTGTCACTAAAGGAAAAATTTTTAATCTACAAAATGTCATAAGCAGCAGTATAACTGCCTGTGAAATAGGGGCTGCCATTAAGACTTTTTACATTCTTTTATGAAATTCTGGAAACAAAAGTAGAAAGCTTGACTTACTTGAAACAATAAATTACAGTAAAATTCACCATATGTCAACTTGCATATTTTTGGTATCTCTTTTGAAATAAAATGCTATATTCTTTTGAACATGCTTCAAATTATAGAAATCACAGAAAATTTCAAATATAATCATAAGCTATATGTGTAAGACATATGCATTTACAGACTGTCAAACTATCAAATACATGTAGACAAAAAAATCACTTTGTGTGCAGTCATTTGACAAAAATAGAAATGTGGCTCTTTTTTCATACACTGTTGGAAGATAACAGTAGGTTTTACTTAACTGTCATTCGTACAATATCTGTAAATGAGAAGGGGTGTTTATCCAGTTCTACATCTGACAGCTAGATAATGAAAAAGCGCCCTTTTTTATTGCTGCCATGTGTAGAGACATGGTCAAACTGTCAGCCAAACTGCATGGACTAATGAACTTGATTAAAATGGGGAAAGTCCTTTGAATTCAAGCTAACAGAGAAATCTATCTACTGATACAATATATTTGAAAGAATTTAAGTGAATGCCATCTGGGCAATGTTACTACAAACATTCCAAATATATAAAATATTTACTTTTATTATACTGTATATTGTGATACATCACCGATCCTATAGTAATTGCGATATCTGTCCATTCATTCATTACTAAAACTCCCTCATTATTGGTGGGTAGGAGCCTACTGGAACTTATAATATAACTTCACCAAGAAGAAGGCAGGAAACAGTTTTTGATGAGTCCCAGTCCATCACAGGTGCACATACCCACACCGACTCATACAGATCTAAGAATTGCCAATATGTTTTTGGTATGCAGTGTGATAAGCCGAGTCTGCAGTCAGTTTTAAAGTAGCTGTTATTATAGTTATGTATCCTTAGTTTATCACGGTCGGTTAAATAGGGATAGAAGTATAAGTTGCTTACATGTTATCTCCAGTGCTCCAGCGAGTGAGAACACAGTGGTAGGGCATTGCTGCATCAGTGAGTGAGAGGGCTTCTCCGGGATTTACCGAGGCACGTGTCTAATGGTTGCATACTTTTAAATGGAAGCATGTGTTCGAAGTCACTGTGGGAAGACAAGAGCAGAGTGCTGTAAGAATGAGGCTGTCGGCAGAGAGAGAATACGTGCAGAGAAAAAAAGTAGGTAAAAGTGCATCTTACCTGAAGAAGTTGTCACACACATGCACATGGGAGGCAGCTAAAGGGCTTGAATGAGGGTAATTTCGAGTCAGACCAGGATATAGCAGAGTGTACTGACTCCTTTTCTCGCTTTTCTACAGACCGTTGATGGGAAATTCCTCCTGGTCCTAATGACGTCAAGTCTGCTTCCAACCCCTTTGATGTCACTTCCTGGTCCGTGCCTGTGGATGAAGACCCTTCTGGGTCCGGTCCCTCTGATTTCACTTCTGGACCCGAGCCTATGAATGAAGACCCTTCCAGTTCCGACCCCTCTGATGTTATTTCCTATATTGGGCTTTAAAAGCCACCACCTTTCCCCTATACATTCAGTTTTATTTTGGACTCTGAATCGTGCATATCAGTGTTATCATTTTGCAAATTTTGCAGCCAGGAGATAATATAAGGGTGGCTTCCCCACACCTTGATATGGCTCTTGGTTGAGTTTGTGACAAGGTGAATGAGCAGCCAGTGGAATGTGGGTGCAAACACGAATGCATGCACAAGGAGAGGAAGGTTTAAATTAGTGACTAGTGATAAGCCAACATTGCTGAGTTTGCTTCTTTTGGAGTTCCTGAATTCAAGGTAATGTTTGTGATATTTGCTGAACTTGGTGAAATGCATTAAAGTCAATGGGGAAGGACTAACTGAACTAGATTTGACTGGATTATAATGGTGCAATTGTCTTTAAAGTGTCCCTGAGGACTAGCAAAATGTCTGCCAACTATATTAGACTGAATATTGTGACCAAAATAGTGACCTGAGCTGTGCAGCAACAGTGCCGACTACTGCACCTCTGTTGAGATCAAAGAAGAAAGAACACAGTCAGAAATGCGCACAGATTTCATCAAAATAAAGCGGAAATGCCAAAATCAAAAGTCAGAAAAATACACAGGACTTTCAAAGGCAGAAAATTCAAAGTGCATATCATGATTGAAACTGCTGGCTCGTTTCCTGTTTTTGAAGTCACGCTGAAGGCTTTCCAAACTGTGTATGCCAAGGCTTTGCACTTTTCATTCTATCAAAAAGATAGAAACATCTTGTAAATAGTAATAAATCTTTTATAATTATTATTATTTCATAGAGTCTCCTTTGTTGAGGGGAGGGGGTATGTGGCTATTTATTATTCATTAATAGGGCACGCACCTCCTTAATACTAACGTAGAACTTGAAGATCAAACTGTACATTTAGCTACAAGCAGTGCCACAAGAATGACATGGGAAAGGCTTGGGGCAGCCAACCATACAATATTTCCTGGCTGCAAAAATGATTAAATAGAACAGACATGTTCACACGACTGAGTCCAAAATAGAACTGACTGCTTCCTTAAGATGGCAGCTTTTAAATGCAAGTAGAGGAAGTGATGTCATCAGGGCTGGACAAAGTGATGTTGTTGGTTGCCCCAGAACCGGGGGGGACTTCCCAAGAATGGTCTGCAAGGAATTGAGAGAGTGAATCAGTGCACTTCACCACCCCCTGGTCAGGTGTGGAATTACGTTTATTCAAGCCCTTTAGTTGTCCCCCAATCGCATGTGTGTGACAACAGATAACTCGTCCCAAAGAGTCTGTAATGCAAATGATCAGCTTCATATACCCAGAGGCGTTCCCATCAATGTTGGCTGTTACAGCTTCTAAAGATGACGCACTGGCCTCACAAAGCATTATGGGAAGCTGGTATAAAAAAAAAAAAAAATCTCCTAAAACCAGGCAAACTATCGTAAATAATTCGATGAACAAGATCGAACACAAAAGCAACAAATTTGCTGCGGGTAATTCTTTTGCGAAAATTCGCTGAACAGAATTATTAGTGACACCGCACCTGATCAAAGGAGGGTGTGGGGTGTCTGACTCAACATCATTTTCTATTGGGGATCCCTGGAAGACATAAACAATTATTTGTTTGGCAAACCCGCTAGTGGTATAAAACTGAAGTCAAGACCGCTAGGGGTTGTCTTTTGACCATTTTTTTAGGTTGTTGACACTTTTTTTCAGTGGGCAGGAGAGCAGAGAGAAGAGTGTTTGAGGATGCTCCTTTTATCATCATTGTTTTTGTGCATGCTTTTTTCACTTTTTGTTTTTGAATCATTTATGTCTGTCCTTTGTGAACTGTCTGAAGAAGAAGAAGAAGGAAGAAAAGGCTTTTTATTTATTTTTGTTGGATTTTGTCATCACGTTTGCTTTGGAGCCACTGCAATTATTGTATACAGCACCTGCACTTATTTTTCTTATTTTTTATTAATGTTCTTGCATTAAATTATATATATTTGCAAGGCATTACTGTAAATAATTATTAGCACATCTGGAATAAAGCAGAATTTTGTTTTCTTGGGACAGTCATCATTGTCTGTATCTCTATTCTCCCAACCCCTGGTCATTCTGGTCATCGGGCTCCAGGTGCCCAGAATCTGAAATTATGCAACAGTGCCATTGCATGGGACACCACATGAGGAAGGAAAGCCAAAGCAGAGTACCAAGAAGAATACTCACCCGTAAGAGGGAGAACTGAGAATTCAAACCCACTGTGCCACCCTTTGTCAAATTATGTTTATAAAAATTCTGTTCAATGGAAGTTCTCAAGAGGAGCACAGTCATCTTTCAGTTGTTCAGTTAATTATTGAAACATTTGTGCTCATTTCAGATAAGTTCAGTTACTAAAACCAGGTGTGTTTTAAATGCCACCCTATTCATTATCCCCCTCACCATCTATGCTGAAAAACACATTTGAATGGGAGTTTTAAAACATCATTATCTTGTCCTTCATTTTTTCTCTTTGTGGAAGTAAGAAGTTTTAAACAAGCTATTGGTGGGTGGCAGAATTGGCACTCCAGCCACTGTAAAAAAAACCTTACACTGTTCCAGTGTGGTTCTGAGGTGTCACAAACTGCACTTGGATCCCAATCCATTTGGTTCGTTGTGTGGTGGGTGCAGTAACACGCTATCAGCGCATGCTCCCAATCTCCTCCTCCTCCTCCTAGTAATGATGCATTGTTATGTATTTTAGTTGTGCAGGACAAGTTACATCAGCCAGGGATGAGTCACCTATAGTATGAGCTGGCATTTCATCAATGATGAAATTGTTACGAGAGTAGAGTAAATTCTCTCGGAAAAGTTTTGATTCCATATTGTTTTTTGCTAACCACACTTCTGTAAAAAATCACACCTGTGTCATACTGTATATTAGTGGAAAAATGGGAATCAAGATGCGGTGTGAATGTAGCTTTTTTTGGTTTCAAAAATCAATTGCAAGGTCATATGCAGTGTTTTATGACTATGGCACAGTGTCTGTCAAAAACATTACAGTGACATGAAAGGATGCAACAATCTTAAACAACAAAAATGACAATAATTCCCCAGATTTAAATAGACCAAATGAAGACATTTAAAACTGGATCATATTGAAGAAAAACAACAGGTCCAGTAACGTATTCCACAGAAACAAGGGTTTATTTATAATTTGCCCACTGCTCGCTTTGCTCACCAACTCCCCAGTCCTACGCTACGCACCAACGTCGCGTTGTGATGATGGGGGCTGAACGCACCCCAGGAGACGCGGTGGCTCCTTTAAAAAACCCCTCTTAAACATTGATACAATGGGAAACACATGCAGTTTTTTTTTTACCTCCCCTTTGCTCGATCAGCTGCTGGCTTGCTGCTGCAGCAGTGCCATGTGATCTGCATCTCACGTGGTGCTTCGAACATTTAAAAGCCTGTACAGCAGCTGTCCTTTTGTCCTACAGTCTTGTCTCTCTTCTCCCCGAGACATCCTCTGTTCCTGTTGGGGGTCCCGCTCCCAAGGCATGCCCCTATGAAGAGGAATATTTTCTATTCTTTTAATTGAGAGACGGAACTGTCCCCTCCGACTACAAATGGAGCCCAGATCACTCCTGAAAGAGACTTATGTTTGTTTGAAGTGTTTGAATAATGTTTCTGTCTCTAAAATTTCTTATTTATCTATGCAACTCTGTGACCCAAGCGTGACAGTGTATGTGGATTTCACTTTCGCCAAACTACAAATCTTTTAATTCTCGCGGATACGCCTCTTCATTAGGAAGTAACACTACTTTCCCCCGATGGCAACACGAATTAGACAACCTGCAAGTCTCTGACTTAAAGTATAAATCCAAACAATATATTCAATCTTTTTTCGCTGTTCCGTTATTTCACCGAGCAATAATTTCTGTTTGTTTGTGCTAATGCATTTTTTACTATCATTTTTTTGAGATTTATGAATTTAAGTACTTTCATTATCTCTAACCTGCTCTGCATGTATATCGTGCCAACATTTTTGAATTTTTTACGACGTTCTACTTTGTCATCTACTCTTTGTCTTTTATTTCTGGCCCCAGGCATGGTTAAATCTCTTGGCACAAAGTCTCATCTCGCGGGACATGAAACTATCTCTCTGAAAAAGACACATTTTGTCCCAGGATTTTTTTTATTTTAATTGAGCAGGGGTCTCCAACTTTTGTTCCCCTGAGAGCTACAGTACTTTTACAAAATGAAAATGGCTGAGAACTACTCATGTTTTCTAACGTTTATTCCCATAGCTTATTTCAACCCAAACAAACTGAATAAGCTTGTTTTGCCTGAACATTTACAAAATGCTGGTGTCCACATCTCACATTTTGAATTAAAACATCACAAAAAATATTTAGTTCACCTACAACTGCATTTTGTATGTCTTATGGCATTTTCTAGTGTTTCTCACACTATTGAATTAAAACATGAATACTGTCAAAACAAAACAATGCAATTACAAATACACAGGTATTACTCATTCATTTCTCATTTTGTTGCATGTCACTGTTTCACTTTACAAGAGTATTGACATGTCCAGCTGCATGTGTGATGTGTTTTTTAGTTAGTGAGATGCCTGGCACTGCATGGAGTCAACAAGAGAGGTGTATGGTGGAGTGTAGCCACTTGGTTCTTCTTATGGAATCATTTAAAAGTTCATCGGTCAGTCTTGTTCTAAACTTTGATTTCATGACATCTCAGAAAAGGCAGATTCACAGAGGTATGTAGACCCAAACAAAGCAGACATTTTCAGAGCGGTTTGGTGAAGATTCTTATAGTTATCTGGCTCTACTAAGCTCCAGAAATGCTGAGAATGCTGTTGAGACTTTAACTGCACATTATTTTGAAGGTTTACTAATATATAATACATAAAATCCAATGTCTCTCTGTCTGTATGTCTGTCTGCTTTTCATGCGAAAACTACTTAATAGATTTAGATATGTTTTTTTTTTTCTTTCTATAATTTGGTGTCACAATCCCTCCTAATCCACTAACAGCTGTGTTTGGTGTACCTCCAGATGGGCTTAAAGTGGAAAAGGACAAACAAACTGCAACTGCCTTTACTTCACTACTGGCACACAGACTGTTGCTCAACTGGAAGAATCCTAACTTGTCTTTTTTCAGTCATTGGGTAACCGGTTATATACTGCTTGAAACTGGAAAAAAATGAAATGCTCACTTAGCTGATCTGTGCCAAAACTTTTTTAAAACCTGGCAGGATCTAATTAATAATATTTTAGAATAAACATTTAAATTTCCCTTTTTACTCTATTTATTTACTTACTTATCTTTTCTACTATTAAAGTTTCACTATGTTGGCTTAGCTCTCTTTCTCATAGGTGGGGGTTGACTTTTTGTAAAATTTGACTTGCTTGTATGGAATGTTTTTTGATTAAATATTAAATATTTTAAAAAAAATCAAGGGGTGGGGGTTGATTTGTTTCCAATCCTGTTTTTTGTAAAAATATATCCATTTGTATGGAATGATTACAATAAAATCAATAAAATTTAAAAAGAAAAAATCTAAAAGCAACAAGGCAGCCTTATCACCAGAGTCACTTATTAATACTGTAAGTGATCATTTAGAACCCTTAAAAGTGCAGACTCTGTTCTGTGGTGTGCCTTAAAACCAGACTGAAATACTTAGACGGAAAAACAAGCCCCAGCAGGGTTTCTGGAATGTCTGCTACGCCAGTGATTAAGAAAATATATTAGGAAAAATTATTTTGGGTATTCCATATATTTTGGACACTAAATATATTTGACATGTTCAAAATTGAATAAAAAACCTAAAGATTAACTAATTACTTATGTGACACACACATCATCTGAATGCATATTTGTTGCTGGACAGGAGTGAAGACACTGACAAACCACAAGCTAATTAGTTGTAATTTTATTTAGATTTTTAATTGTGTACATTAAACAAACAGCGGCAAAGCTGAATGCCAGCTGTTTGTAACCTCACTTAACTCCAGGAGGGCTGAACCAGTCAAAGAAGATTAGAACTAATTACAGGGCTTTTGCATTAGTCAATGTTAAATTGTTGGGTGGTAGATGAAAACATCCTGCACAAAATGTATTCTTCTCAAATGCGTGTGTAAAGGGCATTACTGTATTGATAATTTCATATGGAATTTTTACAATTTACAGAGTTTTTCAGTGGTGAATTTTAGATGTTAAAATTTATGAAGCTACAACCACGTATATTATTCATCCTTATAAAGTATTAGTTTGAGTAACGTTCAAGCACAATCATATATGCAAACAGATTGTTTA
This sequence comes from Polypterus senegalus, assembly GCF_016835505.1. Classification (NCBI taxonomy): domain Eukaryota; kingdom Metazoa; phylum Chordata; class Cladistia; order Polypteriformes; family Polypteridae; genus Polypterus; species Polypterus senegalus. The sequence goes on from NC_053160.1 coordinate 133,774,214, forward strand.
AGAAAGATGGACAAACTGAATGATTTCAACTTCAAATGCTTTCCCAGGTTTCTTTTTGCTTTGCTTTGCTTTAACCTTCAGCTTTTGTTTGCTGTTTTATTCCCTTGGGCATTTATAGGAAATTGCTTTTCCACTCAGAAGCTGTGCAGAATGACTCTCAGCTACAGTAGAATGGACTTTGCCAAAAAGAGAGAAACATTGTATTGATCATTGCTAGCAGTAGCTATTGCAGACAATTCACATCTCTGAATAATTCATAGTTGCATTAACGAGAAACTATTAAAGCCCTGGGAAAGTTTAATAAAGTATTTAGAGAACAAAGTGCACACAATGTGTTTTATTATCCTGATTTAGTAACCTAACATTGTGAGCAAAACTAATGATACAAGAGTCATATCAATATTCAGTGAAATAGGAAAAGGAACCACAGCTAACCAGGGTGCATGTATTTTTATTTTTCTATTTAATTTTTCTGGCAGTTTGTAAACACTTTGAAATATTTGATTTGCGGCAGCTATGAAGCTTGGGTTTTATTTTAAAGGAATTGCAATTTTTAGAATGTATTTTGAAGAACACCTTGCAAATAGTCAGCATACTCCTAATGTTGGCAAGATTCTATTGTGTGATTTGTTGCTTTGGAAAAAACATATTGTGTAGTTTTTAATACGGAGGAGGACTGAAAATGTATATAAAAGGGAGAAAATCTACCAGTAGGAAACAGGTAGAATTAAAAAGCATGAAGAAGCAATATGAAATTGTATGGCTTTGGGTCATTAGAGTTATGGTTTATGAAGTGTCACAGTGGCTACCCATTTCCATTCCAACTGTGCTTATAATTTTTCTTTTAAATTCCAGTCCTAGCTCAAATGGTTTTCTTGTTTCTTTGTGAATAAAGGGCAAATTCACCCTTTTTGACGTATGGGCTTTTCGTAGTACTTACTAGGTCTTGCGTTGATACTTCACACCATTTGTAAATAGGTTGTATCATATGTGTTTCTTAAGCTGACACATAAAAATATATAATTTGTAACTAATTTCCTTCATTCTCCAGGGGAGGAGCAAAATCTGTTGCTTCTTTTACTATTAGTCTTCAAGACAGTTAACTCCATCAGGACTTGTTACTTGCGTGTATCCCACCTATAGTTCTTCATTAATATTTTGATACTCTTGATATTTTGTTAATTTCTGCTTTTCAAAATCTATTATATATATATATATATATACTAGCAAAATACCCGCGCTTCGCAGCGGAGAAGTAGTGTGTTAAAGAAGTTATGAAAAGAAAAGGGAACATTTTAAAAATAACGTAACATGATTGTCAATGTAATTGTTTTGTCATTGTTATGAGTGTTGCTGTCATATATATATATATATATATATATATATATATATATATATACACACACACACACACACACACATATAAACATATATACATATACAAATATACATATCTACATATACACATATATACATATATATACATATACACATACATATATATATATATATATACACAGACACATATATATACAGATCTACATATATATACATATCTACATATATATACATATCCACATATATATAAACACATACATATACATATCTACATATATATATATATACTAGCAAAATACCCGTGCTTCGCAGCGGTGAAATACTGTCTGAATATTTTTATTAAGAAAAAAGTAAACATTTTTAGACTGAGGGAAATTATGTAAAAAAATTATTGTTAAGGATCTCTCTGTATACCACATTGTCAGTTCGGCCCTCTGTTTGTAATATGACTAAGCTGTGTGCTGAGCTCACTCTTGAGTATGCAACATACAGTTGGCCATGTGAAAAGCAATCCTGCCACAAATCAATGACAACCTTTTGTAGTGTTTGTCCCTGAGACTTATTAATTGTCATTGCGAAGCAGAGCCTTACTGGAAATTGAATGTGTTTGAATTGAAATGGGAGATTAGATGGTATAACGGGGATGCGAGGAATAAAAACTGTGTCACCTGAGGCACTGTCAGTAAAAATAGTTGCTTCAATTAGATTGTTTTGTAGAGATGTGACCTGAAGTCTCGTGCCGTTACAAAGTTTCGGTGGCTGTAATTCTCAGTAACATTATTGGTGCCCCAACCTTCAAGATGAGATTATGCTCAGGAGTGCCTGGAGGATTTAGAGTGTTCAGAAACTCTACTGGATAAAGTACTGCGTCTTCTACTTCTACAATTGAATCAACAGATTGATATGTTTTTGTTTGTGAAGGTAGTTCTTGAAGTAAAATGTGGTTTACAGTTGTAGTCATGTCATTTTTTGGTGTCAGGATAGCTCTCTCTCTTAACCATGAGACGTCATTTTGGTGTAGATTTCGTAGATCAGGGTAAACATTTTGAAGAAGGCTTTGTAAGGTATTCACGATGAGACAGAGATTTGTAGGAATATTTATTTTACGGTTTTCTTGTATGAAGGTGCCATCACCTATACTCACCAGAAGATTAGAAAATTCCTCGGCTTTTTTGTCGCCTTTCAAATGAACTCTCATGTTTATTTTTAAAGTAACAACATGGATTTGTGGCCATAGGTATGAAGATTTCAGAGATGCTTTAACTTCATCAGCGTGTGTTCCTCTGGGCACGACTGGAAGGGTTTGGCGGAAGTCTCTAGCTAGCAACACTGTCAAGCCTTCCATAAGTTTGTTGGTGTTTTAAGTGTCTTGGAGGGTCCTGTCTAAAGCACCAATACCTGCTCTGTGTGCCATAATGCATTCATCCCAGACAATAAGGTGACAATGTCGCAGCACTTCAGCCATATTGCTCTGCTTTGATATGTTACACATGGGGGATTCAGTATGGTTGAGGTTCAGAGGCAGTTTGAAAGCTGAATGAGCAGTTCTGCCACCCTGTAGAAGAGTTGCAGCAATGCCAGAAGAAGCCACAGCTATGGCAATGTTACGTTTTGCTCGGATTTTTGCAAGGAGAAGGTTTATTAGGAATGTCTTACCAGTTCCTCCTGGAGCATCAAGAAAAAACACCGTGGCAGTGGTAGACACAACGCTGCTCATGATTTGCTCATAAACTGACTTTTGGTCACTATTTAGCAACCGCTCTTTATTTGTGACTATATTGGCCAAGTGAGAAGTGTTGTAAGATGTCTCTTTCAAGTACTCGGGATTTGATGCAAGTTGTGCCAGTTCTGTTAAAGGTGAAGGTAAACCGTAATGATGAAGAGATTGACCTCCAATAGCAATGGCGTAGTTTTCAAGCAACTGTAGACACTTGTTATAGATCAAATTTAACCACTGGTGGACTTCTGTTCGTATATGATCTCTTTCAGTCTGTCTTCTAACATCTTCTGCCATGCTGTCTTTATGTTTTTCCCATAGGTTTAAGGGGTTTTCCATTTGGCAGAACACCAACATGACAGCAAATAGTTTACGGATCTTTTGAGGTGAGCGAGATAGAGCAGCTTCCTGCTTCCTGCTTCCTGTCTCGTCCCAGTTGATATCGTCATGTAACAAACCGAGTGCCCTGCAGGGTGACTTATAGGTCGGATATAGGACACCATTAACTGTTCTGAGACATTTGAAAGATGTGAGACCTGTGATTTTGTTGAGCATCAGTCGAAGATGGTAGCATTCAGAGTTATTCGGGTGTACAGTGTAGATCCGTCCCAGTACATTATCCTTTTTCACTCCCGAATATAGCGTCCCTATTAACTTCTGGGTGTGCTTGCGAGGATTTAGCGACAGCGTCCCTATGAACTTCTGGATGTGCTTGCGAGTATTTAGCGACAGCGTCCCTATGAATTTGTGGATTTTTCTGCGAGTATTTGGCGGCAGCTGCATGAAGTTGATTTTGTCTAGCTGTATCAGAAAATCTACCACGACGTCTGATACGCCTCCTTTTTACTGTGTTCTCATAGCTTGGATTGCCGCTGTAATAATCAGCTGGATTTGTGTTGAAGTGACATTTAGCATGTGTCAATCGATGTAAGCATACAACCGGCTTCATCAATAACTTCGCATCCAACTTTTGAGAGTTGAAATATTCATAAACATCAAAGTGTCCACTACTCAAATTGCCACCTGTGAATCTAAGATGTTTAAGAGGCAAAGAATTCAGCGACAGCCATCAACTCACATGCAGAACCATAGGTGAAGGGCCTAAGCATTTCAGTCTTATAGTGCTCCTGTGTACTATAATTATCTCCTGTACCGTCATCAGTCCATACTTTGAACCTCTCCCAGTCATTTAATACATAAGACACAATGTCTTTGCGGATATCAAAAGTGAGCCTGATATGTCTGTGCAATATGTAACACAGAGAATGGAAAAGGCAGGCACCATCTCCGGGCATGGACACCACTCGGTAAGTGATAGTTCTTTGATTGATGGTGATCACGTCGATAGACATTTTAATAGGGGTATAGTTGGAAGAATAAAGGGAATGGGTACTTGATCAGTAAACAAAGTATAAAATACCTACACAATAACTATAACAATCGTAATAAACGAACAATAAAACAGCGGAGAACCCGTGGATTAAATAAAAAGGCTGCTTAGTTGGCGAAGCAAGGAAAAATGATGGCCTTATATGGTGTTTGTTTATAAAACAGCGGAGAAGCTATGTAAAGGCTGCTTGATAAAAAAACAGCAGAGTGGCTTATATGGGCAGGCAGTCAGCCAAAGAAGGGAAGCAATAAATAACTCTAATCGTAATAAAGGAACAAAAAAATAGCGGAGAGTCCGCGGATTAAATAAAGGAAATGGGTATTTGAACAGTAAAGTAAGTCTAAAATAGCTACACAATAACTGTAACAATCGTACCAAACGAACAATAAAACAGTAGAGAACCGCAAAGCAAGGAGAAAGGACGGACTTATATGGCGTTCGTTTCTAACACAGCGAAGAAGGTGTGTAAAGGCCGCTTCACAAAAAAACTGCGGAGCGCCTAAGGTTCGCAGGTAGTCGAACAAAACAACAGCAGAAAAGCCGCGGATTAAATAAAGGAAATTGGTACCTGAACAGTAAGCTAAGTGTAAAATACCTACACAATAACTATAACAATCGTAATAAATGAACAATAAAACAGCGTAGAACCCGCAAATTAAATAAAAAGGTTGCTTCGTTGGCGAAGCAAGTAAAAAGGACTTTCTTATATGTCGTTCGTTTATAAAACAGTGCAGAAGCTGTGAGAAAGCTGCTTCCTTGGCAAAGCAAGGAAACGAATGAAGACACCGCAGAGAAGAATGGCTTTATATGGGCAGGCAGTCAATTACGTGGAAGGCGTGCTGATTTCCACAGCAGCCGCACTTATGTAACAATCGTAATAAATGAACAATAAAACAGCGGAGAACCCCTGAATTAAATAAAAAGGTTGCTTTGTTGGCGAAGCAAGGAAAAAGGAGTTTCTTATATGTCGTTCGTTTATAAAACAGTGCAGAAGCTGTGAGAAAGTTGCTTCCTTGGCGAAGCAAAGAAACGAATGAAGCCACTGCAGCGAACACAGAAGAGAACCTGTGGATTAAATAAAACCCACACAATAACTATAACAATCGTAATAAATGAACAATGAAACAGCGGAGAACCCGTGGATTAAATAAAAAGGCTGCTTCATTGGCGAAGCAAGGAAAAAGGACTTTCTTATATGTCGTTCGTTTATAAAACAGTGCAGAAGCTGTGAGAAAGCTGCTAACTTGGCAAAGCAAGGAAACGAATGAAGACACCACAGGGAAGAATGGCCTTATATGGGCAGGCAGTCAATTACGTGGGAGGCGTGCTGATTTGGAGAATTAGTGATGAGTGAGTGAGTGAGTCAGTGAGTCAGTGAGGGCTTTGCCTTTTATTAGTATAGATATACATACATATCTACATATATATACTGTATATAGCAAAATCCCCGCACTTCCCAGTGACAAAGTACTGCTTTTAAATTTTTATTAAGAAGAAAAGAAAACCTTTTTAAACTGAGGGAAAATATACCAATAACTATCTGCTAAGGATCTCTTTGTATAGAACGTTGTCAGTTCAGCACTCCGTCGTAATGACGAAGCTGCACGAGCTCACTCTTGAAAATGCAACATATAGTTGTCCAGGAGAAAAGCAATCTTGCTTCAAATCAATGGCAACCTCTTGTAGTGTCTGTCCCTGAGACTTATTACTTGTCATCGTGAAGCAGAGACTTCCTGGAAATTGGAGGCATTTGAATTGAAATGGGAGATCAGAGGGTATAACGTGGATGCGAGGAATACATTGAGTGTGGAGAAACTCTAGAGACAGCATGTGTATTAACTTGTGGATTTTTCTGTGAGTATTTGGTGGCAGTGTGACGAAGTTGCTTCCGCAAGACCGCGTTAGCTGTGGAGCTCAGCTCGGAGCATATTCTTTTCCTACCTTGTCAATTGTGTAATGCGTTTTTTGTACAGGTTTGATGCATGGAAGTGATCACTCGTACTGCGTTCAGTCAGTTCACGTGAGCTGCTCTCTTGTGTGATGTTGCGATGTCCACAGCTTTATTTAATGTTAGCTAAGACCCGGCACTTAAAAGTTTCTTGCTACAGCAATTTTAACTCCATTACAAAGTGATCCAAAGTCTCGTTTATACCTCGTGTCTTCTCATTAAACTTGTACCTCGTAATTAAAATATTCGTCAATGGCATGACAAACGTTAGCGTGAGTGTGTCTATAAACTTAATTTAAACTTACGGTTTACACAGTGCTTTGTTTCCGCAGTAGCTGCACTTATAAATAAGCTTGCATGCGTTTTTTCTTCAGCGCTCTTTGGAGCGTTTTTCTTCAGCGTTCTTTGGAGTTCTTCCTTGTTTTCTATGTACTGCGTTCACAGTCAGTTCACGTGATTACGTAGGAGGCGTGATGATGTAAAACGCAACTCCGCCACCCCACGGCCATCGAGTTGAAGTCCATTACAGTATATGGAGAAAAATAGGTTCCAGTTATGACCATTACGAGTAGAATTTCGAAATGAAACCTGCCCAACTTTTGTAAGTAAGCTGTAAGGAATGAGCCTGCCAAATTTCAGCCTTCTACCTACACAGGAAGTTGGAGAATCAGTGATGAGTGAGTGAGTGAGTGAGGGCTTTGCCTTTTATTAGTATAGATTATATATATATAAATCTATATAAAATCCTAAGCCTAAACGTGCAATAATTTTGTGCAATGATTTTATTTCACGCTTTAAATTAGGCTTATTTTAAAACCTACATAAATATGTTTGGTATCATTCTTTTCAGAGTTTATCAAACTTTAATTTGATGTTGTTAGATTTTCAGATTCTTATTCTGTTTTTAAATTATAAACTAAAAAATATCAAGAGCTCACGTCTTGTGAGATGAGACCTAACCAAGAGTGCCAAGAGATTTAACCATGCCCGGGGCTGGAAATAAAAGACAAAGAGTAGGACAGCTGCTGTACAGGCTTTTAAATGTTCGAAGCACTGCACAAGATGCAGATCATGCAGCATAGCAGCAGCAGCAGCTGATTGAGCAAAGAGGAGATAAAAAAAAAACTGCATTTGTTTTCCATTGTATCAACGTTTAAGAGGGTGTTTTAGAGGAGCGACCGCATCTCCTTGGGGTGTGTTCAGCCCCCATCTTCACAACACGAGCGGCAAATTGGCCACAACTGGGGGTTGGGTGCAGAAAGGTCAAAAGGTAAAGTCAAGGTTAGATTGTGCTTATTAAGATAATGGTATTAGAACAGTTAGAACCAGTAATGGTTAAAAAATGTATGGGCTTTAAAATGAACTCATATATGAATGTTGAAGTCATCACTTTAACAGCCTTTCATGCTCACTAATTAAGTATTATATGATTAAATAGAAGATAATATCTGACATACAGACACAAGGCATCCTGAGTAGCAGAAACCTGAGAAACTATATTTTATGTTGTTCCTTTCAACACTCAGTACCATCTCAACGTCTTCAAACTGCATAACTATATTACAGTCTTCAAAGTAGCAACCATGAGGTTCACAACAACGACACTGTCCTGCTCTTCATGAATATTGTGCCTTTTTGTTTTGTAAGTTTTATATCAATTACCATATATCAGTCTTAGAATAATGAGAATTCCCACAAAGTGTAAGGCAAATGCTTATTGCATTTAAGCAAGGTGTTCAATAAAAGGTGTCAAAAGCTTATGCTTGGAGCTATGAGTCTGCAAAAACTGAGTTTGAATTCCCAGTCTTAGGGTCTTGATGGTATGTGGTTAGTGTGGTATAGCGGGTCCACAGCTCACTGAGTAAAGGCCATTTTTACATAAATAATCGACGCGCTCGCGGCTTAGCGAGGGGACGTTTGGCCAAAGCGAACCGTGGGGCGATCCATAGGGTGTGGGCGTTTCTCACCGAGTGCACAGGTGAGGAACTGCCCACATTCGTGATTGTCCCATGGCTAATGCTGCAGCTGCTGTGGCCCTCGTCATTTAAAAAGAAGCGCGAGTCGGTTTTGAGGAAAAAAAGAGAGGAGAAAAGAGAGAGAGGAAAAGAGGACGGAGGTTACAGGGAGCGAGGAAGCAGGCGGTGCGTGCGTGTGGTGAGTGCGCGATCGAGCGTTTGAGGGCAGCTGTGAGGAAGCTGGGTGTAAGGCCGTCACCCGGGTGTTTGAGAGGATGTTGCTCCCGCTGAGCGACCATGTAGCGGGAGTGACCTGGTGAAAGCGATGAGCCGCAGAAGGCCGCGGAAAGGCAGCGGAAGTCGGGAGACTTGGTGGTGGAGTCCCCAATGTGTGCGTCCTGGCCATTGGGGTAATCAAGTCTCGGGGACTGGGATGAGTGCCATACCGAAGCCAGGGATCGGTAGGTCTCCAGTCGCGAGTGTGTAGAGGAGGGCAGCTGCAGAGAGCGTCTTGCCTGCTGCTAAGCCCAAACGGGATAAGCAGGTCAGACGCTAACAGAAACGCTAACAGAGACGCTAACAGAAAAGAACCACCAAGCTTGTTTGTTGTTTTTAAGACTGCTTCCATGAGAAGATTTTAACCTCTGGTTTTTAAGGATTGTGTTTTTTTCTATTTTTTGTTTTAACCTCCACGTTTTCATTTTATGGATTATTTATTTAATGAAGAACATTTGAACTGCACTATTTATTTGAACACCTGTTTTGTTGGATTTTAAATAAAAGCACTATTGCACTTTTTGCACCACCCGTTGCTCAATTGTTTAATTGCCTCCATTGACTAGCTCACTTGGTTTCATTATCGACGGTGTTGGGTTCATGTGCTTCCAAACATTAGAAGGGAGTGTGGAGCCAGAACCCACATTGTCACAGTTAGCTGAAGATGCTAAGGTGGCTATGGAGAATTTGCTGCTTGTGAGCAATTCTGCCAAAATAAACAGCCTTCAGCCTTTATAAAATTTGCTAATATAAAAGAGATGCTGATGTGTTATAGAGCCAAAAGTCAAAGTAGCACTAAATAAAACATCAGTACACCTAAGTGAAAAACACTACCTTACTTTAATGTAATATTAAAGTTTTTTTTTTAATGTAGACATTGTTTGCTTTTTTGGCCAAATATTTACCCCAGCAGGTTGGGTTATTTATTTATCTATCCTAACTTGGGTAGAGATGGCAAAGGCACAATTCTTTGTTTCTTATTCAAAGAAACAGAAAATGAGATATATATTTAACTGTTCTTTAAACAGGTCAAGCAGCAAATCAACAATGAACTCAATTCTGTCTCAAAACTTCAACAAGAACTGTACATGAATTGAATGGAATGGAAAAAACTCCAAAAACTTCAAACGCATGTAAAGTGAGCATAAGTTAGCAGTAGTAAAAACAGAGAGGCCATCATCAAAAACAAAACAGGTTTATTTAAACAAGGAAAGTTTGCTTTCAAAACAAGAAATGATCTGGTAAACATAGTGCAATCCTAAAGATGGTCAATAATCCATAATTCATATACAATCTCTATATATACAAAGGAGAGTTGGGATCCGAGAGACTGTGTTTGTGTGTTTGTGGAGGGATGGAGAGTTAAGGCGGGTGGGGGAGTCACGTGATCATCTCCCCTCCCATTCACCTCATTTCATTCACTTCAATTCGCTCCGAGCTGAGCGCTGCAGCTGACGCGGTCTTGACGTTCTTTTTCCTTAGTGTTTAGTCCTTTCTCCTTTACTGATTTACTGTTTAGTACACGTGGTACTTACACAGTCACTCATAAAAGGGGAGATGACTCGGTGCAGGAAATGGGTATTGAAACTACCTTGGAAGACATGCAATCAATGAGGTGACTAAACGCATCTCAAGAGAGGTCTTCTAGGTTGGACAAAAAGCGCTTGGCTGCCAAAACCAGGCGATTAAACGAATCTCAAGAAGAAAGGATTTCTAGATTGGAAAAAGCAAGAACAGCTGCCCAAACCAGGCGGTTAAACGAATCTCAAGAGGAAAGGACTTCTACATTGGAAAAAGCACAATTGGCTTTAGTTTGGCTCATTCTCCAATGCATTCCATGACTTGTTCTTTCATTTGAGAAGATTGTTCAGGAAAAACTTGGCTGCCATAATATCCTCTCCAAAACATTTTTAAGAAAACGTAAACCATTGCTCTACTAAAAGTGTTAAGTAAGGTGTTTTTTAAAGTTGGTTTATTTGGCATATACGGAACCAAATGAGTATCACAATTCTTGTTCATGATTGCCTTCAATAAAAGCTAGCACTATTTTCCTTATTCATTATTCATCATCAGATTTTTCTGAGTGCATGAGCTATCCTGTGTCACTTAGTGCCTGGTCATTCCAAGTTCTCTTCAGAGTTTATCAGTAACCTCCAGCAGTGTTAACATCATTCAATATTGACAGGAGTCAAATGTGCTTTATGACAGCCTTATTAAAGGAGGACCTGTGAAGAAACAAACACATTGGTCCCATGTGTCTGTTGCTACAGGCTGAAAAGTAAATCGTTTTTGAAACTCTACTTAAGACAGAGTTATCACTGTCTAATCCCTTTCTCCTCAGCATTACAGAAAACTCTGAGAACTTAATTATTGTCCTTGTTCAGTTTCCCTTTATTTTAATTTGAAACTGAATTGAATGTTGTTAGAAAGTTTAAATTCAAAATTTTACATTACATTACACATTAAATCTGAAAACATCTATTTGGGCTGCTTCAAAGCCCAAGGTTCAAATTCTCCCCAGCATTGTCTGCCTGGTGTAATAAAAAGGCATAGAGGGCATAAAGATTTGGGGCACCTGTAAGCAAACCCTATATAACTGGAAAAAATAAAATAACAAAATGAGGAAAGTTTGTTTGGTAGTGACATATCAAGTCTAGCAGTAGGCTGCTTGCAGATGATGGTGAAGATGGTTTAAAGGCCAGTGGAGAGGTAGAGGTGGGTTCAGGTGACCTGAAACGGGAAGTGGTGTCATGACTTGTGTTGCCGTTGATCATTGGATCTGCAGATGAAAAAAGAGGAGAGACATTAGGTGACCATGCCAACCCTCAGGCAGAGGTAGAATTACAGTCAAATGAGTCCTTAGGTTGTTTCCCAATCGCAAGTATGTGACAATGGAGTTTGCATATTTCTCACATGTTAACATAGGTTTTTTCTTTGGGTAATTACATTAAATAAATAGATTAAATACATTTGAAAATGGTCACATTGAACATTATAATGATGACCTGGCAACGTGAATAAACGTGACATGCTCCAATACTACTTATATTTACAGTATGCAGTGGTTTTTGTTTCTGAATAGAAAAATATCTACAAGTACATTTGTGGTGAAGCAATTTTTCTGCATACATCCCTTTCTGACCTTTCTAAGTTTACAAGGGGAACAGCAGTACAGAAGCATTTTTCTCAGTACATTTTAAAGGATGCGCTAATCTAGTATATCTGAAGTAGTGTCCCTTTGGTGAAAGACCAGGACTTGAAAGAAGGAGATTCCAAGTTCATATCCCAGATGAATAACTGTGACTCACTTGTTGACCTTGAGCAAATCACTTAACCTCTCTGTGCATTATGAATCACAGGAAATGTCAAAACCAAGGCCCCATTGCTTTAGTGCTGCGTGGATTCCTTAATGCCCATTTTATTGTGTTTTATAATCTCTTTAGAAAGGGGAAAAAAACTCTTTCAGTTCTAATACTTGGAATCAATCTTTTAAACTAGTTTAATTCAACTTTAACTCACTGCTCAATGACTCTACATTAATAAGTGCATGATCTGAGCACACAAACTGGGACTTTCACTCTTAGGGATGGAGTTAATTAAATTTTCCCTTTCATTTTCCTACTTTCTTTAAGAAGTAAGAAATCCATCTTGCCTAGATACTATATCAGTTTTCTAGATGCATGTTATCAATTAATACCTCAATTATTCATAAGACATATGGGAGATTTGTGCTTTTACAAAAATCTATGTAGTGTAGATTAATAAATAATGAGACTGCTATTGTGTTATTTTTCCATTCTTCTTTGACTTTTAAGTAATCAGAATGACTCAAGTCAGTATGTGTTTTTTTGTAAAATAACAGTGCAGATTATAAGAACAGTGTTTTCTTTAAGCCTGATGAATGAAATTGAACATGCAGAATTTCTCCTCTCCGTTCCACTCCTTTGAAATGTTCACTCTTACTTTTTGTAAATCTAAAGGAAATGGTGACTGATAGGAAGCTCAATACTAATTTGACTAAACAATCCTAGAAACAACAACAACAACAATGTAGAAAGCTGGTTCTATCCTACCATATTATCTGTGTAGCTAATTGGGGATAGATATAGGTGCACAAAATTATATAGGATCATTATAGTCTCAAAAGACTTAGAGTTATTTTGTTTAGTTTTAAAATAATTTGGTGTAATTTGGTTGCCTCATATTTCTTTGAATAAAAGTGATTTGGACGGTTTGCTTCATATTTGAAAGAAGTGTGTGTCTTGGAAAGAGTCAAGTAAAACTCAGTTTTTCATATTATAAATGTAATAAGATGAGATAACCAGGTAATAATTCATATCCATTTCTTAAGGCTTTCTGTGATTTCCATATGAGTAATGGCAGAGAAAGTATTGAAATGTTGGACCAGAAATTAACTAGCCTGGGACAAGGAGATAACTTATGTTCAGTATAAGACTGACTAGGGCTTGTCACCATCTATCATGTTTTGGGCCTTTATTAAGAAAAACCTTGAGACTTTTCCACTTATACATAAGTACAGTGAATTCAGAAAGTATTCAGGCCCCTTCCTTTTCTACACACTTTAATGTTGTTATATACTTGAGAGAGTCACAGCAGGAAAGTCCCAAAAAGTTCCAAAAATGGCAACTGCAGGGGGAAACACTGTCAAAGAACCCAACTAGTAACATAAAGGGCCAAACAGAATCTTTATAAATAGAAAGATTTATTCATACAATTATATTATAGTAATAAAATTAATTCATTATATTATAGTAATAATAATAGCAGCAGCTCAATACTCGGAGCGCTGAGACTCAAACCTGGTACCTTTAGGTTATAAGGCAGCAGTTCTTACCTCCGCACCATTCAAGAACATACATCAATTTACTGTCAATTGACATTTGACCCTGTGTTTTTAACTCATTGACCGCAATCTGTAAATCGAATGATTTTTATTTTTTTTGGTTATATTCTTGAATAAAAGCGCACATGTTCATTTCATATTTGGACTAAAGACTTCACACATTATGCACTTCACGTCATTATTAGTATAACATAGAAAATGTTTCTGCTTTAGGTATGTGCTCAGCATTTCCTGCCTCACATTTCCTTTTATCCTACACTCACTCAGATCTTTGTAGACACGGAACACACATAATAATAATAATTCATTACATTTATATAGCTCTTTCTTCAGTACTCAATTAAATGCATGTATTCCAAATAATGATATACATTATTATTTACCCTATACAATCCCAGGCATCTCACATGCAGATAAGGAGCCTTGGCTTGAGCTGGGAGAACTTTTTGCCCAAGCTGAGCTCCGTCAAAGGGGGGATGGCATAGCAGGCTGCTTGCTGCTTGTGCTGATCGACACATTTAAAAAACCAAAAGACACTAATGGAGAGGTGTGAAGGTATTTAAGTTGGGTTGGGATTACAAGTTTTTTTGTAGGCTTTAGTAATTCTTGTGTTAAAGGGAAGTGGGCAGTTCCTGGGTGGTGATGGGCAGGTTGTCCCACCTCTTAGGGAACCATCCACAAAACATTAGGCACATAACAAAAGCTTATAGATGAAATCAAAAACAAAGTATAATGCAAATAATGAACAAAAGGAACATTAAGACAAATACAAAAATATACAATAATCGAAAATGAACAAAACAGACATAAAACAAGAATATGAACTCCAGCCAGGGAGTGAATTCTGGCTGGAATATACAGTAACAATTGTGTTGTAGATTTAATTTTAGATAGATAAATGTGAAATTTTTGCCTATCAATCTACACTCAATAAACCATATTGTGAAAACATGATCTAAGAAAGTATGTCAAATTTGCTAAAGATCAAAAATGGAAATTTCTCCTTTGTATAAGCATTCAGACTCTTTGTTGTTGCACTCCAAATTATGGTGAAGTGCATCCTATTTAATTTATACAGTGATTCCCCCGCTATATCATGGTTCAGCTATTGCACCCCCACTACATCGCAGATTATTTATTATTATTATTATTATTATTATTATTATTACTAGGGGCTCCGCCTCCTGCTCACCTCGGTCGCCCACCCCTGGGTTTTGTTTACCGGATAAACAATTTAAAGAGATTGTTATTTTCATGGGAATTGTTACATATGCATTATTTTCATTCTTACTTTAAAACTTTTGTAAAAACAATATTTGTCCTTTATTTCCTGCCCCTGGCATGGTTAAATCTTTCTCGCAGGACTTATAATACTGCTTGCGTTGTGGGGGGTCTGAACGCATGCTAAAGCGATGCGATCGGTTCAGCTGCTGTCTGGCTGCTGCTGCTGGCCTGCTGTGTGTTCTGCTCGTCTCGCTTTGTGTCAATCACTTAAAAGCCTGTACAGCAGCTGTCCTTTTGCCATTTTGTGCCACTAGCATTCCACGGGAGTTGAGGGCTGAATGCAAGCTAAGGAAAAGAGCTCAGATCATCTGCTGGCTTGCTGTTCTGCTTGTTGTTGTTTTAAGAGCTGAGAGCACCTTAACTTTGTCTGCCAAAAGCATTCCAACAACTGCTAGGTTAGATGTTAGTGAACTTGTTTTAAATTGTTTGTAAGTAGGGCATAACGTGCCAAAGTCACCGTCTCATCTCATGGGTTTTGCTTGTCTAGTCTTGTGTGTCATCAAAGTGTCTCTCCGAGATGATCTGGTCTTGATTGCTTTGCTCAACCCGCCTGGAGGCTTGCTACGCTTCTGCCACTTCGCGTCTCTCCCGCTCGTATATAGGGTTTGCTGAATGCACGCTAAGGGGAAGCGGACGGATCACCTACTGGCTTTGTGCTGCTTCTGCCAAGTTGCCTGTTCTGCTTGTCGCTCTGCACATTGATCATTTAAAAGCCTGTACAGCAGCTGTCCTTCTGTCTCACTGCCTTGTCTTATGTGACATTAAAATGTCTCCAACGGGATGTCAAATTGTCTTCCGAGAAGATCAAGCCTTGTCTCCCTGGTCTCCCTGGCAAGATTTTTTTTTTATAATAAAAAGATGTTACTCGTATCCTTAGCCCGACATACACATATATGTGTTTACAAAGTGTGTTTTAATAAGTTTACATGTGTTTAATGTGGAAGAGGTATTTTAAGGCTTAAACTATAAAAAAAAATGTTTATTTATATGGTCTTTCTATATCACAGATTTTCACCTATCGCTGATGGGTCTGGAACGTAACCTCCGCGATAGGTGGGGGATCAATGTATGTCATTGAGATGTGTCCAGGACTTGACTGGAGTCCATCTGTTGCAAATTGAATTGAATAGACAGTTTAAAAAAGTACACAAAACTAAGCTATCAATTTCAAGGAACTCTCATAGGCCTCTGCACTTAAATTATGTTGAGACATACTATAGATAAAATCAAGGGCATAAAAAAATATCTAGATCTTATCAGCCTTCTGCTGAGATAGGAGATCCTGTCAGAAGGACTACTATCTCAACAGCACTCCATCAATTAGATGAAAATTGCACAGTAGCTAACTCCCATTTGGAATCTGCCAAATAGCATTTAAAGGATTCTGAGAGAATGAGGAAAGATTCTATGATCTGATGAGACAAAAATTTAAGTCTTTCGACAGAAGTCCAAGCACTATGTCTGGCAAAGACCAGGCACTGCTCATCACCTGCCATATCCCTTCTGTGAAGGATGCTGCTGGCAGCATCATGCTATGGGGATGTTCCTGGGTGGAAGAAAGAGTTGTCAGAACTGAGGAAAGAATAAATGCAGTCAAATGCAAAGAGGAACACCTGCTACAGTGTGTGCATGACCTCAGATTGGGGAGACAGTTCACCTTACAGCATGACAATGACAAGAAACATATGGCCAAAATAAGACTGAAGTCTATGACTGTCCTGGAGTGACCCAGCCAGAATTAAACCTTAAAGATCATTTGTGGAGAGACCTGAAGATGGCATTTTACAGACACTTTCTATCTAGTCTAACAGAGCTTGACAGAATCTGCCAGAAAAAATGGGAATTCGTCCAAATCCAGGTGTGCAAATCTTGGAGATTTTTATTCAAGAAGACTTGAAGCTGTAATTGCTGCCAGAGGGGCTTCCACAAAGTAGTGAATTAAGGATCTGAATACATATATGAATGGGGGAGGGGGTTCTGTTTTGGATTTTTAATAAATTTGCAGACTTTTCTGAAAACACTTTTGTCATTATGGGTTATTGAGTGTAGATTGAGGGACAAAAATGGCAAATTTATCAATTTAAAATTAAATCAACTTCACAAAAAATGTGCAGAAAGTGAAGGTGTCTGAAAAATATCGGAGTCCACTGTAAATGGTGTATACTTTTAAAATGTTTCTGACTGTTAAAAGAAGAAAAGATTCATGTAAAAAAATGCTCTCACTATCAGTTTTGTCAGAGCTTAGAGAGAGGATTCAAAATTGGAAATAATTTCTTCTGTGATGTTTTTTTAGATTTTGTTACACTGTACCAAGTCCTGTACTGATGCCATGATTTCAGTACAGGTTGTTTTTGCCATTTTTAGTCAAGTTAATTTTATTTATAGAGCACATTTAAAACAATCAGGTCAACCGAAGTGGTGTACAACTTTCATTACCTATATATATACACACAAGTATATGTAATACAATACATACATACACCAAAATAAATACTAAACAAATAAAAAGCTAAGGCAAAAAGTTAGACTGTTCTGAAGCTTAGGGGCAGCTACTGCAAAAGCATAGTCCCCTCTAAGCTTAACACAAGACTTTGGCACAACCAATAACTCCAGGTCAGAGGACTTCAGTGATCATGAAACAGAGTAAGGGTGTAAGAGTTCAGTAAGATAAAAGGTGGCTAAACCATTCATTAGCTTTTTGAACAAGCAATAACATTTTAAACTCAATCCTGTAGTTAACAGGAAGCCAGTGAAGAGAAACTAAGATTGGTGTGATGTGATCTGGCTGTCATAAGCCTGGCAGCAGCGTTCTGGACTAGCTGTAGACAAGCAAGGGATGACTGATTAACTCCAATGTATAAAGAGCTACAATAGTCAAGCCGAGTAGAGACAAATGCATAAATTATTGTTTCAAAATCATGTACAGAAAGAAAAAGCTGAACTTTAGCTAATACCCTGAGCTGACAGAAACAGGATTTCCCAATGGAGTTCATTTTTTTAATCAAAAATCATACCAAGATTTTTTGCGAAGGGTTTATAGTAGGGTGCCATAGTGGTGTAGTGGGTAGCGCTTCTGCCTTGCAGTTAGGAGACCTGGGTTCGCTTACCGGGTCCTCCCTGCATGGAGTTTGCATGTTCTCCCCGTGTCTGCGTGGGTTTCCTCCCACAGTCCAAAGACATGCAGGTTAGGTGCATTGGCGATTCTAAATTGTCCCTACGTGTGTGCTTTATGTGTGTGTGTGTGCGCGCCCTGTGGTGGGCTGGCGCCCTGCCCAGTTTGGCTGAGATTGGCTCCAGCAGACCCCCGTGACCCTGTAGTTAGGATATAGCGGGTTGGATAATGGGTTTTTAGTAAGTTGTCCAAGGGCCAAAATTAATTGCAAGAGCACAAGTAAGATCAGAAGTTCCAAAAAACAGTATCTGGTTTTTTTGTTTTCTTAGCATTTAAACTAAGACAGTTCAGTGACATCCATATTTTAATGCCTTCTAGATTAATAAAGTTCACTACAGACCACCATTGAAATTCCTATTTACAAGTGGCAATACATTCTAAAGGTTAAACACAAACAAACAGCCAGGATTATCTGTGTTAAAACCCTAAGGGCATCCGGCAAACAGGTGAATGCATACTGCACATTTGAAACTGCATTTCTTAAAGTTTAAACATCAACCAGATACACCTGCATATTTTACAATTAAAATAAGCAACTTATCTTTTAATATATCCTGCATTCCATCCATGCACCTTATCTGTTGTATCAATGAACAGCAAAAGCTGCTTGCTTTACCAGCTATAATGGAAGTTGGAAACAGTTTAATTGTTTGCTTATCCATATTAGACAAATCTGTGACCTCTGCCAATCCTGCAACATCTGCCAGTGGAATGTTCTAGAATTACTTTACACACTTAGTAGTGGCATTGCCAGCAGCCTGCTTTTCATATATATAAACGTCTATGCGTCAAAGTGTGTCTGTCTGTCCAGCCCGGAGGTGAGAGGTGGAGTCGGGGTAAGGGTTCCACCTCCGAGAAAAATAAACTCGCTCAGCCGCTAATACAAAAGCGAGGTGAGCACATCGGCAAAACGAAACCTCCTAGGAGAGAGATGCCCAGTGTAGTTCCTTTCAATTACCTGACATCTCTACATTTCAATTTTTTTCTGATGATTTCAATAGTTTCTAGGACCCCAGGCTTTTTATAGCACAGGCTTACACAGCTAGTCACTTATAATTGGCAAAATTTCAATGCTAACCTCACTCTGTAAGGTTTTAAAATTCACTTTATTACATAGTGTTCTGAAGGTGAAGCACAATGGTTGGGTAACAGCCTGTGTGAGAAGGACCGCCAGGTGGCTGACTGTGGTGTTATGGGTCCACAGCTCGCTGAGCAAAGGCCGTTTCTTTTTAAATAGATAATCACCGCACTTGAGGCGGCTTCATGAGGGGGTGTGGTGGCCATAGCAAGCCACGGGGCGATCTGCGGTGTGGGCGTTTCTCACCGAGTGCATAGGTGAGGACCTGCCCACATTCATGATTGTTCCCGTGGCTAATGTGCTGCAGCTGCTATGGCCCCTCGCTGTTTAAAAGAAGCGCAAGTCGGTTGGGAGAGATGGATGAAAAATGAAAAGGACGGAGGTTACAGGGAGTGAGGAAGCAAGTCAGTGAGAGAGAGACAAGGAACGTGTGGGAGAGCGAATGAGCGCTAGTGGGCAGCTGCGAGGAAGCCGGGTGTTAGGCCGGCACCCAGGCGTTGGAGTTGGAAGTAGCTCTCGCTGAGCGAGCAGGTAGCGGGAGTGACCAGGGAAAGGCGACTGGCCGCAGAAGACCGGAAAATCAGCGGGAGTCGCGAGGCTTGGTGTTGCAGTCCTTGATATGGGCGTCCTGGAAATCAAGGTTCCAAGTCTCAGGCCTGGGATGAGTGCCAGACCGAAGCCAGGATCGGGAGGTCTCCAGACCTGTGTGTGAGTGGAGAAGGGCAGCTGAAGGGAGCGTCTCGCCTGTTGCATGAGCCCGTATGGGAGAAGCAGGTTAGACGCCAGCATAGAAGAGCACTGGGCTTGTTGTTGGCATGATTTTTAAAGACTGCTTCCCGTAGGAACGTTTTAACCTCTGACTTTAAAGGACCATTTTTCTATTGTTTTTAACCTCCACGTGTTTTATTGGATTATTTATTTGAACTTGGAACTGCACAGCACTTTATTTGAACACTGTTTTTGATTGTCTTTTAAATGAAAGCAATATGCACCTTTTTATACCATCCCCTTACTATGTTGCTATGTTGTTGCCTCCACTGTCTAGCTCACTCGGTGACATTATCGACGGTGTTGGGTTCAAGTGCTTCCAAACAGTGATGGGAGCGTGGAGCCGAACCCACATCGTCACACTGACATGAGTATTGCATGCAAAAGAACTGGAGAGAAGTATTAACATGTGGGAGAGACAGGTCTGTAGGTGCATGACAGAGTACCTGACGCAATTAACACAAGTGTATATGCAAAGGGTACAAGTGGAAGTGAGACATGACTTTCCTGTAATAAGCAGTGAAATGACTCAATCTCTGACAACTGGGTACTGTGTAAGTATGTTTCTTCCTTTCAAATATTCAATTAATGATAGGGTTATTTATTTGATCAACATAAAATTATTATTCTTAAATGGATCATGAAATGTCACTACCACATTTCCTGCTGATTAAATGATACCTGCTCACTGACATCATGGGGAAAACAAACTGTTAGCACTTAGAGAGGAATGTGAAGAGACACACACAAGAGAAAACTGTTTTCTAAACAAAATAAAAATGTGAGGATTTTGTTGCATTACTGGTTTCTTGGAAGCTGATAAATTGTGATAGGAAGGAAGGAGCATAACATGGTCAGAATGATGAAGAGTTAATTTCAATATTTAGCTAGTGTTCAATGAATGTCAGATAAAAGGATTATAACATTATTCTGCCGCATAAAAGAAACTGGTGATGCTGTTCCATTGTCTTATAGTCTCCTTAGAAAATACTTATAAATTTGTAATATCTTAAGGGTTTTATTAAAAAAATATAAAAAATGATCTCTTAATATACAAAAAAAGATTAAAAGGCTAGGAAGCAAAGTCATTTTACCTGAATTGATGTATTGTAGCAGTGTTAAATTTGTGCTGTCCTTAGTGTTATTTACTCTACTTATTGAGGAGACCCTGGAGAGATGGAGATATGCTCTGGAGAGGAGAGGAATGAAGGTCAGTAAGAACAAGACAGAATACATATGTGTGAATGGGAGGGAGATCAGTGAAATAGTGAGGATGCAAGGAGTATAGTCGACGACGGTGAATGAGTTTAAATACTTGGGATCAACAGTACGGAGTAATGGGGATTGTGGAAGAGAGGTGAAAAAGAGAGTGCAGGCAGGGTAGAATGGGTGGAGAAGAGTGACAGGAGTGATTTTTGACAGACGGGTATCAGCAAGATTGAAAGGGAAGGTCTACAGGACAGTAGTGAGACCAGCTATGTTATATGGGTTGGAGATGGTGGCACTGACCAGAAAGCAGGAGACAGAGCTGGAGGTGGCAGAGTTAAAGATGCTAAGATTTGCATTGGGTGTAATGAGGATGGATAGGATTAGAAATGAGGACATTAGAGGGTCAGCTCAAGTTTCACGGTTGGGAGACAAAGTCAGAGAGGTGAGATTGCGTTGGTTTGGACATGTGCAGAGGAGAAATGATGAGTATATTGGGAGAAGGATGCTAAGGATAGAGCTGCCAGGCAAGAGAAAAAGAGGAAGGCCTAAGAGGAGGTATATGGAAGTGGTAAGAGAGGACATGCAGCTGGGCTGTAACAGAGCAAGATACACAGGACAGAAAGATATGGAAAAAGATGATCCGCTATGGCAGCCCTTAACGGGAGCAGCTGAAAGAAGAAAAAGAAGACCTCCTTACAGTAGGTCTTTATTTACCACTAAGGTTTTGGTGGGCACAGCACCTATATAGGAGCTTGGACCTGAGGACTGGCCAAAGAGAACATAGTTGGACAATGTTTTAATGAAGAGGAAATGTAAAAGGTGGAGGCAATATCAAACACCACGGAAAGACTCATTCACTGTGTTTAATAGAAGAACAGATTCTAAGCCAATATATGAAAAGCCAAGACCTATACTACTAACCCAGACTTTAAGCAGACGAAGAGGGTGATTCCTGGAGATGTTTCTGCAAAGATAACTTGGATAAAAGGGCTTCTGATGGAACAAGTAGGACATAAACTGTGAATTACTTCTTTGTCTTTAGCTGCCATTTCTCCATTTTTGGAACCATATTACATTAAGAATGCAATAACCTTCTGAGACTGTAAATAGTAGTGTTTTGTACTTTTATTTTGTATCCTGTATGCGTTATGTTTGTGTGCAAGCATGCATTCATTTATTTTTTATTTCATTGGGGTTGCTGTTTCAATATAGTTGGAATTTTTATATGATGGCCCTGAGAGATGTGTTCAGTCATTGTTGGCAGTGGGTCAAGCAGTAATCTATTACAGGGCCATAATATTATGCACTGTAAATAAAGACTGTGATTTTCCTCTCTCTAAACATTGTTTTTGTTTTTTTTTATTTTTTATTTTAAAATTTTATTGCAATCCATACACAGCAATCAAGTTTTTACAAAAAAAAAAAATTGAGTAAGAACAGATCGATCCCCACCCCTGAGAGAGAGAGCGTGAAATTTAAGGCTTGTAAACATACCTAAATTAATAAATTCTCTGTGCTTTATGAGCTTATTTTAGAATCTTACTGATTAGATCCTGCCATGTTTTGAAAAAAGTCTGTACGGATCCTCTAACTGAGTATTTGATTTTTTCCAATTTCAAATAATATAACAGATCGGTTTCCCACTGACTTAAAAGAGGAGAGTTTGGGTTCTTCCAGTTTATCAGAATAAGTCTGCGTGCCAAAAGTGTAGTGAATGCAATCACAATTTGTTTGTCCTTCTCCACTTTAAACCCCCCTGGAAGAACCCTAAACATTGTTTTTGGGTACTGATATATGATAATCAACAAGAGCCTAGTGGATCACCTGATGAGATCTTGCTGTGCTATGAACTATGGTTTAGTAATTAAAGAAATAAAAACGAGACTGTGTTTTTGAAGGGTTAGGTGTAGAATCAATACTATTTCGCAGGCTTACTCTTTAAAAACATTTCACTTTTTAATTTTTTTTCTCTAAACATATTTGAATTTGTTTAAAAAGGGACTTCAAAAAGTGATCATGACAGAGTAAAAATAATAACAGCTGGTAACAGCTGGTTACTCCTTTTAGGACTTCCTCCTGTCAAAGGTTATCCTAGTGGAACCTTTATCCTTGCCAGTCCCTTGCTTAGCCAGATAATTCCATCAACAGCAGAATAGAAAATGTGTATTTTAAAATTTTTAAAGTAATTGGTGCTCACCTGTAAAGACCCTTGCAAAGTTGTGATCAAGATAAATCTAATATGTTTTACAACTTAAGCACTTGCTGATGGTTTAACTTTCTGATAGGATGGCATTGTAAATGAATTGACATCTGTATGGTTTAAAAGAAGATGCATTAGAGGAAGGTGATATGGAATGTCTATATTCATTACTCAGAATTGTGTGTCAAAACTTTGTAAAGCATTACAGAATAACAGTCCAGCTAATTTGGAATACAAAAATTTAAGGAAATGTTTTTTCTCTGGAATAATAAATGATTGTATTGCACAACACACATAAAAATGTACACTGAACATTTCTAAAGAAAAAGCTGCAGCTCTCAGATAATGCTCCTAGTGGTACTTTTGAGAGTTGTAATGGACCAATAGCCTAATGTTTGCACTTACAGAAACTTAATTTCTGTGTTCTGCTAAGCAGTTTGTAAGTATTTTAATCACCTAGATGTTTTCCAAGAACAAAATATTGTAATAAAACCTTCAGAATGGGAGATATCTTGTTTTTTAGAACATTAGAACAGTTTGGATGAGAGTGAGCTCTTCTGCCTAGCAAAGCTCTTTAATTATATTCACTCATTTTCTCCAAAATTACATACATCAATTCAATTCCACATGCTTCTAACTTTCAACTGTTTATAACTCTACTTGTTCCATGTGCCTATAATTCCCTGTGTGAAGAAAAACTAATGTCTGTATGAAATGCACCCTTAATAAGTTTCCATATTTAGCTCTATTCAGATGAGATTTGTTTTACACAAGGAGGCTGGGAAAATCAGTGTTTGAAATGGTCCAGTACTCCTTAACAACATGACCCCATTCCCCATGGTTAATGTAAAAGTGTGGTTAATGTTAATTTAGCAACCTTATTTGTAACAACAATATGTCTGTTCACACCTTCAGCTTTGAAGGGGGAGCCCTCCAACTGTTTTTCTATCCATGCATCCAGTATCTAACCCGCTATATCATAGCCAATCCCAGCCAACACAGGGCACAAGGCAGGAACAAATCCCTGGGCAGGGCACACACACCCACACTCCAAGCACACACTAGGGACAATTTAGGATTATGAATGCACCTAACCTGCATGCCTTTGAACTGTGGGAGGAAACAAGAGTACCCGGGGGAAACTATGCAGACATGGGGAGAACATGCAAACTCCATGCAAGGAGGACCCAGGAAGCAAACCCAGGGCTCCTTACTGCGAGGCAGCAGTGCTACCACTGCGCTATCGTGCCGACCGTGTTTTTCTATATACAATAAATTGTGTATATTAACATGCCTTTGGACCTCTGATGGATATAAACTGCCCTCATTCCCCCGTTATTTAGTGTGGAAAAAATGAATATTAGCAGTTCTTTTTTTCTCACTTCAGGCACTGGGTTAAGTAATTGTTACCAGAGGACCTCTGTAATTTTAGTCCCATTAGAATTGTTCAAATGGTGAAATTTTACTGATAACTGGGGTTATTTTTGATGGATTTTTCATAGAAGGTAAAACGCTCCATTGTCTTTATTAAGACATGAATGCAGAGTCCATAAAAAGTTACTGACGTGAGTGATTTCAAAGGGACTAAAATTTACCCCAACTTCCTGGTGTACTCCTATCTAAATGTTCTTTATCTCTTGTATTCTTGTTAAAGAACTAATTTAAAAATAAAACTTAAGAATAATTGTGATAATTCTAATTAATAATTTTTAAAACTTCAATCATGTCATCTTTTAACCCACTGTTTGTTTAAATTGAAAAGGTTCCTCTTCTAACACTCATGAATTAGCCTGGTCCCTTTTCTATAGCCTTTCTGTAGCACTATTTCGCATTTATAATATGGTAGTCTCAATAAAGCCATACATTTACTATATACATTGTGATGCCGGGGCACATACAGCCACCGTAAGCCCGGCACAGACAGGCAGGACACAGGTTCAGCACGCAGCATCACACTTTTATTTCCAGCTGGGGAGCACTTTTCTCTGCTCCCCACAGCACAACACAGAATAGCAAAGCACCAACACAGTTCCTTTGCCACCCCTTCAGTCCTCCAAACAGGCTTTGTCCTCGTCCTCCCGATCTGGAAGGACTCCAGGTGCCCAATGAGCTTCTTCTGGCAGCACTTCCGGGTGTGGCGGAAGTGCTGCCAAATAGGGCCCCTCAAATGTCCGTGTGCCACCTGGCGGTGGCCCCGCTGGAAACCAAGGAGGCTGCCCTCTGTCATTCCAGGGGAGAAACTGTTCTGGAAGTACTCTCTCTCTAGGTCCTTTCAGGGCATCCCAGGCCAGGTAAGGGCCCCGGCCGTCCGCCACAACATTTGGTGTAAAGCGTGAGTAAATTTTGCTTAAAACTGGGTGGGATCAATTAGATGGCTCACTGAGTGCCATATTTCTTTCCAATGCCTCCTGAAAACAGTCACCAAACTAGTGGCAGAGATTTTCAGAGGTCAGAAGTGCTCTCATTAGCAAGAGAGCAAATTTACGATGAACTGTTTACAATGAACCGTCACAGTCCAAAAGTGACCTAAAAATATCCTATCAGACATATTAATGGAGGAACTGGCAGTAACTGCTTTAGGAAGAAGTCATGCAGATGTAGTTTTTGCAATGCAGGATTCTGACACTCTTCACTACACACTTTTCAACATGCTGTCCTCAGAGTGTATTCTCATTTGAGAATCATGTCTGACCCCGTGAGATTGGAAATATGTAGAACAAAACTGCATCTAGTTTTCCAAGTGGAGTTTCTGACAACTTCTTTTTCACTTTGAGCACTGTGGGACTTTCTGAACTTGAACTTTTGAATACCTTCACCACACTGTGCCACTCCATTAGTTTCCTTTTGTTGCTTATACCAGTGTTTAAGCCACTAAATAGTATGTTTTGCTTTGCCTCCACTTCACTGAGCAGGACCTCCATTTCTCATACGCTGAAATTCTTCTTTTGTTGCACATGCTATTGCCATTGTGTTTTAAAAAAACGCTGAACAGATGGGGCTATTTATATTGATTTGCATATTCAAACAGGCGAAATTCTGGTAGGAGTCGGGGGGGGGTCTGTAGGATTATTCATGTGCATTAAAAGTCACGTTGATTGGGATTTATTAAGAGAAAGTGTGTAGAACTTTGCTTATGCACAATTTTCTTGTGCATACACACATTTCTAGTTTTGTCTGAATGCCATGTTTAAGTATGAATTCTACGTAAGGTATTAGATAGATAGATAGATACTTTATTAATCCCAAGGGGAAATTCACATCATCCAGCAGCAGTATACTGATACAAAGAAACAATATTAAATTAAATAGTAATAAAAATGAAAAAAATTAAAGTAAAATTAATGTTAGCATTTACTCCCCCGGGTGGAATTGAAGAGTTGCATAGTGTGGGGGAGGAACGATCTCCTCAGTCTGTCAGTGGAGCAGGACAGTGACAAAAGTCTGTCACTGAAGCTACTCCTCTGCCTGGAGATGACACTGTTAAGTGGATGCAGTGGATTCTCCATGATTGACAGGAGTTTGCTTAGTGCCCGTCGCTCTGCCACAGATGTTAAACTGTCCAACTTTAATCCTACAATAGAGCCTGCCTTCTTAACAAGTTTGTCCAGGTGTGAGGCTTCTTTCATCTTTATGCTGCCACCCCAGCACACCACCGCGTAGAAGGGGGCACTCGCCACAACCGTCTGGTAGAACATCAGCAGCATCTCACTGCAGATGTTGAAGGATGCCAACCTTCTCAGAAAATATAGTCTGCTCTGACCTTTCTTACATAGAGCATCAGTATTGGCAGTCCAGTCCAATTTGTCATCCAGCTGCACTCCCATATATTTAAAGGTCTGCACCCTCTGCACACAGTCACCTCTGATGATCACAGGGTCCATGAGGGGCCTAGGCCTCCTAAAATCCACCACCAGCTCCTTGGTCTTGCTGGTGTTAAGGTGTAAGTGGTTTGAGTCGCACCATTTAACAAAGTCTTTGATTAACTTTCTGTACTCCTCCTCCTGCCCACACCTGATGCAGCCCACAATAGCAGTGTCATCAGCGAACTTTTGCACGTGGCAGGACTCCGAGTCGTATTGGAAGTCTGATGTATATAGATTGAACAGGACCGGAGAAAGTACAGTCCCCTGTGGCGCCCCTGTATTACTGAACACAATGTCAGACCTGCAGTTCCCAAGACGCACATATTGAGGTCTGTCTGTAAGATAGTCCACAATCCATGCCACCAGGTGTGAGTCTACTCCCATCTCAGTCAGCTTGTCTCTAAGGAGCAGAGGTTTGATGGTGTTGAAGGCGCTAGAGAAGTCCAAAAACATAATTCTTACAGCACCACTGCCTCTGTCCAGGTGGGAGAGGGATCGGTGTAGCATATAGATAATGGCATCCTCCGCTCCCACCTTCTCCTGGTATGCGAACTGCAGAGGGTCGAGGGCGTGACGGACCTGTGGCCTCAGGTGGTGAAGCAGCAGCCGCTCCATGGTCTTCATCAGATGTGACGTCAGAGCAACAGGCCGGAAGTCATTCAGCTCACTAGGACGTGATACCTTTGGGACATTATGCATGAGGCCACCAATTCTTACAATTACAATTCTGCCTAAGTTTCTTAATTAATGTATAACTGTATAGTGAATGAGACTGGACAATTTAAACAGTTGGGGTCTCTTCTGGAAGTGATGTCACTGGTCTTCTGTGGGCTCCTCCTCCACTCTGGGGTGGAAAATGGAAGTGAGGTTAGTGACTGCAATCTCGCCCAAACCCATCTCCTATTTTGCCTCTCCTGCAGAGCCTTCAACATTTGTGCATGCATGACAATAACCATCTATGTTAGACTAAACCTCTGTTCTTACATTTAGCTGGGTTTCTGTTATTGCCATAATAACTTATTATAATTATGTGCAGCTATACATAACTCAAATTTATTCATTTTATTTTTATATCTCTAATATTAAGGCAAGCAATTGTCAATGTATGTTAACTGTGAGCTAGTAGTTTTAGAGTTAGCATGTAGATTTGTGTTACTATAAACTTATCAGGAAGGCCTGCTCCATCACAGGGTGAACCCTGGACAGACTCGAAGCTGTTGTAGAAAAGAGGATGATGGCAAAACTGAATGACGTCAGGAAAAAAAGAAGCACCTTCGGAGGTCTTTTCTGCCCAATACTATCAGGCAATTCAATCTTTCCACCTGAGGCACTCGTTAAGTTCTTTTTGAAATACTGCTTTGAAATATCTGCACAATACACATTTATATATTTGTTTGTTTGTTTGTTTAAGTGTTTATCAGTTGGTTGATTGATAGTGGCTGTATTATTTGTCCTGAATATATATGTCCTTGTTTTTATATTTCTGGTACTGCATATGCATTTGAATTTCCCTATGGGATTAATAAAGATTATCTAATCTAATCTAATTTATTCTAATCTAATACTACTGTCCTATCCTTTATATGAAATTATACATCTATTCTGTTCTAAACTTCTTTCATTTTGACTGTTTCGCTTTAGATTACCATAGCTGCAACATTCAGCATTGATGTATAAATCCTAGAATACACATACAGTAGCTCAAAAATGAGTGGTGTGATGCTTATGGTCTCATAAAATAATCTGTTATATCCAGTTGTTCTTTATTCAAACATAACTCAAAACATGTTCATCTATGTCACAATGCCATGTGGCAAATACACTGTCCATAGTTTCAATTATTTCTTTCCATAAAAACAATCGTTTACATTAATTGCATTTCTAGCACATTTATAGAAAATTTAACTTATATAATAAAGCTAGTTTGGCAATATTTCATATCCTGATACCTATAAATAATATATCTGTTGATGCTTCTGGGCATGAATGGCTATGAACACATTCCTACTATATTCTGTTAAAAGCTATTCAATTGAATGTTAGTCACAAATTATGTACTGTGGATGTACAAGAAATAAAGTCGCAGTAGGGCGCTTGGTAAAGTAGCTTTCATTGAACAGCAGGATATTCTGCAGATGAGGTTGAGTCGTTCCTTAGAGTCTTTTTGACAGTATTTTTTCTCAGCTGTGGCTTTGAAATATTGTGGTGCTCACATGCAATATATTAAAAATTTCTAATTTTAAATAAAAAAAATACTCATTACATATTCATATTGCAATGCTTATGTAAATTATGTTAGTGTAATATTATTAATCAAGCACCTTGCTTGCTTAACAGTTAGTACTACTGTTTCAGAACTCAAGAACTCTCTGTACTCAGTCCACTCACTTTCTTTGTAGACTTTGCACTTATGCCTAGCACTCACATGGGTTTTCTGTGTGTAGTTTGATTTTCTTCCAATTGCCAAGAACAAACAGAATAAGTTAACTGGAGAATCTAAAATAATCCAATGTGAGTGAATTTAATGTGAAGGGATGCCTAGCTGGCAAGGGCACCACCATAAATGCACAGGGTAAGCGTAAGTAACACAGGGAATTGTATGCCTTGTATGTGTTCTGCATTCCCTTGTAGGGAATTAGTGAGGAGTACTAGCATGAGAACGAAAGAGCTTCAGTCTTGGTGGAAACATGCAATGTTCCCTCAAAACATTAGGAGAAAGGAAATCCAACTATTATTATGATGCCTGACCCTCTTCTAGAGGGAGAGTATGATGTTTAGTTTGCCAGCAGCTGCCATCACTCCCTTGAACCCATAATATTATTAGTGCAGTGCAATTTTCTTTAAATAAATAAATATATAAATAAATAAATAGAAACAAGTGCTCAATGTGGGAGATAAAAATCAATCCGATAAATAATCAAAAATTAATGCTAAAAGTTAAGAATAAAATCGCTTAGATAAAATGGGTTTCTCTTTTCCTGTTAGTTTTGGTTGCCCAATGCATCTTTCTCCTTCATCACCCCTTTGGGTCTTCTCAGCTGATGGAAATGCTGTCAGCTGCAGTTCCTCTCTCTCTGGCTCTCGTCATCCTTCTGTGTCTGTTGGGAAGCTCAGAACAGCACCTCAGTCTTCTATATGCCCTTACGGCATTTACGGGATCCCTAGGAATGACCTCTGTCATCTGCAGTTCCACCATGATACTCAACAGGAGATTATCCACTTCTGAAGTGCCATTCCCTTCGCTCCCTCGTGGGGCCACCGACCACCTCGCTGGCTGTCACTTTGATTCTTCCTTTCCTTCCTTTCTTTTACTTCCAGTTTCTTTTTCTATAGGTTGTATATTCACCACCCAGTAATAAAATTGAAAGTTAGCTAAAACCATGCCACCTTCTTCCTTAGGTCTTTCTAGGGTTGCCTTTTGGATACGTGGATGTTTTGAGTTCCAAATAAATGAGGTAATGGTTGAATCCATTTTAAAAAATGATTTATTGATGTACAGTGATCCCTCCTCGATTGTGGGGATTGTGAAGTAAAAACCATATGTTTATACAGTTATTTTTATATATTTTAAGCGCTTATAAACTCTCCCACACTCTTATAAACATGTAGATCTTATATTCTTTTCATCCTTCTTAAAATAACAAACTGTGGACTCATTGATGTTGTAATGGCGTCCTACAGTGGTGTAGCTGTTCCCTTCCTTCAACATATCCAAAACTTTTACCTATTCGCCAATCGTTAGCATCTTTCATTGGCGCTTGGGCACAGCCCTGGATACAGTAGCAGGAGCAGATCATTTTGGAGACATAATGAAGGGCTTGACTACACACAAAGATAAACACTAAAAATCGCAAAAGTTAAACTCTTTACACAGCGAAACACATTGATGCAGAATGAGCAAGATGAGATGCTGGCTAACGCAAAGCGGAATCAAATGCTGCTGTCCGTCGCTGAGCCAATCAGCACCCTGGAACTTAACCGCGTGCTCTGATTAGGTAGCTTCTCAGCCATCCACCAATAGCATCTCTTGTGTGAAATCAACTGGGCAAACCAACTGAGGAAGCATGTACCAAAAATAAAAAGACCCATTGTCCGCAGAAATCCGCGAAGCAGCGAAAAATCTGCAATATATATTTAGACATGCTTACATATAAAATCCACGATAGAGTGAAGCTGCGAAAGTCGAAGCGCGATATAGCGAGGTATTACTGTATATTGGAATGTTTTGAAATAGAAAGACAAGCTTGACAATGCTAATTCTTCCAGCTAAAGTTAGATGAAGGGTAGGCCATCTATGCAAGTCTTGCTTAATTTTGTCCATGCAGACAGCAAAATTTTGTTGATAAAGAGCTTTTTGTTTACTTGTGATGTTTACCCCTAGGTATTTAAACTGATCTACGATGATAAAAGGGAAGGTGTCCAATCTAATATTGTGTGCTTTGAAAATTCACTGGAAAGAGCACACTTTTGTTCCAATTAATTCTGAGCCCAGAAATCTTTTGAAATTCTGTAAGTATTGTTAGGACTGCAGGCACAGTATTTTGTGAATCAGATATATACAGTACCATATCATCTGCATATAGAGAAATTTTCTGTTCAAGTCCTTCTCTGATAATCCTCTTTATCTAATAAGCATTTCGACAGTGAACTGCCAGTGGTTCAATGCCAATTGCAAACAGCAGTAGTGACAACGGACATCCTTGTCTAGTACCCCATTCTAGTTTGAAGTAGTCTGAATTAAGGTTGTTAATACAAACTGAAGCTTCTGGACAGGTACACAGTAGTTTTATCCATGCACAGATGTTTGGGTCAAACACAAATTTCTCTAATATGGTAAAAAGGTAAGTTCCATTCAACCATATCAAATGCTTTTTCTGCATCCAACGATAATAATATCTCCAGGGTGTTTGACTTTGTGGCTGAATATATCACATTAAACAGGCGTCGCGAAGCTAAGTGAATGCCTTTGCAGTTTCCTTTTCTTGTTCTCTCCCTTCTACCAAATTAAGCTCCTTTTCATCCTCCTGTGGGTTCAAGTGCAATAACTGCAAACCCAAGAGCAGTAATGGGGAAACCAACTGAATGATGCATTTCTGCATATGAATGCAGGTCCTGCCAATCTCCCCATCAACACCCCTGGGATGCTCATCCACGCTACTTTGTGCACCTATGCCTAAGCACAATATTTTTAATTATAACTTGCACAATGCCACTGTCCCATAACATGCCTCATCACAGAGAGGAGGAGTAAAATAAAACGCTAAAGAAGCAGACAGTAATATAATCAAAAATCTAGAATGTTTATGTCTCTCTAACAGAGAAGGCAACATGGAATTTGCCTGGACAACCTGGCCCACTAACAGCAACAGTTTGAGACTTGGTGTTCTCAGACCTAATGTATGGCTACCCCAGCTAGATAAGTGATGCTGGCATTAGGCAGTCGTGGAATAGAGTTTAAAGCTGCCTGGGGCAAACACTCTTTAATGGGGTCTTGGGTGGAATACTAGGGTCTGTGAAGGAAGTATAAAAAGGGAGAGGGAGACAAAACAAAAGGGTGCATGCTACAGTAGTGGTACAGTGGTGAGCAAGCAACAAACTACCCCACCAAACACGCAGGAGAAGGTATAGTTAAGCTTTTGTTATTTTTCTTTATTCTATATGTTATGTTCTTTGCATTAATTAGTCCTTGTGATTATTTTTATTTTATTTAATAAAAGTGCCTTTTTGTTCATTTTTTGCCTTCTTGGTAATTTTGTAGGTGCATATGGGGGGCCACAAGTGCCATCCTCGGTCGCAGTACATGTGTATGACTTCAACCTCTAGTGATGTGCCTAAAGAATACGTAGGACCTGGTTCTGCATTACAGTGAATCAGGAAAAGGAAACATTCATAAATCAATTCTTATTATTAATTGCCATTCTAATATTTTAAGGGTGGAGAAGTGATACAGCTATATATTAGTATTTATGTCTGTTTAATTTAAAAAGGGGATTGAGAGATAACATACCCTTATTATTAATGATTTTTAAAATACCTTGTGTTTTTACAGTGGCTGATTTTTTTTTTTTTTGTATATGTATTTTGTTTTGCTCTCATGGAAAATTACATATGCTGCTGGTCGATATTAATGTAGGGTCACTGGATTAGTTTTAACGGAAAGCTATTTTGTTGTATACCCAATATGGTTCAGTACTTATTATTAACCTTGTTAAATATCACTGAATGTAATTATAAGTTAAATTAATAGCATCCTTTAAATATGTCATTAAAATGCATAGTTTAATTTCAAAATATATTTACTTAAAATTCTAAATGCTCAAATGAACATCTGATTTATTATTACTATACATTGGAGGTAAAGTGAGTGGCATTTCTAACAGTCTAAGATTGCCAATACAGAAATAATATTTTATTAATAAAGTCGCGGAGGCCAGATGTTTAAATGGCAATGCTACCCATGGGGAGATGCCGCTGAGGTCACCTATTCACACCTTCCTAGAGAGCATTTTTAGAGTGTAATTTGAAAGTGTACTTTGAAATTGAATTGAGAGACTTGTAAATGCTTATGGAGCACATTGCAGTCTGCACTACTGAAGTCACTGTTGGGTTTTTAAAGTGTCTTTCCCATTTTTCATCATCCTTTTTTGGCATAGGAACATAAAAAACTTTTAAAAAATGTATTGTGTGAAACTTTATTTTAGTAGATTTTTAAAATCTATATGAAGAAGCAGGGTAGAATGAGTAGTTATCATCTCTTTACAAAATGCTTTGAAAAGTCTCAAGTTTCTGGACTTTGACTTTATAACATTAACCACTTTCATAGCAAGACCGAATTTTAATTCTCTAGGAAGGTGCTTAGATGTAGAGCTTTGCCTGTGGATGCAGCAGTGGTTCCAATTTAAATTTAAGGGTACCTTTATGACATAGACTTGCCTCCATCAGTGCATAATCCACAACAATTAGACCAATTATTTTATTTTAAATACCAGTTGATAACATTAAATATATCCTCACCTATCGTACATTCTGACAGAGGAGAACAAAGCACTGCCTTTCAAATGCTTCCCAATAAGAAGCAAAACACACAAATTAGCAATATCTGTGCTTTCATCAACCTGAAAAGCAAAATATCTATTTTTAATTCTGCCTATTACTTTTGCCTCAACATCTCCCGGTATATACTGAATGCTTCATGAAATTGTATTGTTAAGTGTTCATTTTCCGAACATGTTCTTCTCCAAGAATACACAGAATGGCATCTTTAGAATCTTGTATAAATTCTAGTTCTCAGTTATAGTATGATTTTTTTTTACCAAATTTAGCAATGCAGCACAATGCTTAAACCACATTTTCACTATTTTTGTTGGCTGACGACAAGTACAACGTCACATTGTGATGTTCCAATGGGCTCTAAAATATGCGGTCCTTATTTTTATAGCTGGAGTGTTTTGTTTGTAAATACCGCAATAGTAAAGACAGTTTCATGCTACCATTGAATAATACACACTGTACACTGGGGTTTAGGACAGTCCTCCTCATCTATAACCAAAAACCAATCTTCATGTATTCGTCATGGCATTTTCTCTAAAGATTCTGTTTTTTTTGGTATTCTGCACTAAAGTGTTAGGCGTGTCTGGAGAAGGACTAGGCGATTGATCACGTTCCACATTGCGTTTCAGCTTTTTTACTGTGCTGGTTTTCAACCACTGATCCATATCTGATGATAAATGAAATTAAACAATTAATCAGATGGTAAAAACTACTGTATATAGAAACACTAGGAGCTACGTACTCATTCATTGTTCACTGCTCTGTGGATTGAATCCGAGCCAATGCATAGGTTGGGTCGACACCGGTTCCTTCCTTGTACCAAATGTTTGCTGGGATAAGCTCCAGCTGCCTCTCGTTCATTGTTCAGTGCTCACTGGACTGATTGAACTGCTGGTTTGGGTAGCTGCTTAAATATACTCTCAACAAGGTTAAACAAGCATTGCAGTGAACAGGTCAGCCCTGGCACTGGCACAATGGCACTCAAATGTTCTTGAAGCAGAGAAGAGTGAGAACTGAGACTGTTAAGTACTATGCTGCCACCAAGTAAGTTCAATCCAGTGGCCTAGTCACCACAGACTTTTGAGTGTGGGCCTCCACCATCCACCACAATAAATAACAAAGCAAGGTAAAAGTGGAATTTTCTTAAGGTGAAATAATTACAATTCACAGTTTTGACTATGTACGTTTTTCTGTTATTATGCAATTTTTTTTTGCATACCCCTGAACGTCCTGGGGTGTACCCCCAGGGGTACATGTATCCCAGGTTGAGAACCGCTGAACTAAAGGAAATAAATATTATATATGCTAACAGCTCTCCATGACTTTGATTTTTGAGCATGGCTAAAATACAACACCTAAATTGCACATGTCTTGGGGACTTTTAAAATCTTACATAGAAAACAGAGAACGTTCTACATTGAATATAGGATTATTTTATCTGGCAGTTCACATGACATGAGTAGCTACCTTGAAAAGTTTGTGAGACTAGAAAGTGGGCATTTGTAAAAAAAAAAACATAGAAGATGGGATGTGTATGCGTATATTGCCATTATCTGCAGAAGCAGAGCCAAACCTCATAATGCTATGGAACTCATGTAACATTAAAGATTTCAAATTTAAAAAAGAGCATAGTGTGAAAAGATCAGACTCAACATACTTAAAAAGGTTTGAGGCAGCCACCCATATATTATCACTGGCTGCAATGGGTTGATTTTTCGAGACAAGTGTCTTGGTTGGAGTCCAGACATGAACAACTGAAAGTTTGGCAAGATGGCGGTTTTAAGTGATCAAAGCAGAAGTGATGTAGGGGAACCAGAAGTGACCTTCTTCTGACGTTAGTCTAGGCACCGGAACTGAAAGTGACATCATCTCATGTACCGGAACCGAAAGTGCCATCATCCTGGGAGCCGGAAACCGGAAGTGGCGGCTGGTCTTTAGAGACAGCAGGAGAAGGTTTAGTCCCTGGCATGGAATTACCTTCACTTGGTCCAGACAACATCCTCCTACTTGCACATGCGTGACAATAGATACAATGGGAAATAAATTGGTAAAGCTAAACACTGTATAATAATGTTAACTGAATGACATCAATCAATCAATCAATCAACATTTATTTATATAGCACATATTCATACAAAATGTAGCTCAAAGTGCTTTACAAAATGAATAGAAAAATAGAAGACACAATAAAAAATAAACATAAGTCAACATTAATTAACATAGAATAAGAGTAAGGTCCGATGGCCAGGGTGGACAGAAAAAACAAAAAAAAACTCCAAAGGCTGGAGAAAAAAATAAAATCTGTAGGAGTTCCAGACCAAGAGACCGCCCAGTCCCCTCTGGGCAATCTACCTAACATAAGTCAAAGAGTCCTCTTTGTATTTAGGGTTTTCATGGAAGGACCTGATGATGATGGTCACGTAGACTTCTGGCTTTCAGTCCATCAATGTTGGTGCATCATGATGCTTTGAGTAGGTGGTGGTGGCGAAGGCAACATCACAACATAACATTGTCAAATCGGCTATATAAGGTGAGAAACAACCCTGGAAAGTGTTCCAGTCCATCTCAGACCCACCCACACATAGGCAATTCAGAATTAACAATTAACATTCAAGTCTTTGAACATTTAGGAGAGAAAACAATGTAACACAGAAAAACAAACACGGACCCAGAAAAGATATGGAAATTTTACATGCTGGATCCAAGAGGTAGTTGCACACCATTGAACTACCAAACAGAACTATCAAGACAAAAATATTAAGAAAATAAATTGTAAAAGGCTAAAAGTTAAGTAAGAATGATGAAAATTAGAAAGAATGAAATGAAAATACTGTAAAGGAAAACTACATTATTACTGGAAATGAAAGTAACTTGTCTAAACTAAACTGTAATTTAAATGTTAAAGTTACAGGAAAAATCTAATTGCTTTAATATGTATAAAATGGGAAATCCTAGCAAATAATGGAGCAGCTCTGTTATTAAAGTGCATAAGTCGAGGAAATTTCTTTCCATGGTTAATATTCTTCAAAAGGCAAGTGTCATATGTGGGAAGCTGATGCAGATTTAAAGGGCACAGAGGGAAGAGATTCAGCAGTTACACTATGGGTTATCTATTTATCTTTTTGTTCCATAGTTGTGAGGGAATACAACCCCGAAGAACTCCTCCAAGTCTTCCACTGAGCTGCTGTCAAGCTCTTGAGGTAATCAGTAACTGTAGACTTCACATCAGTGTGAAGGGACTAAGTGAGCTATTGAACCTTTTTTTCATTTTTTCTTGCCACCTGACAATCAACAGTGGTGTCCTCCTCAGTTCTCTAACCTATGTGCACATCCTTTGTTCTCTTTCCAAACAAGGCAGAATTCAGAATTTGTGATGATATCATAAGTTTTTTGTTGCTTGCTAGCATAATTTTGTCAAATCGAAGAAAAAAAAATAAAACAAGGAAAAACAAATGTAAATGTCACTCAGCTGTTAAAATGAAGACTTAAAGCAAACTTCTGTGTGAAAAGACAGCTATTAGAACAATAAAGACAACACGTGATACACATGATTATCATAAAAATAACACAAAGTGAGAAAAAAAAATCAGTATCTGAATAAATCTGAAGTTTAAAGTTTTCAACAGTTAAAAAGTCAAATATAAGATATGTCTATACTTACATGGGGGCTCTTAAATAATCTGGAGATCATTGAATGCATATAATTAAATAGAGTAAGAAAACCGAAAAAATAAATGACCCGAGCCAGGCATTTATAATATTCTTGTGAAGCCCTGTATTTTGCAGGTACAATTTTTTTTTGCAATCATTTTTTTTTTTTACAGATGTCAGGAATGATTCTTCTTTCTTTGAGTCTCCTTTTTACAGGCCTAGTGTCAGTTTGTCAGCTAAACATAACTGTGGCCCACTCTGGAGAAGATTGGATGAGTTATTGGAACAATATGGACATTTGGAATGTGGTAGCTAGTGAGATGCAAGTCTCAAAACTCCATTGGACAGGATTCAAATTGTTGATTTAAATAAAGGGAAAACATATTCAAAGGTTAAGACAAATCCTGATAAAAAGGACAAAAGCAGACTGTTAAAAGCAAGCTATGTGGTATAGGACTATAAACCTCAAGATGGTTTCTTAAGTTTCCTTTCTTCGGTTTCATTGTGTGATCTTCTGAGCAAGTCACTTAATCTGCCTGAGATTAATGGTAAAAAGTAAAAAAAAAGAAGTTAAATGCAAACAATTTTACCATATTTTAAACTTGTCAGTCACTTGTGATTAATTAAGGCATCAGTACAATATACAAAAGCATGGGATGCACAAAAAACCAAAATGGAAAGAATTATGAGGCTCAGAAATGAATGCCTGATCAGTGGAAACTGCAGCTTCAGTTAACAATGAACGGTGAATATATAGTAGGTTAATGTACTACCCAGACTAATAGGACTTTGCCTAGTGTGTGAGAAAAGATAAGTAGTGCTTACTTCAAAATCAAATATCAAATATGTCAATACATAGCATATTTATATATATTTAAGTTGTGAAATTAACAAAATCTTTATGAAAAATAAGTGACCTTGTGTATGTGTGTGTCTGTATATATATATATATATATACACAGTTAGGTCCATAAATATTTGGACCGAGGCAACTTTTTTCTAATTTTGGTTCTGTACATTACCACAATGAATTTTACATGAAACAACTCAGATGCAGTTGAAGTGCAGACTTTCAGCTTTAATTCAGTGGGGTGAAGAAAACGATTGCATAAAAATGTGAGGCAACTAAAGCATTTTTTAACACAATCCCTTCATTTCAGGGGCTCAAAACTAATTGGATAATTGACTCAAAGGCTATTTCATGGGCAGGTGTGGGCAAGTTCGTCATTATGTCATTTTCAATTAAGCAGATAAAAGGCCTGGAGTTGATTTGAGGTGTGGTGCTTGCATGTGGAAGATTTTGCTGTGAACAGACAACATGCGGTCAAAGGAGCTCTCCATGCAGGTGAAAGAAGCAATCCTTAAACTGCAAAAACAGAACAGTATATATATAAGATATATATATATATATATATATACATATATCTTATATATAAACGTCTATGCTTGGAAGTGTGTGTGTCTGTCTGGCCCGAAAGTGAGAGATGGACTCAGGCTAAGGGCTCCACCTCTGAAGATACCCAAGTGACGCCAGCACGTCAGCAAAACGAAACATCCGAAGAGAGAGTCACTCGCTTATCTGCTATTACAGAAGTGTGGCGAACACATCGCCAAAATGGTATCCCTTGTAATTTTCCTCCCACCGCTAATACACAAGCGAGGCGAACACGTTGGCAAAATGAAACCTCTGAAGAAAGACAGTCATTTAGCCAATAATGCACAAAGGATGCAAGCACATTGGCGAAACAAAACCTCCTAGGAGAGAGATGCTCAGAGTAGTTCCTTTCAATTACTTGACATCACTACATTTCTTTTTTCTGACGATTCTGGATAGTTTCTAGGACCCCGTGGTTTTTACAGCACAAGCTTGCACAGCTACAGGTAGTATATATATATATATATATATATATTGTGGAAACCGTACCCCCAACACAGTCAGACCGACACCAGGATGTATAAAACACGCTATTTATTTTTCCTTTACTGCACCACAATGCCTTCTCTCATCAACTCTTTCCTTTCTTCTTCTTTCACCAACTCTTTCCTTTCTTCTTCTTCTTTCTTTCTCTCTCTTTCTCTTGGACCTCCTCCTCCTCCTCCTCACAAGCTTCGTCTCCTTCCTCCCAACTCTGGCTCTCCGTCTGGAAGGAGGCGGCTCCTTTTATCAGGACCCGGATGAGTCCCAGGTGCTCCCCTTGACGTCACTTCCTGGTGTGGCGGAAGTGTCAGGAAAGCCCCTGGAAGCACTCCGGTCGTCTTAGAACCGTTTCCGGGAGCACTTCCTGGTATGGCGGAAATGTTGCCCTCCAGGACTCTCCAACTGACCGGGCGCCCCCTGGCGGTGGCCACATCCTCACACGGGCATCCCAGCTCCGTCTCTGTGGCCCCAAATAGACCCGGCGGCTGCCCTCTCATGGCTGAGGAGAAGTATTGTCCCGTTGGGGACTGTCCAGCGTCCGGCCGGGCAGTGTCCCGTACATCTCTGACAATATATATATATATATATATATATATATATATATATATATTGTGGAGGACTGCCGGCTTCTTACTCCGGTCCTCACCCCCAGGCTGCCAGGAGGAGCTCTCCCGACAGCAGGATCGTGCCTCGAGTTCCAGCAGGGCTTCATGGACCTTGTAGAGTTTATACACAGCCCTACTGGATACCTCGGGTGCCGCTGTAGGGGGGCTCGTGGGCTCATATGTGCCCTATAACCCGGGAGTACGTCACGGTCACGTGACAGGAAGAAACGACATGCTCCCGGGTTGAAGAAAAGGACTGTTTACCCTGACCCGGAAGGAATGAGGAACTGTGGACTGGTTGGGCAGGAACACCTCTGGGTCAGGGTGTATAAAAGGACTATGGGCCAGTCCAGACACTGAGCTGAGGTGGGAGGTAGGAGGGCGAAGTGTCTGGGCGAGGAGGACAGAATATTGTATTGTATCGTTGTGATTTATGAGTGTGAAGGGTGCTTGGTGCACAGTAGGATTAAATAATAAAAAGTCTTGGACTTGTATCCGGTGTCTGGAGTCGTACCTTAGGGTTGGAGAGGTGGAGAAGAGCCTGACTGTCACAATATATATATATATATATATATATTTTTTTTTCTTTCCAAATGGGACTGCTTAACATCACACCCTTGGTTTATTGTAGTAGGAGTGTACTATCATATGTTATCTGTATCTCCATGGGTACTGGTTAATTCTTTTAAGATCATATTCTAGGCTTATAGTATTTGGACTGTACTGCCAATAGATATCCCTACTTTATTTCTTCTACACCGCTGCTTAGGAGCTTGTTTTGTTCTGGATGTGCTTTGTCTCTAGGCATGTCAGAGAACTGGGACTGTGAAAATAAGTGGCCTTGTAACGGGTATTTCATAATAACATAAATATTTGTAACCTAAAACATACACTTTTTTCCCCTTTCTTCATAATTCAGTTTTGTTTCCTATCTTTGAGTTAACATAGGGCTGACAAGTAATATTGCTATGTATGCTTTTAAAACAATGAGTTAACTGAACAGCTAACTATAAAAAGCAATGGTCTGGGTTAAAAATTGCAGCTGTTAGATTACAAGTACCAAATTGAAGAAGACGTGATGTGCAACATAAGGAAAATCAATTTCTTGACTGAGAGGTAGATGATGCTTTGGAGCATTCTTAATAGGCCATACAGCAGTAGGTACAAAAAGCATAGACACTAAGCTACACAGCCTTCCTTGAGGATTGGCGGACTGTTCAACCATATAGTCCCCTTGGTTTTCCCTTAATAAAATAGTCTGTTAGGTTTTTTGTTTGCTTCTCCTTCTGGAATCTCAGGGATACAAGCAAATGACCTTCTCTGTATATTGAATTTCTCATCAAAGGTATAATCCCACATGAATACATATGTTTCAAAGATGTTGTTGGTTTTTTTTTTAAAAAAAAGAAGCAGCACAAACTGCAACACAATTACTATATTCCTGTTTTTCCTTAGAATTTACAAAATAGTAAATGCCGTATTAATATTTTATTATATAATATTGACACAAATTGTATTCATAGTTCATTTTTACTCAAACATTTACTGTATATGTTCACTTTTTATGCATTTGTACATTTAGGTGTTATACTTTTTTTATAATCATGTTTTATGATATTATTATGAGATTAGCTGTGCTAATCGGGCTGAAATGTAAATAAGTAGCATAGACCTCACTGTTAACATTTGCAGTGTACCATACAATTTGACTGTCTCTGTTATATGCCACTTGGTATGAGATTTGTAAAAGCAGTGGTAATGTTTATGATGTGACAGCCATTGGAATGAGAAATGCAATGCATTTAATTACTAAAAATGTTTCTGTTGCCTCATCTTTTGGAATGACAGAGATGTAGGAAATGGACGGCTACACAGACACATGGACACTTATTCTTTTATTAAGGTGGAAGTGCAAATACTAATTTTTGACATAATGTAATTTTTTCTTGGATTGTGCAATGATTAGCATATCACATCTTTAGGAAACTATGTTTGAATCCCAACCTGGTCACTCTTCGTGTAAATTTTGTCCATATTTTCTTTGTCTCTGGGTTGATCAGTTTAGTATATTCCTATTTATCATCTGATATTATATTTAAGTCTAGCTAATAACTTAAAAAATATTTGATATTTGATATCTCTTGTCTAACACATACCATCAGGGTTTATCCTATACACCTCCAGTAACCTTGTGTATCTCAACCTCTTTTACTTGGTGCATTATCTCTCAATCAAATTCCCATAAAGCCTGCTTCTCAGATTCTGTCATTTTGAAGTGTGTTGCTCACCTCTTGTCAGCTTTTTGACTATTACCAATGGAAAACAAGCCCCATTATCCACTGTGAAAACTCCTTAATATTTTTGCGAATACTTCTTGTGTTTGAAGACAACTCTCAGAATTCTTCCTGTAAAGTATCATTCAGTAGATGGATGGAAATAATAATATGAACATAAACTTCCATACAAAATCAATAAATACAGACCTGTCAATCAGCTTAGGAACAGGTTTTTACACTGTAAAAGTTTGTAAATTTAAGTTTTATTTTGATATTACTTCAATTCATACCTGAAGACTAGAACTATCGATTATATTTGGCTTCAAGTGATAATAATGCATTAATTTGTAAAGTCTGAGATGATTAAATGATTGTGGACAAGTAGAATAATTCAGTTTGATTTTAAGAAATTCAAGATACAGTACGTCCCTATTGTACTCCATGACTTTTTAGCCAGACACAACTTCACAGCCCAAAACTATAAAGGAAATTAGACTGAGAAATATGACTTGGAACAAAAAGTATGGAGTCTAGATACTCAACTCTGTGTGTGCAGCACTACGGTACATGCAGGCTTTAATTGTAGCTAGTGTCTCAGAGGCTCATTGTATTTGTTTCAAGTTCTTTACTTTAACATTTTAACTTCAAGCTCACATTCTAAATTCATGCTAGGGCCTGTGAATAGAATAATGCTGTAGGCAATGAATTTCTATGATATTTACTAAAGTTTACTTCTTTTCAATAGCTTCTGTTTATAGTTCAGAAGTTTTAATTTTTGATGTTAACATCATTGTTTTTGTATAAACAATTTTTGGGGGGCAAAATGCCAAGAGAAGAATATGGTAAAAATAATAAGTTACATTTATTGAGTGCCTTTCACAAACCCAAGGTCGTGTCACATACAGAGTAAAAAAAAATTACACCGATGACAAAAGTTCATAGAAGAGGAAAGTTTTCAGTTGAGATTTAAAAGTACAGAAAGAGGAGCAATCTCGGAGAGACTGAGGAAGAGAAGTTTCATAGGGTGGCTAATAATAAAGCAGGTAGAGGTGCTGCTTATTTCTTGTTATTCACACTTAAGCATGCCCAATCTGTCATTTATAATAGAACTAGCAGGAGTACCGGCGTTGCCTGGGAATGTATAACTGGTGAATTTCCAAATGAAAGAAACAGAACATAGAAATAGAACAAACAGTTTTCTGATTCACATTTCATTGTAAGTTCTTCCACTCTGGATTCTGTCTGCTGTGGCATTTGAGATGACTTTGAAATACACTTTGTTCTGGCATCTGAAGTAGACATTATAATTCTATGTCTTTTTTTCTGTGGCATGTGTATATTAGCGAAAAGCAGGACATTTATAATGTGTTAC
The DNA here is from genome assembly GCF_016835505.1 of Polypterus senegalus. Lineage (NCBI taxonomy): Eukaryota > Metazoa > Chordata > Cladistia > Polypteriformes > Polypteridae > Polypterus > Polypterus senegalus. Next base: position 133,818,148 of record NC_053160.1, read on the forward strand.
ATGGTATTACATACAGAATAAGCACCACAGTGAGATGAATTTACCTTATTTACAATATGTCGGAAAGCATTTGTAAGGAGCATCTGTGTTGAACCGTGCTGCCATCTAATGAACATTGCCGATGGTAACTACAGAGAGAAGTTGCATACAATCGCTGCTGCATCTGGGGAAAATGGTGGGGGAAAGATGCTGTCTTTTTAAGGCGAGTCTCTGTTCAAACGTGCTTGCATATAACGGACATTGGTGAATGAAATACAGCACTATCAGTGCGTGTGGGAGTGTGACCCGCAGAAACGCAGGTGTGTCAGCTGGTCATGCGCACTGGGTCATTCACATTTTATATCCATGCGGTAGTTCCTCTTCACCTGATCAAAGCAGTCAGCCTTCTCATACTTGGACACTTCCGCCATCTCTTAGCAATTTAAAGAAACATTGGTAAAGAGTGACGCACAGAGACCAAAGCTGCCACTAGATGGTGCCGCCGTGATAAGTACGGGGACGTGTGTCGAACGTTGTGTTGGTGAAAAGGTGCCCTGCGCTTCACCACAAACATTTTTCCCAACCAAACATAACCCATGATCTCCTCCTGGTCAAAAAGGAGCCCCACCCCCAGTTTGGTGGCGATCGGACACCTGGTGCAGATTTGTATTTGTATAAAAACAAACATATATACATACACACACATACATACATCGACTCTGCTTTATATATTAGATATAGTATGAATCCACATGAGATTTTTATATTCGTTGGTGTTCTCAAAAACTCATAAGCCTCCAAGAATGAAAACAAGACTTCTTCAGTGTTTAAAGATTTATTATAAGGATACAGAATGTGTGTGTAGAGTTCACACTAAAACATGGTGTACGGACAAAACTGGAAATGTGCATATGCACAAAAAATTCAGATGCATAAAACTGTGCGTAAGCAAAGTTCCATACACTTCCCCGTTATAAATCCCAATAAACATCAATTTTAACTAGCATGCACCTACAGTCCCACACTGACTAGTCCCATAATTTTGCATATTTCAATATACAAATCAATATAAATAATCCCATCTGTTTGGTGTTTTGTTAAAAGACAATGGCAAAAACATGTGGAAAAATCTTAAAATCAATGTTTAACTTACTTGAGTTTCTCAAACCCTATTGTAACTAAAGTAGCATTTTAAATGCTTCATATTCTAAGTGTTCTGCAACCCAGCCGTTAACCACTACGTTTCTTAATTGGTATTTCTCTTACACCGACAGGAGCAGGCAGGCAGTGATCACCACACAGAATACATTACATTCACTGCTTAGAAGAACATCCATTGAATTCTGTGTTTGTGTATAAAGAGTGCATACACACAAAAATGTTGCATACTCCCGTTTCCATGCTCAAATCACAATGTATAAAACCTAAACTTGGCATAAAGCCACGCGCATTTTCATGGTAGCTCAAACCCTGGTGTATGCAAGTTCTCAGCTCGGTTTTACAAACTGGTGGCACCCAGACTCAAAGCTGTGCTTTTGTTCCAGTCTGGTTTCCCTTCCTTTTTTAGATCCACATCCCTGACGCGGCTTTATCATATACACTGAAATTAACCGCATATTGTTTATTAATTTAAGGCATCTAATTGTAATTAACCTGTAACAATATAATGGTCCACGGAATAGCCAAACTATTAAAAATACCATAGCTACTTTAGCGTTGTTACTCACATTGCACCTTCTTCTTCTTTCAGCTGCTCCAGCTAGGGGTTGCCACAGCGGATAATCTTTTTCCATATTACTCTCACTGCACCACTCAGAGTATATCACTGTATCTGAGTTTGGAATCACAGCTCTACAGCAGCTGATCGGAAAGAGAATTATTGGTATACAGCATCTAGCACACGCTGCCTCAGCCATGCTGCCTATTTGAACTGCTCTCATACGACAAATGCTTCAGAGCCTTTCCTGTACTGACCTCATGGTTCAGAAACAGTTTCATCCCAAGAACTATAAACACAATCCATCAGTCCATCAAGTGCTCCTTGTAGAACTGTTTGTACTTATAAGTAAAATCACCTTACTGTAAACTTGTGATACAGTTATAATATTGCACAACCTGAGCCACTTTATCAAGCGTGTCTTTACATATGGTGATGATATCATTTTTAAGATGAAATGCAGCAAAATATGTTTATTATATTATACAGATAAAAATTGAACTTCATTCAAATAACCTATATTGATAATAATTAAACATGTGAGGACACAGTGTCGCAAAGCTAGCAAGGAGCTGGCGCTCTGTTCACGGATTGTTCCTACCTCGCGCTGTATTCTTGCTTGTGCTGGCGCGACACTGGAAGGAAATATGGATAGAATAATTAAACATGGGCTGGCACCCTGCCCGGGGTTTGTTATCTGCCTTGCGCCCTGTTTTGGTTGGGATTGGCTCCAGCAGACCCCCTGTGACCCTGTGATTCGGATATAGCGGGTGGGATAACAGGTGGATAATTAAAGATGTACTACGGAGATTTTTCAATGTTCCTTAAAAGTTTTGAAGAATCGGCATTCTCAGCTAATAGATGGCTTAACGTCTATTGTACAGCTGATTGTGTGGCGATTGGATACTTGGGGAAAGAAAAGGAAGGACAGGAATTGGGGGTGAGAACGTTTAAAAGAGACAGTACTGCTGTAATAAATTATTTCGTGAAAGGTCACGCACAACGCAGTAAGCATCTTGCCTGAGGCATGAACAATCACTGTGCCACCGTGTTCCCATGTTTAATACATGCTTTAATTCCTATCATCATGAAAATAATATCAAGTATACATCTCAGTATTTAAATTATTCAGAGAACTGTAATATCATGAATGTAATGGATTCTGTGTCCTGTTGGAGGAAGAGAAAGCCAGTTTAAAAAGCATGTAGTGATTCACACACATACAGCACATAGAACAACACATACAAAACAAAGCATTTAACCAGCTACTTTAATTACGATGGAATTTGAGAATCTAGTAAATTAAACGATTTTAAGATGAAGTTTATGATGTTCTACTTTAATGACAAAATAAACTATGTGATTAAAGTGGAAATTTCGAGATTAAAGTTGACATTTTGTGCTTTTTCCCACTGTGTCCCTATTTTTTTTTCTTTTCTCTGTACCCGAATAAGCTTTCATATGACACTCAGATTGCGGGCTACGGTTTGCCTTTTAACAGTGACTTTGATATCTGACAACTTCTTTTTTATTTCAGGCACTGTGTGACTTTGTAAACTTGAGCTTTCAAGTTTCTCCAACACTCTATGTCACTCGATCAGCTTCCTTTTGTTGTTTATACCCCTGTTTAAAACAACAAATAGTATGTTTTTCCCTGCCTCCACTTGGTTTTCACTGAAATTCTTCTATTTCCCCCTGTGCTATTGCCATAGCCTTTTCACAGAACGTTGAGCTTAACACTAGAATTACCAGAGCCTACGAAAAAACTCGTAATTCCGTCCCACCTTAAACTGCTTCTTAAATCCCTTCACACCTCTCCACCAGCGCCCTTTGTTCTCTAAATGTGCTGATAAAGAGAAGCTAGGAGCAGCCGGCTATTCCATCCCCACCAATTTAGAACGTGCACGAACTTCTCTCAGCTCATGCCTTGATTGAGTATCTGGGAGTGAAGTGGAGTTTTAGAGTGGAAATAATAGATCGTTGTTTGGAACACACGCATTTCATGTCTGTTCCGTTTCTACAGTAATCTGTGTCAACACATTGTTAAAACAGAAACTTTTTTATATTCTAGTAGTAGATGACAAAATGTAGGCATAAACTATATAATGTATGAAGCCTGAAGTCCAAATAGCAAAGAAACATTTTCACAAGAATAACACAATTGCACTTTTATTCAAACATATAACTGCAGAAAGAAAAAGCCGCCTTAACATGCGACATTGACACCAGTTTACTATAACTGACTCCGTGGTTCAATAGATACAGCCCCTGCTTGGGAATCAAGGGGTCACGGGTTTGATCCTGCGCCCCTCCCTTTTGAGAAGTAAACTGTTCTTAGTCTTACTGTTTTAGAATAAAAACATACATTTGATTTCAGTCTGTAACAGCCGGTGCAATTTATGATCTTTGTAAAGGTTAGCTTTTTTTTTTATTCACTTTTCACTCTCTCAGTCGCGTTCAGAATCAATCCATACAACCCCATCTGACACGGCTGTTTTCACTAAAGACGCGCTATAGCTCTGCAGTGTACCACGATGCATACTAACGCCCCGGTTCTGACACACAAACGCTGGCGAAGCTGCCTTCTTCGTATCTCACCGTCACTTGCTTTTCTTTTTATTCAGTTTTATTGAGTGTTCCTGCCAGTCCCCGCATGTTGCTGTATGCTTTTCTTTTGTACTCCAGGACATGCAGAGGAAAGAATGGTAAAGACCAGTAACTTCGCGCTATATGCAATCATCAGACACTCCCCATCTGCCCGTGTCACTCAAACACAGGAACATATATTGGTGTAAAAGTATAACAAAAGTGCACTTTTATTCAAGTGCACTTTTTCCATCGCCTTTTCCTGTAAGAAGCAGTGTACACACTTCTCTCTATGCTGTGGTTTCTATTACACACCTGAAAGAAAGAGACAATATATGTGAAAATATAATCGCACTAATGCAATATTATTTGAAAACGAACAGCGTCAGATCGGGTGTGAATTTATGCAGGAACTGGAAATTCTCTGATGTGGGACCTTCCCCCAGGGAAGAAAGTACAGTGTCAGGTGCTCATTCAGTGTAATAGAAACCATAGCACAGAGAGGTGTGTACACGGCAACAAGTACACGTGTGTAAATGTAGGAAGGACGGTCCTTGGGTGTGTGGGAACTGTTAATATTTGAATGTGATGATTTTATATAGCACGGAATGAAAATCTGCACTTCTTAGCATTGCACCATGCAAGATGTCGTATCAATCGCCTACTGTATCTTGCTTTCTTTTTTCTTCGGTTATACAGGTAGTTTTGAATAAAAGTGCACTTGTTTTGTTTGCGAAATGAAGTGTCTGCGTGCACTTTTCGTGGCATTACACGTGTATTTTTTGAGCATGCCCGTTTGAGCAGTATAAAAAGTATTGAAAAGTATAACAAAACAACGGGCAGATGGAGAGTGTCTGATGATTGCATATAGCGCCGAACTTACTGCTCTTTACTATTCTCTCCTCTGCGTGCCCTGGAGTACAAAACAAACAGAATACAGAGCGCTATAGCTCTGCAGTGTACCACGATGCATACTAACGCCCCGGTTCTGACACACAGGCGCTGGCGAAGCGGTCTTCTTCGTATCTCACCGTCACTTGATTTTCTTTTTATTCAGTTTTATTGAGTGTCCCTGCCAGTCCCCGCATGTTGCTGTATGCTGGATATGTTCATATGTATTGTCTCTTTCTTTCAGGTGTGTAATAGAAACCACAGCACAGAGAGAAGTGTGTACACTGCTTCTTACAGGAAAAGGCGATGGAAAAAGTGCACTTGAATAAAAGTGCACTTTTGTTATACTTTTACACCAATATATGTTCCTGTGTTTGAACGACACGGGCAGATGGGGAGTGTCTGATGATTGCATATAGCGCCGAAGTTGGTCTTTACCATTCTTTCTTCTGCATGTCCTGGGTGCAAAAGAAAAAGCATACAGCAACATGCGGGGACTGGCAGGAACACTCAATAAAACTGAATAAAAAGAAAAGCAAGTGACGGTGAGATACGAAGAAGGCAGCTTCGCCAGCGTTTGTGTGTCAGAACCGGGGCGTTAGTATGCATCGTGGTACACTGCAGAGCTATAGCGCGTCTTTAGTGAAAACAGCCGTGTCAGATGGGGTTGTATGGATTGATTCTGAACGCGACTGAGAGAGTGAAAAGTGAATAAAAAAAAAAAAAGGCTAACCTTTACAAAGATCATTTTTCTTTCTGCAGTTATATGTTTGAATAAAAGTGCAATTGTGTTATTCTTGTGAAAATGTTTCTTTGCTATTTGGACTTCAGGCTTCATACATTATATAGTTTATGCCTACATTTTGTCATCTACTACTAGAATATAAAAAAAGTTTCTGTTTTAACAATGTGTTGACACAGATTACTGTAGAAACGGAACAGACATGAAATGCGTGTGTTCCAAACAACGATCTATTATTTCACTCTAAAACTCCACTTCACTCCCAGATTCGCAATCAAGGCATGAGCTGAGAGAAGTTCGTGCACGTTCTAAATTGGTGGGGGGATGGAATAGCCGGCTTCTCTTTATCAGCCCATTTAGAAGACAAAGGGCGCTGGAGAGGTGTGAAGGGATTTAAGAAGCAGTTTAAGGTGGGACGGAATTACGAGTTTTTTCGTAGGCTCTGGTAATTCTAGTGTTAAGGGCTATTTATATTGATTTGCATATTTAAAGAGGCGTAATTCTCGGTGGAGTTTGGGGAGTGGCAGCAGGCGTGTGCCCGTGCGTTACTTTTCACGCTGACCGGGATTTATGGAGCAGAAGAATGTGGAAGTTGGCGAACGCACAAGTTTATGCATCTAGATTTTTTGTGTGTATGAACATTTCCGCTTTTGTCTGTACGCCATGTTTTAGTGTGAATTCAACCCATGGCATTTTGCACAAGGCCCCAGCTCACATACCCAACATTTACAAATTATTTAAAGTTGGACACTTGGAGCCTTGTCATAACTGCCATAAATGTTCTCTGCATTGACTGATAACTGATTTTGCAACTTTTTAGAGATATTGTGGCAAGGTGTCCTGGTAATATAATGAATGTTCCTCAGGGTGGGCTTTCTTTATTCTTTATTTTAGCAGTAAAGTCTCTGCCCAAACGTACCAAACCTCAGTTCCTGTCCTTCTGTTTTCTTTCTCCACATAACCAATCATCACACAATAAACATCTTTGTATTTGTTACCACTATGCCACCATGCTCCCACATGTTTAATACATGCTTTAATGTATTTCATCATGAGAATGATATCAAGTACACATCACAGTATTCTAAAATGTTCTGAGAGCTGTAATATCATGAATGAAATGTATTCTATGTGGCCATCACTGCCTGCATGTTTCTGTTGGTGTGTTGCAGCATGGATTCTCCATGTCCCCACATGTTTTAATTATTAACAGTATACATTATTTAAATGAAGTTAACAATTTATATGGAAAATGTATAATACACACTTTACTGCATTTAATCATTAAAATTGTATCAAGTATACATCCTACTATTCTAACAGCACACAGTTCCAATAGGATAGCTCTTGGAAATTTAAATTGACATAGATTATTTATGTTAGGTAGAATGCCCATTGGGGGCTGGACAGTCCTGTGGCCTTGGAACCCCTGCAGATTTTGTTTTGTTTTTTTCTCCAGCCCTCTGGAATTTTTTTTTCTGTCCTCCTGGCCATCGGACCTTACTTTATTCTTTGTTACTAAGTATTGCCTAATCTTATTTTTATATTTTTTTATAAACTTTTCTTTTTTCATCTTGCAAAGCTACATCATTTGTATTAAAACATGCTATATAAAATAATGTTGTTGTTGTTTTTAGGAGCCAGGGATCATCAACTGTAAATATGTGCTCTCTTCTATTAAATTGAATTGAATTCCTTTATTGTCATTGTATGGTACATTGAGATTCAATATGCAACTCTTCCATAAACTAATTTTCCTTTAAAATGATAAATAAAACAATAATACGATAAAAAAAAACAATGAGAAATATACATTATGAAAGCATAAGTACAATATATAAGTACATATAGTGCAGATAGTGCAAATGGTTCATAATGTGCTTCAGGTTGTGCAGTTGTAGTGCAAGTTTACAGTGAGGTAATTGTAATTATAAGTACAAACAGTTCTACCAGGAACACTTGATGAATTTATTGAGTAAATGTATAGCTCTTGGAATGAAACTGTTTCTGAGCATCGAAGTCCGTGCAGGAAAAGCTCTGAAGCATTTGCCAGATGGGAGAAGTTCAAATACAATCTGGCATGGGTGAGTGGAATCCATGCAAATGCTGGTGGCTTTCCTGAGGCAGCATGTGCTATAAATGTCCTCCAAGACTGGAAACTGTATCCTGATAATCCTCTGTGCTCTTGACACAACCTTGCTGCACACCTTGTGATACCATTACCACACACACATAATATGGGTTAAAATACTCTCAGTGGTGCACTGACAGTAACAACTCTAAAGCAGCTATTATACAATTAAAGTTACTATCACCGTTATATTGTTACAGAGTGCCTTAAATTTACAAATGATGTGCAATTAATTTTGGTGTATTTGATACTGCCTGTACCATGCATGTGAATCTAAAAACACAGAAACAGTAGGACTTGCTTGACGCTGGGTGCCGCCAGTTTGCAAAATAAAGTAGAAATGTGCCTACACATGGTGTGAGGCTGCTGTAAAAATGTACATGTCTTTATGCCAAGTTTAGTTTTTATACATCTCGAAGTGAACATGGAAAAGGGCATACGCAATATTTTTGTGCATACGCAGTTTATATTTGAGGCCTCAGGAGTCCAAATAAGCAACAAATCCAAAGCAATGCACAAAAAGAGCTTCATCCAGAAAGAAAATGTAGATGAAGTCCATTCATGGATTACTGGCTCTTAAATAGTACTGGGGCAGTTCCCAGTGACAATGTCAGGTCAACATATAATACACTAGGCACATAAGAAAGAAATTAATAATATTGTAGAACAATAATTTAATTTTTAACAAGACTATAAAAACATAACATTTACAAAACATTTTGAAAATAACATATTAGCTTAAATTAAATAGAAAACACATAAAAAGTATATACATACCCATTTGACATAATTAATGCAACTTTAATAGGATAGCCTTTTTTAAATTTTATATACTCATGATTCACAACTCAAGTGCAGGAACAAGACAACTAAATGTCACACAATGGATTGGTTACAAACAACTGCAACAGCAGATGTGCATTACTTGATCCACATTGACCGTCAATACAGGCACCACTCAGGGTAATGTGCTGAACTGCTCCTTTTTCACCATGCACATGTAGACCTCCATCTTCAACATTAACCTTTTTAATGATACAACCAGCAAATGCCTGATCAACAATAACAATGAGATGGTTCACAGGAAAGAGGCTTGCCTTCTGGAGCAAGGCAAATAAATCCAAGAAGCTAGTCATAGAATACAGAAAGCAGCAAACAGAACATACATCCATCAACATCGAAGGAGATTAATGTTGAGGATCAACAGTTTTAACCTTCTTGGATTCTTGTAGTGTCAGTAAGGCTCACTAAAGCCTTTACTTCCTTATTTGTCTCAGAAAATCTTGGGTTTCTTCATTTGAGCTCATCAACAGGTGCACAGTGAAGTCCATCCTTACTGGCTGCATAACATTCTGGTATGGCATTTGCTTAATGCAGGATCACAACGTACTAAAGGGGGAAATGAAGTCAGCTCAGAGTACAGCATCCTTCTAATCAGTACATTATTCAGTATAACACACAAAGTTTATGTTTCAGTCAGGGCCACACCCCTAATTTAAGTTTTTTTCTAGTTTATTTAATACGTTTGTTATTTAAATATAAGTATTTCCATTATGTCATTAGATCTGTTTGCAGTTTTGTTTAATCTGTTTTGTACTTATGTAATATTGTGTTGTTTATGAATTTTGCTGTTATTTATTATGTAAAGAAAATATTTAATGTTTTTATTGTTTGCCCTGGCACCTGTTTGTGGAGGCAGGGTCACTTAATTATTATTAATGCTATGGAAGTTTTGTTATTTCACTATTTGATCTTGATTCCTCTCTTTTGTGATTGTGTACTTGAAACTGGATTTACTGGTCTAGGGAATAGCGAGTCCTCAGCTGGGAAATTAGTGGCCCATTTTTAAATAAATAAATAATTGAAAGGCCAGCTCAATCTCAGTGGTTGTGCATGCTCACATAGCTGCGGGAGGTTGGTGACGTACTGTAACTGAAGCGAGACGCACCTGCATGTGAGGGTGCGGTATGTCTCAATTGGTTCATCAACTTTCTGTTGTGTGCAATTGAGGTGCTGTACCCACGGAGACATATAAGGGGGAGAAAAAGAAAAGGAAGAAGAAAGAAAGGAGGTTAAATGAAGGAGAGAGAAAGGCAGGAGTGAGTGAGAGCCAGTGCAAAACAGGAGGAAGCACTGGGAAGGCGAGCCCTGGGAAGGAGCAGGTGGCAGGCATTTAGAAGGGGGCTGTGGGATAGCTGTTGAATGACCATGTAGCAAGAGCAACCATTATGCTTAGGGTGTGCTCTCACTGGGAGGAGACAGAAATTGGCAGCAATGGGAGGACAGTGCGTTCTCACCCGAAGAAGCCAGGTATCGGCAACGGTACATGTGGAATAGGGTTCTGATGGTGTATGTGCCCAAAAATGAAGTCTGACTGCATTATCATACCATTGCTCGCGTACCGAAGTGTCAGCATGGCACTGCCAGATACAAAAACTAGCGTGGAAAGTCATTCACATAATAAAGAGTCTATAGCTGCAGGTGGAGGCTGCTGCCGCACTTTTAGTAGCATTACACATATACATGGTCAGCATGCCCGTGTCGATCAAACACAGGAAGCTCTGCAGTCTACTTTGACTTTACGCTGTAGGAAGATAAGTAAATACAGTAAATTAAGGTAAACAACATTCAATGTGGCTCTTATATAAGTAACATATAAATGCTTTCCATATAAAGACTATCACAAAACATAATCACAACGAGAACTTTGCACGATACCATGGCGAGCTCTGTAAGCCCTGTTGTTTCGAATAAAGACATGCGTGGGGCAGACTGACTGGCAGGATGACACCTGACCTCTTGCTGCATCCAAACAGTGCCATCTTTCTAATTTACACCTGGTGCAGCTATGTTGTTCTTATGTGTGAGTGGACATTCTTGTGGGGAGGGCTTCTGTTCTCTTTCTCCAATGTAGAGACCTCATCCACACCTGAGTTCATCTCTGCTATAGCACTTGTTCATTTGAAAACAGCAGTGTCAGATCGGGGGAAGCGTGAACGCAGCTGAGAATATAAAATTAAATAAAAAAAAAAATGCTAACCTCTACAAGTACCATAAATGTACTCTGGCTGTTACAAACTCAAATCAAATGTATTGTATGTTTTTAATTGTATAATAGCAACAACAAGAACAACTAACTACTCAAAATGTTAATTCCAGGAAGTGGCCAGGATCTAACCTGCGACCTCTTGATTATGAGACAGCAGTTCTTACCGCCTTACCACACTAACCTGATTTCTTCAGATATATTCTTGCATAAAAGTGCACTTGTTTTGTTATATCTGTACCTTTTGTGAAAGTGTTTATTTGATATTTGAACTTTAGTCTTTAGACATTATACACTTTGGCCCAGTTTCCCGTTAAGGGCTTAAAATAAACCAGGACTAGGCTAATTCTACTTAAATTAATCCACACTAAACAACTGACTTTCTGAGATGTTGCTTAAATTTGGATTAACTAGTTCTAGACTACAGAGTCTCAGATTAAGGTAATCAAGGACAAGTGAGATCATCTTTTGGAAACCCGATTAGATTAATAGCATGCACATGTGGCTAAGGAGAGGTTGCTATAAAAACCTGGTATGGAATACTTGTAATTCATTAGTCTTAAGGAGTGTGTGGAACAGGAGTCATTACACTTAACCAAAAAATGGATAAAGACAAAAGAAAACGCTCAAAAAACTTCAGTGAATTTGAGAAGACCCTTTTTAAACAAATTGTATCAAACTATCCTGTAATTAAAAACAAACAGCATGATTCAGGTACAGAAAACAAGAAGAAGAAAGCATGGATTTCCATATTGAATGAATTCAACTCAAATGAAAAAGTAACCAAACGGACACTCCAACAAGTTCAGGTATGATTTATTGTTGCCCCATTCTTACAAATCAGTAAATTATAAATGTTTTCATCAATGAAATGTAAAAAGAAAACAATATTATGTAGAACTCCAACTTCAGAGTGTATATTATCTTGTAAAGGTCCTGTGGAAAAACATAAAAATAAACCTGAAAAACAACTGCTGCTACGCGTCAAGAGCGTTTCAAGACAGGTGGGGGACTTCCAGTTCCACCAGACACAGAGGAGTTGGGGGACTTGTTGGCTGGGATTATTGAAAGTCAGCAACCCCTGGAAGGTATTCCAGATGATGACCATTTGGACAGTTCAGGTGAGGAATCTTTCAAAGACTCATTTGATAGGACATGTCTCATTTACAGTAACATGTGTTATCCCATCCAACATACAGTAATTAAATGCAAGTCATGTCTTGTAACAAAAATGACGTAATGACCTTTATTGTTGAAGTCAAATGTAATACTAGATTTTTTCTTCCATACAAAGATGACCTGATCTTCACCCAGGACTTGGGGGGCGCAGGGAACAGTCAAGAGGCTCAAATGAATCCATCAGCAGCCAGCACCAACATGCAGCAGCATCCAGTCTCCTGCGGTAGCATTAGTCAGCATCCAGCAGTCTCTAATCCAGGCAGCAGATCAAGAGGGAAAAGGATGACCATTCATGAGAAACTTGCCATAGAATTCCATGAATGTAAATTAAAATATTTAAAAGAAGAACATGAAGTCAAAATGAAAATTCTTCATCTTGAGTTGTCTATGAAAGAGAGAGAGATGAAGCAGCAGCAGTGTCAATTGTCTTTGGAACCAAACCTCAGTTAAATAAAAAACCTTTCCTGAAAGTTTTTACCTGTCTATGCCAATCATTTATGTATCATTCAAGGCACATTTATGAGAAGTGCTGCAAAGCAAAAGCATCTCTGTAAGCAAGTCCATTTCTGTCATTGGCTAGCTCAGGGATGGGGACATGTTGGTCATCATCATCTTCAATATCAGGGTCTGGGCAGCCGCACCGTTTAAGAAAATTATGAAGCACTGCTGTTGCAATAATAACAATGCAGCACCTCCTAGGTTCAAACCGCAGTGTATTTCGGAGACACTGGAAACGATTCTTCCATACACCAAACATGCTCTATTAGCCCTCTGGTGAGAATGTGAGCTTGGTTATAGCGCTGTTGCTCTGGTCTGACTGGATGGGGATAAGGGGTGAACAAGAAGTTTGTCTGCGCATACCCACTGTCACCAAGTAGAATTCCAGAGTGTTGTCTTGCTTCAAACTGAGTATATAAAGAGGAATTGTGGAAAATCCTTGAGTCATGAGTTGAACCTTTCCAGCGTGCAACAATATTGGAGAACTGCATAGTGGGAGTGCACACTCCTTGTACATTTATTGAAAACCAGTTTTACGATTTCTGAATTCCTCAGCATCTGCTGTAGAGGGACACTTGATGGGAATGTGGCAGCCATCGATACAACCAATGACTCCAGGGAAGTTCCCATATTCATAGAAATCTACCTTGCAGGTGGCCTGTTCAGCAGCATTTGGGAACTTGATGAAATCCTTTTTCAGTTCACATATAGCACTGCAGACTTTGTGTACTATTTTGCACACTGTTGATTCACCTACACCACACAAATCCCCAGTTTCCCGATGGTAGGTTCCACATGCCAAAAAATTTTAAGGTAATTGATATTTGTAAGGAAGGAGAAATAGGGGTGCCTCTGACTAAGTCACCTGTAAGCTTGGGCTGCAGCAAACCAATTATTTCTGTTGCATTTTCCTTTGACATACGGAAACGGTCAAGAAAATGTAAATCATCAAAATCATTTAGTGGGTTGCTCCTGTCTTTTAGCAACCTTCTTTCTGGTCTTGGTGGTGGTCTCTTACTGTCATTGAAATAGTCAAGGTAATCCATTTTTTGCTACGTGAGCCTTGAGGCAAGCAGTTTTTAATCTGAGGTTAAACCTGCTTCTGACCAGGTTTAATTTAAGACTTAATTTAGATCTGGATTAGGTCTAATTCTACTTCTAGAAATCCAATTGTTTAAGTCAAGACTAGTGCAAGTCTGAGACTATTGTAATCCATGTGTGAGAAAGCTACTTCAATAAATCCAGGTTTAAAATGACATTTAGTCTACGACTAGGCTTAATCCCCGTACGGGAAACCGGCCCTATATGTCAAAATTTAGTCGTTAGTACTAAAACATGAAAAAAGTTTGTGCTTTTGGTATGTGCTCAAAATTTCTTGCATTTCTCGCATTTCATGTCATCTTACACTTACATAGATCGTTGTGGACACGGAACACACATGAAATATATGTATTCCAAATAACGATATATTATTTACCCTATACAACTCCAGGCACCTCACACTGAGATAAACAGGGCTTAAGATGGGAGAGCTTTTTGCCCGAGTTGAGCTCTGTCGGTAGGGGGGATGGGACAGCAGTCTGCTTGCTGCTTGTGCTGATCGACACATTTACAAAACAAAATACACTGATGTAGAGGTGGGAAGGGATTTAAGGTGGGCCTGGATTAAGAGTTTCTTCATAGGCTTCAGGGATTCTAGTGTTAAGATTGGGCTTGTGGAGACGAGGCCTGCTCTTTTAATGTATACATGTAGTGGGATCAGTTTGTACAGGCTTCCTCCATTTTGTGATTTACTGGTCCTTTTGTTTCTGATCTCCTCTTATTTTACCTGACGGAAACACCTCAGTCTGATCAACACTTTCATCTATATTTTCATCTAGTGTTGGAAATGACCCGCTTTGCTCTCCAATTTCTATGGCCGATCTGACTTCAGTAGTCTGTATGACAGCATCTACTAGTGGTACAGACAGGGATGCAGGTCTATTCATATCTGTTGAAATGTAGGCTAGTGGATTCACTTCCCATTTGTCTAGATCTGTTTTGCATTGTGTTTCATTATTTTGTACTTTTCAGAAGTTACTCACCTTTGTAGCCAAATCAACCAGGGAAAGTTGTCCTATACCATGGCGATGCAACACTGCTTCCAACTTTTTTATAATTGACAAAAAAGTTGGTATAAATTGGAGCAACTTGTCTAACTCCTGTAGATTGAAGGAGTATTCAGGCCACTTCATCAGCTTGCGTTCCAGACTTCGGCTCTCATATCGTAGAGTCAGAAGGCACACTCTTCTCCTGTGCATGCTCCTTCGAGTCTCGCAGAGCTTTCTGGGATTTGTAGTTCGGGGTGTCACTGAAGTGACATGTCTATTCCAGCGGGCAAACTTTCGTTCCGGAATCCAGATATGACTCCCGACTACATGTACTAAGGAGGTAAAAAAAAAGAGACACAAACTCACCAGCTTTTTTTCAGTGTCTGTTTCTATGGGGTACTGTTTCAAAAGATTTGGCTCCTCTTCCGGGTTGTGTCTTTGTCAATCCCAGGGAATACTCATGCACCAATCTTTGGTGATGCCACTCGTTGTTCTGGTGGAGTTCACTGTCTGTGATTCCTTTCATTGTCTCCCAATGCTTCAGATGGACACCCTGCGACCCTGAAGTTTTGCCGTCTTTCTTGGCCGTTTACTTTCCCATAGTTATGTATAAGCTGGTCTTCTTAACATGCCCTTATGCTTTGTTGGTCTGAGCTATTGTTTGGCCACAAGAAAATTTATTTGAAGCACGTCCCTTCCCAGTAGATGGTCAGGAAATCCTGCTGACTACACCACTTGTAAACCACCAGGGGGTGCTGTAACACCCTAATCTCAGACACAACCTCATAAACACAAGTCTTGTTCAAATAAAAGTGGTGTAATTTCAGCTTTACCTTCCACAAATGTTCCAACAGCACCATAAACACAATTCTCAATTTCTGTATCTGTTTCTCTTCCTCTACACATCCCAGGGAAGCTTTGTCTACATCTACCCAGCTCTTACTCACCTGAATAAGGTTGAGTGTCCTCTTTTATAATAGATCTGAAAGTACTTCCAGTGCTAGGGCATAGCACGATGGAAGTACTTCTGGGTCAATCAGAAATCGCACAGTATATGGATTGTTAACTCCTTCAGCTCTCCCTGGCAGCCCCCACGGAACACCACAGGGCTGCATCAAGGAATTACAGGTTCCACCATGCCATCCAGGAGCCTATGTGAGGACTTTAAACCAGGGAGGTTGCCACCTAATGTCTTGGGGGAGGAAATGTACTGGATCAATTGTCCTCCCCAGTTCTTCCATTATATGGGCCTTTCTGGGCAGGCATTATTCCTGGATAACACCCAGCCGGGACACCAGTGTATTCGTTCTGGCATCAGCATCCCCTGCCTGTCTTCTGGACAAGACAGAAGTGGCATTGGACTGGTTTCTTGTCCAGTTAATGAACAACCCTCCTTCCCAGCCGGGACACCTGCCCATGCGTATAATTCATCACACTTCATTCAAGTGGCATTCCATTCACAGTGAGTCCAGACTGGGATGCACTCAAGCCAAAGGAGAACTCTCCTTACTCATTGGACTTGCTAGGATACTGTCCATGAGAGTGTCTGGTCTTTGCAATGGGCTTGTTATTTTGAGCCCTCTATACATCTATGGACAAAGTTTAAGCTTAACAGATACAGTTGAAACCATTCAAAACATCCAACTCTTGTGGATGTCATTTATTAATCTTCTTTATTATCTATAAATTGTCTTGTAATATTGCAAGTGGTCAATGACATAATCTAAAATAAAGATTGATTGGCTGATATTGACTGTAGTTTGCTGCACTTTTGGTATCTGTTAAGAATAGTTAGGAATCTGATGTTGTTGTTATTGTTTTTTTAATACTTTATTATCCCAGTATCCATTTTGACTGGCCTAACAAGGTGTTAGTTGAACATCATTTTATTTCTTCTTTTGTCTTGGTCGTCTTTTTGTACTACAAGTGTGTATGCCTGCATCTACTCTGTAAGTATTTTGATAAATTAAAACTCTGATTGGATTTAACTTTCAGCAGGTTTTTTGAGTGACTAAGCCCTGTACCTGTGATTGTTCTTAACAAAAGTCTACAGTAGTGATCTGTGTTGATGCGTAACCTCAGTTACTCCTTTGAAATGCATATATTTTTGCTTAATACAAGGTTCACCATTATGTTTTCAATAGTCCAACTTTGAAAGCTGCACAGCAATGGCTATCCTTATATATTACATTGCACAGCAGCTCATCAGAATACTTTAAAACTCACCTGAAAGGGATTCCAATGATTAAATGCAACTCACCATCAAGGCAGTGGAATCCCACTGTGAAAATTATGTAGATTAGGTGGCTGTACATGGTTCTTACAATTGCTGCTGTTCTTATGGACAAGTGGAGCTACTTTAAAAGTAATTTATTCTTTCCAGAATAAGGACCTCTGAGATTACACACGGGTGAGTCCGATACCAAAATGAATATGCAATTTTAAATACAGTGTTAAAAGGGTCTAGTTAACGTTAGTGACTAAAATTAAAATCCAAATTTAGGTAACATATGTACAGGTTGCAGGTTTTAGTTGTGACATTTTTCATTGTTATTATTAATACATGTATTTTAATGGAGAGGGAAGGAAAGTACTTCTTGGTGAAAGGGCTATTATTAATGATATATCCTTCATCAAATCCATTTAATTTCATTCAGAATAATGGTGGCCAAAGTCTGAGTGCAATAATACATATTGAATAAAACAGAGTTGTTCTGTATTGTATTGTACTATTCTCTTTTGAATGAGAAAAATGTGATTCTGTTTAAGAATTTAACAGTTATGAAAAAGGTTAAATTTAGTCTTTTAAAATTTTAGAAAGGTATGTAGTACTGTTAATATGCTTTTGATATATACTTTTTTGCATGTAGTTGATTAAGGCAACCATGTTTTCAAAAACACCACTCACTGGTGAACCTTACCCCTGGGGTTGCTTCCAGGTGTGAGTCCTGGTATCTTTGTTGTTGGTATAATACTCTTTGGAAATGCTAAAATATTCAGTAATATACGGAATACAGGGAAAGTAAATTTACACTGGCAGACTTTTCAAGGAAGAGAACCAATATATATTATGTTTTACTCACTGATTGATCAAATCCCTGTACATTCCCAGGAAAGCCCATAATGAGAACTGGTTAAGACACTCTTGATAAAAGTCAAATTTTAGATCTCAGAGGCTTTAGGATGAGTCTCTGTTGATTGTTAAAGAGTGGATTTTTTTGCCTTAGAATGAATGAGTTGGAAAATTGATTTTGTTTATATGTGATTTGAAGATCTGGAAAAGGCTTAAGACTGCATTAATCATGGTCTTTTATTGAAGATGTTGGAAGAATATGCGATTCCACATGTCAGGGATTTCAACTGTACACCATCCTGATCTGCTCTGGCCTCTATTTTGAGCTAACGCTCACTCACTTTACAATTTCTCAGTTCATGCTTGACTTTTGTACTCAGTCTTCAAAAAGTTATTCAATTTTGATTCCCTCTTACTTACCTCCCTCCACTTTTTAAACTGTATGCCAAACACCTTAGTTGACGTTGTTCACTCACCACACAGATAAATAGTCATCACTTCATTAAGGTGTGTGCATGTGCATGCAGGTACCAATTACCTAGCGGCCTAAGTAAAAATCTAAAACATACATTAATGCCACTAAAGTACTCCATAAGAAATACCCCACTACAGTTCCTGAAATTCATTTATATTTCCATCCATCCATTTTCCAACCCGCTGAATCCGAACACAGGGTCACGGGGGTCTGCTGGAGCCAATCCCAGCCAACACAGGGCACACGGCAGGAACCAATCCTGTGCAGGGTGCCAACCCACCGCAGTCATTTATATTTATTTTAAAAAATTTTTCATCATATCTTAAATATCTACACTAAGAGACATACTATACACAATCTTGTCCCTTGTCTAAACTATAAATAAAAATATTGCCATCTGCAGGAAATTATCCTTGGGGGATGGGTGCGTGCAAAATTTTCTATGAATGGAAAGTCTGATAAATAATAGAAAAGAAAGGTAAAGTTATAAACAGTATATTTGGTTGATATTAAACAACAATAGCACTTCAGTTCTTTGTTCTTAAAGTGAATTTATTTTGCAATAACCATGTCAGTTAGCGATATTATATACCAATAAACAGATAAAGTCCAAATTATAAGGCTAAATAGAGAAGACTGTAATAAGAGAAATCACTGTTGCTTGAACAGCTCTTGTAGTTTTCACTCATTTTGCCTGAACTCAATAACTTTGTCACTTAGTTTATTCTTAACCTCAAGAATCTTAATTCAGCAAACACTCATTGTTCACAGCCTTGATAAAGGTGCATTTCAGATACTTTTGCTCAGCTAAATATTCACACTTTTCATTATGCTAAATGCCTTTCCACTCTAAAAGCTACTATAGGTAATGTGACAGCAATAAGAATGACTTATCGAATACCAAGAAAATCTTCAGTGTATTTCAGAAAATCAACTGTCTGAATACGTATACATACATATACATCTCAGTATTTTAATTATTCAGAGAACTGTAATATTACGAATGTAATGGATTCTGTGTTGGAGGAAGAGAAAGCCCAGAAGCACGTAGTGATTCACACACATAGAGTACATAGAAGATCAAATACAAAACAAAGCATTTATTTATTTATTTATTTTTTAATTTTTATTTATTAATTTTATTACAATCAATACATAGCAATCAAGTTTTTACAAAAAAAGAATTATGCTAAGAACAAATCAATCCCCACCCTTGAGAGAGAGAGAGCAAGCCAAACGGTGTAAAATTTAAGGCTTGTAAAAATACCTAAATTAATAAATTCTCTGTGCTTTATAAACTTATTTTAAAATATTACTGATTAGATCCTGCCATGTTTTGAAAAAAGTCTGTACAGATCCTCTAACTGAGTATTTGATTTTTCCAATTTTAAATAATATAACACATCAGTTTCCCACTGACTTAAAAGAGGAGAGTTTGGGTTCTTCCAGTTTATCAGAATAAGTCTGCGTGCCAACAGTGTAGTGAATGCAATCACAATTTGTTTGTCTTTCTCCACTTTAAGACCCTCTGGAAGAACACCAAACACAGCTGTTAATGGGTTAGGAGGGATTGTGAGTCCAAGGCTGTCTGAGAGGTAATTAAAAATTTTTGTCCAGAATAATGTTAATTTGGTGCAGGCCCAGAACATGTGACCTAGTGAGGCTGGGGCTTGGTTGCAACGTTCGCAGGTTGGATCATGCCCTGGAAACATTTTGGAGAGTTTTAGTCGAGACAGATGTGCTCGATATATAATTTTGAGTTGTATAATTGTATGCTTTTGCGCATATGGAGCTTGAGTGAATTCTCTGTATTGCTACTTTCCACTCCTTTTCTGATATATTAATTGAGAGGTCATTTTCCCAGTGTCCTCTTGGATCTTTGAAAGGAAGGGATTGTAAAATGATTTTATATATTGTAGAGATGGAGTCTAATTCCTCAAAATTGAGCAATATTTTTTCCAGCGTGGATGAGGGTGCAAGAAGAGGAAAATCTGGAAGGTTCTGTTTAACAAAGTTCCTGATTTGAAGATAATGAAAGAAATTTGTAGCTGGAATGTTAAATTTGGAATGTAATTGTTCATAGGATGCAAAGACGTTGTCTATATAAAGATCTCTAAGCAAGTTAATTCCTAATTTTTTCCAGATATTAAAAACTGCATATGTTTGTGAAGATTGAAAGAGGTGGTTCTTTTGCAGGGGTGCCACAGAAAGAAGCTTCTCCGTCTTAAAATGCTTTCTACATTGGTTCCAGATTCTAAGTGAGTGGAGCACAATTGGGTTATTAGTGTATTGCCGATAGCGTGTGTTTATTGGAGCGCAGAGCAGGGAATACAAAGAAGTACTGCAGGATTTTACTTCTATTGCGGTCCAAGCCTGTGTATGTTCTTCTATTTGTGTCCAGGTTCTTATCGACTGTATATTTGCCACCCAGTAATAAAACTGGAAGTTAGGTAGAGCCATGCCACCTTCTGCCTTTTGTCTTTGTAGGGTCGCTCTTTTGATGCGTGGATGTTTAGAATTCCAAATAAATGAGGTTATTGTTGAATCTAATTGCTTAAAGAACGTTTTATTTGAATTTGGGTTTAAAAACCTCCAGGGATTTGATAAGTTGTGATCAGTTATAAACTTTGTAATTATCTTTGCGGTGTTAGTTGCCGTTCCCCCTGTGGAGGAAGTCTTATCTAAAAGTGGATTTAGAACACAATTAAAGTCCCCAGCCATTATAAGTTTATGAGTGTTCAGATTGGGAATGGATGCAAATAAATTTTGTATAAATTCCTTATCATCAACATTAGGTGCATAAACATTTATCAAAATCATTTTACAGTTAGATAAGTCTCCCATGACCATCACATATCTCCCTTCAGGATCCAATACTACATCTGATGCTACAAATGGTACTGTTCTATGTATGAGAATTCCCACCCCTCTAGTTTTCTTTGTAAAACTAGAATGGAACATTTGGCCAGTCCAGTCTTTTTGCAGCTGGAACTGAGCATTTAACGTGCTACTTTAGTTACGATGGGATTTGAGAAACTAGTAATTGAAACGATTTTAAGATGAAGTTTATGATGTTTTACTTTAATGACAAAATAAACTATGTTATTAAAGTGAAAATTTCGAGATTAAAGTTGACATTTCGTGTTTTTTTCCGCACTGCGTGCCTATTTTTTTTTTCTCTGTACCCTAATAAGCTTTCATATGACACTCAGATGGTATAATACGACTTGCCTTTTCATGGCGACTTTGATATCTGACAACTTCTTTTTTATTTCAGGCACTGTGCGACTTTGTGAACTTGAGCTTTCGAGTTTTTCCCACACTCTATGTCACTCGATCAATTTCCTTTTGTTGTTTATATCACTTTTTAGACCAACAAATAGTATGTTTTTCCTTGCCTCCACTTGGTATTCACTGAAATTCTTTTATTTTCCCCCATGCTTTTGCCATTGTCTTTACACAGAAGGCTGAGCTTGAGGGCTATTTATATTGATTTGCTTATTCAAAAAGGTGTAATTCTGTTAGGAGTTGGGGCGGGACAGCTGGCGCACGCACGTTACATTTTACGCTGACTAGGATTTATGTAGTGGGAGAACGTGGAAGTTGGCGTTCGCACAGATTTATGCATCTGGATTTTTTTGTGTGTACAAATATTTCCGCTTTTGTGCTTACACCATGTTATAGTGTGAATTCTACTCACTGAATTATGCATGAGGCCATAGGTCTTTGACTTAAAGTCACGTGGAACCACCTTTCTAATGAAGTAATCCCTGGCTATCCAAACCTAATCTGGTGCAGCGAACATGTCTGATTGCAAATTTCTCAATATTTGAGGCCTAAATTTCAGTATTTTAATTTGGATAAATAATAATGCATTCCCTACACATGTGAAGTGCTTTAAACAGTTTTTCCAATTATCAGGCAGACATTCTTAAAAAACTTTTTTGGCCATCCAACAAGGATTTCTGCATAGCATAAAGTAGTTACAACACCAATTACCTAACTGACAATAAGGTGTATGTGTAAATGCAGTACAAAAGTAAACACAATGATGCTACCGAGTTTTGGATACCAAATATGTAAGCATTGTAATATAACTATGCAATGAAAACACATAATGAATGCCTTATAGACATTTTCACTTAATAACAGGGCAAAAGTAATAATGAAATATCAAAAGCACAACACCATAAAACAGAAAGTGCATGAAATGCAATCCTATAAACACCTGTAGTATGACTCTGGTGCACTCTCCATTCTCTCAACAAGTTTCGCTATAATAATTCCAGTTCCAGTCCATCAGCACAAAGACAGTAATACTGACACAAATATACAACTTGGTTTTCCAGGGAAAGCATGTGCATCTTCCATGGATTATGGCAAATCCACATGAACTTTTGACACCTATTTTCTCTTGATTCATTAATTTTTGCACATTCCACAGCCTTGGGTCTAAAGACTATAAATATTGCAGAATTAAGACAGTTTTCTGATATGAACAACATGCAAATCTAAATTATTTATTTCAGTAAAATCTGTCACTCTAATGCTTTAATGTCATGGTGTAAAAATCATTCAATTTTTATTTTCTAGGTAATTCAAAACATAACGTTGACGATCATAACAAGAGCTAAATGTAGAAATAGTTGACGAACAATGAAACAGGTTTAATAATATTTTAGATATATTGCAGGACAAGGTTTTCCCAAAATTTGAAGTAGTAAGAAATTAAAGAAAACACCACTGGTAAATAATAAGTTAAAAAAAAGCTGCATAAGGCATTTAAGACTAATAACAGCAGGACATAACTACAGGGTGTCATAAAAGTGGAGATACAGGCTCTATGGTGGTGAGACAAGAAATCATACATCCACTGGGTCAACAGAAGCTATGCAGTTCCAGTAAAAATCAAAAAAACTCTAGTGTTCCTTTAGCCAAATAGCCATCTGAGGAATTTTAAGTGTTATTGAGTGAATGTGGTTACATCAGGATTGTCTAGAAGTATGTCTAGCTTGGTGCCCTGAATGCTGAAGAAATGTTGCCCTCAAATCCAAAATTGACTTTTAGGCTTAGACTCAGAGTGAATAATTATTGTTTTGTTCTTAGTGCTAATCAACATGTAACATATCGTGAGTGTCTAGCAAGGAGTTCACTTTGAAGCTGAAATTTAAAACTACACAACTGAATCTGGAATTGAAGGAGAGTTTGAAGTAAAATTTTGTTGGTGGAAGTATACAGAGAGAGAGGCAGATAGGATATGAGAAATGGAGTATTTAGAAGGTGAGTACATAGACAAGCCACCTTAATACATAGACTTATGAAGGCACAGATTGACAGATAGATGATTTATTGCTTTTGTACTTTGTATTTTCTATTATGTTTTCCTCTTTTATATGCTTTACTTTCATAACACCCAAACCATTTTTGTAACTGTCTGTTTCTTGGTAGTTATTCCACATGTGGAGAGATGCCACAAAAGCAGTCTCCTGTCCTAGCATCTATTGTAACATATAGATTATATTCACAAATCAGGTGCTTTAAAGGTTCCAAGGATAAGTGAAACTACAGTAGGAGGAAGGAACTTTATATAAACTTGGGAATGAACTACAGTACCTACCAATGTCAGAGATGTTTCAAGATTGGTCAAAGCATAAAGCTTATTGTTTTAGTGTATATTCATGATAGAGCTGCTGCTGTGACTCCTGAACCCTAGTGTAAAGGTATTATCCCCAGTGGTGGGCCCAGTGTCAAAATGTATTTTTTTATGACCCTTAACTGTAGTCACCTGGTTTTATTAATGGATAAATGTGCAGCGCCACAATATGCATATATATTTGTATACTTATATGGACGTATACACTTCATTATATTATTGTGTCTAGCACAGTGTGTATTGTGCTGTTTTGCACATAACAATATGTTTTTAAAATTATACTAAACTAATAAATTCAGTACATATTTTCTGCAAAATAAAAGGGCCTGCAGTAACATCATTTGGACATATTTTTAGTCACAAATGCACACTAATAATCTGTATGAAGTCACAGAGTAAATAAATAGTTACCTTGCAGTTATATCTACCCAAATCAATCTAATTTGTACCTCCTAAGTGGAAGGAAAGCTCAATCAATAATGCAAAAATATTTCAAAACAGTAGTTCCATATCAATGGTTTATAGGGATTATTCTAGAAATAGATTTTTATCTGTTCTGATTACAGTTTAATTAAACACATTACACTTACAGTATATAAGTTATTGCGGGATCAGTTCTTTTACTGAACTTCAAGAAATTGGAGAGTATAATATTACACATTACATACTGGCTACATAAAAATTAATTCTATATTATAACTGTAAATGTTACAAACAATACCAATATGTATAAAGCTACTTAACCTTGATTGACTCATGACTGAATGACAAGAAATTGTCTATAATTAATAAGCTAAGGAAAAATGTTTTTCATTAATGAATCAATCTTATGGGTGTGAGGCCTACACAACTCCAACCTCAATGAAAACAGCAATGATGAATCACATTTAATTGTTGAAATGGGTGATCTAAGTGCTGGTTTATGGTGATTACCGCAGTTTGTCAAACTACAAATCAGCAGCATTATGGTTCGAGTCCCATCAGTGTCTTTTTTGTTTTTTATCTTGATCTTAATTATGTTTTGCATACAAAAATATGTAGGCCTACAGGAGAATAATTATTAAAAAAAATAAAAACAAATATCAAAAACCAATTACTACAATAAAATTATTTCATCACATTATTCTAAAAATTTGAGAGAGTCATTCCATTCAGGCTTCTATTTGTTTGTTATGCATAAAGATTATATTACTTTTTTGTCTCAAAACATAACATCTTTTGATTTTCCATTTTCTTCTTTTGTAAGCTGTTGTTTAAACTAATTGCATTTCCAGTGTCCCTTGAGAAATCAGAACTGTCATTGTCTCCAGCTATGCATTAAGGCCGGTTTAAACTTCACGCTCAGTGAAGTGAACTACAGATTCCCAGCGTTCATTTGACGTGTCCTCTGAGCACATCCTCAGAAATTAACGCGAGTTGCAGTACCATCAAAAAATTGAGGGGAGCAGTGCGTTCAGTTTGGAACGTGACATCAGAGTCTCTGTTTATAATCAACATGGCTGAACACTTTGAGGAAGAGCTGATAGAGGAGGTTAGAAAATTTTGTCATCTTTACAATGTGACAACCCCTCTCCATAGTGAAAAACAAACATGTGAGAACAACTGGCATCAAATTGCCATGTCTTTGGAAGTGGATATGGAAACATACAAGATGAAGTGGAAGCAAATTCGAGACATATATGTTCGTGCAAAGTGGACAATGACTGGGAAAAGAAGTGGTAATTCGGCTGAGGCTGTGTCTTGTCCTGAGATTGTAAGGCATCTTGCATGGCTGCAGTATTTCATGAGCCATCGCACAACCAACACAAATTTCGATATTGTGGTAAGTGTTAAACATTATATTTAACATATAGTATATGTTATAGTATAGTATAGTATGCTATACTTTATGTTAATATAACACTTACCTAACATCACCTACTCACGGAACAATTTATTTTAACTCTGCTTTCTTCATGTATTATTACCCTAATCGTTTACCTTTTAGCAATGTATGAAAATATTTACACATAAGTTGTGTACAGGGGATCATCGGGTTACAACGTTGCAACATACAACGTTTCGAATTTACAACACTCATTCCCATAAAAACTTTAAAAAAAAATTGAGACATGAGTGTTTTAGATTACGCTGTTAGCATCGTACTTACAGACTTACGGGGGTGAACTAGTTTGGTTGCAGGTGGCAAAAGTACGCGGCATATGAGTGAGGGAGTTTGTGAACTACAGTAGTTTTGTTGCATGCTGTAAAAAGTGAAAGTGAAAGTATGCGGTGTATGAGTGAGGGAGTCGAGTTTACAATGCTCACTGCCATAAAAACTTAAAAAAATTGAGACATGAGTGTTTCGGCTTATGCCATTAGCCATTGGGCAAACTAGTTTGGTTATGCGCAGTGGAAGGATACGCAGTAACACAGCAAGGGAGTTGGCGAACTCGTTTGGTTGCACGAGGAGAAAGTGTTCTATTTGTGTTGCTTTGTTTAGCAACTTTTTGGTCCTTATCATGGCTCCGAAATGAAAGTCAGAGTCTTCAGATGGTAGTGTTTTCGAAGAAGAAGAAAGCCATCACAATGGAAGTGAAACTAGACATTGTAAAGAGATCAGAAGGAATAAAGCTAAGGAATTTATTTTTACACACATTTTTTGTGATTTTTTCTGTTACTACAGTACAGTGTACAGTACAGTATATTTATGTCCTTTTCCTTTTTCTGTGGCTTAGTTGTGTTTTTATGTTCTAGATTATAATTTTGCAAATGTGTTAGAATAGGTAAGTGACTTAGGCTAGGGTGTGTTTCGACTTACACCAAAATTCGGGTTACATCACTGTTGTAGGAACTGTGTTGTAACCTGAGGACCCCCTGTATATAGGCAGTGTGGTGCTGTGGTTTAGAAACTTCAGACTATGAGGTTGTGGGTTCAAATCTTACCACTGACATTGTGTGATCCAGATCAGGTCACTTTACCCAACTGCACTTCAACAGGAAAAACAAAAGAAATGTGTATTTTAAATGTGCTAGACAAATGAATAAATAAATAAATAAAGGTATATTGCCTCCAAATATTTTTTGTTCCCATGTTACAGTCAGTTCAGTTTGTTGATAGAAATAAATTACACTTTCATTGTGGTTACAGATAAGCAACCAGGAAATTCCCAGATCAAGTACAACACATCTGCATCCACCAACAACTGAGCTCCCTTAACTAGGTCCTTCTGAGTCCAGTCAGTCTTCAACAACTTCAGAACCATCAATGAAGAGAAAGTGAGACAATAAAGTCAACCCTGTTGATGCTGCTATTCTTCAGACTTTATCCCAACTATAAAAACCAAACTTGGACATCCTAAAACATGTACAAGCGCATTTTGTAATTATCTAGAACAGTTCATTTTGCAGCTTGCAGAACCAGATCTCAAGAAACTGGTGTGGACTGGGACCCGGACACAGGCAGACGGACATCTTATGTTCACCCAACACACTTTTATTTACAATATTTACAGGCCTTTTTGTGCACTCACACACCCCAGTGCATCCAGCACCGATTCCCCCAATGTCCAAGCCACACTCTTCTAGTGTCTTTCTCTTGGCCGCCTCCCGTCCTCTCTCCAGCTCTGTCCTCTTCCACCCGACATCCACTCCTGACTGGAGGGAGGCGGGCCCTTAAATGGGAACCCGGATGGGCTCCAGTTGCTTCCCGGCAATTAGTCCTAGCCACACCCCAGTGTGGGGGAAGTGCCGGCTGCACACCCGGAAGCCGTCCGGGTGTCTCCTGTCTTCTTCTCCCCAGCACTTCTTGGTGTGGCGGAAGTGCTGGGCTCCAGGGTTCCTCAGGCACCTGGGCGCCGCCTGGCGGTGGCCACGGGCCCCTACAGGGTTAGGCTTCCAAGCCCTCTACCCGTGGCCCCTAATACAACCAGGGCGATCGCCCCCTTGCGGTCTGGAGGAGGCACAAGCCCTCCTCTGGTCCTCCTGGGCTGGAGCCCGGCCGGGGACCACACTGGTAAAAGAGATAAAGCAACTCATGGTCTTGTGTGAGTAGCTTTACAAAACCACTAAAGTTTTGCACGTACAACCTTAATTGAAAGGTGCAAACTGTATATTCATTTCTATTTTTTGCAGATTGAGTTTTATATATTGATGTTTGCAGTAGTTTTCATTGTAATTGGAGGAAACTGAATATAATTTATTGTACTTTGACATTTATATTTAAAATAACTTTTCAATGTTTAAAGGTGGAAACTTTATACACATGTGAATTTATTCTTTGCACATACCGTTTACAGGTTGTAACATAAGACAAGACACGTTGTAAGTTTTGGGGTCTTCCGCCCCGTATACTGAAACAGAAAAAACCAGCAGTCAATCGCTTTTACAAACATCGAAAGCAAAAAGACAAAAAGGGGAGAAATGGACGGGCTTTTATGAGGGCGGACCGGAGATTGATGTGCAGGTGTTGGGCACTGGTGATGGAAACTGGGACTGATGTCATCAAGGGTCATCAGAGGGATTAATTAGACCCGGAAGCGCGTGCTTCGTATAGCCGTCATGGCATTTGCTTATGTCTCTGAGACCTCGGGCTTTCTGAAGAAGGAAAGAAAGAGAGGTTAGTACTCCGTCGTAGACCCCTCGCGGCACGTTTCCCGTAACAACCCAGGTCAATCCGCTGTTCCCCAAGCACTCGTGCGTGACAAGGTTTATGTTTGCAATAGTTTTCATTGCTGAAGGTGGAAATTGCATATACATTTGTGTTAATTTATTGGACCTTGACTTTTAATGGATTATGTTTAAATAAACACTATAAGTGTGCTGATTGTTTAAATATGTTTTTTGCACGTCAAACACATCTTTAAAAATATTACATGTTTATTTAAAATTTTACACATATAATAAAACAAATCTGTGTGAAAGAACATGGGTGGCATGGTGGAGCAGTGGTAGTGCTGCTGCTTCGCAGTAAGGAGACCCAGGTCCTCCCTGCATGGAGCTTGCATGTTCTCCCCGTGTCTGTGTGGGTTTCCTCCGGGTACTCCAGCAGACCTCCGTGACCCTGTAGTTAGGATATAGCGGGTTGGATGATGGATGTGTGAAAGATCTTACAGAACTGTTTAGCATTACTGCAAAAAAAAGTAAAGTATCTCTTCAAAAAGTGACAAATAAGTAACTTAAAAAAAATTGCAATCTCCTAAAATCTTGTTGAATATTTTAATTCTAAACCTTTGAGGAACAAATAATGACAAACAGCATAAACACAGTCTTAATTGATTGAGCCTCACTGGAGCACAGCATCCTGGAAGGACACTTTCCCTGCAACTGTCTTAAAATATCCCTTCAGACAGTCATGGACAAGAGTGCCAGTCCTTGTAGCCCGGCTGGCAGTGAGGCGTGCTGGATTTGTTAGATTGGAATCTCCCTCAACCATGCATCTCTAGTCTCTGAGGATGTCGCTGTCATCCACCAGATGTCTTGACACATATCATGTCCCATCAGGCTCCATACTATCACCAGCGCAGAGGTAGTTGTGTAGAGTAATGTATGCTTTGGTGTCTTGTCCTTTGTCAACTGAACACTCCATGCTCTTTCCAAAAATTCTCCACCTAGCAGGAAGAATTACAAAAGCATTTTCTACAACCCGTCTTGCTCTGAAGTGCTGATAATTGTAAATGCACTGCTCAGGAGTGGGCAATACAAGCGTTGCATATTCACCATCATAAAGGCCTCATATACCATCTCCAGTGTCTTTGTTGCCAACTTTTTTTCAACCTTTAAAGGTAATTTTTGTGATCAGAGTTAAGAAACTTTAATGTTTAGAGATATGGATAATGTTCAGTTTTATCAGATGCTCGCATGCCCAAATAGGGAAAGAGGTGATGAAGCTATCAGGTTCCAATCCAAGTTTAATTAAACTTTATATCAACAACAGTCCAAAGCCACCTACAATGAATTTATTTCCTAGTTTGGCTGCTGAAGTAGTGGCTACAATGTGAAAGAAACACATGAAAAACCATAAGCGGGGAAAAGTAACAGTACTATATACAGACTTCTTCCAAAATATGAACAAACACTTTATGAAAATCATATATAAGAAGAACATCTTTTAATACTATTTCTCATTTTATGAAGGACAATGAAGCTAAATTTCAGTGGTTATGAAGACTGAGTCTAGGACAATTTTCAAACATATGCTACTAGCAGTAACACAAAATCATCTTTGTGGAACTGAGTACTGCTGGTTGTTTGGGTTTAGATTGATGTCAGTTTTTGTGTAATCACAGTCTCTGTTATTCTGACAGTTAATTCTGCATTCACAGACTGTTTCCATGACAGCTTTTCAAACTGTATTCATGTGCTATGGCTCATTCAGCTTGTCATGTGTGATGATTCACAATTATGATATCCAAAGATTATGAAATTGTTGGAAAAAATCAAGTAAGATCAAAAAAGAATTGCTTATTGGGAATACAATCATAATTTTTGGAAAAAGTATGCACATGTAGGGTAGTTACAAGATATTTAAACAAATTAATGTTATAATATTATAATCAACACATATTCAAACTGCTTGAACTACTTTTAAGGTACGTAATTGATTTACAGTAGGTAATATGATAAGGTGACTTGAGAGCTTAATTAGGCAGTGAAAAAATGTCACAGATTCAGATTTCTTTTGTCAATTCAGGACTTAAGATATATTAAGGATATCTACGGTAAATTATTATATCAATATTGTGACTCTTCATTATGAGTTGCTTCTTTTGTAGAAAAATATGTGAACAGGTTGGTGATCTTAGTTATTGTTTTTAAAAAAATATTTGTCTGGCCCTGAAGATTTAAGTACATTCTCCACAGCATCAAATAAAGTAGACTTGATTATCAATATCGGGCCACTTTTTTTTTTTTTTAATTTATTTTTTTATTAATTTTATTACAATCAATACATAGCAATCAAGTTTTACAAAAAAAAAGAATTATGCTAAGAACAGATCGATCCCCACCCTTGAGAGAGAGAGCAAGCCAAACGGTGTAAAATTTAAGGCTTTTAAAAATACCTAAATCAACAAATTCTCTGTGCTTTATAAAATCATTTCAAAATATTACTGATTAGATCCTGCCATGTTTTGAAAAAGTCTGCACAGATCCTCTAACTGAGTATTTGATTTTTCCAATTTTAAATAATATAACACATCAGTTTCCCACTGACTTAAAAGAGGAGAGTTTGGGTTCTTCCAGTTTATCAGAATAAGTCTGCGTGCCAACAGTGTAGTGAATGCAATCACAGTTTGTTTGTCTTTCTCCACTTTAAGACCCTCTGGAAGAACCCCAAACACAGCTGTTAATGGGTTAGGAGGGATTGTGAGTCCAAGACTGTCTGAGAGGTAATTAAAAATTTTTGTCCAGAATAATGTTAATTTGGAGCAGGCCCAGAACATGTGACCTAGTGAGGCTGGGGCTTGGTTGCAACGTTCGCAGGTTGGATCATGCCCTGGAAACATTTTGGAGAGTTTTAGTCGAGACAGATGTGCTCGATATATAATTTTGAGTTGTATAATTGTATGCTTTGCATATGGAGCTTGAGTGAATTCTCTGCATTGCTACTTTCCACTCCTTTTCTGATATATTAATTGAGAGGTCATTTTCCCAGTGTCCTCTTGGATCTTTGAAAGGAAGGGATTGTAAAAGGATTTTATATATTGTAGAGATGGAGTCTAACTCCTTGAAATTGAGCAATAATTTTTCCAGCGTGGATGAGGGTGCAAGATGAGGAAAATCTGGAAGGTTCTGTTTAACAAAGTTCCTGATTTGAAGATAGTGAAAGAAATTTGTAGCTGGAATGTTAAATTTGGAATGTAATTGTTCATAGGATGCAAAGACGTTGTCTATATAAAGATCTCTAAGCAAGTTAATTCCAAATTTTTCCAGATATTAAAACTGCATATGTTTGTGAGGGTTGAAAGAGGTGGTTCTTTTGCAGGGTGCCACAGAAAGAAGCTTCTCCGTCTTAAAATGCTTTCTACATTGGTTCCAGATTCTAAGTGAGTGGAGCACAATTGGGTTATTAGTGTATTGCCGATAACGTGTGTTTATTGGAGCACAAAGCAAGGAATACAAAGAAGTACTGCAGGATTTTACTTCTATTGCGGTCCATGCCTGTGTATGTTCTTCATTTGTGTCCAGGTTCTTATCGACTGTATATTTGCGCCAGTAATAAAACTGGAAGTTAGGTAGAGCCATGCCGCCTTCTGCCTTTTGTCTTTGTAGGGTCGCTCTTTTGATGCGTGGATGTTTAGAATTCCAAATAAATGAGGTTATTGTTG
This sequence comes from Polypterus senegalus, assembly GCF_016835505.1. Lineage (NCBI taxonomy): Eukaryota > Metazoa > Chordata > Cladistia > Polypteriformes > Polypteridae > Polypterus > Polypterus senegalus. The sequence goes on from NC_053160.1 coordinate 133,850,514, forward strand.
AATCTAATTGCTTAAAGAACGATTTATTAATGTATATTGGTATGTTTTGAAATAAAAAGGAGCTTAGGAAGAATATTCATCTTAACAGTGTTAATTCTTCCAGCTAGTGTGAGATGAAGGGTTGACCATCTATGCAAGTCTTGTTTAATTTTTTCCATACAGACATAAAATTTTTTGATAAAGAGCTTTATGTTTACTTGTGATGTTTACCCGAGGTATTTAAACTGTTCTGCAATGATAAAAGGAAGGGTGTCTAATCTAATATTATATGCTTGCGAATTCACCGGAAAGAGTACACTTTTATTCAGATTAATTCTGAGACCAGAGAGCTTTTGAAATTCTGTGAGTGCTGCTAAGACTGCAGGCACAGAATTTTCTGGGTCCGATATATACAGTACCATGTCATCTGCATATAATGAGATTTTCTGTTCCAGTCCTTCTCTGCTAATCCCCTTTATCTGATCAGTATTTCGACAATGTATTGCCAGTGGTTCAATGGCAATTGCAAACAGCAGTGGTGACAAAGGGCATCCTTGTCTTGTGCCACGTTCTAGTTTAAAGTAGTCTGAGCAAATGTTATTGATGCAAACTGAAGCTTCTGGGTTAGTATACAGTAATTTAATCCATGCACAAATGTTGGGCCAAACCCAAACTTCTCCAAAATAGTAGAAAGGTATTTCCATTCAATCATGTCGAATGCTTTTTCTGCATCCAATGATAATAATATTTCTGGGGTGTTTGATTTAGTTGGTGAGTATATTACATTAAACAGGCGTCAAGATTTGAAGATAAGTGTCGGCCCCTAATAAATCCAGTTTGGTCTTGTGATATTACGAGGGAGCACTTTCTCCATCCTTCTAGCTATGATTTTAGAGAGTATTTTAACGTCGTTATTCAGAAGTGAAATTGGTCTGTATGATGCACATTGTAATAAGTCCTTATTTTGTTTTGGAAAGACAGTGATTAGTGCTTGGCGAAAGGTTTGTGGAAGAGATTGGTTATCTCTGGCTTCTGTAAATGTTGCTAATAGGAGGGAGCTAGCTGAGCGGAGAATTTCTTGTAAAACTCTGCAGGGGAGCCATCAGGGCCTGCTGCTTTTCCACCTTGGAGTGACTTTATAGCATCCAGTAATTCTGATAATGACAGAGGTTTATCGAGCTCCTCCACACTAATAGCGTCAATTTGTGGTATCTGTAATTTATCCAGAAATGCATTAGATTGTATATTGTCTTCTTTAAACTCAGTAGTATATAGGGATTTATAGTAGTCTCTAAAAGTGTACATTATATTTTTGTGTTCGATGATTTTATCTCCATTCGTGTTAGTAATTACGAGATTGCGTTGCACTTCTTGCTTGTGAATTTGTTGCGCTAAAAGCTTATTAGCTTTCTCTCCATGTTCATAATAATGATGTCTGGATTTGTAAATTAGTTGTTCGGTTTCTTTAGTTGTCAAGAGGTTTAATTCTGAATGTAGAGCCTGCCTCCTCTTATGTAGAGTCTCGCTTGGTAGTCTGGCATGTTCTTCATCTATTTTAGTAATTTCGCTTTTATCTCTGCTACTTTCTTCGCTCGGATTTATTTCTGTGGGAAAGATATGAGATAATCTGTCCTCTTAAGAAGGCCTTAAGAGTTTCCCAGAGTATTCCTGCAGAGATCTCAGGGGATGTATTTGTCTCTAGAAAGAATTCAATTTGTTTGGATATAAATTCAGTACAATTCTCGTCAGCTAATAGAAGCGGATTGAGACGCCATCTGGGGTGAGTGTATGGGGCTTAGTAATTTCAGCTCCAAGATCATCGGAGCATGGTCTGAAATAACAATAGCATCGTATTTACAAGATTTAATCTTAGGCAAGAAGTTATTATCTATAAAGAAGTAATCAATCCTTGAGTAGCAATGATGTACTGGTGAGTAGAAAGAATATGTTCTTGAATTTGGGTTTAAAAACCTCCAGGGATCTGATAAGTTGTGATCAGTTAAAAACTTTGTAATTATCTTTGCGGTGTTAGTTGCCGTTCCCCCTGTGGAGGAAGTCTTATCTAAAAGTGGATTTAGAACACAATTAAAGTCCCCAGCCATTATAAGTTTATGAGTGTTCAGATTGGGAATGGATGCAAATAAATTTTGTATAAATTCCTTATCATCAACATTAGGTGCATAAACATTTATCAAAATCATTTTACAGTTAGATAAGTCTCCCATGACCATCACATATCTCCCTTCAGGATCCAATACTACATCTGATGCTACAAATGGTACTGTTCTATGTATGAGAATTCCCACCCCTCTAGTTTTCTTTGTAAAACTAGAATGGAACATTTGGCCAGACCAGTCTTTTTGCAGCCGGAACTGATCCTTACTTAGTAAGTGGGTTTCCTGTAAAAATACTATTTTAGCATTTAGACCTGTTAGGTGAGAAAGTACTTTCTTTCTCTTTAATTCGTGATTCAGGCCTTTAACATTCCAGCTTACGAAGTTAACTGTCCCATCATGGAGACACTGATTCTGAGTTTTTGGTGTCATATTATAGTCTTAACTGGAAGTGAAATAGTTTAGGTCTTAATTTCCTATTCCCCCAAGAGTTGTTGCCATGCAGCTTATTATTACATTGATAGTTATAATTATAAAGATTGAGATGATAGATTAGATATAGATCGGGCCACTTTTAAGGTCAGTTTCTTGTTAAAATCAATCTTCAAATATTTGATATATTTGTAAAATTCATTTACATCTGGATTGTTGTGATTCCAGGTTTTGGAAATGTATAAAAGGCATTTTTGAACATTTTGAATTTTTGTTTTCATTTTGTTTATGTGATTATATTTTTTTATTGTGATTCTGTTTATGTCTCCAGGCTGTCATTTTGTATTTATTTACAAGTGGTCCCAGCCTAGGTTTGTCAACTTTCCTAAACAAAAATAAGGGATGACCCAAGGCAGTGACAGGGGTGGGTAGATTTGTGAGGGTGAGTGCTTGAAATGGAGGTTTAAAGAGTACTGTTGACATCTGGGGATGGTAGGCTCCCTTGGAGTTTTGGCATTGCATAAAATATGGAGCAACCAGCACTCATATCTGTTTTAATTCCATAGAAAAAGAATGGTTGACAACCATACCACAACCATGTTGTTGATAATAACACGCTCCCGTTATTATCATGTGATGGGTAGAGGTTGATGCAGTGATATTTAAAATGGTATGAAATTATGAGATTAGAATATTTTTCTGGGACATCACTACAGTCTACTTGGGACATGTAACACATAAAACATTTTTTGGTGGAGTATTCCTTTAATTCAGTAATCTTTTCTGTCTAAAACGTGTACCTTAGTGTTGATAAAGGAATGTTGATTGTCATTTAGTAGTAAATATCCTATAGTGTCTTGAACCCTCCTGTTCTGCACCATGATTTCTTGTGGTTATTATGTGTTTCCAAATATACAGATCTTTGCACTGCACTTGATTGTGTACCCAATGTTGTTTTGCTTACATTTGGGTGTTGGGTCTTTTGGGTGTGCCAGGTTTTGCCTAGATGTGTTGCTTGGCTTGTTGCTCCCCAGTGTTTCAGGTACAGCAGCTGCATAAAGGAGTTCTGTGTTATTTCGTCTGACTTGGTTCTCTCTTCTACTTGTTGGTTTGGTGTTCCTACAGGACTTTTTTGCTGTTTTAATGAAAGTCCAGTGATGGTAGCCACAGGCTTTGAAAGCCTATCAGATCTGTTTGTATTCTTTGCCCTTAGACTAATTGCTGGAGGTGTACATGTCCATCAGCCCTTGGACTGTATTTTGGTGGGTTGTGGGAATCAAACAAATGATTCTGATCAATGAGTGGGTTTCATACAGGTTAGGGTAACCAGAGGCTCCGATCTACCTCATCAAGAGTGAGGGGGTGCTTGGGTGGGTCCTGTCAACTAGTGGATTGTCAAGGATCGAGGCTGTCATGAAAAATCCTAAAATACTAGTGCCCATAGAATGGTTTACTTCATTGACTACTTTTAAAACCTACACTAATAATGTGATTCTATTTTAACTTATTTCTAGTTTTAAAACACTTTTTAGAAAATGAAGTACTCTACACTTATGTGCTACCATAGTTGTTTCCATGATTGCCTATTAAAATACCTTGACTCATATGCAGACAAAGATTCAAAATGAGCTCATATATACAGTTATTCATAAACTAAACTATGGGTGTATTAGGCATTATCATTCTGGATGGTTCTTCACTCACTTCTTGCAAATAATTACTTTAGTTGCGACCCCTGCCTTCATCTCATTTTATTACTTTTTTCTTCTTCTAATCCTGCCATTTTTCTCCAGCTTTAGCTTCATTTCTAATATTAAACCGAACATTACATTTCCGGGTACTCAGTTGGTGCTCTATTATTATCACATACTCACAGCTTCTTCTGTAAGTCATTTAATTCACATTTCTATTATTCATAATAACACTCTCTTAGCAGGCAACAAGTGAAAATGATCATGAGGCGCAGGATTTGTACTTAAATTATCCTAGAATAACATAATAAATATATATATTTTAATGTGAAATGGCATAGTAGTAGACTATGTCAATGAAGAACTATTCAAATTATGGACTTTATTAGTTGTCCAGATTGTGTTACTGTTCAACATACATTTAACATAATGTTTACACATGTAATGGATTTTTTTTTTGTAGTTACCATTCCTTTTTTCAGATTATTTAGTTTTAATATAAGTTTATATTGTAGCATCCACTCAAAAAGACAGAACTGTAGGAAAAAGCTGTTTTTCTGGAAACTGGCTTCTTTTCTTACAGTCTTTACTGCTATATAAAATAAGTGAAATGAGATTTGATTCGGTGAAGCCATTTAGCTGATCCTTTCAGTCTAAAGGGAGCAAATTTCAATTTATTTTCAAAAACAAATCCTTGTACTCTCTTCAACCTTACAGAAAGGGTTGAAAACCTTTATGTTCAGTAAAAGCAAATATTAGTAATTGTAGGAAATGTGATTTAAAAAGAGTCAGGAACCACTGCACCTGCACAAATTATGTTGAATTTTACCAGTAAGGGAGGGGAAATATTGCATACCACTTTAAATATGGGTGTGTATTCATGGCACATAACGATATATATAACGATGTAATAATTTTTCCTTTTGTTTAATATGAATGTAATCCACATTGCTTTGTTTTTTGTGTTGCTGATTTTCTTACCTAAAATTTCCCATCCATTCCCTTTTATGTATTGTATAGGAAAATATACATGTTCTTTGTTGAGGTTTATTATTTGGCTGAAATTCCTCTTTTTGTGTCTTTGGAAAAACAGGTAGAGGCAATGGCAAGATGTAAGGATAGAATTATTTCCTTACAAAAGTAACTTTAAACTTTTGCAACGAAGAGTAAAAACCGGAGTGTTTAATTTGAAAAGCCTCAATTTCAAGAAGATAAAAATGTAACTGGAAGTGGCATAAACGCCAAGAGGTCTATACTGTTGCCTCACAGAGCTAGACATCTGGATTTGCTTACTGATTGGACATTATTTGAGTAAAGACTTCATGATCACCTGATTAGTTATCTTTGGGAACATTTCACATACTAGTGAAAATATTGGTCAGCTTAACTGGTGACTCAAAGATTCTGTAGTGTGAGTGAGTGTTTAAGTAAGTGTGTCCTGTGAACGCTGTCGCAGTGTTCATGGTTGGAACATGCTAAGAGAATGTCTTCTAGCCTCCACCTGCCCTATGATGGGGTTAGTATTGCGGTGACTTTAATATTTTATTATATGCAGAATTCATTTATGTGCTTGTTTGTTGATTGTGATTTTATTTTATGAGTGTTATAGAGGCATCATCACTGCAATGGCTACATAGGTCAGCATTACAGGCATCCATGTTATCTAAGTTTGGAACTTTAATAAGGACAAAATGAGTCACCAAAAGGAAACTGGAAAAAGTTGTCGAAAAAGACAGAAGTCCAAAACAGAACTGATAAACAGGTTGAAAGCTGTTCTATAAATATGGCTGAATGGAAGAAGAGGTGGAGTCAGGGAAGTCGGAATAGAAACTGATGTGGCAGGAAGATGGGTTCTGGGTACTGGATATGATGTCTTCAGAGGGTGCCAGAAGTGACGTGGTGGTAATGTCACTAAGTGACAGGGGCTTCAGCTGGTTTGCAGAGGAACAAAAGGAAAAAGGATCAGGTGACAGCGTTTGACTGGTTTGACTGGGAAATAACACCATTTGAGGATGTAAAACCATCTTCCATGCACAAGTGTGTAACAGAATGTAAACATATGGGCTTGGGAAAATACTTTGAAAAACTGTCAGTAGTCAACTGAGTTTGTCACAGCATCTACAAAAATAAGCTAAAACTATGTTATGCAAAGTAGAAGATATACTGTACATCATTCAGCATCCAGAAATGCAGGCCACTTTTTTGGGCTAAAGTTCCTTTTAGATTGATTGATGTCATGTGCAAATATGTGCTTGTTTTTGACCAAAAAGGACGATGATTATCTTTTGTTACCAGCATCATGTTTAAATGTCAGTTCCTGTCATGGTGTGTGGGTTTGTTAGTACCCATGGCATGGTAAATGTGCGCATCTGTGAAGGCACCATCCACCTTAATAAAAGGATAAGTGTCTGAGTGTTTGTCTGTGTGCCCAGTTTAGCTTAGTGGCGGTCCTAAATCTTACAAAACGCTGTTTCCAATCCGGCCACTCTCCTGGCTTGTCGAAGGAGAAGTTTGTTGGAGGATTAAACTTTACCTTAACTATCTTTTTTCACCATGTGAAATTACCGTGGAGACTTCGATGAACTTCAAAAACCTTTTAATAGCAAACTGCAACACATTACAGCACATACACTTGACTGTGAACCAAAGGCAACGTAACAACATGTGCTTCCCTTTTTATACTTGCCCCACCTTCAGTCCATCCTTTAATCACTTCCCGAAGTTGCCATAAAACACTTGGTGAATACACTGTGTTCCTTTTAATTGCTATATATGACAATGAGGAGGCCTGAAAGATTCCAAAGAACTTAGAAAACAAAGAAACAAGTCTGTCTTCATTAAAATGTTATAGATGAGTTATTTTTTTTAGATCATTGTCAAAGAATATGAAATGATTAATGCTGATTGGTTAAATATAATGATTGTCCAGGAATGACAAGTTCCAGGAACAGCAGTGTTCTGTAATGTAAAAGTGTTCAAGAAATATACTTTACCCTCTAAGATTCTTTTTATATGGGTAGAGAAGTTAATATCTATATAAGTAAATTATTAGCCTTGATTTACATATACACCTCTCATTACTTACCTATTTAACATTCACTCATCTCTTGTGGTTCAAACATAATGGTAGCCAAGGGCCAATCACTACCTATGTGGATTAGAAATCAAATACAAAGCAACTTCAGAATACTTTAGCAAGAGCCAGGGGCCTTTGTTGCCCCGTGGTCACTTCCCCTGAAAGGACTACAACACAGGATATCCTAGGAAGACAAAGAGCTGATTCTGTACACCTACTAGGACTTTGCAGATAAACTAAGTTTGAAAAAGCTGCACAAATCAAATATACTGCGGCAATATGGCCAAGGCTGGTATACTCATCTTTAAAACCTTAGCAGGGTCTAAAGGCTGACAACATTGTTGTTACCCCTAATAGGGCTACACAAATTAAAAGGAATAATATGTCCAAGGCTGGAAAACTCAGCTTCAATACCTTAACAGGGGCCAGAGGCTGGCTGCCTCATTGTTACCCCAGAAGGGACTGCACAATTCCAACAGAATGTGAACAGCTCACAAGTGAATAAACATGTCAGGCATACTCCAACAAACGCCAGGTCATTACCTTTGAAAGAGCTAAACAAATAACAAATCATTTGAATAAGCAAACAGGGGCAAATAATATCAAAAAGCAAAGCAAGTCTCAGTGAGGTAATATACCATCTCTAATTTACCTCTCTCTCATACTAAAGCTGCATTCTTATGCATTAAATTAGAAGCTGCATGTCATCTGCCTCATGTCTGTATCTCTTAATAGCTGTATAGCATCTCGCACAATAGCTGTATTTTCTTTTTTATTGTGGCTTGAAGGCTACTTTTAGTATATGATTTTAGTAAAAATTGGGAGGACTGAGAAGTTACCCTTTGTCTTTGCCACCAGTCAATCTGAAGTTATTTTAATTATGAGGCAAAAGTTAAACAACAAAGTCAGCAATACCCCCATTTAACATCTTCTTACAGGCATATACAAACTGGTTATTTTATCTGAGCTTAAACATCCTAATAGATAATATAATTTCTTCCTAACGTTTGCTTTACATTTACATATAATTCCTTGGTATTTTCATCTCATTTGCATATGCCAGAATTTACCACTTTATTTAAAGATACTATATCATTTATCCTCATCATAGTTTGCTTTCAGGAGCGATATATTCATGCTAATCCGAGACAGAAGCTGTGGGCCGAGGGGAAAGGGAAGAGTGACATCAGGAGTAGGGAGCCAGGCAGGGCCCTCCTTGCTGTCCTGTTTCACTTCTACGTGGGTGAAGCTATGGGGGATGGCTAGTATTTAATAAAATAAAAAAACTCAAATTTTTTGTCTCCATTACAAATGTAACAGAGAACATCAGGCTGACCCTCTTTCTGTAAAAGCCTATCTTAATCCCTTGCCTTCTTTCTAGAATTCTTACAGTCACGTCTTTTTCTGCTTCATTATCTAATGTCTTATTTTAGTCTAATAGAACATGTTGGTTTACAACCTCTACAGGTGCCTGTGAATAAAGCTATTCATGTGTTATATCTCTACCAACTGCATGTGGTCTTCGGGACAAAAACCAACCCGAAGACTCCCTAGCAGTTTTACTATATTGGTAAACCTGCAGAGGCGTCAGGTAAGTGGTTTGGGACAGGTCGTTTCTTGTCCAAGATGGATGTGTAGTTGAGTACAGCTGTGGCACAAATTGAGCGGAACTGGCTGGAACCTGTCTGAGGCAAATGTATGGTAGCTTATTGTGTAAATGTACAATATGCATGTACAACAAAGCTGAGTTTGTCTGCTAGGGTTGAATAAGAAGTGAGGTGCATGCAAGCGCCGAAATAATGTTAAAGTGCATGCATGCACCATCTCACCAAGTGCATGTCATACTTGTGTAAGCTTCTGCACCTTCTGCAGAATTCATACCAACTACCATAGCTGTGGCTGAGCGTGACCAGAGTGGACTGCTCCATACATACAGTTACACACACACACACACAGGTCTTTCATTTATATATTTCTAATTGCCTTGGAGTCGTATAATTATCAATTGTTAAAAAGCTCACAGCAAAATCCTTAGGACCAAAATTTACAATCTGGTACATTAATGAATGATCCAGTCTAACATAATCATCTTTGCCACAGTAAATTTGTTATCAAGGGGCCCACTGGTTAGATTCTGTTAAACTGATAATTTCATTAGATCAATCAGTATATTTGGAAAACAATATACCATATTCATAAAAATGACGAAAATAGCATTAAGCACCAACCTTTTACAAAAATAGGTTAAATGCCTATAGTGATGTTCAGAATTTTTTTTCTAATAAATGATAAAGTATAGTTAAATATAATCATCCTCATAATATTTTGTTATAAGTCAGTATTAATAAACCTGATTATTTATATTTACTGCAATTATAAATTGCATTATCTGTACTATTGCAAGCTATTTATTTTGCTTTTTGTTAACAGCAATTCAAATTTACATGAAAGTTTATATCACAGTATCTTGCAGTTTCTGAGAATACTTTTTATATTGTAGAAATACTTAAAGTGGTAAACAGTACTTTATGCTAAAAACATATAACGGTGTGGATTGGTTGACCACCTTGCTGGAGTGGTTGGGGTTAGCTTTCCTGGAAAGAGCCCAAATAATGCAGGGATTGCGGAGGGCAGCCTGCAAAGGCAATAAATTTCAACGGTTTGGTGGGTGGCAGCATACCTCTGGAATGCTTCAGTTTAGGCTGTTACAAGGCTGCATGGGAAATGTAGTCTGAACAGGCAGCAATGGCAAGGACCTCGAAATCATCTTGGTGAGAACTCCCTGGGATGTGAGTTTCCTGTCGTCATGAGAATATGTTTAATCTGCTTGTGCTTTTAGGGTACATGTGGAAGTAATCCTAGGTCTGACTTTAAAAACAAGTCTGTCGTCATCAACCAGTGAAACTGGAGTCAGGAGTCAAGTAGAGACAAAAGCTCACCCAGGGGGAAAAAGAGTGTCTTACGTAAATTAAATATTTGTGTGGGTGAGAAATTTAAAGATAAAATGTTGTTTTTCTGTCTGAGGCATAATGTCTTCAACTGTGTCCTGGATCAGCAGTGTGAGAAAGTCCTGGTGCCGCCACAATGTATTCATTTTACTAGACTGAGTCAATAAGCTGGCCTAAAACATTTATATTTTTGTACTGTAAACCAGTGTGTTTCATTTGAATTTAGGCTTTCACAGATATTAATAACTTCCTACCAAATCTAAACACAGTCCACAATTACATGTCAGTCATAACTATAACATAGTCAAAACAGAAGCTGTATAATATAAGGATAATCTGCAGCAAACTGGACACGATAAGGCTGTAATTCTCTCAAGGGTGTCTAGTGACAAATTAATCTTGAGAGCACTATGGCGAGCGATTTATCAATGTCACTGGAAACCTGAAAGAGAATAACTGCCTTATATGAACATATTATTGATTATAATACACAGAAACTGCTTCAAACCTGAATAAATGATAAGCTTCTGTATATACTGTGTAGTCCTCTACTAGAAGAGTACAAACACCCATTTTGTACAGATAAACATCATCCAAACAGTCCTTCAACCTACATTTTCTAGTACAGGATCAAACAGCTGGAGTATTAAATTAAATTTTGCAGAATTACAATAAATACATTATTTTGTCATGGAGGAAAATGTGCTGAGGGGCTTTTCATTCCACAAAGAGACCACTGTAAAGTAAATTATGTTATCAGCCATAAGTTAATATAATTCTGCTATCCACACTTGCATACACATCACTTTTCCTAGGTGGAAAGTTATTTTAGACCATTAAAAAATGTCAGAAATTACACCAGTTAAAAATAAAAATAATGCAGGTGTTCCCATGTTTAGATACGTAGGAAACAAACAATAAGAACTACTTTTCAACCAGATATCAGTATAGTATATTATCTGTTGTAAACACTTCAGGGTGGTGTTAAGCTAAAATATATAAAACATGTGTTTCATTGACAATAATAAGCAATAGAAGGAAGGGAAGCAATAGAAGTGCCATAAGTATGTCTGTCAGTTGAAAAGCCTTGTTTATTTATACAACTTAACAACCAAAACTCACCCTTCTTCAGCACACCTTCTGCACTTTTCTCATTCTGGTCTTTCTTTCCTCTCACCTTCAGACCTTTGTCCAGCACTCCTTCCATTTAAAAGGATGTCCAAAATCTGTCCTAGAAACAATGCAAGAAGACCACCTAGAATGAATGGCAATTCATTACATGTCACACTCACATAAATACCCAGTAACTTACCAAAGCCAGGTTAGACTTGCCAAATCTATTACCTTTAAATTTCACGTAGCGAAAGAAATAAAAACAAATGTCCACAGGTGACAATTCAAGTTGGAGCCAAATTGGATCTAAAGCCAATCAGCCTAGCAGTTCTCATGTGTTTGTAGTTCTACGGAACAACTGGGTCTTAGGAATGCAGTATCATCTGGAGCTGTTTGAGTATCGTTTAAACATCTCCTGTGCCTAGCCTTGGGAGTACTTCCAAGGATTGCGGTAATCTCTGGGTAGGGTGTTAAGGCCTCTCCCTACCTGTGGTCTAATGAGTTTGAGATGTTGGTGAGAGTTTGGTTAGAGTAGAAAGATAGTAAGACATAGAGAGATGAAGAGAGCTGAATGTAAGAATATTTCGGTTTTGTGCAGATAGTAAATGTCACCACATCAAGATCCAGACCTGGTATAACTAGATTTAATGAGGCAGCATTTTTTCTATTTATCTGATTGCTCTTCTATTTATCAACATTTGCTTTTATAGATAGTAAGCCACAATTCTGAATATACTTTGGGACTGTTAAAAGTTTTTGTCCTAAGTTAGAATGGCACACTCTTTGTGGAGCATTTGCACTTTCAGCATGGTTAACCTGTCTAAAACATTTATATCTTTATAAGGCAAAATGAACAGGCCTTGTGTCAAGTTAGACTGATTAGCCTGGCATATATGTAGTTACATGTGAGCCCTATGATTACAATCCAGCATTTTGCCTGATACAATCCTGAACTAAATAATGTGTGTTCAAAAATGGATAGATGACTGTTCTGTAAAAGCAAAGTAAAGAAATTTACCTGAAAGCAATGCAGTAAAATTGTTGTGTTTGCTGTGAATTAGTTACTTCATGTACAAATAATCAAAAATTACTTTTCCTTTGCAAATGATTCTAACCTTAAGGATATACCCCATGATAACAGGGCCGTCCCCAGGTCACTTCCCTTTTATCAAACACCGGAACACCAATGTCTCTATTCAGTAATTCTCAAAATGCACATATCTGATGGCATTTATTTATTAGGAATCATATTTAGACAAAGTGTGTTAAATTCTTGGGTGCTTGCTCTTAAAGTTCTTTTTGTTTTTAAATACTTCTTTTTCCTCATGTTCTCTGACATTCCACATTTTGAACTCTTTAAGATTTAACCTGCAACAATTTACGTTACTCTTGTGTATTCATTTATTGCAATTTGGTGTACAGAATACTGCCTATTTTGACACTACCCGACTTTTATTAGAGCTGTCTTTCTGCTACATTTGGTTCCTTATTAAGCAACACCACATTAAGCTATCTTTTTTCAAACATCCATAAGTCCTGACACCCACGCAGACTCGGATGACAGCACCTCGTGGGTGTTATTTTGTAGATGAAGATCTTATACATCTTGCCAAAGGCTGTATTCATCCTGACTGCAGCACTGCAGATAGTGACTTAATGTTTGTACTTACAAATAGATCTGAGTCAATTAATACACTTCAATTTGGAACAGAAGTAAAAAAGTTCACATATACATTTTCAACTCATTTAATCATACAAGTAGTTAAAGTTTTAACAGAACAAAATTGAGAGTCATACCAAAAGTAATGAGTATGTTTAATAAGGATATGAATAAGAAATATATTTACCCATCTTATCTGATGTATTTTTGCAAATATTCTAGAAACCCAACGATCCACTTACTGCAGTACTCCATTTTAGCCATTAAGTCAGCCACATGGTTCACCATTCGGTATCCACTGCCATTTCTCTGAATGTCATGAATCAATTCTCTTTAACTCATCGCTTGTTTTTTTTCCTTTCTTGGTCTTTGTAGAGGCTGTTTGGAAGCAACCACCATATTTCAGACTTTAAACTGCTTTACGTAACATCTGATACTGCTAGCTCACATTCAGATATACGTATACACAAGCCAAAGCGAGGTTATGTGGGAATGACAGCTATGCAGATTATCTCCTTTCCAAAAAACTCAATCTTGTTGAAACATTGCCAGTTACGTAATTGTTTATTGTAGTGTAAAACAATAAATTAAACTATTAATTATGATGTCTTAATATTTTCAGGCATTTCTTGGTAATTACTATATTCTTATTTCTTATGGTACAACTGTTGCCTAAGTAGTTAGAGCAGAAAAAATTAAACAAAGTAAGTTGTGTCTATGACTTTCATAATAGACATAGATAGATAGATAGATAGATAGAAACTTTATTAATCCCCAAGGGGAAATTCACATACTCCAGCAGCAGCATACTGGTAAAAACAACATAATTAAAGATTGCTAAAAATGCAGTGCAAGTTAAAAAATGCAAGGTGGAGAGTGTGAGGCAGGTATAACAGTCTATAATCTTGTGTAGTGTTACCGTTTAACCCGGGTGGAATTGAAGAGTCGCATAGTGTGGGGGAGGAACAATCTCCTCAGTCTGTCAGTGGTGCAGGACAGTGACAGCAGTCTATCACTGAAGCTGCTCCTCTGTCTGGAGATGATACTGTTCAGTGGATGCAGTGGATTCTCCATGATTGACAGGAGCCTGCTCAGCGCCCATCGCTCTGCCACAGATGTCAAACTGTCCAGCTTCATGCCTACAATAAAGCCTGCCATCCTCACCAGTTTGTCCAGGCTTGAGTTGTCCCTCTACTTTATGCTGCCTCCCCAGCACACCACCGCATAGAAGAGGGTGCTCACCACAACCGTCTGATAGAACATCTGCATCATCTTACTGCAGCCTTCTAAGGAGGTATAGTCGGCTCTGTCCTCTCTTGCACAGAGCATCAGTATTTATCATCCAGCTGCACTGCAAGGTATTTCTGTACCCTCTGCACACAGTCACCTCTGATGTTCACAGGGTCCGGGAGGGGCCTGTGCCTCCTAAAATCCACCATCAGCTCCTTGGTTTTGCTGGTGTTCAGGTGTAGGTGGTTTGAGTCACACCATTTAACAAAGTTCTTGATTAGGTTCCTATACTCCTCCTCCTGCCCACTCCTTATGCAGCCCACAATAGCAGTGTCGTCTGCGAACTTTTCCACGTGGCAGGAATCCGAGTTATATTGGAAGTCCAATGTATATAGGCTGAACAGGACTGGAGAAAGTGCAGTCACCTGCTGCTGACCACAATTTCAGACCTGCAGTTCCCGAGACGCACATACTGAGTTCTGTTTGTAAGAGGAACAGAGAAAACAATATTGGTTACACACCCGAAACTTGTATAATTTAATATATAATAAAACTTGAGACAAAAATATCGATGTGTTGCCATTACATTTTTGATACCAGTTAATGAAGTGTGATGCAGTCTATGTAAAGCATGAGTCTGAGTCCAAGATTATTCTAAAATGTATACAATAGATGCCAATATTAGTTGCATCTAAGGCATTACAGAAGTTTGGTGCCTATTAGTAGACATACATTTAAAACATTATAAAGACCTGAATGATTTTTTTTTTCAGGACTCTGATTTGGACGAAATTAAATAACAGATTGTTTAAGTAAGATTAAAAGTGAGATTTTATAGTATTTCCTAACATGTGCAGCAGTTAATGGTGTATCAGTGCCAAGGAGATAACATTCGGGGAAAAATATTCTAGGCCTAATTTTAGCATTATGAGTGGTCCCAATAGTGCTGTTAACATTTAGACAATTTGATTTTTTTATATACACAGCAGTTTGCTTCCCATTTCAAAAATGTCAATCAAGACTCAGAGCAGATTCTGGACATGCCTGCTGAATCTTATCTCATGAATATCAAAGACAAATGTCTTTCTGTATTTCAGAACTGTGCTGCCCAAGTGTACTGTTTGTTAATTATAAAAGCAGGCAACATTAAAGAACAGTAAGGGAGATAGCATTTCCACTTGAGGAGGCAAAGATGTTTTTGGTTTTCTAAAACAAATTAAAAACATGTAGAAGAGGAATCAATTGGAGGAAAAAACACATTAATAAAAACTATCCTCTTCACCCATGTGCATTGGATTCAACAAGTTCTGCTGCAGACTTACTAAATTTGATGCTTAACCTGCTTCATCGCCCATGTGTTTGTTGCCACATATTGATAAACATGATTTTGTTGTAACAAAAATGCTGACTGATATTACAGACAGTACATCCGTTTTTCTACATCTTAACCTTTCCTGTCACTGTGAGCACAGCAAACTGTGACTGAGAGCTAACCAGACAAGCTCATTTGAAGATATTTCCATTATGTCAACTAGCTGAATACCTGTTACAGTAAGCATCAACATCATTAAAATATGTCTTTCAATTACACTATGAGACTACAAGTGGAAATGATTGCACTTAAACTGAAATGATACAAAAAACTTTTCCTTTTTCCTCTCTAAATACAACCCTCACAGACCATCTACAGGTATTCCTATTATTATTTTTTTAGGGTTAGGGTTAGGGTTCCCCTTTCAATCAAGCAAGCAAGTTACATTTTTATGTCATATTTCACATTTATTACCATTATGATTACTTTAAAACAACCAAAAAGATTACTTTTTTGCCTCATCCATCATATATATGGCATTTGTTGTGGGGCATTATTCCATTGATTCACTTTCATTGTTTTGTTAATTGGTTTTCCTTTTATATTTTCTGAAACTGAGTAGTAAGGCTTGACTTTTATGGTTTCACTCACCAGCAAGTATCTTACTAATTACTGTACCTCTCTGTATCCATTTTCTGAACCTGCCTAATCTTGAACAAGGTGACATAGTTCAGGGACAGTGCTGCTACCAAAGTGTGCTATGCAGAAACAAACCCCAGAGAATACTTTAATTCTGTATCATCAGTAAGTCAATATTATTTTAACAGAATTTTCTGCTGCAAGTTGCATAGAAAGTAACCATTGTGGACTATGACTGGCCGTTCACCCCGGCCAATACCCCCATGCTGCTAGATGGAGCCCTTCCAGCAGCATGGAGATGCCCTGAATTTCAGCAGGGAATCATGGATATTGGAGTTTTCCTTCACAGCCCTGCTGGATACCATGGGGGCCACAAGGGGATGCTGCAGGATGGCCCAGAGACATGGGTGTTCACTACAATCCAGAAGTACGCCATAGTCATGGGCATGGAAGGGCCAACGTACTTCCAGGATGAAGAAAAGAGGACTTTTTATCTAACCCGGAAGTGATGGGGAATCATGGACTGAGGGATAAAACACTTCCGGGTTAAGCAGTATAAAGGACTCTGGGAAATCCCAGACAAATGAGCTAGGCTGGGTGGCAACGCGTCTGGGAGAGAAGATTATTGATTATTGTGAATTGTGTTTATTTATATGAGTATTGTGGGTGCTTTGTGCACATTATTATTATAATAAATTCATAATTTGGACTTTTATCTGGTGTCTGGTGTCTAGTATGAGGGCTCAAGGGAGCAACAGCACCCCTATCTGTCACACCATGCACTCTCTCTGTAGACCCCCAAAACATGCAATATTTTTGTTTTTCAAAAAAAGATTCTATTGCACAAATACATGCAAGTTAAAGGTAAATGTGAAATGTGAACAATAAATGTGTGAATCTTTAAAAGATACATATTTATTCACTACTCATTTCAGTTTCAGTCTTCCAACAATTTCAACATTGCTTTGCATTTTGGGACATTTGTTTTTTCCAAAGTAAAATATCAGTCTAGATTTAATTTCCACTGGTCATGTATTCTGGGTATTGTGGCTTCCCAATTTGCTTACTTATTTGCAACTTAGTTTGGCCTGAACATCAAGAACTGTATGGCTTTGCAATAGATTTTTCATCCTATTCCTCTCCATTGTTCTATGAGCAGTCTAATGTGAAACCCTTTTTTATACTTTAGCCATTACACTAAGCTCTGAGGATGCCTACTTACTGCTACACTATATGCTTGTTTTTTTCTTATCCATTTTGTCATATGTTGTTTTTGATGGTTAGGGTGGAACTGAAAGGAACTAATGTGATGTGGTAAAATGTATTTAAAATACAATGTATGAGGAAAGACCAAACGAGTTAAACCTTCTCAATTTAAGCAAACAAAAACATACAGATGACATGCCTAAAATATTTAAAATTATGAAAGTAATTGGTACAGTGGATACCAATTGTTATTTTAAAATTAATTCTTCAACAAGCACAAAGAAGTACAGCTGGAAACGTACTAAGGGCACATTTTGCACAAATTTTACAAATGTTTTCATCATTCCTAAACTAAAATTTGTTAAGTCTCTCACATTAGGACATTTAAGTCATCAATTTAGTTATTATTATTAGTTATTACATATTTATAACTTTATTCAGGATATTTGAATGTATAAAGTTATGTATTGTTACTATCCCTTTATATTTGTCTCAAAGTATAGACATAGGAGAAGAGCAAATAAACATATTGTACTGTATGAATAATTTTTATGTAACTAAATAAAATTTAATTTGATTTCAACCACAGATACCTGGAATAAATTACTAAATAGGGTGGTAGAGAGTATGGCTTTGGGGACCTCCAAAATTCAACTTCATGATAATTAGGAGACATTAGGTAAATAGAACTGCTAAACTTGTTGAGCTGAATAGCTTAATACAAAGAATTCTGTTTAACCCACAAGCCTAAACAACATTATTAAACCTTCTACTGCTCTTATGAATTGTAATAAAACATATGAAAAACATAAAATATATGAAATAAAACATTTTTCTAATCTGTCATATATAAGGTGTGTGAAAAACATCTCTGCCACAAGCAGGTAGGATAAACACAAAATTGCACATTAAATATCTTTTTTTAAATATAAATTAAAACCATAGAGTGGTACAGTGGTTAGTACAGTGACCTATATTTAAATTCCATCCCCATTACCAACTTGGCAAAATTTGCATGTGAGGTTTCTTTATAAACATTAGTTACATTTAAAATCTAAAGATATGTACAGTATTTTATATTAGTAAGTATGATTGTGCCTTGAAATGGACTGAAGTAACTTGAGCCATAGGTCTTCCTAACCCTTCAGTCCTAGAGGCCTCATTGTAACTCCACCACTAAGTATCTCATTGTAGCCAAATCTATTCAACGGCAGAACATTAGTCCTTTTTATAAGATTCCACTATACTATTATTTACTATATCATTAATTATTTTATTTACATAATACCAGCATATATTTTAATGTGACTGTTTCACTTTGAAGAAAGTAAATGGTGTAACATATAATATGCTGATAGTGCATGAATATAATATTCAATAACACTAGAATTACCAGAGCCAACGAAAAAACTTGTAAATCCGTCCCACCTTAAATCCCTTCGCACATCTCCGTCAGGTTATTTTGTCTTGTAAATGTGTCGATAAGCCCAAGCAAACATCAACCTGCTATACCATCCCCCCCACCACCACAGAAAGGGCAAGAAGTTCTCCCAGTTCCTGCCTTGATTATCTGGGAGTGAGCTACCTAGAATTGTATAGAGTAAATAATTTCATGTACAGTAATCCCTCCTCGATCGCGGGGGTTGAGTTCCAGAACCCCCCACGATAGGTGAAAATCTGCGAAGTAGAAACCACATGTTTGTATGGTTATTTTTATATATTTTAAGCCCTTATAAACTCTCCCACACTGTTAACATTATTAGAGCCCTCTAGACATGGAATAGCACCCTTTAGTCAAAAGTTTAAACTGTGCTCCATGACAAGACAGAGATGACAGTTCTTTCTCACAATTAAAAGAATGCAAACATATCTTCTCTTCAAATGTGAGCCGTCAGGAGCAGAGAATGTCAGAGAGATAGAGAGAGAGTGACAGAAAAACAAACAATCAAAAAATCAATACGTGCTGTTGGGCTTTTAAGTATGAGCACCGCGATAAAGCAGCCGTAAAGAAGGGAGCAATGTGAAGGTAAGTCTTTCAGCTTTTTTTAGAGTAGCCTCCGTATCTTCTAAACAAACAGCTTCTGTGCAAACAGCCCCTCTGCTCACACCCCCTCCGTCAGGAGCAGAGAACGTCAGAGAGAGAGAGCCGAGATTAAAGCAAACAATCAAAAAATCAATACGTGCTTTCATTTCTTAGAGGAGCGTCCATATCCTCTAGGCAAACAGCCCCTCTGCTCACATCCCCTCCATCAGGCGCAGAGAATGTCAGAGAAAGACTGAGAAAAGCAAACAATCCGCTCGGGGAAGCACATCGTATATCATTGAGGAGTGTTAGTTAATATGTAATACGTGCTCTGATTGGGTAGCTTCTCAGCCATCTGCCAATAGCGTCCCTTGTATGAAATCAACTGGGCAAACAAACTGAGGAAGCATGTACTTTAAATTAAAAGACCCATTGTCCACAGAAATCCGCGAACCAGCGAAAAATCTGGGATATATATTTAGATATGCTTACATTTAAAATCCGCGATAGAGTGAAGCCGCGAAAGTCGAAGAGCGATATAGCGAGGGATTACTGTATTCTCTTTCACAAAAGGTACAAGTACAATACGACAGCTTCCTTGGTGCAGCACTAAGAACTGCTGAGTTATAATCCAGAGGTGGTGAGTTCGAAACCACCTCCCCTGCAAATTTACCATTTTGAGTAGTGATTATCTATACTAATAAAAGGCAAAGCCCTCACTCACTCACTCACTGACTCACTCACTGACTTACTGACTCATCACTAATTCTCCAACTTCCCGTGTAGGTAGAAGGCTGAAATTTGGCAGGCTTATTCCTTACAGCTTACTTACAAAAGTTGGGCAGGTTTCATTTTGAAATTCTACGCATAAGGGTCATAACTGGAAGCTATTTTTCCCCATATAATGTAATGGAGTCTTGAGTTGGAGATGGCCGTGGGGGGCAGAGTTTCGTGTGACATCATCACGCCGCCTACGTAAGTACGTAGAGAACAAGGAAGAACTCCAAACAGCGATGAGCACAAAATGCCATTTCACAATTGAGAAGGCAGAAAAACATTATGAAGCAAATGATGCATACAAGCATATTCATAAGTACAGCTACTGCGGAAACAAAGCACGGCGTGAACCGTAAGTTTATATTAAATTAAGTTCATAGACAGGCTGCCACTAGCGTTTGTAATTTAGTGCCTGCCCATATAAGGCCGTCCATCAGCGGCAATCCAATACAAACACTGCCGGTAAATGTTCACGGGTGAAGGACTGCGCTTATGCAGAGGAAGATGAGATGGTCAGGGTGGTGTTTGGCACAAACTCATTGAAACTGCGAGAGAAACTTTTAAGTGCCGGGTCTTAGCTGACATTACACGAGATGGCACCAGTACAAGCTGGGAACCTTCGATGCAAGAACACCAAGCGGCTCACGTGAACTGACGCAATGCGCAGTGTGAACGGCACCCGGGCACAGACAGGCGGACATGTTGTTTAAAACCACCACACGTTTATTAAACACAATATTTACAATAATAATAATGGTCACAAAGACCCAGTCCAATGGTCACACAGACCTTAATCACGTGCACAAACCCCAAATGACACTCAGTCCTGGCCACAATGCCTTCTTCTCGGGCCGCCTCCACAACTCCTCTTGCCTCGTCCTTCTTCCACCCGACTCTAGCCTCGAATGAAGGAGACGGCCCCTTTTATAGAGGACCCGGATGAGCCCCAGGTGTTCCCGGCAATCTTCTTCTGGCCACGCCCAGTGTGGCGGAAGTGCCGGCTGTCCTCCCGGCTGCTCTCCGGGCATCCTCCAAAGTCTTCCCCCCAGCACTTCCTGGTGTGGCGGGAGTGCTGGGGAAACAAGTCCCCAAGGCATTGGGGCGCCTCCTGGCGGTGACCACGGGCTCCTACAGGGAAGGGCTTCCATGCCCTTGACCCGTGGCCCCCAAAGCAACCCGGAAGGCAAACCCCACGTGATCCAGGCAGGGCTCTGACCCTCTTCCGGTCCCTCCTGGCGTCCCGGCTGGGTCATGGCCCCTGGCATCCCTGACAGTGCCCACAGCCAGCGAAGACCACTCGTGGGTAAGAGCGACCCGTCCCGCGAGGGCAGCAGAGCCCCGAAACGGGTCCCACTCGAGGATAGCCGGGGTCCGGCCCGCACTCCTAGCAGGGACAGGGGCGGAGACACAATCCGAGCACCAACCCATGGTGCATCCCTGCGCCTCGCACAGGTTGTGCTCCCCCCTTTTACCGGCACCCGGGGCCTCCTCGATCGGCACCCCTCCGAGACCTCCACGCCTTTGTTCCGAGCCACTCGTTCCCCCGTAGGCTCCTCCAGCTGTGAGGGCACCTGCACACCGGCAGAGAGATCATTCCACAGACGGCCCGACATCAGAGGGCTGTTCCGCCACGAAGGGGCTCCTTCAGCTCGCCCGGGGTCCGTCCCTACAAAAGAGAACACAGGGGCAGAACCGCTGCCAAAGCACCCAGCTCGTGCCACGCACGGGCAGCGTTCCCCCCTCCAATCGCCCCGGCACTTGCCTGATCGGCACCCTCTCCGCGGCTTCCGTGTCCCTCTCGATGATGGAGCGCCGGCACCGCCTGCTCTCTCTCCGCCCGGCCTCAGGGATTCCCTCTGCTACCCCAGAGGGCAGCCAGCCGCACGCGTGCACCCAGCAACGCGTCTCACCATATTGGAGGAAGCGGCACCCAGCCGCTTAATCCTCCCTTCACTTTCGGACGCCTTGACGGTATGCGACTCCGTATTAACCAACACGAGCCCCTGTCCCGTCTGCGTCCCCATCATATCGGAGGAATCGGCACCCAGCCCTTTATTCCTCCGTTCACTCTGGGACGCCATGACGGTTTGAGACCTCTTATGGAAGAAAAGGCGCCTCTGTCCCGTCTGCGTCCCTATAGTGCGGCGCAAGACCGCAGCGACTCGGGCGGAGGGCGCTAGGACCCGGGGCACTTAGCAGCCCGTGTCCATTCAGCGTCCTCTCGGACTCCCCCCTCGCCACGCATACAGCCCGCGGCGCCGCACCTCCTGTCGGAGGGCTGCTTACTCGGAACTGATCGTTATCATCACAGCCTTTTTCAACAGACCCTCCCGCATGCTGTACGGAGTCGGCTGTACTCACCGTCTCCGCTGTACCTCTCCGGCTGGAGATTCCAGCGTCGCGCCGTCCCGTTGTTGATTGAAACGTTCTCAGCGCCGCAAACGCCTTCCTCTCCAGTTCCAGCACCTCAGCCCGGAGGGCACATAGCATCTGTAACACACGCTGCTCTGTGGGCTGAAGGGACAACCCCAGCTCCGCCAGAGCAGCCGGCAAAGACAGGAAGTTAACCGACGCGGAGCCTACCTGTCTGTCAGCCTCCGACGCCGCCACTTCCTGTGGGCCTTTCCTCCGCCCAATCGGGTCTCCCCTGCCCGTGATGGACATTCCTTGGTCCCGCCTCTCTACAGTCATCGGCGGGCACACAAGACACACCGTCCAATCGCGTGCCTTTCAGTGGGAGGGACTTCTGTTCCGCGGCCATCTTGGCTCCCTTTCTGCGGCGTCGACGTGCCTGCCGGCAGCCTTGCTGTTGCCAGCGCTCTCGAGCTGCAGCGTCTCCTCCTCCGCAGCCCTCGCGGCTGCCGCTGTGCTGCCGGAGCCCGCAGACCAGCATCGCCTGCCACTGACGTGGATCCGGGAAGTCCCTGTCTGCAATAAAGAAAACACGCCCGGCCCCCATGGGCCGGCTGCCGCTAGGCAGGGAACTCACCTCCCCGGACTCGTCAAACCGAGGACACCTCCTCGGCGTGGCCTTTCTTGACGCCATGCCGTCCCGGGCGCCTCCAGCAACGGCGCGCTCGTTGGAGACCGCTGCACTTGTTGTAGGCACGCCGCCCGCCCGCATCAGGGAAATATGGCCTTCCTGCGGACCCCTGGCGGTCCGTGGGGTTTCTTTACCAGCGGGGCTGTGTGCACGCAGCACCGCGTATGTGGGTGGGGTCCCCTGCTGCACCGGGCCGCCCACAACAATATTTTTTTGATCAGGTCTCCGCCTTGAAAAAGGCGGAGCATCCTGCCGACTACGCCAGATGTGAACGGCACCCGGGCACAGACAGGCGGACATGTGGTTTAAAACCACCACACGTTTATTAAACACAATATTTACAATAATAATAATGGTCACAAAGACCCAGTCCAATGGTCACACAGAACTTAATCACGTGCACAAACCCCAAATGACACTCAGTCCTGGCCACAATGCCTTCTTCTCGGGCCGCCTCCACAACTCCTCTTGCCTCGTCCTTCTTCCACCCGACTCTAGCCTCGAATGAAGGAGACGGCCCCTTTTATAGAGGACCCGGATGAGCCCCAGGTGTTCCCGGCAATCTTCTTCTGGCCACGCCCCAGCGTGGCGGAAGTGCCGGCTGTCCTCCCGGCTGCTCTCCGGGCATCCTCCAAAGTCTTCCCCCCAGCACTTCCTGGTGTGGCGGGAGTGCTGGGGAAACAAGTCCCCAAGGCATTGGGGCGCCTCCTGGCGGTGACCACGGGCTCCTACAGGGAAGGGCTTCCATGCCCTTGACCCGTGGCCCCCAAAGCAACCCGGAAGGCAAACCCCACGTGATCCAGGCAGGGCTCTGACCCTCTTCCGGTCCCTCCTGGCGTCCCGGCTGGGTCATGGCCCCTGGCATCCCTGACAGCAGACAAAAAGCAACAGTTCCAAAGAGTGCTGAACAAAAACCGAATTACACAATTGAGAAGGCAGCAAAAAAATATGAAGCGTCTTATACATACAATCATATTCATAAGTGCAGCTACTGCGGAAACAAAGCACACGGTGGAAAAAGTGAATGTCCTGCTAAAGGAAGACAGCGTAAAAAAAAACGTGCATGCAGTTTGTCACGTCTCAGATAAAGAGGAAGACGAGCTGTTTATTGATGCAGTAAGGAACTAATCGATGAATGAAACCTCTTATCTTTACAACGATTGACAAACACGGAATGTAACTTGAACACATCCTACAAATATGAGCCTGATTGAAAGAAATAATGATAATCAAATCCTTGATGACAGCAACATTCAATAACACTCACAAAACAATTACTGTATATTGACAATCATGTTACGTTATTTTTAAAATGTTCCCTTTTCTTTTTCATAACTTCTACTTCTCCACTGCGGTACACGGGTATATATATATATAAATGTATATATATACCCCGATCTACAATACATACTTTAGCATAGACAAGCCACACGCTGTGGCGCAATTGTAGAGTCTTCGCCTCTAACGCCGAGGTTCGATTCCGAGAGGGGTGTACTGACTATGTATGCAGCGCTACCTGATTCATTTTACCTTCGCATCTCCTTGGTTTGGGACGTATGAAAAAATATTAGGTTAACGCAGAATCATGTTGTGTTATTTTTAAAATTTTCCCTTTCTTAGCACAAGCACAGCTGAGAAGCTTCGATGCATGTACTCCATAACGTGTTAAAAAATAACGCATTTAATCACACTTTCAATTCCAAGCAAACGGGAACTTTTGTCAATGCATGATTTCCTGGTACATCCATTACACTGATGCACACATCACAGCTACAAAAATGTTAGAGTCGGAATAAAGCGTTCCTACGACTGATCATTTCAACTACCCGAGAAGCCTTGATAAAAGCATGGTTTTGTGCACACTGAAAAGCAAGCAAAATTAGATGCATTACAGAAAGCGGACTTTGCGGCTCTTACTGGGGATCATTGGACTTCCGTGACCGTTAGTAATTCTAAATACATCTAATTACAAAATGTTCAATGATCACACTGTTTCAGTCTAATGTACAAAATAATTTTGGCTAATGTTACTCAGAGTTTAAAGAGTAAGCTGGTCAAATTACCTTTTATGTTTCTGACTTATTTTTTTAAGAAGAAAACTGCACTTTATGTTGAAATTTTGGTTATTATTATTTAAAGACAATACTATTCTGAAAATGTACTTAAAGTACTTAAACTACCACTTTATTTTTAAGTCTGCCCAATTTTAACCAGGGATGATATTTTTGTTTCTGTTTTGAATTCAAATGCAGTTTAAAAGCTTTTTTTTTCAGAAATTAAAACAGCTTCAGTTTACAATATTCATGTCCATGTCTATTATTTGATTCTGTCGCCCACTAAAACCGTTTTAAATTAAAAAAAAACATTTGCGATTTGGGGCAAATTTACGCAGCGATTACATAAGATTAATCAAGATTAATTCTTATACAGCCTCTAATTAATTGGATTAATTTTTTTAATCGAGTCCCACCCCTAATATATATATGTAGATATATATATGTAGATTTGCATATATATGTGTATATACAGTATATATGTAGATATGTATATGTTGTATATACAGTATGTATATATGTGTGTGTGTATATATACACAGTATGTGTATATATGTATATGTATATATATGTATGTGTGTATATGTATATATATATATATGCCAGCAACACTCATGACAATGACAAAACAATTACATTGTCAATCATGTTACGTTATTATTAAAATGTTTCCTTTTCTTTTTACTTCTCCGCTGCCAATCGCAGGTATTTTGAGATATATATATATATATATATATATATATATATATATATATATATATAATATAAATAGATAGATATGACAACAACACTCATATCAATGACAAAACAATTACATTAACAATCATCTTACGTTATTTTTAAAATGTTTGCTTTTCTTTTTCATAACTTCTTTAACACACTACTTCTCTGCTGCGAAGCGCGGGTATTCTGCTAGTTAATAATATACAATAAAAACATACATTTGATTTGTGTCTGTAACAACCATTGTAAATTTATAGTACTTGTAAAAGTTTTTTTTTTACTTTTATTCTCTCAGTCACAATCATGATACGACATTTAAAAAACAAAAGACACTAACGGAGAGGTGCGAGCGGATTTAAGGTGGGCTGGAGTTTTTTCGTAGGCTCTGGTAATTCTAGTGATAATGACATTTATAAATGGACTTAGCATTTTGTTCCATGTGTGTGCAGTCCCGTATGCTACTGTAACAAGTGAGTTATGCTAAGAGAGATCTATATGGAAGAAGGTCACTGGAGCTCAAACCTTTCCCTTCTCCTAGTACCCTAAACTGTCAATATAGACTGTGGATTCCATTGATCAAATGGAATGAACAGATTCAGATAATGAATGGATGAATGAAAAAGTGGCTGCAAGAATCACTACGCTTTGTAGCATGATGGCCATATTTGTACGCATTTGCCAATATTTTATTCCATCCACAATATTTCCATTTAGAAGACAGGAGATATGGCTTATAGAGATACTGCAGAAGAACCCATTCTGCCCATGTTATAAGATTGCCTTACTTTTGTAACTATCAAGGAAATACTTTACTATCTCAGATCAATTGTGAGGATTACAAAGGTAATACATATCTTCTAAAAATAACTGAATGTATAGTTCATTTTACATATCCTGATGAAACTTATTATCACATTCAAATCAGACATGTCTCCCACTGTGGATGTTTAAAATCGTGGCACATAATGAACTTGACAAACAGCAATATGGCTTTAGTAAAGTGAACACAGTGATTAATAATAAAATTCACCACTCTGCAGAACCCTGCAGTCATTGTAACACTTACTAGCCTCAGTGTCCTGGCACCCTGCAGGCCATTCCAGTGCTTCTAGTCTAAGTGTCTCAGCAACAGACATTCAAATTGTTCTAACCCCTACTGTTTCCCATCTGGTGTTCTGCTGCACGGTACTGATTTAAAGTTATCCATATTAAATGTGGTGTGTTTGCAAAGGAAGGAAATAATATACTGATGTTACTTTATTACGTTCCTTTGTGTATTGAGAAAATATGCTGCAAAAGTATTTTTTACACAGTTTGAAATTTGAATAGTTTATTTTCAATGGATTTGTTTCAAAGCTTTACTTTGTTTTGGTTTGTATTGTCTCTAATTATAAACAATGCACAAGATATAAGACATAGCTATCAATGTACTGTATAATATAGCAATTTATTATAAGATACTGTATCTTTTAGATATTAACCTTATTTTTTTTTTTTAACCTTGGCTGTCATGGTTGCAATTGGCATTAACACAAAGATTAGAATATAGAAAAACTATAAAATAATATTTAATTGCCAACACACGTAGAGACTTTAACAAAAGTGTAACGTGAAACAAATGTGAATTTCCCCTTGGGATTAATAAAGTATCTATCTATCTATCTATCTATCTATCTATCTATCTATCTATCTATCTATCTATCTATCTATCTATCTATCTAACAATAATTAAATAAAGCCATAAGCTATCTCAATTTTAAATATGATATAAATACATATTAGTCTATTAAGCTACAATTTTGCAACAAAATTCATGCTTCATTTTTAACCTGTTGAGGAATCTTAATAAGTATTTGGCTTAACAATAAAAAAACTTACTTCAGAGTGCGCTTTGTTTATTTCAGACTGCGGAGTGTGTACATTATTTGTGTTTTGTATTCATTTTTAACAGCAAGTTCCTATCATATCCTACCATACAGATGAAAACAGCAGTGCTTAAATTAGTCACATTTCATATTTTATTATTCTTACTTTCTTCACTGAAAGCATACAAATTGGTAGTCTTGCTCCCAGATCCATCTGTAAGAGATAGTTTTATAAAACAAGGAGATTTGAGATTTCATAATACTCAAAGCCATCCCTCCTCAAACAGGTTTAAGTCCAACTGTTTAGGATCTAGAAAAAATAAGATACAATATAGATAAAAGATATAAAAAGACTTTAAAATCTGCTCATTATTCTTTTTGTTTTTTGGCACCCTGGACATTGCCATACACACTAATTCTAAATTTGCTTTTGCAAACATACGCCAATGAAAATAAATGGTTAAGTGTTTTTCTGGCCAGCCTTTACTGTCAGTATGCTTAGCATAAAAAAAGTTCAGACAAAATATTTTAGATTGCTTTGTTACTTTATGTGTGTCTTGTGAATTCTAAGTAGACGATGATGGATGCTAAAAATTATAAAATGAAGCAGCATTCTGTCCTGGAATTTCTAAAGATACGGTACTAGTTACTAAACTAAATGAAATGCATTAAAAGGCTGATATTACACAGAAGCTGCACACTGTATTTTAGGACTGTCTGTACTTTGAACTTTTTCATACATGCCCATCCATGAATGTAATTACAATTCAGGTAAACATTTCAAATTATCTTTTAAATTTATTCATCAACAGAAAAATTAAGGATCTGTGGTCATGGATCAGTCAGCTTGACTAAAAACATTGCTATACTCTGTTGTCACTGCTTTTCAAGATTATATTTGTATTTGTCATTTGTGAGTTGTGTACTCGAAGTTATAATTGCTCTTAATTTGTCAATAAATGATAAAGAAATTAAAAAAAACATTTTATAAGTCAATGATAAACAAAGTGGAATATTAATCAGTAAGAAAACAGAATAAATGAAAAATACAAACCATGTGTTTCAGGATGATTTGGCCATGAAATGTAAATGGAGTAAAAGAGGGTAAGAACCTGCTATATTGTGTGAAAGGATGATCAAGTCAGAGACAGAACATTCCTAGTACAGGTACTGATTAGAAAAACAATGTGCTAGTGCGAGTAGGCCAATGACAGAAGACCCCCAGTAAATGATAACAGGGCAGTAAGCAGGGTGTGGAACTTCCAATCATGAATTAGACTTTGAAATTCGTCATCTTGGGGTCAGTTTTAGAGTCAGGGTTGCCAGTGGTTCAGTTTTCACACCAAACTGAGGTAATTTCTGAAAGCACAGTGTTTGGAAAAATGTTGATTTAGCATTATGCACATTTTTGTGCGGTTTGAAAGGTTACGTGTGGTTGACCAAATGACAAAGTTCAATGCCAATGTCAATTGCAGCAAAACGTAAGGGGAGAGAAATATCAACAGCAGCAAAACTCCAAGGGGAACCTAACCCAGATGTCTACAGTCCCAAAACTCAGTCATCAACAGAGTCATTTTTATGCAGATTTTCAGCTGTCATTGGACTGAAAATATTTCCAGGACCTCACACCTTTATTTAGAGGGGGTTATATTGAGGGCCTTATAGTGGCTTGACCATGAAATATGGATTCCAAGGTGGCAGCAGAACATATAATAAGAGCAGGCCTTATGCTGGCCTTAGATCAAGTCTGTGATGGTGCGGGTCTACTCCATGCTCCTTCCTCCTATGTTGGAGCCTCTCGGACCCGACACCGTCGAATGAGCTGTGCAAATGGGGACAGAATACTCTAAGCATCGGGATGGTGGAAAAGTGCAAGTGCTTTTCTTACAAAAATCAAAAACAGTGTCCAAATAAATAGTGCAGATGATTCAAACGTTAAATCCCTAAATAAATAATCCTTAAAAACAAAGTGACAAGTGGAGGTTTAAAATCCAATAATAATTCTTTAAAATAAGGTTAAAATCCGACAGGCTGGAAACATTCCCTTTTTAAAAACCTGGTGCCTTCACCGTTCAACTGCCAGCTCCCTTGCTCCCATATGGGCCCTGCAACAGGAGAGTCGCCTTATCCACAGGTGCAGCTGACTTTAGTTCTGGTCTGGATGCCTTCCGTCTCCTGGCTATGTAGACCTCACATGCCGGACCAAGACTTGGGTTCCCCAGTGACCAGGGCGCTCACACTGAGGCTGTTCTTCCCAAGCCTCTTCGACTCCTGCTGCCTTCCGCAGCAAATCATCTACACTATTGGTCACTTAAGCTCCTCCAAACCACTCACCTAGAGCGACCACTTCCACCTGCCACCCCACTGAGTGTCAGCCACATACTACTACTCCTTAGGGGCTCTCCATCCCAGCTGCCTACAGTCTTCAGCGATCTTGCTCACTCGCACCGCACAGGCTTTTAATGTCTCCAGCCTTCTTTCCCTTAATCTCTGCCCTCTCTGTTTTCTTTTTTTCCCTCTCTCCTCCACACTTGCGTTTCTTCTTTTTATATGGGGATGTGGCACAGGTGTGGCAATTAGCTCCCGGCATCAATTACGACCATGGGTGACCCCACACCTGTACCCCTAAGTGTGGAAATACCTGCGTCACATCACGCCCTGTAACTGCTACTGCAACACTACCATGCCCCCTCCTTAAAGCCGTAAGTGTGGCCATTATTTATTTAAAAACTGGCCATCCATTCAGAGCTGCGGACCTGCTATATCACAAAGCCAAGTATGATAATTATATTGATGATGAATGGGGGCTAGGGATGCA
This sequence comes from Polypterus senegalus, assembly GCF_016835505.1. Classification (NCBI taxonomy): domain Eukaryota; kingdom Metazoa; phylum Chordata; class Cladistia; order Polypteriformes; family Polypteridae; genus Polypterus; species Polypterus senegalus. The sequence goes on from NC_053160.1 coordinate 133,881,217, forward strand.
CCTGGCAAGCATGTTGGCCCAATTATTGTGATCTAAGCTGTGAGGCAGTAGTGTTAATCACTGCACTGCCATAACTCAAATAACACAAGATGCAGATGGAACAAATAACACAAAATGCAACAAGCTGACCCAAACTAGCAATAAGTAAATTAAATATGGGTAATTGTGCTCGCAGAGTTCCAATCTTGGCAGACACATTTGCCATGCCAGAAAGAGGCAGAGTGGGACTGGCTAGTTCAATTGTTCCAGGTGCAGCTTTGCATGTGTCTATACAGATGCTTCACAATTTTTTCTTGCACCAGGAAGAAAGAAATTTCTTGTAAATAGTAATAAATCTTTTGTTATCATTATTATTTAATGGGGTCTCATTCTGACATGAGAAGAGGGAGACCTGTTTTGAGATCATAGCTGGGCACATGGCCAGTTATGCCACATGGCATACAGATTAGCCACACAGGCACAAGGATTAGTGTTATATATCCAGTGGGATGGCAGCACTCAAAATTTTCTCATTATGGTCAGCTAATACAGTGTTTCACAACATTTATGGCCCCATGAAACAATTTTTCCTTTGTAAAATCTATTGATGACCCACTAGCAGCCAATACAAACTACCCCATTGGTGAAATGAGTGCAATTGGAAAAGTGGGAAGGGTTCCTCCGTGGTTGAAATAAGTTTGATTAGAGGATTCTCCCTTCATGAAATAAGCTCACTTAGAAATGGGGAAACATATCGCACAGCACTGTTGATAACTTAGGCAACCCACCATGACCCACTGGTGAACCAATGTAAGCAACACTGAGCTAAATGTACCCTTCAAATGCAAGTTGTTTTTTTTTTAACACATTCAATTTGTCCGGAGTACTGATTGAGTTGTGAGAGCAATGATCTTAAAAAGGGCCTAGGTGAAAGTTCCATGCATAGCTACTACAGCTATGTGATGTCATTCTGGCCTCACAAACAAATCATCATGGGGCCCTGGGAAAAATGTTTATCTAAGATGGTCCAGAGAGATTTTTTTCCAGAAACAATATTCTATAATCAAGGTCTCCAGTGAACACAGCATACAAAGGACATAACTAAATCACTGATTTCATAAAATGACAATAAAATATAACAACAATATAATTTTTTGTTTACCAAACATTTTAAACTTCTTTAACGACTGTTATTAACTTACTTTTAAGCAGTGATATACAGTATGAATAGTACAGACTGTGTGGGAGAAACAACATGCAGAAAGGAAACAGGAAAAGGAGAATTCAAAAAGAACTTGAACTATAAGCTGGAAGTAAGTGCTGGAAAAATATATAACAGCAACTCCTCCACCACTAAGCATCATAGATCAGCAGAGAAAAAGACTTAATTGGTTACTTGTTAATTGTCAAAATGTCAAGGCAGATGTAATCTAAATTTTTGAACTTCTCAAAATGTAAGAGTTTACGGGCAACAAAAAATTGCATTATCCACAAAGTAGGAACTATTTTTTGTATTGTGTGGAACTAGGAAAAACATCTGCATAAAACAAATGTGCCTCACTGAATACAATAGTTTCAAGGTTCTACATGTTCACATTTGACTTCATTTAGAAGTCAAGCCTTTTTACAAAATCAATAAATCCTAATTGTTGCACTGTAACACATAAAGTAAAGTAGAACTACATTGTGTTAAACCATTGTATTGACACAAAGATACATGAAATGAAATTGGCCCTTTTATGTACCCTTTCCAAGACTGATTCCCACCGTATGCCTAATGTTGCTGTGTTGCTTCTTCCTTCAGCCATAACCTGCACTAAATGAGTAAAAACAGGGTGAGTGACTGGGTAAATGCAGTAAAATGCAAAATTGTTTCAAGTGTTTGACTATTATTTAATCTTTTGGCAAATAATTATGTATGTCAAATGATAATGCAATTCTCATTGCACCTCTTTTTAATAATCCTTAGCCTCTGTTTGCACTAATATATAATACAAAGGACAATCAAGTATACCATGTTTGTTTTAAAATCCATCCAAAGCAGCCACATAAATTGAGGAAACAAATGCCTACCTGCCCCCAGTCTAGTTATTACTGGTATGAACCCCTGTCTTCCTTGTCCCACTCTGTATCGTGATCTTAGCATCTATTCTGCCTGCCAATAAGCCTTTGCCTCGGCACTCATTGTCCCATGGCTTTAAACCCAACAAGGCTGATCAGTTCCAGCCTAACCCTGAAATCATGTCAGGAGTCTGGGTCATCCTTTCTTGGCTGCAGAGACAGCAGCTGTAAGCCTTCATCTACTGGTACTGACTGCACAGAGAATGCAGCAGTAAAACAAGAATAAGGAATCAGGAGACCAAAACCAAACCTATATATCGGCAGAGCGGTTTTACAAATTATACCTTAGAAGACTCTAATTCTTAACCCAGTCTTATCAAATTAAAGTAAGTTTTTGCTTCACACCACTCTTTATAAAGCAGTCACATGCTTTTTATAAATTATCTTTAACATCTCTCCCACGTTCATTTTAATAAAATGAATGTTTGTGTTGTAGGATACTCAAGACAAATAATACAGCTAATTCAACTAAATAGCACAGTGTCCCATTTTGAAAAACAAATGTATCATGTTTAAATAGCTTGAAAGGTTTCTCCTGAGTTATACTTATTCCTTAACAAGACTTTTATTCAGTGTTAACCTGAAAACATGTAGAAAGTACCCCACATGAATTGCTAATGGCTGCCGAGAATTTTTTGTCATTTGATGTCTCAAACAGTTTATGGCTTTTAGTGTCACACTGAACAGTTCTATAAATAAAAAATAACACATCAAGAGTTTTAGCAGTGAAGTATAGAACTGGGGTACTTGTCAGGAGCTTAGAATTGAGCTGAGTTGAAATACCAAGCCAGATGACCATTTGTGTGAAATTTGGTTATTCTCATCCCATCTTCTTGAGTGTATCTCTAGACACTCTGGATAGTCTTCAATTTTCCATGGAATTTTGTATCATCTTATAAACTGGTTCTGTGGGTCAGTCTTTAAGTGGGCTTTGTGATTGCTGGCACCCTATCCCAAAATGGTGTCTGCCTTGTGCTTCAAGCTGGCAATATAAACTCTGTCTCCCTGTGTAAGTAAACAGGTTTGAAAATGTTATTTTATGTTATAAGAAAATAAAGTTATGTTTGATCAAAAACATACCATTCTGCCAAACTTAATTCAGCAGTCCTTATTTGAAGGTTTCCAAAGTACAACTATCTACTGTTCCTCTTGGTAACTTTCTCATGCATCTATGGTCCCCTATGTAAAAAACAAACAAACAAAAAAAAAAAACAGTTTTGTGCAACATTTATTTCTAATAGCATCCAACAGTACCACAGTATTCTAACTGAATAACTCATTTTAAAATTAACAACTGACATCCACCGTACTAATTCACTTCGTAACTTTGAATTATTTCAGTCTTTCCCCAAAGCTCATACGCCATAGTCAGTCTAGCTATATATGTATGATTATACTTTTGTAAGAAGGAGACCATTTGCAAATGAAATCCACCTTAAAGTAATTACTAATAAATAACCATAAAATATAATTGTTATTGAATTTAGAAAAACAAAGATTATGTATTTCTTTTATTATCCTGCAGTAATTTAAATGTATACTTCCAATAATTTTATTTTGAAAGCACTGCATTAGTAATTCATTCAGGTAGGGCTTTTATTCTGGAGTTGTCTCAGTGTGTGAGGTTCTATCCTATACAAGTGCAGTGTAGTTTGTTTTTTCTGTTCAGTAGCGGTTAAGGAAGAAGTTGCAGACATGTTCTGAGTGAAATATATTAGATTAACTGATAAACAACATATATTTAAGCATTTCGAGTAAGCTTTTATTAAACCACTTTCTTGTGCAATTATTGTACAGAAAGCATGGATGCTTTTTCTTCTCAGTGAGTGATTCAAGAACCCCAGAGAGTCAAGGTATTATCATGGAAGTGCCACATGCCATTTGGTATTTGTTTTATACCTGAATGTAATTGTTTTTTTATAAGTCAAAGAAAAATAATTTTGAAAGAAATAAAAAGAAAACAGAGTTTTTTAAAACTTTTTTAAGGTATGTTGTAGTATTTTCCCCAGATAATACAATATAAATATACATTACATGTAATGGTGCTAGATCAGATACAGTAATCCCTCCTCGATCACGGGGGTTGCATTCCAGAACCCCCCGCGATAGATGAAAATCTGTGAAGTAGAAACCATATGTTTGTATGGTTATTTTTATATATTTTAAGCCCTTATAAACTCTCCCACACTGTTAACATTATTAGAGCCCTCTAGACATGAAATAACACCCTTTAGTCAAAAGTGTAAACTGTGCTCCATGACAAGACAGAGATGACAGTTCTTTCTCACAATTAAAAGAATGCAAACATATCTTCCTCTTCAAAGAATGCGTGTCAGGAGCAGAGAATGTCAGAGAGAGAGCGCGCGCGTGACAGAAAAGCAAACAATCAAAAAATCAATACGTTCTTTTGGGCTTTTAAGTATGCCAAAGCACCGAGATAAAGCGTCATTTTTTAGAGGAGCGTCCGTATCTTCTAAGCAAACAGCCTCTGTGCAAACAGCCCCTCTGCTCACACCCCCTCCGTCAGGTGCAGAGAATGTCAGAGAGGGTAAGAGAGAGAGTAAAGCAAACAATCAAGCACCGCGTGGGAAGCATATCTTATATCATTGAGGAGTTTTAGTTAATATGTAATACATGCTCTGATTAGGTAGCTTCTAAGCCATCCGCCAATAGCGTCCCTTGTATGAAATCAACTGGGCAAACAAACTGAGGAAGCATGTACCATAAATTAAAGACCCATTGTCCAGAAATCCACGAACCAGCGAAAAATCAGTGATATATGTTTAGATATGCTTACATTTAAAATCCGCGATAGAGTGAAGCCGCGAAAGTCGAAGCGCGATATAGCGAGGGATTACTGTATATGCCAATTTTGAATGTTAAGTTGAATGCAGTCACAACTGGTGACAATTGTGTTAGTTATATAGAGGCAGTTTATATATTACATATATGCTATTCGAAATGTATTTGAGTAAATTCTCTTATATATAAACTTGGAACATAAATGAGATCTCATTGGTATACATTGTTAACTGACTATGCTGTTGTAACATACACTGTAAGACTGTTTAGTTTTTCTTTTCTTAAGATTTCAGCATTGATCATGAGTCAAAAACATTTGAAGAGGACACTGGATGGATGTAGTTCTGTACTCAGAAGTACTCTGAGCTTGGATTTTGAATTCTCAACCTCTGGCTTGTCAATCCTGCTGACACACAGATAAAGAAAAACTATTAAAACTGATTCTAAGTCACTTGGCTATTGTTTTAGAAATGTCAGTCAGTCATTATCCAACCCGCTATATTCTAACTACAGGGTCATGGGGGTTTGCTGGAGCCAATCCCAGCCAACACAGGACATAAGGCAGGAACAAATCCCCGGGCAGGGCGCCAGCCCACTGCAGGTTTTAGAAATGTATATTTATTTTTTAAATAGAACAGATATATTCCCGTGTAAGTACTGAGATACTTGTAAACATTTTATATAAAAAAGCATTTCTAATACTTTTCTTAGAACAAACATGTCCCACAGACTGTCATGCTCCTTCTTGAGTTAAGCCTGGATTGTAAATGGCAATTGTGCTGTAAACACTAAATCTGAAGCTGATTATCTAAAGGTGTGCTGTTTGGAGTGAGTGCAACTTTAAAGTCATAAGAATTGTGCCACAAACTATCCACATGCTACACACACAACATTTTCAAAGAGGCCACTCAGGTCTGTATAGCCTAAAAGTAATTGTCATTGATTTGTATTCAACACAACATGCTGTATAATACATTATTGTCTGTATGCTATCAGATGTGGAAAATGATGACTTTATTATGATTCCAATGTCCTTCTCATAAGGTATATTTTCAAGTTTCAGGACTCCATTGTGTAACCATATTTCAATTCTTTTTCTCTTATGGGTAATGCTTTACATTTGATTATATTAATTTCATCTGTCACTTGCAGTATCAGCCCAAATCTGTATTCTGACCGTGTCTGTCAATGCTATGTAACATTGATTTTTGTAACTGAAGCATGGCAGGACAACTAGGTCTATGGGACTTTCAGTTTCTCCAACAATCCAAAACTGTGGGCATTAGTTAGACTCCAGAGTGACCTTGTACGAGAGAGTATGTACAGTATGTTGTGATGTGTGAGTCCCTATCTTGCACCCCCAAAACACGAGACTGAGTCTCAGTACTTTAGCAAAACCAACTATATTCAGCTTGAAACAGGAACAGCATGGTTATTTATTGTAGTGGGATCTACCGATCTCCTATACACAGACACAGCAATCAGACAGCCAGGTTAATGGCCAATTAATACTGTGCCTTGCATTTACAATGTTCCTTGCATCACCCATCGATGGCATGTGTTCATAACGTGATCTTTTCGGATTTCTTTTTGCGGCAAGCTGCCACGCGCAGTTGCGCCGGTAACCGACAGGTTGTCTTCCATAGACATGGCGATCGCACTTTGAGACACTCTTCAGCATGTCGTCCCATTGGGAGGAGCCCCAAAACAGTTTAGAAACCTTACAATATGCACACTACGTATATATAGAAGTCTCAGATGCACTGGTGTAACATGTTTGGTTCTTCTCTTGCATATACAGTATTGTTGCAGATATAGATTGCAGTCATTCTTATTTATTTTTTTTTTTCATTATATTTTTATTTTTCTGTGTTACAATAAACCAAGGGTTGGAACCATAAATAATGTCCTTGATAACCTACTTCTGAAGGACCTGCTTCAGTTTCAGTTGAATTTACTGCATTTTGACATTTAAAACCATTGTTACTGTTTGTCAATAAAGTTACAATGTGGAATACATGGTTCAAAAATCATGTCCCTGACTGAGTTCAATACACAACACATTACAATTTTATTCATATAATAATTAAAGCATAGCTGTTGCACAGTGCACAGAAGTAAAACAATTTCTTATTGTTACCAATTTCCTCCTTCAGGCAATTTACTGTACATGTCATTCTGAACACTGCTCTTATGACAACTGGCAAAATCATTGTTTTGCTTTCTATTTTGTGACTTTTTTTTAAGATTTTGTCTGTTCTGTGCTAATCTATCCTCAGTGTTACTTTGATTCTAACTGTGCTACAGAAATGCCAATGAGTTCAGGATGATTATTTTATCTTTTCTTGTGATTGAATTTCTTTTGATCAGATTTGTGGTCTTAGTACATTTTTTAGTACAATCTCAATATGCAAACCTACCAACCACTGTCTCATAAAAACTGACCTCTATTTTTAATTCACTACCTTGTTCTAGTTGATGAAAGAAATAGTATAAAAGAAACAAAGGATGAGGTATTCAGAAAAACTGAAGGTGACATGGCCTCCCTTACTAACTCTCATCACTGCAAAAATGTTCAATCAGATGAACTTAAGCATGCAGTATGTTTTTTCTTTCGATCCAGTTAAAGAGATGCATGTGTTATGCCATTTACCCAAGCCTGGTCAATGGAAAACAATTCTGTTCTGCTAATGAAATGCTTATTAATGGGCTTGTTGGGTCAGGAATCACCTTAGTCTGACAGACAGACACTTGCCTACATCACCGGTAACTCACACAGCAGTGGTGTCTGTTTTTATATAAATATTTAAAGGTGTAAACTGGTGATTTTTAGAAAAAAGATGGACATTAAAGATATTAAAATACAATCCATCTCACTGCACCTTGATAACTTGCTGAAAATATTTCCAGAGATTTTAATTACAGATGTGTATGTTGATTGATGGTGAGCAAAACAGCTAACAGTATCATCAAGGTAATGTAGAAACTTAAGTCACTGTTTTCTGATGCACTGAATTTGATTTTGGGCATTTTCGCTAAAGAAATCTATTGCAAATGTTTAAAAGTTACTTGTCCAGTTTATCAAATCAGAGTGCTCTCCAAGTGCTATGGGAATATTAAAGACATTTATAACCCTAGAGTCAATGGCCCACTGAGTGTGCTGACTGCACAGGGTGGCAACAGTTGTTTTTAGAATTGGAATCAGAAGATTTAGAGTGAAGTTGTGGAAAGCAATCTAAGGTTGTAACTAGGAGAGGAGGATTCTAAAAAAACTAAGCCCAGTACATAAGATTAAAAAAATTGCAGTGACAGAACTGAAAAAGAAGATTGAAATGTAGGATAATTTAGGTAACTTAGCCAAAACAAGAGACATATATCAAATCATAGTCTGGAATAGAAAATACTTTGAATCCAAAAAGGCTTTCAATGAAGAAACAAACAGAATGCCTTCTTTTAAGTTGAGTCCAATCTTGGACAACCATAAATAGATCAGTGCTGACCTTTTTAACTTTGACCTTGTGACATTATGTTCCATATACACATAAAGAGTGCATAATGGTGCCACGGAACAATGCACAAAATTACTAAAATAAGTACAAATGCATTGAAACAATGTATACATGTTTCCTGTGGATTCCTTGTCTCAGAAATGCTCAAAATGAAGTACAGTATATTCTTAGAGTCCTGGAACCATTTAGAAACATTAAAAATTTGAAACAAATCATGACTTCATCGGATGTTTTGCATTCATGTATATAAATCTTTAAGAAATGTTGCCATGAGGAGTCTATTGAAGACCTCTGAGGCTGTTTTAAATGCACTGACGGTTTGGCCTTTAAAGATCCACCTATGAATATCAATGAATTAACTGATACAATAAGCAGTTGTTATAGGCCGTGAAAATGTAATAGTCCATCCTAAATCTATCAATGGTATATCCTAACAAGAGGTCTATTACTAAAGACTTTAAGGCATTACTAAACAGTAAGAATGAAGCATAAGAGATTAAATGTTACGTTAGATATATAACACCAGGGGCCTCGTGTATAACATCGTGCATAGAATTCACACTATAACATGGCATAGAGACAAAAGTGGAAATGTGCTTACACACAAAATAATCCAGATGCATAAATCTGTGCGTACACCAGCTTCCACGTTCTTCTGCTACATAAATCCCGGTCAGCGTGAAAAGTAACGCACGTGCCTGATGTCTCACCCCAACTCCTCCCAGAATTACGCCTCTTTGAATATGCATATCAATATAAATAGCCCTTAAGCTTGGCCTTCTGTGAAAAGGCAATGGTAAGCAAGATGGAAAATAGAAGAATTTCAGCGAATACCAAGTGGAGGCAAAGAAAAACATACTATTTGTTAGTTTAAACAGTGGTATAAACAACAAAAGGAAGTTGATCGAGTGACATAGCGTGTCGGAGAAACTTGAAAGATCACGTTCACAAAGTCGCACAGTGCCTGGAATAAAAAGGAAGTTGTCAGATATCAAAGTCGCCATGAAAGGCGAGTCGTAGCCCACCGTCTGAGTGTCATATGAAAGCTTATTAAGGTACAGAGAAAAAAAAAAGCCACACAGTGGGGAAAAAGCATGAAATGTCAACTTTAATCTCTAAATTTCCACTTTAATCACGTAGTTTATTTTGAACATCATAAAATTAATCTTAAAATCATTTAATTTACTAGTTTCTCAATCCCATTGTAGCTAAAGTAGCATGTTAAATGCTTTGTTTTGTATTTGATCTTCTACGTGCTCTATGTGTGTGAATCACTACGTGCTTCCGGGCTTTCTCTTCCTCCGACAGGACACAGAATCCAATACGTTCGTGATATTACAGCTCTCTGAATAATTCAAATACTGAGATGTATACGTGATATCATTTTCATGATGATAGGAGTTAAAACATGCTATTAAACATGGGAACACAGTGACGCAGTGATTGTTCATGTCTCATGCAAGATGCTTGCTGCGCCGTGTGCTACCTTCAATGAAATACTTTATTGCAGCAGTACTGTCTCTTTCAAATGTAATAACCTCCAATTCCTGTCCTTACTTTTCTTTCTCCAAATACCCAATTGCCACACAATCAGCTCTGTAATAGATGTTAAGCCATCTGTAAGCTTAGAACGCAGATTCTTCAAAACTTTTAAGTAACATCGAAATATCTTCGTAGTACGTGTTTAATTATTCTATCCATCTATCCTTCCAGTGTCACATCAGCACCAACAAGAATACAGTGCGAGGCAGGAACAATTTTTCACACGTTCTGCACAGGTGTCTTTGTTGTCAAAGCGCAAATGCTGCATGATAGTCTAATAGTGGTGACAGGACATCGTACTGTATCTTTGATTGCCAGTACAACAAATAGTTCTGAGCAGGCATCAAGCACAGCACCAACTGTGGTCATCGCTGCTCTTATGAAAGGAATTAGAACTCAGAGAGAGAGAGGCAAGTTTGTTGTACCACATGAACGTCACTGAGAGAATTAAAATGAATAATGAAAAAACAAGAGCTAACTTTTACAAGTAGCCAAAATTTATGCCAGGTGTTACAGACTCAAATCAAATGTATGTTTTTATTATAGTAATAATAATAGCAACTCACTACTCAAAATGAAGAATGCCTGGCCTCAAACCCGGAATAACACTTTGGGTTATAAGGCAGCAGTTGTTACCTCTGTTCCATCCAAGAACACATATCAACTTCCTATCAGTTAACATTTGAGCTTGGGTTTTTAACTCATTGACAGCAACATGTAAAGCGAATAATTTTATTTTTTTTGGTTATAATCTTAAATAAAAGTGCATGTGTTTATTTGATATTTGGTCTAAAGTCTTCACACATTATACACTTCACATCATTATTAGTATAACATGGAAAAAGTTTCTGCTTTATGTATGTGTTCAGCATTTCTTGCCTTACATTTCCTTTCATCCTACACAGATTGTTGTAGACATGGAACACACATGAAATGCATGTGTTTTAAATAACGATATACTGTATTATTTATCCTATAAAACTTCAGGCACCTCACACACAGATAAGGAGCCTTGTGCTGGGTGAACTTTTTGCCCGAGTTGAACTCCGTCGAGGGGGGTGGGTGGTGGGATAGTAGGCTGATTGTGCTAAATGACACATTTACAAAACAAAAGACGCTGATGGAGAGTTGCAAAGGAATTTAAGGTGGCCCAGGATTACAAGTTGTTTCGTAGGCTTCAGGGATTCTAGTGATAAGCAAAAGAAGTTTAAGAGGTGACATGATTGAAGTGTTTAAAATTATGAAGGGAATTAATACATTGGATAGAGACTGTTCATCAAGAACATGGAGACACTGTTGGAAACTTGTTATGGAAAAATTTTGCTCAAATATTAGGAAGTTTTTCTTCACACAAAGAACTTTAGACACTTGGAATAAGCTGCCAAGTAGTGTGGTAGACAGTATCACTTTTAAAACTCGACTTTTCTGGAAAAAATAAGTCGATAGGACTGGCAAGCTTTGTTGGGCTTTAGTGCCCTGTTCCCGTCTAGATTGTTCTAATGTAATGTTCATCTACATTCAAGATGATTCAGCCTTACATTTTAGTTGAGAACATAAATGTTTGGAACTTAGGTTGATTGGCTGAATCCTGGATTTTTTTTTTAAACTAATGGAAAACAAAGAGTGTGTGGATGCTTCACTGCTGAGTTTCCATCATCCACTTGGCTGCCATTTGTCTCCCAAAATGCATGCCAGATTATGTGACTTTTCCAGCAATTAACCTTCATTTACATAATCTCAGTGAATCACAGACAAGTCGGTGGTGTGCTTCTGCAAAGCTGGTCATCTAATATAACATACCCAGTGACTCACTCCAGTCTGCAAGTTGCTCCAATAAAATCTTTAATTGTAGGGGCAGGCTCTGTGTGCACATGAGCTGACAACCAATAAACGCTCATCCAGATGTACAATGCAAAGGAGGTAGTGACAAGTAATAACAAAAGCATGTGTTTTGAACCCCTAAAACAAAAGAAAATCTCAAATTTCTAATATGTCATATTTTACGTACTAAAACAGAATGGAGAAAAGAAAAAGGGCAGAGACTGTAGCTGAGCATGTTATTAGAGGTCACAAAGGGCATGAGCATGACCACGCTGGAAAGTCATCAGGCAGGCAGTAAATGTGACATGGGCAATGATTTTCATTTGCATGAACTGACTTGGTATGGCGATGAGATCGGCGACTGCAGATGGCCAATCTGTCATACTCCACGACTAGAAGCTGCATAAAGTGTTTATTCTGTATGCAAGTGACTTACAGGCCAGGCCTATCTTAAAATCTGCAGATGGCCCTCACATTGTTAGTCTTTTTCATGATTATGAGGATAGTCAGAGATTTGTTGATTTTCTTAAGTTATGTAATCTTTCCTTTTAACAGACACATAAACTTCTAGAACCAAGGGTAATGGCTACAGACATTTTATGTCCATATCCTTCTCATCTCTCAACAAGGAAAGACTGTAGAGATGGTGGAGCACTGTACATACTTAGAAACAATCATTCATAAAAGACTTGTCTTCGACTTGAATGTAGAATAACTCAATAAGAAGTGGCAAAACTTGATGTTTTTTCTTAAGAAACAGAGATTTTAAAATAGACAAAACTTCAATATCATTCTTTGATACATTTTTTGTTAAATTGCTTTCATATTTTGGTTTAGAAATGTTGGTATTAAGAACTAACGCTGTTTCAACAGCACTGGCAAACTCAGCACTAGTCTGCAGTAAACTCACCAAACTATATCATAAACAGGTTAGAAAGAAGGTCAGCTCAATTCTGTTAGACAGCAGGTATCCTGTCTTTCCAGAGTTTCCGTTGTTACTATCAAGTTGCAGATTTAGATTCCTAAGACACAAATGCAGTAAATTAATAACTCTATTTTTCCCAGTGCTTAATGATTTTAAATTCAAATTTCTGAAGGGGCTCTGATGTACTGTGTACTGCTGATATTCAATATTCTTGTATGTAGGTATCCTAGGTGTGTGTTCTGATTGAAAAAAATTAATGTAATTTCATATCTCTTAGTTTATTTGTTATATTTGTGGAACAGTGCTTTATGTTGATAAATTCCTATAGCAATCAAATTTCCCTCTGGGATCATAAAGGCTTTGGAAAATAACCATCACTATATGAGAAAACTTAAAAAAACAGCCACAAAACTCACACTTAGAAGAATGATGAATAGTACAGTAAGGGACTCAAAAAAGCATTTGAAATGTCAAAAGAGAAATTGAAAAAAGACTTGCTTTTAAAGCTTCACACTATTACTCTAGTAAAGCAAAAAAAAAAAAAGCTAAAGATAATTTAAGAACATTCAGAGATGTACAAGATGAAATAATTGGTAATAGGAAGCAAACAGAGAATGAAATGTCATATTAGTAAAAGAAGAAATAAATTCCTCAGGCAGAAGTAAAACATGCTAAGACAAGAATCAGATGTATAGGGTGGTCCAGATCTAATTATGCAATTGTTATTACACTATAACTTATTATGTCTATTACATAGAGAATTCACAAAAAATTATTTTTGTTGCCGATAGATGGCAGCACCTGCCCTGCATTCCAAAATGGCGGGGAGACGGTTGTCAGTCAAACAGCAGGTACGATGTGTTTGCCTTTTCGTAATTGCATAATTAGATCTGGACCACCTTGTACTTCCGTCCCTATAAGAAGTGAAGACTAATAAAATCCCAAATCGTAAGGAATTTTAAATGTTTTATTGAAAGTAATTAAAGACAATGTTTATAAACCTTTATTAAGCACATTCCAACAGTCACTTCAGATGGGAGAAGTACTTGATGACTGGAAAGCTGCAAATGTAATTCCAATCCACAAGAACTGCAACATAATAGACCCAGTAAGCCTTCAATTTTTTCCATTCAAAATTATGGAAACTATAATAATAACTATATTAAAAGAGTATGTATGTGAAAAAAGCATGTTAAATAACAGCCAGCCTTGGTTTATAAGCGAAAGATCCTACCAAACCAATCTGTTACTCTTTGTTGAACAAGCAACTGAAGTAGCAGACGAAAGCAAAGCGTATGACAAAATTCACTTAGACATTCAACATGTCCACATCTAAGGTGAACTTTTAAACTAGTAGCTGTTGGCATCAAAACTGTATTTTAAGTTTGTTAATCAGAGGGAAGCAAAGACTAAAAATAATTAAAAATTAAAAGGTAAATTCTCCAAGTGTGGTGTAATCATCAGTGGAATCCCTTGGAAGTCAGCTTTTGGACTGCTACTTTTCTTGATTTATATTATAGTGTAGTTAGTAAACTTGTGAAATTTACAAATTCTGAGGAAACAGCAAAAACAAATCTTCAAAATTGGTTACTCATTGACAAAAGGAACCTTAATTATGAATACAACCAGCGAGACACTATATTACCAAAAACCATGCTCAGAAAAGGTATTAGGGCTTTATGTTGGCATAACATTCTTATCATCTAGGCAATGCACTGAAGCATTTAAAAAGGAAAAAAAGTGTTAGGTTATATTGTTAAAGCTGTTGAATATAAATCAAGGGGCACTATCCCCCAACAGCTATTGAAATCAAATCATTAGTATTGTGTGCATTTCTCATCATCACACTACAATAATGACATAGCAGCTCTTAAAGCTGAGCAGCAGAAAGAAACCAAGTGAATCCCAGGACTAAAGGGCATGTCTTACTAAGCCCTTACTAAGCACAGAGAATTAAATCTCTTAAGAATTATTTAAAGTATCAAAAAGCTGATCCAACAGGATTCTTTCTGATTAAATAGCAAATCATGGGCCTGAGGACTCCAGTGTAAATTAACGGGGGAGTGTATTTAAGACAGAGGCCAGTAAGCACTTCTTCACATATTGAGCTGTCAGAATCTACTGTAGAACAAACTAGTGAGTCATATAGTTGAAACAGAAACATTAACATTTTTTTTTTAAAAAGTGACTATAAGCTAAATATATGAGATTGATGCTCTCCTTTCATTTATCAACATTGTTATGATCGTATGTCCTAACCTTACGATATGAGTTGTCACAAAATGAGACAGAGACAGATAAAGGTTTGGGGCAGCCACCCATATAATTTGGTATCCTGGCTGCAAAAGTCGCACTAGCGAAAAGCAACTAGCACTGAAGTGCATACAATGGAGTCCAAAACCAGACTGCGGGAGAAGGGAAAAGGGTAGGCTTTAAAGGGGAAGACAAGAAGTGAGGTCATAAGGATCCAGCACGTGTTCATTATTCATTGGATCAGGCCCGGATGTGACATCAGGGGGGCTGGAGCTGGTAAGATCTGTTTCCATTGGTTTGGTCCCAGAAGTGATGTCAAGAGAGCCAGGTGGAGCCTCCCAGGTTTGGTCTACGGGGAAGTGAGAAAGAGAGTTAGTGCACTCTGCCACATCCCGGCATGCCTCAGAACTGCCTTCACTCGAGCCCTTTAGCTGCCTCCCATGCGCGCGTGCGTGACAGAGTGTACATGTACAGTGCATACTTGAATGTGCTGAATAATGGAGCAGCCTCTCCTCCGGAATTGGTCTCTGCATATAAGGGGCTTCTGATGCATTGTTTTACAATTGTGACAGGAAGCATAGTTTATTTTTGCAAAAGAAGAATGCTGTTATATATTATAATAAAAAAAAATCCTGGGACGAGACAAGACTTTTTAGCCTGAGATGAGTTGTGACTTTTTCAGGTAGATACTTTCATGTCCCGCGAGACGAGATTTTGTGCCAAGAGATATAACCACGCCCGGGGCTGGAAATAAAAGACAAAGAATAGATGACAAAGTAGAATGTCGTAAAGTATTCAAAAACGGCACGATACACATGCAGAGCAGGTTAGAGATAATGAAAGTACTAAAATTTGAAAGTCTCAAAAAAATTGTAGTAAAGATCGCATTAGCACAAACAAACAGAAATTATTAGTTGGTTAAATAACGGAACAGTGAAAAGAGATCAAATACATTATTCAGATTTAAACTTTAAGGCGTAAAGTTGTAGATCATCTAATTCGTGTTGCCATCAGGAAAAAGTAGTGTTTCTACTGTTGTTTGGTGAAAGTGAAATCCACATACGCGAGCAGTAGAAATGTGAAGTGGCTGACGCGTAGCGCGTGGCACCACCACTCCTCCCAGGCAACATCGTCCTCTTCCTCCCGATTCTGGCCTTGAATGAAGGGAGGCTGGCCCGTTTTATAGCCCACCCGGAAGTGTTCCAGGTGCTTGACCAGCTGGCCCTGATTGCACCTCCGGGTGGGGATGATAACTCGTCCAACCTGGTTGTTGGCTCTCGGCAGCACCCCCTAGCGGCCACCCCATCTCCCAACCAGGCTGTGGAGGACTCCATGTCCCATGGTCCACGTGGGAGACTGGGAAACGAATAACGGCCGGGGAGGCTGCCACAAAGCGTCCCCGGGGGATGTATTGAGCTGTCCATGGTGGCTCCCCCGGAACATATGCAGCAGGGGCGTCCCGGCCGGGCATGGGACCCGGCTGTCCATCACGATAGATAGATATAAAACTAATGAGCAAGGGTAGACAATATTCAAAAGAGTGAGAATATTTTATCGGCTACTAGTTTGTTGGGTCCTTACTTAAAGAGTTTTATCCTTACATATGGTATTCCATAAATGACTTCCTTTCAGTGTTTAAACATTTCTTCCACAAATGTCTGAATAGCAAAAAACAGAGAAATACTTTAATGTGTTAAGTCAAATCGACAATAAGAAATATTTTAGTTCATTTTAAGATATTTACGTGTATATTTTAAGGAAGCTTAAAGCCAATCCTGGATATCTGATAATATGTCTATTTTAAGGTATCTTAAAGACATTTTCATATTTCTCAAATGCATTTCGAAATATCTTTAAAAAATGCATTTGTATTTTGAAATATTTGAAATAAACTTCAAGATATCACAAAATTAAATGCTCCATATTTTCAATGGGATTTCTAGTCATTTAAGATATCCTGAAATTCACAGGAGGTCATTCAAAATGCATATACTGTAGGTGTCATGGTTTGGATTGGATCTTGCCCCTTAGCCATGCTTTATTGTTTGTTTGGATTCTGTTTTATTTCTTTTTAGTAATCTCTCTTGGCCTAGTCTATTTTTCTTAATTTTATTGTAAATTATATTTTTTATAGTTCTTGCAGCATCGGGAGACTATAAAAAGTTCAGTAAAAATGTAAATCCTCAGTAAAACATTTCTATTCACAGCAAAAACACTGGAGAACACTACAGCAACCCATAATGTTATGCATCAGTTTCTTTTCTAGCAAAAGGCACAGTTACCTGGTGAGTTAATTGCATTGTTCATGTTAGCTTTTCAGGAGCTCATTCAGTCATGTAAATCTGAAATTTTTAATGATGAATATGTCCACAATTAGATCACTGAGAAAGTGTCCTGACAGACAAATTGGCAACTTGACACCTTGGTAATTAGAAATCAAACAGGAATTGCTGATTTAAAGTGACTGTAAGCAGTAGCACAAGAAATCTGTACAGACATCATTAACACTACAATAGAAAAAATCTCCAGCAATCAGCAAACCTATCCATGTTGCACAAGAGAATTCAGCTAGAATTCTTATGAAAAAGCCAGCAGCGCAATCACTGTATAAAATCATTCACTTTGGCCATTTTTGTCATTCAGACCTAACTGCACAAAGTAACCCTAATGCACAAAATAAACTTTCTGTCATGACAGTAATATTGTTTCAATAATATTAAACTGTTATGGATGATTGACGCTACAGGCAAAGTGTCTGTGTTGAATAGAACCACCAAGGAGCATCATTGGAACAATGCTTATCTCAGTTTGTGTGTGTTACAACATGCTTTGACTTGATCTGTCTAATATTAGGTGTTGGATTATCTGAATCATCTACTAATCTTTTCCCACAGTCATTGTCTATAGTAGATTCAAAGCATTTTATTGGCCTTGGATAGATATCATTTAATCAACAGAAAAGTTTCAGGTTTGGTCAGAAACTTACAGCTTTGTGTTGCTTTACCAGATGCAAATAAAGTCATCATCCCAGACATATACCGTTTACAAACAGCAGGGAAACAGTCAACCCACTTTTAATGGTTCCCCAGTATTCAGCAAGATGAGCTTACAGGGCAGCTACCTTCAGGTTCCTTTTGACCCAAAGAGCAGAGCTATTACAATGTTCATTACACATGAGGCTCCCAAGAACAAACACATGGCTTTCAGATTATTCTGTGCTCCAGGCTGATTCCAAATAGTGATGACACTTCTGTCATAGTGAAGCATGGTGCAACAAAAGAACTAACTGCATGATAAACATCTGAGTCAGGCCTTCCGATTCCTCACTGAACATGGGGCAACTCTAAGTGCTGAAGGGTGTCTGTTCAAGAATATTAATTCATGGGTTATGAACCCTTGGGTAAGTGCATTACTTCAATTATTTCCCACAGAGAGGATATTTAAGCAGTGCAATCCACTAATTCAGCATCTCCTCTAGCTTAACTTCTTATAATTCCTCTAAAAGGGAGCTCCACGTGATTGGACTCGAGCTTTTGATGCTGCAATATATGTTTAAATAACAATAACAATCAAGCCCTTACATCTTAACTGGAAACACATGAGTCAGTATGACAACGTTGACATTCACGTAAAATAGTTATAATGCATTTAGTTGTTTAAAAAAATGACTAAAGGGTTAAAAAATAATTTGCTTTTAAATTTGAGAGTAATTTCATGTTTCAGAAAAGGAGTTATTTAAAAATAAATGTTCAAACCTGTTTAGTTTAGAAAATTGCAGGGAACTTGTGTGCAAGGTATGCTTTGACTTTGACAATGTCTCTCATTGGCTTGTACAATCGTACATGCAGTCTTTGAAACGGAATTGATTGTTCATGCCTGCGAGGACACTCTATGAAATGTACATTCACTATGTGTTGCTAAATCACTATAAAATTATTGATTAAGAAAACAGCATGATGTAAAAATTTTATTTATCATCTTGGTTTCAGGTAAAATAATACTTGCACATTATGTTCTTAGCAGTAGTGTTTTTAAGCATTTAGAAAAAGTGTTTCGTTCATTGTGTTTGGCGTTTGTATTAAATCAGCTTTAAACATGGTTAGTCTGCATGAAACAAAATGTTCAGTTTCCTTAAGCATGCAATAGCACATAGCTAGAGTGTTAAAGAAAAATAAATGTATGATTAATTTATTGGGGATTTGTTCTTGTTTCATGTTTTATACTGCATGTTATTATTGATGATATAAAATGAGTAAGTAATAAATGAACTTAAGGCAGGAATTGAATGTTTAAAAATGTAACTGGGGGAAAATAATTGTTTATTTTATTTTGATCTTATTTTGTCCTTTGGAGCAAATAATTGAAGTTAATTGAAAGTTTTGTTTTGTGAACTTGATTTAATGTGCATATTCATATAAAATTCCATTTAATGTGATTGTGATTCACTTAGCAAGTTAGCAATGGGGAAAACGGTATGGCATAAACAGCTTATTAATTATCTCTATTTTAATATTATTAAAGTTAGACATAATCAACTGAAGCTTTTCCTATGGGCAGATGGACTTTACTGATACAACTCAAGGCCATAATACACTCCAGGTAACCACTCAAGAAGTATGTTATTCTCAACTGTGTTGAGCCTGGCAAAATACAATGGAATTAGCACAAATGTTAGAGTCCAGGATGATGGCTTTAGGTTTACAGAAACATTGACTCATTAGCAAACCACTAATCTGCAGGCTTTCAATATTGAAATCATGTTCTCTAACCTCTGCATCTCTAAATCCTCAGAGCTGGCTTTAAGTACAATAGGAGTTAACAAAGGTAAACCTCTGCGTTGAACTCCATCTGGCACTAGCTCACGCCAGGTACTTATTGATAGCCCATGACCGCCATTCATCCCCTTCTTTCACAAATACCAGGCAATAATTCACAGACTGAATTAGCTGTTCTGTCAGTGGTATTTCCTAACTTAATAAAAAAGCTGACAATGAAATGCAAACCTCATCCGCTAAATTCACTGCTTTCTTAATTGAGTAATACATGACATGCATTCAAACAGCTGCCTACCACTCTGAAGCTAACAGGGGTGTGGATCTTCAAAACAAAGTACCGAAGTAGAGAATACTGACATATCTGACAGAGAAAAATACTTCTAATAGATTTTTATTCTAGGCCACCAAATGCTTAACACCTAGAGGTTCAACAGCCTACGTTATGAATGAGTAGAACTGGAATTACACTTTGGTTGTTTTCCCCCAGAAAAACTATTGCTTCACCTAGTTTGCCCCAGGAGACTTGAGCTAAAACAGCACAGATGTGGAGGGTGCTGCATTATTTTGAAGCTAACAGAATGTACCTTCCACCATGATTAAGCTAAATAGCTATAGCATATTTCTAGTCACAGCATGTTTAGCTGATGGAGTTCCTGAGTCCAGTTACATTTTAGCTCTGCGTGGGAGTCTGTTGGCATTCCAACTATGTGTCCCTCGCTTACAGTTGAGGACAAGACCATCAGGTTATTTGCCTTTCTTTCATTAGTCCACCAGGAATCACTGGAAGTCTGTCCTTCTTCAAACATAGCACCAAGATGGTGATCTCAGTGACATTCCAGTTTTTGCAGTAGAACCCAAGCAGCTGACAAGCCACCTACCTTGAGATGACCTCAGACAGTAACAAGTCGACCAGCCTAATAAAAAGAGTTTGTGAACTGGTAAGTGGAAAATTTTCAAAAGGGAATGTTATGTTCTATGGTTACACTCCATCCATCCATTTTCCAACCCGCTGAATCCGAATACAGGGTCACGGGGGTCTGCTGGAGCCAATCCCAGCCAACACAGGGCACAAGGCAGGAACCAATCCTGGGCAGGGTGCCAGCCCACCACAGGACACACACAAACACACCAAGGCCAATTTAGAATCACCAATCCACCCAACCTGCATGTCTTTGGATTGTGGGAGGAAACCAGGGCACCCAGAGGAAACCCACGCAGACACAGGAAGAACATGCAAACTCCATGCAGGGAGGACCCGGGAAGCGAACCCAAGTCTCCTAACTGCGAGGCAGCAGCGCTACCACTGCGCCACCATGCCACCCGGAGAGAAACCAAGCAGTTCCAAAATATTTAATGAAAATGTTTGCTTTCAAAAGACACCCAAGCGCAAGTAATTTGGGTGCCTTTCGAACAGATAAATGGAGATCATTCTATAGATTTGGAGCAAGAATGGAGAAGCACTGTCTAGTCTTGGCATGTCTAGCAAGAGAAGGGACAGTCAGCAGACAGGCAGATGCAGATCAAAGACTTCTTGAGGGGAACATGGAGAGACCAAGGATTTGAAATATTGAGCAGAACCATCCAGAGAACTGTAGATCGAGACACGAGTTTTGAACTAGATGCTTGCAGCAACAAAAAGCCAACAGAGAGACTGAAGGACAGGAGTAGTAGGATTGTAATAAGAAATGGAGAACACATGGATCTTTCAATGAGTTTGTCTTGACTAGTGACAACGCCATGGCTGCAGATTGTTAAGTATTTGTTCAAAGTAAAGGATATCCAGTTTATTACTGTCTCTGCATTTCTTTTTATGTTATAGGCCATAGGATTTTCCTACTGGCTTCAAAGGTAAAGAAATTTTAAATTCCTACAATGCAGCATTTCTGCCAAAACAATTAATATCCATAACTGTAAATATTAACATTTCTATCAATAAAAAAGGGGAAAACAAATATACAAAAATAACATGTTCCAAATGATTTTGAAGTTTTGGAAAGTGAGTTTCGTTGTTACTCTAATTCAGACAACCACATTTTTTCAAATTACAGTTTTCATTTTCTGTTAACTTTTAAACATCTGTTTTTTGCAAAATACTGAAAGTGAATTATAACTTAAGCAGCTCCAAAAATATAAAAGAGTATTACATCTAAGCATTCCCATGGAGTCTTTTCAACCATACTAAATGAAAGAATCTCGTTAATATTCTGTGTTGTATAAGAAAAGACTTTATAATAATATTTAGCTAGATCTCAATTTGCCTGCTGGCTAACTGCTTCAAACAGAATGCAATAACACAATGTGCTGTATTCTTGTAGCAAAAATTTGTGAAAGGGTCTCTAGTGCTTGTCTAAGTAAGCGGTAGCCATTATAAGCAAAAGATCTTAAAGGTTTAAAAGTGTAAAAACCTAAAATATGCTGGTAACCATTTTCCATTATTTATAGTATCATTTTTATACTCATTAATGTTTTAAGTTGATTTGTAAACTTCATATGAGCTGTCAATAATCACTTCTATAAGTTTAAGGTGCAAATGTGTTGACACATTAGTATACATGTCCAGTTTGCCTTATACTATGACTGATTATCTTTGACAAGGGGATACTGGCACAATCCCAAGTGTGAAAAAAGACCTAGAACAGGAGATTTAAACATTCATATTTAATGTCTGTACCTCAGTCATACACACAAGGGAGAGAAACAGTGGAAGTAACAAAACAATGATTATAAAATAAGCAGGGCTCAAAGTGAATCAGTGGATAAAGAAAAGTACCCTGACTTTCTACTGGGGTCACTGCCAATGATTTTAGGACATGCTGAATAACAATCTAGCCAAATTTGAGTTTAGTAAAAAAAAAACAGTATGATCATTCTTTCTCTACACTAGGTTAAAACTAACTCTCTTCATAAACATATCCATTATTATAGTCACTGAATTTAGAAACAACACACATTATACAGAACAAATAACAAATGAAAAACATTGAGGATACCAAGGTGTTGGACATTAGCATCTTAAACCAACCAAAGGCAGTCCAAACATGAGTTATAGTTGAATTTTCTACAGTTAGAACACAAGTGATTTGCTCAAAATCACACAATAAGTGAGATGCTTGGACTGAAAAACACTATCATCCTTACCTGAAAAACTACTGATTACATCAACTTCTGTATGGACATTGTAGTTCCAGTAAGAACAGTACGCTGCTATACTAACAACAAGCCATGGATTACGAGTGACATCAAGGGCCTTTTGAACCAGAAGAAAAGGGCTTTTAAAGGCGATGATCAGCATGAGCTCAAGCGTGTGCAGAAGGAACTCCGACTCCAGCTCAGGGCGGCGAAGGAGCAGTACAGGAGAAAGCTGGAGTAGAAGTTGCAGAATAACAGGATGGAGAAAGTGTGGGATGGGATGAAGATCATCACTGGCTTTAGCTCGAAGTGGGGTGCCACCATCGAGAGAGACGTGGAGAGAGCAAACCAAATGAACAACTTCTTTAACAGGTTTGACCACCCTAACCCACTCTCACCTCGGAGTATTGCATCTTCCAACCATCCTTCTGCTGATAACAGCATAGGAGAGATATCCCCACCCACAATTACAGCAGCACATGTGAGCAGAGAGCTGAGGAGACTTTGTGCCAGCAAAGCAGCGGGTCCAGATGGAGTATCGCCACGACTGCTAATGGCCTGTGTGCTGGAACTGGGGAGTCCTCTACAGCACATCTTCAACCTGAGCCTGGAACAGTGGAGAGTCCCGAGGCTTTGGAAAACATCTTGCATCACCCCAGTCCCAAAGGTATCACGCCCTAGTGAGCTGAATGACTTCCGGCCTGTCACTCTGATGTCACATGTGATGAAGACCATGGAGTGGCTGCTGCTTCACCACCTGAGGCCACAAGTCTGCCGCGCCCTCGACCCTCTGCAGTTTGCATACCAGGAGAAGGTGGGAGTGGAGGATACCATCATCTATATGCTACACCAATCCCTCTCCCACTTGGACAGAGACTGTGGTGCTGTAAGAATTATGTTTTTGGACTTCTCTAGCACCTTCAACACCATCCAGCCTCTGCTCCTTAGGGACAAGCTGACAGAGATGGCAGTAGACTCACACCTGGTGGCATGGATCGTTGACTATCTTACAGACAGACCTCAGTATGTGCATCTCACGAACTGCAGGTCTGACATTGTGGTCAGCAACACAGGAGCGCCGCAGGGGACTGTACTTTCTCCGGTCCTGTTCAGCCTACATACATCAGACTTCCAATACAACTCGGAGTCCTGCCACGTGCAAAAGTTTGTTGACGACACTGCTATTGTGGACTGCATCAGGAGTGGGCAGGAGGAGGAGTATAGGAAGCTAATCAAG
The DNA here is from genome assembly GCF_016835505.1 of Polypterus senegalus. Classification (NCBI taxonomy): domain Eukaryota; kingdom Metazoa; phylum Chordata; class Cladistia; order Polypteriformes; family Polypteridae; genus Polypterus; species Polypterus senegalus. Next base: position 133,905,310 of record NC_053160.1, read on the forward strand.
GACTTTGTTAAATGGTGCGACTCAAACCACTTACACCTGAACACCAGCAAGACCAAGGAACTGGTGGTGGATTTTAGGAGGCCCAGGCCCCTCATCAGAGGAGACTGTGTGCAGAGGGTACAGACCTATAAATACCTGGGAGTGCAGCTGGATGACAAATTGGATTGGACTACTAATACTGATGCTCTATGTAAGAAAGGTCAGAGCAGACTATACTTCCTTATTGCGTCCTTCAACATCTACAATAAGATGCTGCAGATGTTCTACCAAACGGTTGTGGTAAGTGCACTCTTCTACGCGGTGGTGTGCTGGGGAGGCAGCAGGAAGAAGAAGGACGTCTCACGCCTAGACAAACTGATGAGGAAGGCAGGCTCTCTTGTAGGCACCGAGCTGGACAGGTTGACATCCGTGGCAGAGCGGTAGGTGCTGAGCAGGCTCCTGTCAATCATGGAGAATCCACTGCATCCACTGAACAGTGTCATCTCCAGACAGAGGAGCACCTTCAGCGACAGACTGCTGTCATTGTCCTGCTCCACTGACAGACTGAGGAGATCGTTCCTCCCCCACACTATGCAACTCTTCAATTCCACCCGGGGGAGTAAACGTTAACATTATTATTATAGTTATTGTCTGTTTTTACCTGCATTTTTATTACTCTTTAATTTAATATTATTTTTTGTATCAGTATGCTGCTGCTGGATTACGTGAATTTCCCCTTGGGATTAATAAAGTATCTATCTATCTATCTATCTATCTATCTATCTATCTATCTATCTATCTATCTATCTATCTATCTATCTAAAATTTCAAAACACTAAACTAGTTTAAAACACTACCATTAACTGTATATATACATTGTCACGCACGTGTGATTAGGGAGCCGCTTAAGGACCTAAACTGTAGCGTGAAAGCGCATGCCAGAAGGGATTGGCGGGGTACTAACCTCTCTCTCTTTATTTCTGCAGAAAGAAAGACGCACCACCGCCATGAATCTGCCATGTCTACCTGACCACGCATCACCAATTCTGCCTTCCCTCTGTCGACCTCTGATGACATCATCAATCCCAGAATCCACCTCGGTTCCTTCCCAGCACTCATCTCTGTTCATTTCCGGTCCCTCACCATAAATGCTTCCCCACTCAGCCATTCTGTCAGTCTTTGTTAGATGAATTTTCTTTTGTATAAATCTACTTGAACTCGATATTTACAGTATACGGGGCCGGAAAACCCCAAACCTTTTTGAGTGGTTTGTCTCTTTTCTACAACATATAAAAACAGCAATGAAATATTGTTCATATAGGTTAAATGAAAAAATGCCATAAATAGAGTTGTACAACGCAGAGCTCAAGTCAAGTCTATGCCCTTCTCTGCCTCTGAAGTTTGCTTTGGAGTAAAATTATAGGAAACCCAAAAATCAAAGCACCTTTAATATGAACCAAGATAAAAAGGAAATTGGTGCAGAATGGGGGGCAGATTGAATCATAAATTGGTGTATAGAAAGCTAGAGTTACCTTGTATTCAAATAACAAATCAAGAGTTTTTGCAGAGAAATTTAGGCAGTGTGGCATTGTGGTTAAGGCTTTGGACTTCAAACTGTAAAGTTGTGGGTTCAAATTCCATGACTGACACTGAGTGGCTATGAGCAGGTCACTTTGCTTGCCTGTCCTCTAACTGGACAAACAAAAAGAAATGTAAACAATTGTATCTCAAAGGTTGTAAGCTGCCTATGGAAAAGGCATCAGATAAAAAACAATTTAATGTTCTCTTTCTCAGCACTGAGAAGGACTTAATATAAGAAGAGCTGCAACTTCACTTTAAATGCTCTTCTTATTAACAAGGAAGCCTTAAAGTATCTATCTATCTATTGTCACAGACGACTGGGGTTCTGACCCGGCAGGGATGCCTAAATGGACCGGAAAGTCATAAGAATAGCTTCTGGGCCACAAGGGGCAACCACCCTGGAGCAGGAGAGGACCACGGGAAAGGAGAAAAAAGGTTCTGGACTGTTTGGACCCGTGGCCACCGCCAGGGGGCATCTTAAACCTCCTAGAACCTGGGAGAACATTACTTCCACCACACTTGGCAAGACGGCGGAGGAACTTGCCAGGGATGCCCGGAGTGCTTCCGGAGCAAAGGGCAGCACTTCCGCCACACCAGGAAGATCGTCATCAGCCACCTGGAGCACATCCGGGCAGGAATAAAAGGCGCCACCTCCCAGCAATCTGAGAGCTAGAGTCGGGAGAGGGAGCAGGACGAAGCTCCCAGGAGGAGATTGGCAGCCAAGGACTGAGGAAGAGAAGTCTAATTGTGGTGATTATTGCTGAGTGCATTGTGTGTGATGGTGGGACTGTGTTTATTAATGAAAAATAAACGTGTGACTTTTATAAAGATGTGGTTTCTGACTGGTGGTGTCCGGGCAAGTCTCACACTATCTATCTATCTATCTATCTATCTATCTATCTATCTATCTATCTATCTATCTATCTATCTATCTATCTATCTATCCTTCAAATCCAAAATGAGCAGATTACACAGGATACATTGAAATTAGGAAATGTAATTATCAGAGGTTTTGTATAAGGTGAGTTATGGTCTGACATATATATTCTATGATACCTTTCCAGTACAGGATCAAGCTCATACAAATAGAGCAGTATAACCTGATTCTTAGATTTCTCTTTTATTTCATTGATACCAACATAATATCTACAGTTTTTGTTTTCCGATTGTGTATGTTTAGTGGTAAAGCAACTTGATTTTGGAGCATTTTATTCTATTTACCAAGTCAACCTATAATTTTCATGAGTGTCCCAAACTTCAGACTCTTCCGTTACCCATCTTTAACTTCTTTCAGTTTATCCTGAACAGCTTTGAGCTGAACAGAGTTATTGCAAGCTGCATGAATATGATTTGCTTCATACTTTTAAATAGCATGTTCTTATCTGATAGACGGGTATGTTAAAGCATGACCTTTTCCATATAGAGATGTACTGTATACTTGCCAAGCTTGAGACTTCAGAATGTGCCCTCTTGACTCATATTGACATACTGACATTCTCAATGGTAAGCAATAGCTATTAAAACTGAGAACCCAGGAAGCTGGTAGAAAGAGAGATGAAGAAAAAGGAAGCGGTTGCACAAACCTAACTAAGCACATATCGTTTGCTGCCTAAGGTCACATCTCTCTGTTATAAAAAAAAACTTGGGACGAGACTACAATGACATATGATCTTTTAAAGAGAGACAGAGAGACACTTTCACGTCCCGTGAGACGGGCAAGTCACGTCATACTTACAGCCTTTGGAAGCAAGTCCCGTGATACACATGCAGAGCAGGTTAGAGATAATGGAAGTAGGAAAATTTGAAAGTCTCAGAAAAATGAAAGTAAAGATCACATTAGCGCAAACAAATGGAACATATTAATTGGTGAAATAATGGAACAGCGAAAAGAGTTTGAATAGTGTTTGAGGATGTCTGGGGGAGAAGAGAGACAAGGCAGTGAATTTAAAACATTGGAACGCCACACGAAATGCAGATCACGTGGCACGGGAGCAGCAGCAATCCAACAGCTGATCAAGCAAGGAGGAGGTAAAAAAAACCTGTTATTTATTTTCCATTGTATCACCCTTTAAGAGGGGATTCGGAGGAGCAAACACATCTCCTTGGGGGGCATTCATCCCCCCTCTTCACAACAGTGTGTAGCACTGGTGGCTTTTAGGTGCGCATACAGATCAGGCAGAATGGCAGCAACAGCAAGCAGCAGCTTATCGAGCAAAGAGGAGGTAAAGAAAAAAAGGAATCTGTTTTCCATTGTATCACCGTTTAAGAGGGGTTTCGGGGGTGTCTCCTTGGGGTGCATTGAGCACCCCTCTTCATAACTGTATGTAGCATTTGGCTGGGGGGTGGAGGAAGGGGTTAGCGAGAGAAGCAAGCAGGGGGCAGAGCCCCCTAGTCATGTACAAAAAAATCTTTTCTTTGAAACAAAATTCAGACAATGGAGCTTGGTCAGAAATTTTTTGGACACCATCCCGGTTCATAAACACATGACCAGGCTCATTTTTGAAAGCATACCACATAATAATGAGCAGCACCACAGAATCCAAAATCCAAAAGTTGAAGGAACAATGACAATTATCATAACACAGCACTTTACTGGAAAAACTATACACAAAAATACATTTAAAGATAATACAACATTATGATTTAACTTGTGATGTTAATCTTGAAACTCATGATCTTAATTTTACCTTGTACTATTTTATGTTTTGTATTGTTCTGTTGAGCTTCAGTTCCTATATTGTCCAAAGGGCTAATCCACTAATAACATGTGTCTCTTGCGGGCAGAGATTCACTAAGATTTGTTAATTCTGATAGGAATTTGTAGTATTCCAACAGGCAATAAACATGCCTCAGAGGTGTGTCTGGCTACTATAACTACATATTGCATGGGGAAAGGGCCAGCAATGAACTAATAGACAGTGTTACTCGTGTAAGCCTGAGGATCTCCTGAAGGGCCCAGGTAATCCCAAAGATACCACCGCTGAGCAAGGAGGGGGTACCGCCGCTAACCATATCTCTGGTTACCTCTACAAAGTGGAGCCATCACAAGGAAATAACGCTTGCCTGCCCCACCAAGTACTGGAGGCACCTCCCCTGTAGTAAATACGCAGATATAAATGGGGCGGTTACAGATCATGGTCATCTTTTGGACCGAAGATATAGAGAAAGACGGAGCTCTTCTGATAGACTCTAATTGAATTGCTCACAAGAAGTGTACTATTTGCGTTCCGTTTTCTTGCATGAGCCTTTTTTTTTTCTTTGTTCAGAATTAAACAGGGCTCCGCCAGGTTGATACCACAACAGTTCTTACATTTCAGTCATCCTTTAGTTCACAACAGATATTGCTGGGCTCCATTGACAGTGTGTCATTCAGTTCTGAACAACGTTGCTTTCCTATTTAAACAATTTGTTGTCTTTAGGCATACTCACTGTGTACTTAGTAATTTGTAAAGTTTATATTTGTATTTACCTGTACTTAGTGAAGAACACTATACAAAAATAAACTGAATTGAATTTCAAACATATAATTCCACAGGTCCTCCCTGCATGGAGTTTGCATGTTCTCCCCATGTCTGCGTGGGTTTCATCTGGGCACTCCGGTTTCCTCCCACAGTCCAAAGACATGCAGGTTAGGTGGATTGGCAATTCTTAATTGGCCCTAGTGTGTGTTTGTGTGTGTCCTGCGGTGGGTTGGCACCCTGCCCGGGATTGGTTCCTGCCTTGGGCCCTGTGTTGGCTGGGATTGGCTCCAGCAGACCCCCGTGATCCTGTGTTCGGATTCAGAGGGTTGGAAAATGGATGGATGGATGGACATATAATTCCAGTTTTATTTTGACTCTTTTCTTCTGTAGATTGCAGCAACCGTCTGTAAAATTTACTGGCTCCCTTGGTTCTCTGAATTGAAATTCAATTCTGATTGGGAAGCTGGTTGAATGAGTCTCTGTTGGCATTATCATTAATAACTAGCTTTAGCTGTTCAACCATACATTTGATAGGACTGCAGTCCAGACATTCTGGGCATCATTTTTAAATATTGGCTTAGTTGTCTGGAATAGATTTCATTTGTTAAATACTTAATTTTTGTGCAAAATAGTGACACATGCATTCCAAAGGGCAAGTACTTATTTGAAGATTCTGTATACTACAATGTTTCTTTACAAACAGAAAATGTTGAGTGTTTACACTGTTAAATACGTTGAAGAAATGGGCATTTTGCACAACATTAAACAATACTGAGAAAAAAGTAAATTTGTATAAAGTGAGCACTTCAGTATTTCATCTATATCTTCCATGTGTCACAAAAAAATGCAATGATTTATGATTATTTAATATATAATAATTAAATTAATATTAATTAATTTAATATTATTTAAGATATATTTATTTAGGATATCAAAATGTGAAATAATCATTATGGATTGGTTTGATAATGTTTTGTCGCCCCACTATGTTTATTAGTTTACTGATGGACTGTATCATTTTGTGATGTCTCAACATGGATACCACCATGTTCTTTATGGAAACTTTTATGTTGGCTTGGTGTGTGATGTCATTGCACAAAGGATTTTTAAGATGGCAGGGCGGGTCTGTGGAATAGTGGGTCTGCGGCTCTAAATGAATGGCCAGTTTTTTAAGTAAATAATCTCACATCTTAAGGAGATCGTGTGGTACTGTGGCAGGAGCAGTTCCCTGGTGCGATAATGATGTGGGCGTTTCCACACTGAAGTGCACAGGTGCGGGTTCGCCCATGTCTGTAATTGATGCCAGGTGCTGCTGACTGGCACACTTGTGCCACGTCCCCATTATAAGTAGGAGGAGTGAGAGTGCGAATTGGGGAAGAAAAGAGAAAAGTGAGAAGGACGGAGGTTAAGGGAAGAAGGCAGGAGGCACAGAGAGCCGGTGCAGGATTGAGCGAGCGAGCGCAGTCTGGCTGGTGAATGCATGCAGCTGGGAGGAGATCCCAGAAAGAGTGTTTGGCCGACACTCGGGGGGCTGAAAGAAGTGGTCACTCCAGCTTAGTGGATTTTAGGAGTTGGAATGACCAGCAGCATGGAGGACTCACCGCAGAAGGCATTGGGAGTCGAGGAGGCTTGGGAGGGTGAACTTCAAAATGGGCGCCCTGGCAATTGGGGAACCCATGTCTCAGTTCAGTGGGATGAGCTCTATGTAGTCAAGGGACGGAAGGCTACTGGACCAGTGTGGAAGGTAGCTGCACCTGTTGATAGGGCAAGTCCCCTGTTGCAGGGCCCATATGGGAGAAGCAGGGGAGCCACCAACTAAAAGAAGAGGGCACCAGGCTTTTAGAAAAGACATCTTCCAGCCTGTTGTTTTTAACCTTGTTTTAATGGGAGCACGGAGCAGAACCCACATTGTCACAGGGTCCTGCATGCCATGCTCTGGCATTTTGCTTTTCACTTCTTTTGTGTTTTATTTTTGCCTCTTTTCCTGTAGTGTTCTGTTTTAGAATTATTAATCATTTCATTACTGTTAATCATTTTCTTTTAGTGGTTTATATTAGGTTATGTCCATGACAACGGAGATGGTGAGAGTGAAAACCTTTGAATTTCTTAGTGTTAATATTAATGAAGATTTGACCTGGTCCCAAAAAACTATTCAATTGGTAAAGAAATCTCTGCAGCGTTTGTAGTTTGTGAGAAGGCTAAAGAAATTTGGAATTCCATTCAGAATTCTTGGTAGCTTTTGTACGGATACTATTGATAGCATTCTTACCAATGCAATCACAGTCTAGTTTGTCCTATAGGGGAGTGGTCAGGACTGCCTAAGCCATTTCATGAACAGCCCTTCCATTTCTGGGTGACATTAAGTATGGCAGAGTCATCAGAAGGGCTCACAGCATTATAAAGGACAGCTCTACCCTCTACACAGTTCATTCACACTCCAGCCATCAAGTAAATGTTATAGGAGCGTAAAATCAATCAGTTTTTATGCAGAGGTATTTAGAACTTGAAAATGATTCCTGTCCATTACCTCTTTCCCATGAAACAGCTGACTTTATTAGCACTTAGGCCTAGCTACTAATTTATCTGCTCTATTCACCTTTTGAATTATGATATCTGCATTAGATGTTTTTTGGATTATACGTTTCTGTCCCACTACCTCTTTTAAATGTACATGTAATACTGATAGTATTTACACTATGCAGTATATGCTTACATTGACATGCTGTATTTATTGTGGAAGTTTGTTTTTCTTATCTATTGTTTATTGACTATTAGCATGTGTGACACCAGTGATATCACCAAGCCCACAAACCCCAGACACAACTACACAAAAACAGTCCCGGGTGCAAATAAATGTTTTTTTGTTTACAAAAATACCTTCACCAGGTTTCTTCCTTTTCATACAGGTCATTACAGCACAGTGAAACAAACATCTTCAACTCCTCCCAGGCAAGTGTTGTCCAGCTCCTCTCCCGACTCCGAGTTGCTTGGCTGAGATCAAGCGACTCCTTTTACCTGAGACCTGGAAGTACTTCTGGAGCTAGGGCATAGCCTTCAGGAAGCACTTCCGGGTCAAATGGAAGTCCCTGAAATTTGGGATTGTGAGAATCCTAAGCAAGGGAGGCCCCAATCTGGCGTATGTGGGAAGAAAATATTCAGTAGTGTTTATCTCCATGTCCTTCCTTTAATTCAGACCTATCTGGAATGCCAGTCCATGTGTGCCATCCATTGCACATGTTAATTGTATTGTCTTGTGTTTAATTTGTGTATATTGGTAGCCAGAAGAGCCTTCAGTGCAAGATTTTCATTGTTCAGTGTGACTGACTGTTTATTATGCATAAGACAGTAAATTCTCATCGCATGCAGTCTTTTGTGAATTTCTTTGTTAGTTGTTTTACTGTGATTGATGGTTGTGGGCATGTCCTTAGTTGTTTTACTGTGATTGATGGTTGTGGGCATGTCCACCAATTAATTTACAGGGCCCATGTTCTTTCAGTTTTGTTTCTGACCTTTATGTCAGATAACAAACTTCCCCTTACACACAGATTTGCAGATCTCCTAAAGGCTGTTTGCAATAATAAGTACAGTTTTCCTCCTGCTACCATGCAGAAAGCATTGCCATTCAAAATGCACAAGAACTGCAGCTGCCCACAAACACAAACGGGACACAGTTGTCAGCATTTAAGCACAACCAAGCTTAACACTAAACATATTAGCCTCAAGTTGCAATAAACCAATGCGAGAATAGTAATGTGATTTCTGAAATTTCTGTATAAAGGGATGCGGGTGAGCTGTCATTTTGTAAAATGGAGCCTAACAATTCTTAAAGGAATCAAAGAGGAGGAAGAGTTAGAGTAAGAGGTGGTGACAGCAGGAGTGCAGGTCAAGGGGTCCAAAGGAGAGGAACAAGATATCAAATCTCAGATGAGATATGATATGACCATTAGAGAAGCTGACCAGCAAGTCCATTCCAAATATGAGTCGCATGTCAGTTGCAACAATAATCTGGACATTCAAAGAAGAAATCAGGTCATTCACATCACTGTACTATACTGTATATTTTCTGGTTTGGTGATTGAATTGTTTCAGATTAGGACAAGTGTTTGCTATTTGTACAGCACTACCAGGACGTTGTGGACAACAGCATATTTTTAATCAAGACTAGCAGAATGCCATTGCGTAGATGGTTTGGGTCAACAAGTCTCTTGGGGTAAATGGCGTACAAACACGAATAGTAAAATACAACAGCAACTCCCTGTATTATTAAGAAACACAGGGAGTAATTCCTGAGTACAATTTATCTTATTTCCTGGTCCAATGGAATGCACATGAAACAGCTTTATCATCTTACAGTGCAACATTAACATGGTAAAAGTTCCACTTTCAATTAAGACCTTCTTTTTAAATATTTATCAATATACTGAAAACTAGGGGTGGGTATCTCAGGGTTACTTATGATATGATGTTGTGACGATATTTTGCCCACGATAACAATAATATCTCGGTAATTACACTTCTATGATAATCTAAAAATCAAACAACAATTGTCTTTGATATTAGCACAATACTGAGCCATAAGACAAAGCTCTTAATTTACCAGTCAATCAATGTTCCTACCCTCACGTATGGTCATGAGCTATGGGTAGTGACCGAAAGAACGAGATTGCGAATACAAGCGGCTGAAATGAGTTTCCTCCGCAGGGTGTCTGGGCTTTACCTTAAAGATAGGTTGAGAAGCTCAGTCATCCGAGAGGGGCTCAGAGTAGAGCCGCTGCTCCTCCGCATCGAGAGGTGTCAGATGAGGTGGCTCGGGCATCTGACCAGGATGCCTCCTGGACGCCGCCCTGGTAAGGTGTTCCAGGCACATCCAACCGGGAGGAGGCCCCGGGGAAGACCCAGGACATGCTGGATGGACTATGTCTCCCGGCTGGCCTGGGAACGCCTCGGGATTACCCCCGGAAGAGCTAGAAGAAGTGGCTGGGGAGAGGGAAGTCTGGGCATCTCTGCTCAAGCTGCTGCCCCCGGGACCCGATCTTGGATAAGCGGAAGAGGATGGATGGATGGATTAGCACAATAACTGATTTACTGAAAAAAAATAATCAAACAATTAATCATCTTATATTTTATTAAATACAGTTTTAAAAGGATACATTATGGCAATTGGGAATTTACAGAGAAAAGGTCACAATATTTAAGGATTAAATTTACTTGTTTGTAATTAACTTGAATAGTTTAGACAGTTGTATAATTTAACGTTGCTGTTCAACCTAACAAACATATAAACTGATCAGCATGCTCAGCAGAGAGTGTGCTCCTTTGAGCTTAGATTATGTCACTGGCAGTGGAAAAGATTCTTTCTGCAAACTCACTCGTGCCCAGGATACATTGAAATACTTTTGCCAAAACTGCAAGAAGGGGGTATACTTGTGCCTATGATTTAAACCAATCCGTGGGGTCCCATGTGAGGGGTAGAGGTGGACACTGTAGGTATCGCTTCATCTCCTGTTCTGCTATGGAAGAAGCAGTTACCATAGCAGCTCTGGGGCAACAGTTGAATGTGTGCCCAAGGAGGTCAACCAGTTCAGTTTTTCTAATCTTAGGTGTCTCAATAGTCAAAGTATCAGTCCTAGATTCACTGATTGTAAGCTCTTCACAAGAACTTTGTCCCATGCCTCCTCCTTGTCCAACAGTACACTCCTGAGAATTTGTTTTCACTTCTAATGAAGCATGCTCCTGTGAAATAGGACACATTACAATATTATAAAAATAAGTGGTAAAAAAAAATATGCTATATAAACATATTGTGACGTGTCTTGCCACTGCATGGGTTGTAGGGAGTGGAAGCAGTGTTGGGGTGGAGTCTTGGAGGAACACTTTTTGTAAGAGCTTGGGGCATATCCCTAGAGAGAGAGCTGAGTGACAGGGATCAGGGTTAATTAACAGTGTGTGGAGGAAAGGGAAGGGAATGGTTGGACGCGGTTGTTGTTGCTGCAGTGAAAGGAAGACAGCATCAGGTTGAGAAGGGAGCGAACAGTGAAAGACTAGGCAAGAGGTAGATAAGATGAAAGTGGGTTATTTTTGTTATTTTAGAGGTGTCCCCGTGATCCAGACAATGGGCGGCAGTAGGGCAGCGTTTATATCGCAGCATTTCCAATAAAAAGCCAGTTGGCATTTGGAAGACACCCCCGGACAAGCGGCTCCTGAGTGTGTTTATTCGACGGGACGTCGCAATATTATTATAACAACATTGTATAAGAGTAATAAACTATATATTTATTGTATAACATAATAGTTTATTGTATAAATAAACACATGATAAATGGATCGCAAACATAGTGCAAATCTACTAAATATTTGCATAAAACATTACAAACATAAAATAAAGATTTAATAGATTCACTACTGTTTATTATTCATAATACGCAAATGCCTTCAGGGCAGCAGCCTTTGACACCACCATGAAATAAGTCTCTTGTATATCTTCAGACAACAACAAGGGGAGAGACTTAAATCTAGGGTCTAAATCTGAGGATATATATAAGGTTCTTTTCTCAAATGTGGAGACATATCTCTTTGATGAGAGGAGAATCCTCAGTGGTGCTTTTTGTGTTGTTTAAAAGATGGGCATGAAGTGGAGCTATGACAGAGATCATTGGGCTCTTTTCTTCACACATAATGTTTGACTGCAATGATGCACGATTAAGCAAGCAATGTCTTGTGTTAAAATGAGGAGGGATGAGTAAATACCCATAGTGGTTACTGTTGTCCTTTACTTGAAAAACAAACGTGGGGCAGTTTAACCATAAAGAGAGTCAAACATCATTTATCTGTGAAGCAGGAATATTCTGATCATTTTGTATCCCCAATTTAGATATATAGTATTCATAGTTTATATATGCATGTCCTGTGTCTATCTGGAGTGATATCCGATATGGTGTTCCACAAGGCTCTATCCTGGGTCTGCTGCTTTTCTCAATCTACATGCTTCCGTTAGGTCAGATTATCTCAGGTTACAACGTGAGTTACCACAGCTATGCTGATGACACAGTGCTGTACTTATCAATAGCACCTGATGACTCCAACTCTCTCGATTCACTAACACAATGTCTTACTGGTATTTCTGAATTGATGAATAGTAATTTTCTCAAACTAAATAAAGAGAAAACGGAAATTTTAGTAATTGGCAATAATGTATTCAATGAGGTTATCAGAAATAAACTTGATACATTAGGGTTAAAAGTTAAGACGGAAGTAAAAAACTTAGGGGTAACCGTTGACTGTAATCTGAATTTTAAATCGCATATTCATCAGACCACTAGGACAGCATTTTTTCACTTAAGAAACATAGCTAAAGTTAGACCTCTTATATCATTGAAAGATGCTGAGAAATTAATTCACACTTTTGTTTTCAGTTGACTAGATTACTGTAACGCACCCCTCTCAGGACTACCCAAAAAAGACATCAATCACTTGCAACGAGTGCAGAATGCAGCTGCTAGAATCCTAACTGGGAAAAGAAAATCCGAACACATTTCTCCAGTTTTGATGTCACTACACTGGTTGCCTGTGTCATTCAGGATTGACTTTAAAATACTGCTTATGGTTTATAAAGCCTTAAATAATCTCGCTCCATCTTATATATCGGAATGTCTGACGTCTTATATTCCAAATCGTAACCTTAGATCTTCAAATGAGTGTCTCCTTATAATTCCAAAAGCTAAACTTAAAAGAAGTGGTGAGGCGGCCTTCTGCTGTTATACACCTAAAATCTGGAATAGCCTGCCAATAGGAATTCGCCAGGCAAATACAGTAGAGCACTTTAAAAAACTGCTGAAAACACATTACTTTAACATGGCTTTCTCCTAACTTCACTTTAACTTAATACTGATACTCTGTATGTTCAATTCATCATAATAACTATTCACAGTGGCTCCAAAATCCGTACTGACCCCTACTCTCTCTTCTGTTTCTTTTTCCGGTTTCTTTGTGGTGGCGGCCTGCGCCACCACCACCTACTCAAAGCATCATGATGCACCAACATTGATGGACTGAAAGCCAGAAGTCTACATGACCATCATCATCGAGTCCTTCCATGTGGCCGCAGAAGGCAGTGGGAGTCGGAGGCTTGGGAGGTTGAAACCCCAGCATGAGCGCCCTGGTCGCTGGGGAACCTGTCTCAGTCTGGATCAACCGAACAAAGCCAGGGATTGTGAAGCTACTAGACCAGCAGGAAGAGAATGCCAGTTGCAGGTAGGACGACTCCCCTGGTGCAGAGGCTGAATGGAAGAAGCAGGAGAGCCGCCAGTTGAAGAAGGCACTGTGTATTTTTAAAGAAGGGACTGCTTCCAGCCAGAATTTTAACCTCGGTTTTAAAGGATTTATTTATTGGATTTTAACCTCCACATTTTCACTGTTTTTAATGGATTATTTGTTTATTGACTTTTAGAAGCATTGCACTCGTTTTGAACACCTTTTGCTTTTGACTGTTTTAAATAAAAGCATTTCTGCACTTTGCACCTTTCACCTTGCTTCATTTTGGTGTCGTCATTCCCAGCACATTCGGTTAAATTGCCGACAGTGTTGGGTTCAAAAAGGCTCCCAAACGGGAAGTGGGAGCATGGAGTAAGGACCGACATCATCACAGCCACCTGCAATTATATTTGCTGCACTTTGTCTCAAAGCTGTTGGATTGTGTCTACCAATGTCGACATGCTGGTGCTAGTCTGCTATCTTCCCAAGAAATTCTACAGACCACGCCACTGTAATTAAAAAAGGACACTTGGAAGTTTAAATTTTCACAAGCTGAAGAGTTGGGTTTAAATGTTTGAAATTAAGACAGCGTTACCAAAGTCTCATTGATTGTATTTCAGAACTATTTTTTTATAATGAGTGACTGGATATTTTGAAGCAGGTAGTCGCCTGGAGGTGATGTCATCTGTCACTGCCGATCTGCAGTGCTGGAAACTGTAACAGAAGTTTTGTCATAGACTTAATCCTTTCTCTTTCACCACTCTTTTGCATTCACGAAAACCTCCACAAAAAACTCACCAGGCTCATATATGTGACAACTTTTAAGATGATTTCCCTATTGTGCTTGTGCATTGAGGAGCTCCCACCTGTTGCACACAAGTATAAAAGGCAAGTATCTCTGCAATTACTGTTTTGCATTTCCAACATTGCTATGTGATTCCCGAGTATTATGCCTGTTTGAAACTTTTAAGGAAATTATTGGTAAAACTAAATTCAAACAAAGTAGGGAATCGTCTTCATTTTGTCCTGATAATACATTACTTGTAAATAAAAATGACAAAAGAATATTACCTCAACCATTTTCATTCCTTAAACAAAGCTGAGTACCAAGCAGGTCAGTGCATGCCTGCTGTTTCTCCCTGATATTGTCAGCCATTGCTTATCTGTAATCGTTGCAGTTTAGAAATTATTACATACAGAATCAGGGAAATTGTGTAAACTTCAGAGAGACAATGATCAGGCTGGTAACTGAACTCTGCTCTCTAGATATGTGAGACAACATCATAAACATTGTGGCCCACCATGCTGGCAACGCTAGCTGAACCCGACACAGACAAGTGTGGGACACAAGTTCAAGGCACACAAGGTTTATTTTTCTTTTTCCCTGTTCTTTTTTTTTCTTTTTTTCGCCTTCCCTGTTCCCCACAAGTATAACACAGTCCAAGCACAGCACACAAACAATACTCTTCCTTTACTCTTTTCCTTCTCCTCCACTCTTCTGGTAAAGCTTTGTCTTCCCCCTCCCAACTCTGGCTCCCCAAATAGTGGCTTCTGGTTCCTTTTATAAGGCACCCAGAAGTGCTCCAGGTGCTTGATTACTTGTTTCCGGCAGCACTTCCAGGTGTGGCAGAAGAACTGCCCATAAGGGCTCAGCAGCTCCTGCTGCAGCACCCCCTGGCAGCACCTGTGGATCCCAACAGGGCTGCACCACACTCCAATTCGCATGTAGCTCTGCGGGAGTCTGAGTCTAATGTCCTGGAGGAGGTAACACTTTGGCCCTCCCAGTGTGGAGGCGTCCTGGCCGGGCAAGGGCCCCGGCCACATGCTACAACAAACACCCTAAGAGAAAAGCATCCATATAACTGAAGCTTTTTTTTGCTGTTTATCTTAGCAGCATACTTCTTTCAACAAAACGTTAATTCTTGTAATGTGCTCTAATCATCAAGAAGTATTTTTTTTATATTGAACATTGCGTCCTAGTTTTGCTGTACTTACAGTTACAGAAATAAGCCTTTATAATGTTCTACAAAATATCCTCTAATTGATGATAATAACTATATTGAATCTTCAAAGAAATATGAAAAATATTTACACACAAACTATTTGTGTACATTAGCAAGTTGTTGTCTTGCTGTCTCATTAATATGAGCTGAATACCAAGTACTTAAATTGCTGAGTTATATATTAACTAAATGTATTTACATTAAGTTATAATGTGACAGAGTGCTACAAAAGAAAATGATGTTATTCAATCATGATATAAACAGCAGAATGCCAGAAGAATGAATTTTCAGATATAAACACTTGATGTTTCTGCACTGCACAAAAGTAAAAGATTTGCAAACTTTTTTATCAATTTCTTTTTGTATGTAGTGAAAAATTAAGCAAAATGACACATTTTATTGGCTAACTAGAAAGATTACAAGTCAGGCCCCTAAATATGTGAATATGTTATAATTACACTAGCCATCCCCAGTGGCTTCACCCGTGTAGAAGTGAAACAGGACAGCAAGGAGGGCCCTGCCCAGCTCCCTACTCCTGACATCACACCTCAGGCTCCCCTCGACCCGCAGCCTGTGTCTAGGATTAGCGCAAATAAATCGCTCCTGCAAGAGAAGTATGATTTTTACTGCGATGACAGAAGTCACAAAATCAACAGGAATGTTTAAGCAAATTCTAGAAAAAATCCCAATCTAAATCTGCTAAGTAGTTCTCTTGTTTGCTAGCTAAGTGGATGTAAGATACGACCCGAGGCTGGTACGTGAGTGAGGAGGGCCCCGCCGCCCTCCCCTTCGGCCACTGTGTCTCTCTCTGTTTTGTGCAAATAAATTGGTACCACAAGCAAACTATGATACTTAGCATGATGAAAGAGACTGCAACATCAACCAGAATGTTTAAGTAAATTATAGAAAAAAAAGATCTGCTGTAAATCCATTAAATAGTTCTCTCGTGAAAAGCGGACAGACATACAGATGGACAGACAGACATATGTTGGATTATATATATTGTCACAGACGGCTGGGGTTCTTACCCGGCCGGGACGCCTAGAAGGTCTGGAAGGTGGCAGTAAAAGCTTCCGGGTCAGGAGGACATAACCGCCCTGGAGCAGGAGAGGACCACGAGAGAGGAGGAGAGACTTTCCAACTCGTTGGGACCCGTGGCCACCGCCAGGGGGTGCCTCAAGCCTCCTAGAACCTGGGAGAACATTATTTCCGCCACGCTTGGCAAGATGGTGGAGGAACCTGCCAGGGACACTCGGAGTGCTTCCGGGGCAAAGGGCAGCACTTCCGCCACACACGGAAGTACTGCCGGAAGATCGTCATCAGCCACCTGGAGCACATCCGGGCCGGAATAAAAGGCGCCGCCACCCAGCAATCTGGGAGTTAGAGTCGGGAGAGGGAGCAGGACGAAGCTCCGAGGAGGAGATTGGCGGCCAAGGACAGAGTTATTGAAGTCAAATTGTGGTGATTATTTCTGTGTGCATTGTGTGGTGTTTTGGGACTGTGTTTATTTATGAATAATAAACGTGTGTCTTTTATAAAGATGTGGTCTCCGACTGGTGGTGTCCGGGCAAGTCTCACAATAGGATAAGGATAGTTATTTCCCCCAAGCTGTCAGACGCCTTAACACCATGCTGCCCCATGGGATCTTCCACACGGCCTCAACCACCTCTAAAAACAAATCTTTTATACATGCAAGCAACTTTCCTGTAAAGATGAGTGTGCATGTAAAAAAAGAACTGAAAATCTCATGCTGAGCTTTAAGTATTTTGACATTCTTGATATCCTTCTGCTGTGAAACATTGTGACCTGTCATTATTTACACATCTTAAACAACTATTATCATACACTGATAATTTCTGTATGATTTATATCTATTATGTATTATTTATTTATTTATTGATTGATTATATTACCTATCTATTGACTAAATTTATGTATCTAGATTGCAAATACCATACATTGCATCAATGTTCATATTGCTTACTACACATCAATATTGCTGCTACTTCTTTGTCTTGTCTTTGCACAATGTCTTGTCTTGTTTGTGTTTTAATTTTAAATTTAAATTTTAATTCTATTTTTAATTTATTATTTGCACTTCAGGTTTTTGCACTGTGGACCAGGAGCTTCACAATTTCGTCTACCTGTATACTTGTACAGTGGAACCTCGGTTCACGAACGTCTCGGTTCACGTACAACTCGGTTCACGACTACACACTCGGTATACGAACAAGCCAGTTTCCCTTTCGGTTTGTGCACGCCGATGATTTCCGCACATGTTGCATTGTTCTCAGTCAGACGTGCCTGCATGCTGCTGAGAGAGAGAGAGAGAGAGAGAGAGAGAGAGAGAGAGAGAGAAAGCCTGCACGTGTGTGCCTGCCTGCAGCTCAGAGAGAGGGGGAGGGGGTGCTGCTGAGAGAGAGAGAGAGCGAGCCTACACATGCGTGCCTGCCTGGCTGGTTCATACGATTACTGTATTTAAGCAGAGCTACTTCCTGTTCATTGTTCTCAGTCAGACGTGCGTGCTTTACCTGCACTCTCTTTGTGCTCTACAGTATTTCGTGTGCTTTTGCAGTTAACTATGGCTTCTAAGCAAGTGAAGAGTGGTGATAAGAAAGTTTTGAAGAAAATTGAAATCGAAGTAAAGAAAGAAATTATTGAAAAGTTTGAGCATGGCGTTCGTGTTACTGATCTTGCCGCCGAGTACAAGAAGTCAAAATCTACGATTTTGACTATTCTAAAGCAGAAAGAATCTATTAAAGCAGCTGATATTGCAAAAGGAGTTACAGCGTTAACCAGGCAGAGGCTTCAAGTGCTGGAAGAGGTGGAAAAACTGTTTACCAGTTTACTCATTTACCAATTTGAGAACCATCGTGCTTTCAAGCAGCACAATGTAAACAAAGCCAGACTGCCAGTAATGTGGAGGGCAAACACGAGGGGTTGGGTCACAAGGACTTTGTTTTTGGAATGGCTGCATGAGGCTTTCGCTCCCACCAGCTAAACAGCTAAAAACACCAGAAACCCAAGAAATCACAAGAGAGACAAAACCCTGAAGGAAAACATCCCCCCATTGCGGAGCCAGACTCTCCCTCCTCTCCACCCAGTTCCTCCTCATTTCATGCCAGAACTCGACTCATGCAAGGTTAGTTTTATTGGTGGTTTTTGTATAACGGATTTTTCAAAAGTTAATTTTTCAGTTCGTAGCGTGAATTGTTGCAATGTTACTTTTGTCTTTTTTCAAATGTTCGCTTTTTTCCCTGTGCTTAAAACTCATTTTTAAAAAAATTGTTTACCGTACTGTACAGTACAGTGATCGGGCTATAAGGCTAATAGCATGATCTCCTGCACTGTTACTTTTTTGGTTGCTTGTGGTTGGTTTTTAAA
This sequence comes from Polypterus senegalus, assembly GCF_016835505.1. Lineage (NCBI taxonomy): Eukaryota > Metazoa > Chordata > Cladistia > Polypteriformes > Polypteridae > Polypterus > Polypterus senegalus. The sequence continues at coordinate 133,923,968 of NC_053160.1, forward strand.
TAAATTTCGGATTTGTTCTAATGTTCCTTTTTTCAACTGTGCTTAAAACTCATTTTAAAAAAAGTGTTTACAGTGATCGGGCTATAAGGCTAATAGCGTGATCTCCTGCACTGTTACTTTTTTGGTTCCTTGTGGTTGGTTTTTAAATTAAAGTTCAGATTTGTTCTAATGTTACTCTCTGTTCTGAGAGAGAGAGAGAGCCTGCTCATGTAGCTGAGCAGGGAGCCTGGGTGTTTTGTGTCAGTGTTATTCAATGTTTTTATATTAGTTTACTATTACACTGTGCATTCTATGGTGTAATTAACTGGAACAGATTAATTGTATTTACATACAATCCTATGGGAGAAATTGCTTCAGTTCACGACCAACTCGGTTTACGACCAGAGTTTTGGAATAAATTACGGTCGTGAACCGAGGTTCCACTATATATGGTTGAGATGACAATAAGGTTCGCTTTGACTTTAATGCATGGTGTTACCCTTCCACCTGTAGAGTGGCACCTGCCTGTTATCTAACAACTACAATACATTGTGTGAATATATTATATATACAGTAACTGGAGCAGAACTGAGTGACTAAAGAAATCATAAAGTGTATGTGCTTACTGGAATGGTAAAACCACAAACAACTGATGTACACATTTAAAACAAGAAAATATTTATGTTCTTGTTTTCCTTCTTATAAACAATGTGACAGTCTCCTTGATGTCAGTGTCTGGTCTCTTTCAGCAGCTACATAATTTACCAAGTAGAGGATATTTTCGACTAGTGCCTTCCCTTTTGGACCACAATCTATTTCTTATACTATCATTTAAACTTTATAACCTTAGTAAAGTGTGCTGTTTTCTCAGCATAATATGACTTTTACTCTGTATAAGGGTTTTGACATGCCACAATTACAAATGACAGATGACAAATGTCAGATCACACCAGTGGTAACCCTTTAACAGTCCCAAATCAATTGGTAGCATCCTAATTTTCTAGGTTTAATGCACAGGTCAAATTGTATGTCTTTTCCATTGTGAAAGCTTTAAAACCTCTTGGTAATTGTAAAAACAATTTAAAAAAGGCTAGAAGTGTTCAGCTGTAAAGTTAGGGGGAGAAAAAAGGTTTAACAAACAGAAAAACTTAGAAATGACAAAAAGCATTAAAAACACATACTGAAGAATTAACAATTTATTTCATGTTAATGTGTCTTGTATGGCAGTATAATTGTAGCTATACTAAAGTAAAGACTTTATTTGCTTATATCCTTGTGTTCTCTGTGGTAGAAGAGCAAATTAATCTTTTATAGAGTACACGAGAAAAAGTGTTTGATTTTTCTGTGTAGCAAAGTTGCAACCTTAATTTATATTATTAATGCCTACCCTTCTTTTGTAATCACTATATATATTTTAGGAAACACACTGCAACAAGGTGACATTTTTACTCTGTTGTGGTGTGTATTTACAGTCTCCCGACTATTGTTAGGATACTATTTTTATGTTTTTTTAATTTCCTATCTCTGCATACCACTTGCTGTGTGGCAGAGACCTCTGCCTTGTTATTCAAAATTAAGTTTAGAATTTCTTTTTTTGCCTTTTGTCTAATTTATCTTAGCTATGTATGTCCACTACCAACCTTGGACAACTACAGTGAAGTTTTACCTTCCACTAAACTGACGCTGCAATTACTGTATGTGCGAAGTACAACAATTTGAAATACTCTGCTAGAAAGCTTTGCACTACTGTTTCTGTAAAGATATGACGAAGTTACCTACCTTCTAGACATCAAACCAATTGAATGTGACTGAAAAATAGTAAAAGGATGCAATAACCAATAACCATGATGAGAAATTTAAATTATGAAGGATCAAAATTTTAACCTGTCTCAAAGCAGAAAATGTGCGAAAAGCAATGCTTTTGCCAAAAAATGGCCCTAGTCTTTTTTCTTTTTCCCAACAAAACATATCATTAATTTTCACTTGATTTGTCCAAAAGAATATCAAGTCATTTTTTGATGGTCAACTCTCTACTACACTGCTTAGTAGTTTATACCTTATGTCTATGGTTCTCTGTGTGAAGAAAAACCCTCTGACAGTGGTGTGAAATCTACCTTTAACAACTTTTTATCTGTGTCCCTATGTTTTTGTTCATGAATGTATTTTAAGGAAAAAGCTGAGATCCCTGTACTAATTCTTTTCATAATTTCTAATACATCAACCATTGCACTTCCTAAGCTCCAATTGCTTCAAACTTTTCTCATAGCTCATACATTGTAGTCCTAGAATCAGTCTCGTTCTTCTTCTCTGTGGTTTTTCTAGCACAGCTAATTGTTTTTTTTTTGTAATATGGAGATTATAACTGGCCATGTGAGGCCTCATAACTATTTTATTCTTAAGTGTTACCCACCTCAACCTGTAGTCCACATATTGCTTGAGATAATCGAATCTTAAATTAACCCACTTAATTGCTTTCTACATTATCTAAATATAGCTAATGCAAGACCTTCTCATATGATGTACTTTTAGTTTTCATATTGGGAGCAAAATTGCAAGTGTGTTGGGTCAGGAGAACTCATCAATTCCAGGAGGTTCATTGAAACTAAGCATGACCTTACTATCCGAGAAAACTAACCCCCGTGAGTCAACTACACCAACTCCAACCAGGCTTGCTACTCCAACCACAGAGCACAGAGAAGACTGAAACAAACAGTCTGAGGTAAAGGTAATGATCACAACAGTGATTACCGCAATAACTACTGCTCTTGGGCAAGGACATAAATGAGATAAAGATAATATAAAGAAGGTTACAAAGGATAAAGAAAGGCATAAACGAAATAAACATGATAAATGAGAAGCTGCTTCAGGATATTAAAGACCTGGAGAAATATTTAAGTAATCGCTTTGAGTCAACCTTTAAAGGCATGCTAGAAAAAACAGGAAAACGTAGAAGAAAATGCAAGCAAGGATGAGAATAAAATTAGAGCACTTGCTGATCAGCTTGTAGATGTTAAGCAAATGTTCACGACTCGTATTGAAATAGTTGAACAACTGGCATCTGCTGCTGACGAAAAAGCAATGGCTACAAAATCCAAATGTGAAGTGCTTGGAAACAGACTAGCTGCCCTGGAAGATGGATACAGAAGAAATAATATCAGAATTGAAATTCCCCCTGAAAACTGTGAAAGTTCAAACCCAGTGGAATTCACAGCTGAGCTATTCTCTAAAATAATTGATGAGAACTTTAAATCAGATACCAAGATATCAGCATCTTATCGCAAATGTGGATGGAATGTCTCAAAACCTAGAAGCTTTATTGTTTGCTTCAACAAACTACAATGTAAAAAAAATTGATGTCACTTCTCAGACTGAAATAAAAAATTATATTTGAAAATAACTGCATTCGTGTTTTACCTGATTTCTCACCTTCAGCAGCTGCTAAATGTGCTACATTTTACAGCATTAAACATCACCTACGCAAAGCCAAAATCAGATACAGCCTCTTGTATCCTGCTAAATTGAGAGTGGATATTCTACAAGTGGCAAGTTCTACAATTTTAGTTATCCTGATGATGCAGAAAAACAGCTAAGAAACCTGATCCAGACACTCTTTGAAATACAATCATGAGTCACATCGTGTTCTGGCAACGCAAAGAAAATTTTACCTATAATTTGGTCCATTTCCAGTGAGACTTTTGCCATAATTATACATTCTTATTTTGTTCTCGGCTACTTTTACATTTAAATTATTATTATAAATATAACCTATTTTTTGGCAAAGGAAACTGTTTAACATCATACTATTGGTTTATTGTATTAGGATTATACTATCATATATTATCTGCTTTGCCATGGGTACTGTTTAACATGTTTCCCTGGGTTATTCTTTTGGGACTGTTTAAGTTTATATTCCAGGTTTATAGTATTTGGACTCTATTACCAATAGATAACTCCACTTTAATCTTTCTACACTGCTGCTGTGGGGCTTGTTTTATTTTGGACATGCCTTCCCTCTAGGCATGTCAGAGGACTGGGACTTCATCAAGTGTGATCTAGCCTCACTTTGGAAGGCACAATCTGGTGCAGAGGGGCTGCTGCACTGGGGGTGGGAACGGTATTAGTAAAGAAAGAGAGCAAGCTATTTCTAATCTACCATTTTTACCCCCACAATTGCAATTGTCAAAACAACAATAGTCTTCAAGACCAATTTTCCAAAACTCCTGGAAAATTTGGAAATTAAGGTTAAAGCTATCTTATGTAATAATGTAGCACCTTAATTTAAGGCTATAAATTAACAAAAATTCAGAAGCAATGTCTCTATGACCAAGGATTGAACTGATCTCAATCATGAATTAAAGTGATTTTGATAATCATCTATATCTAATTTCTATGGAGATTTCTAAATCCAAACTTAAGCGCATATTTCTTCTTTTCACTAGTATATCATTGCTAATCAAAAATTGATTATTTCTTTACTGTATAGATAACAATATTTTGCCCCTCTAAACATGGAGCTCAAATCACTATGCTCCACATAGTCAACTTACAGGTAGTGTCTTAATATCCAATTATTAGCTGACGAGAACTGTACAAAATTTAAATCCAGGCAAATCAATTATTTTTTAGAGACAAATGCATCCTCAGAGGTCTCAGCAGGACTACTCTGGAAAACTCTGAAGGCATTGTTAAGAGGACAGATCATTTCATATCACTCCCACAAAAATAAACTGGAAACCAAGAAGGCATCTGTGTTAATCAATGAAATTACCAGAATATATCGAGAATACACCAGGTCTCCAAATCATGCACTTTATAGGAAAAGACAGGCTTTGCAATCATAATTCACCCTTGAAAGCAAAAGAAACAAAACCACTCATTTTTAAATCGCAACATCATTACTACAGAGAAAAGGCTAAGTTCTTAGGTTAGCAAATCCATAAACAGGAGGTTTGCAATGCAATATCAGTAATTACCACCACTGGTGGAGAAAAAAATCAGAGATTCTAGTGTTAACCCACTGTATCTGAGTTTGGAATCACAGCTGTACAGCAGCTGATTGGACAGCTCTATGGCGTTGGTATGTCGAAAGCACAGAGGATTATCGGGATACAGCATCTAGCCCTGGAGAACATTTATAGCACATGCTGCCTCAGCCATGCGCATAGTTTATTTTAATTTCTCCCATTTGGCAAATGCTTCAGACCCTTTCCAGCACACACCTCGAGGTTCATAAACAGTTTCATCCCAAGAGCTATAAACACACTCCACCAGTCCATCAAGTGCTCATGGTAAAACAGTTTGTACTTATTACAATTGCCTCATTGTAAACTTGCACTACAGTTGTAATATTGCACAACCTGAGCCAACTTTATGAACCATTTGCACTATCTGCACTATATGTACATGTATATTGTACTTATGCTCTAAAATATACTGGAGTAAATCATTTGGAGAGCTGCATAAAAATAATGTCTTTGCATCCTACCAACAATTAAACTTTAAATTTAACTTCCCAACAGTACCATTTTTCCACTACTTTCAAATTAGAAACTTTGCTAAATGAAATCTGTCCAATTTTTCTTACCTCCCACCTATTTCTATTCCAGAAGACATATTGATCAGTCTTGAAGACTCAGACAGCATTTCTATAATATATAAAAACATTTTAAAGGCCCTTCCTTTCAAAGATCCCAGAATATAGTGGGAAAAGGATCTCTTCCTCAACATTTCAGAAAAGGAGTGATGGCACCCATGCACAGAATTCATTCTAGCTCCATATGCGCAAAACATGCAATTATTCAACTTAAAATCTTCTATCTTGTTTATAATTGTCCAAAAATTTTCCAGGGCAAGATCCAACCTGTGAACGTTGCAGTCTCAATGGGCCACATGTTTTGGGCATGCACCAAATTAACATCATTCTGGACAAAAATATTTAAATGCCTATCAGTCAGCCTTGGTGTCACAATCACTCCTAATCTATTAACAGCTGTGTTTGGTGTACTCCCAAGATGGGCTTAAAGTGGAGAAGGACAAACTGGTATTGCCTTTACTTTACTACTAGCACATAGACTTATCTTACTCAATTGGAAGAGTCCTTCTAGCTCTCTTTTAAGTCATTGGGTAAGTGATGCTATTTGAAATTGGAAAAAATCAACATCTCACTTAGAGGATCTGTTCCAAACTTTTTTTTAAACCTGACAAGATATAATCAATAACATTTTGGAATAAGCATTTAATTTGGGGAAAAGGATTATTTTGCCTCTTTTCCACTCTTAAAGTTTTACTACGGCTGTTGGACTTCCTCTCTTCTCTCAGGTGATGGTTGAATTTAGTTCTGTTAAGCTTAATTTGATTGTATGAAATGTAAATTGCTTTGAATAAAATCATTTTAAAAATTCCCATGGCGTTCTGTGCCACCAACACCTGAACAAATTCCTGTGCCGTCACCTCTAATGTTTGAATGAAAGTGAATACCTCAACCTGCCACGAAACTGCCTGCATCATATCATTTTAGACAAGGCCTTAAAAAAACAACAAAGAACAACCTAAAAAATGTATGTTAGGTAAAATGCCTAGTTGGGGCTGGGTGGTCTTTTTGCCTGGAAACCTGCAGATTTAAAAAATTTTTTCAGTCCACCCTGGCCAGCTGACCTTATCATTGGCACATCAGAGACTAAAAAAAATTCTAAATTTACGGATTCTGTTTCTCTCTTATGTAAGTGTGCATTATTTATTTTTGTATTATATTTATTGATTATTTGTATTATCTAATTTTAGTCTTTTAAGGCACTTTGAATCCAAAATCCTGGACACAATGAGTAGTGCAACCACAATCTTAAATACTCAGTGAGGGATGCATTTCTTTGGGTCTTCATAACACTTACAAAGCATCAGTGATGTGTTTATTCATCCCTGCAATGTGACCTACTAAAACTTCCCTTTAGAGTGGTCTGAGGTGGCTTAACTGAGACACGTTTCTCTTGATATTACATATTGAATATAAGATCCGTGAATCCTTCAGATTAACAAGTAATTTTACCATCATGTTAATATACCACAATGCACAGAGATTAATTACCTATCTACTGATTTTTGTAAGTGTTATGAAGACAAAAAGAAGCCTTTGTTAAAGTCTTGTTACATACGAGTAAATGAGTAATAGATGCATTTTTTTCATTACCTAAAGTGTTTTCAAACATTCTTTTTAAGAATTCCAGATTGACTGCAAATTTACTTTAAACCCTTTATGAATGTTTGTATGATTAATGACCCTTGCCTGTTTTATGTTTACTGAGACTAATATTTGCAGGCTCTTAACATAATTCTTTTTTTTGTAAAAACTTGATTGCTATGTATGGATTGTAATAAAATTAATAAAATAAATAAATAAATAAATATATATATATTTGCAGGCTCTAAAACTAGGCCTCAAAAACATGCCAAGAGCACATTGTTTTCCATAAACAGATATGTACACTGGTTAAAAATAATTCTTTAAGTAATGGTGAGTAGTGTTTAAAACAGCAAGAAGAGTCTGGCTATAGACTTTCATAGTCAGGCTGGAAGTCCACTGTGGTGACAAAAGCAAAGTTTCATTGTTTGTGGAAATCAGGCCACATTAAGGCATCAGGCTGAAAGTATTGTATGTATTGTTAGACCAGCTCAGAGAAGCTTAATGAGAGGATTAAGTTTATTTTTATTTTAATTAATGTAAGATAAACCTCCAATCTATGTGGTTCACTTCACTGCATTTATCTTGCTGTGAAGAAGGCAAATGAAATGTTGATAACAGCTTCAGGATAATTATTTAATTTTTTTTAATCTGTGTTAAATAAAAAACTCTAAATGATGTGATTCACTTCACCATATTTAGTTTCTTTGACCTTTACATAACAGACATAATTGGTACTTGTGCTGGGGCTGTTATTTATTTGATCACCAGATCAATAAAGAAGCCAAACAAGATGGTAAGTACAGCTTCAGGGAAATTATTACACCAATCATCAGCATGCAGAAGAAAGTTGTGAATAGTTTGGACAAGAGAAGAACAGACAGTCATTTAATTAAATGCCGAATGAGCACAAAGACACTTTAATTTCAGGTTTTAGACAAGAAAAGCAAATAATTTGTGACTGGACAAAAGTGGAAGTGAACAGAAGAGTCTAGGGTTGGTTAATTTAGTGCAGATAAACAGTGTAAACTGTATGAAAGTGACATATTAATATTACATGTTTAAAAGGGAGTAATGTCAGCGCCACAAGACATGAAAACAGACATAGTGAGCGTGCCCAGTGACCAAGTAATAGGTATAGAATGAGAAAGAAGCTCAGTGACATCAGAAGATGTGGAGAGACAGAGACAAGAATAGGAAGCATATCAATATGCGATAGACTGAGAGTGTACAAAGCAGTGTGAATTGGAAGATAAGGGAAAGTGTATTAACATGAACTGAATGAGGCTAAGAGCATAATCTGTGACAGGGAATATATAGTCTTTTTGATAGATTTGAACAGTGTCCTAGGATTGTGTGCCCCTTCAAGTCACTAGGTGATATCCCATGGCTCCATGGGTACATTTTACCAAATATTAACAATGCAGGCAAGTAGTAGTGTTGGTTTAATAGTGAGGGGTGCTTATTCATTTTACACAAAAAATCCATTGATATAAGTGGAATAATGTATCAGTGGCACACATTATATGTCTGATGAATCTTTTCATTGTAACAGGGAGCTCATCTGTAAAAATGCTTTCTAAACAAGATAATGCTCCATAAAGCATGGAAAGCTTTGAAATAATTTCTGAGAACATTACAGTGAGCTCCTCATAATGTACTGTATTAGCCCCCCCTAGGCACCACATCTCAATCCAAATGAGCACCTGTTTGATGAGTTGGAAAAGTCTATTCAAAGAAGAAATCCACCATCAGCTAATTTACTGCATCTATGGGACATACTGGAATTAATATACGATAACACCCCAATGCTGCACTTTCATACTCTTTGTTGAGTGTAAGCCTTCAAAAGTCAACAGATGAAGTGGCCACTCAGTGTAAAATAAAAGCAAAAAATAATGCAGCATTACAAAAGGCTTTAACACTAAGCCTGATGTCCTATATTATAAAGGCAAATCCATAGAGGATAACTATATTTTCAGAGCTGCCTCAACATCTTTGTTGGTCATGCAGTTTCTTATCTAAAAGAAATGAAGCAATTACTTAAGGTCTTTACTGTATAGTTAAGGGTACTGAACGTACTCTTATAATTTTAAAATAAGTCCTTGCAATCTCCTGTAATCTTTTAAATTAAGAAAAAGTCTTTGGGGTAGTCAGATGTACAGCACGATGTGCAACAAAGCACATCTTTAATATAGCAAAGATGCTGATCATGAAGGACACTAATATTAACAACTCAACCTTGAAAATAATATGTCAAGGGACTAGCAGGTTGTACAGTAGGATGAGCACTAATGTAATATGATTGGTTCTTGAAGAACCAATTAAAAGGTAAAGACATGGAATAGCTCCTCTAATAGTGCTCACTTAAATACTTTGGAAGTTTCCACTAAATTTCTTACAATAAAGCAATCCCTTATATGGCATATGTTGTGCTTTATGCCTCTTCAAGGACAAAATAAAGACTTTAGACCTGCCACGGTTTATAGTGGTAATAGTCCTCCTAAGGTGATATCAACTTAAAAATGCAAAGGTATCAAACACACAAAATACGACAGAGTGCACAGAGACAAAATAGCTCAGTGTGAAAGGCGACTGGTGTAGAATTGTCTCATTTCTTACTGAATTTTCTACAACTCAGTAGGGAAAACCAAAAGAAAAAGAAGCACTGAAGGATTAAGTTGTTTACCGAACAACCTTGACCTCACCTCTGCTAAAACTTTTTTGTGTGAAGCTTTTAAGGGAACTTTGATGGAGGCCACTTTAGTTGATAAAAGACATCGAAATGATATGAGCTGACAGTTTGAAGAATAAGATGTTGACATGACCAGCACTTACTGCTACACAGACGAAACTGTTTATTATTCCTAGGGTGCTGACCTAACATTCTAAAGGTTATTGATTGCACTTTAAATAGTGGAAGCTCAACCACAGGGGACAAAAAGGTAATATATGTATTTTTATGCTTATATACAGTATTTAGGAAAAAATCATTAAAGACCCTTCCTGTCTTGGCCACTAACTGTTCACACTACTGCCCTCTGGCAGGCGGTTCAAGAGCATTACAAGTAGAACAAAAACATTTGCAGAGAGATTTTGTCCTTGGCCCATCAGAATTTAAAATTTTCAAAACTCATAGAACTGTTAGAATTTTGTTTTTCCCCTTTATGTATGGTAATTACTTTAGTGGATTATAATTTCCATCCCTTATTTATGTATGTATTTATTTGTCATAGGATGTGTGCTTTTTATGTTATTTCTTTGTTGTATTTGCACCGTTTACTGATGTATCTTTTACAATTTAATTGTACTAGTACAATGACAATAAAGGCTTCCTCCTTATTAATTTATTTATATACTCTCAGGCAACATAGTGCTGCCACATAGATCCATTCTCCTGGGTTTGAATCCTGCCCATGGATATTACTTACATGAAATTTGCTTGATCTCATCGTGCTTACTTGGCAAATCACAAATTATCACCTAAAATCTAAACCTACTCAGCCCAGTGGGTTTATTATAGCAGCACTGGAACTTAGGCTGGAACAAACCTTGGAGTGGCTCACCCATACCAGGCCAATTTGGAGATGCTAGTAACCCTCTCCTGTCCATCTCAGTAGGACCCAGAGAAAAAGGAAAAACATGCAAATTCTGCATAAAAACCTCAATCTATCCATCCATCCAATTATTTTCTAAACCACCTTAATTTCAGTTTCTGAGTTGTAGGAGGCCGAATCAAAGGGTGCAAAGGAAAAAATCAACCATGGACGAGGTACCAGACCATTGCTGAGCATATTGACATGATAATTTAGCATTCCTATTGTCACACACGAGCGCATGGAGAGCAGTTTAAGGACCCGGGCCACATCATGAAAGTTCGTGCAAAGGGACAACGGCGGCACACTAACCTTTCTTTTCTTGTTTTCTCAGCCAGAACGAGGAATCGCCGCCGTAACAACTACCGGACAAGCCAAAAAGCCGCCATACTTCCGGGTACCCTTCTACCCTCCAGTTCCCTATGAAGACATCAATCACCCATTATGCATTACGATTTTCCCAGCATTCCACCTTCTAATTTCCGGTCCCCCAGTATAAAGTGTCCCTCTTCCCTGCATAATATGTCTTATGTTGACCTTGTAAAAATACGTGGAGACGTTACTCTATTTTTGTTGCAGTATACGGGGCTAAAACCCCAAACCTTTATGCGGTGTTGTTTTGTTTCTTCACAGATTGGCGTAGTCGGCAGGATAAAGCCTGAAGATGTCTGAAGGGCAGGACTTGAATTCTGTGTTGTACACTCTGGCGAACAAACTCCAGGCGGTCAAGGTGGAGCAGGCCGCCACCAAGGTGGAGCTCACAAAGGCAAGGAGACGGCTGGTGGCTGCAGAAGCAGCAAGGCCGGAACCCGCACGGCCTCCAACCCCTGATTGTTCCCCTTACAAAAAACGACGATCTGGAAGCATACCTGACAGTCTTCGAGAGGATGGCGACGAGGAATCAGCGCCCACGGGCTAAATAGGCATCCATCTTGGCTCCCTACCTGAAGGGTCCGGTGCAGCAGGCCTATCACAACCTTCCTGAGGAGGAAGCCGCCCAATATGACCTCCTGAGAGACGAATTATATAAGCGCTATGGTATTACCTCTGGCCAGCTGGTGAGGGTATGGCGACACTGGAGGTTCAATCCGGAGCTCCAACTAGGGCCCAGGCACTCGAGTTCTGGGGCAAACTGGGGTGTTGACTTCGGCCAGATGTTAATCAAGCCTGCCAGGTGGTCATGCAGGTAGCCTGTGAGGCGTTAGTTTACGCAGGTACAAAGACATCCCTTTCGGGATATGAATGGGCTCCTTGAGGTCGTAGAGCGACAACTGGTGGTGAACCAACTTTAGGAGTCTGGGGACAGGGACAGGGATGGGTTGTCACTACCGAACCACCAGCGAAGTTACGAGACCAGGTGCTCACCCCGCCGCACTGTTTCAAGTGTGGAGAGGTGGGACACATCCTTCCCACCTGTCCCCTCAACGCAGAACCTATGGACTGCAGCTATGTGAGAGGAGAGAGGTACTGTGCGCTGGTGAACTCTCTGGCGGTCACTAATACGGGAGTGGCGTTGGTGAATGGGCATTTGGTTGTGGCTTTATTTGATTCTGGAAGCAATATTACCATTGTTGCTCACCGTTATGTTTTACCACAACAGTGGCTTGCAAAGTGGACGAGCATAACATGCGTACATGGAGAAACCAAGTCATACAGGTCCACAAGGTATTTTATAACCTGGAAGGGGACTTCGAAACAGCTGTTGGTTGCGGTGTTGCCTGAGCCCCCCTATCCAGTTATATTGGGACAAGACTTGTCCAAAAATAAATGCAGTAAAACTATCACCACTCCTGTACACAAGCTGGGTCTGATTATGGATAGTCAAAGGACCCTCCAAACTGCTCCCATGCCGTGCTCATCGGCAACCATTGATGCAATAGGCGGCCCAGGAGGACGTCGTTTGGCGATGGACCCCGACCTGGAAATACTGCCGGGTGGGGTTCCAGGGTTGGCTAGTGCTGCTCCGGACCGTGCACTAGATGTATTAACTGGCATAGACTTTCAATTTCTCACTACGCCGGTGTCATTTAAAAGGGAGCAGTGGAATGTCAATTCCCGGAGGTTTTCTCAGAATGCTATTGTATCCATAGATGACCTAGCATCGCTAGATTCCACACCACCAGGACCCTACTTTGTCCTAGAAAATGACTTGTTGTCCTGAGTTGCGGAACACGAAGGCAAGGTACGGAAGTTGCTGTTAGTGCCGCGAACCTACCGGCGGGAGGTCTGCGGCCTAGCACATGCCCACTTCTTAGGCGCCCACCTCGCAGCTAAAAAGACGCTGGAGCAGATAAAACTCCGGTTTTATTGGCCTGGGATCAACAAGGAGGTCCAACGTTTCTGTCAATCTTGCCCAGTCTGTCAGTTACGCCAGATTCCCAGTGGGACCGAGCTTCTCTAGTCCCGATTCCCCTTATTGACGTTCCCTTTGAGAGAATCGGAGTCAATCTTGTAGGACCCCTAGAGCCTTCGGCCCAAGACCATAAATACATATTGGTCACGGTGGATTACGCAACGCGGTACCCAGAAGCAGTTCCCCTGTGAGCTGTTAACACAAAAAATATTGCAGGGGAATTAGTAGGGCTTTTTTCCCAAGTGGGCATCCCCAAAGAAGTCCTTACGGACCAGGGTATGCCCTTTACTTCGGATATGTTCAGGAAGGTGGCCAAGTTACTCCGTATTAAGCATCTCAAAACGTCCGTTTATCACCCACAGAGGGACGGGCTGCTTGAAAGGTTTAACCAGACCATTAAGCAGGTGCTCCGCTAGGTAGTCAGCGAGGACAGGGAGGAACTGGGACCAGCTACTGCCTTTAGTTCTTTTTGCTTATCGGGAGGTGCCACAAGCCTCCTCGGGGTTTTCCCCGTTTGAATTTCTCTATGGGCGCAAACCCCGGTGTATTTTGGATTTACTAAAGGAAGGCTGGGAAGGGGAGGCACTTCCTTCCACAAACCTGTTGGAGTATATTTCGCAATTACGCGATCGATTAGACAAAATATACTAAAAGCCTATACTAAAAGATCACATGTCTCGGGCTCAAGCAGCGCAGGCCTGGAATTATAACCGAAACTCCTCCCTACGCAAATTTCAGCCGGGAGATTGCGTACTGATGCTCGTGCCTACCTTCCACTCAAAATTGCTTGTCGTTTGACAGGGCCCGTACGAGGTTAAGGAAAGAAAGGGGCTTGTTGACTATTTGGTAAGCCAGCCAAACCATTGACCGAGCCAGAGGGTGTATCACGCGAGCTTACTAAAGCCATGGAAGGCCAGGGAGGAACAACCTCTTCCAAGCCCACCCTCTCCCTTTTCTCTGAAAAAGCCATGCTTAACCTCGGCCACAATTTGACGTCCCACCAATGACAGGAGCTCGATGGAGCGATCCTGTCTGTCCGGAGCTGGTCAGTGAAGCACCAGGCCAGACCTCGCTGATTCAGCATGATATTGTGACAGACCCGGGGGTGGTTGTCAGGAAACGACCCTACCGCCTCTCGGAGGCAAAACGGGCTAAGGTGGAGTTGGAGGTCCAGTGGATGTTGGACATGGGCATTATAGAAGAAAGCCACAGCCTGTGGTCCAGTCCCATTGTTCTTGTGTCCAAGCCGGACAGCTCTTGAAGATTTTGCAGCAACTTTTAACGTCTTAATCAGGTCTCCAAGTTTGACACCTATCCCATGCCCCAAGTCGACAAGCTCCTCGAGAGGTTGGAAACGGCCTGGTATTTGACTACTCTTTACATGACCAAACGGCATCCCTTAATGGCATCCACTAAAGAAAAAAACGCCTTCAGTAACCCTAGCGGACACTGGCAATACAACGTCCTCCCATTTTGGCTGCATGGGGCTCCAGCGACTTTCCAGCATCTGGTAGACAGAGTGCTACGGCCCCACCAGTCCTATTGTGCCGCCTACCTCGATGATGTCATTTTTCCAGCACCTGTGAGGAGCATGTGTTGCAGGTTTATGTTGTCCTCCTGACGCTAGCGAAAGCCGGCCTGCATATCAATCACCGGAAATGCTTCTTTGGGTTGAACGAGGCCAGATATTTGGGCTACCTGGTAGGAGGGAGAATGGTGAAACCACAGTGTTCAAAAATAAAGGACATCCTGGAATGGCCCCGTCCAATGCTCAAGAAACAGGTGCAGGCATTCTTGGGGTTAGCGAGTTACTACTGCCGGTTTGTACCTCATTTCTCGGAGAGGGCAGCACCCTTGATAGACTTGACAAAGAAGAAAGCCCTTTTGCATGTGGTGTGGAATGAAGTAACGGAAAGAGCATTCAGTGACTTAATAACGGCCCTCACACCGGCACCTGTTTTGAGAACACCTAACTTTTTGCTTACTTTTCTCCTCCAGAACGATGCTTCGGACACTGGCCTTGGTGCTGTGTTGAGCCAAAGTATTGACGGTGTCGAATACCCCGTGATTTAACTGAGCCGGAAACTGTTGGACCAGGCGATGAGGTATGTGGCGGTGGAATGGGAAGCCCTGGTGATCAAGTGGGCGGTAATTCATCACCTGCGGTACTACCTACTGAGCCGAGAGTTCACCTTGGTGACGGACCATGCCACCCTCCAGTGGATGGCCCTCCACAGGGATTCAAATGCTTGGGTTACCAGGTGGTTTTTGGACCTGCAGCCATATAAGTTCACCGTCACTTATTGCCCGCATCGCGACAGGTCGTGCCAAGGGACAACAGCGCTAAACTAACCTTTGTTTTCTTGTTTTCTCAGCCAGAATGAGGAATTGCCGCCATAACAACATCTGGACAAGCCAAAAAGCCGCCATACTTCTAGGTTCCCTTCTACCTTCTAGTTCCCTATGGATGTCAATCACCCTTCCTGCATCACGATTTTCCCAGCATTCCACCCTCTAATTTCCGGTCCTCATGTATAAATTGTCCCTCTTCCCTGCATAATATGTCTTATGTTGACCTTGTAAAAATACATGGAGACGTTACTCTATTTTCATTGCAGTATACGGGGCTAAAACCCCAAACCTGTAATCTGTGTTGTGTTGTTTATTCACACTATTTAATATTGTACACACATATATGGAACAAGAGAAGACCACTGAAGTGGCCAGAAGAAAATCATGCAGACCCAGAAACAATATGGCATACTCCACATAGACAATGATAAGACTAAGATTCAAATCCTGTGTCCTGAATCCATGAGGCACCAGCATTTACTATTATGTCACCACATATTAAAATATAAAATGTTTGTACGCACAGATCACGCAGACAATTTATTGTTCTTTAATTTAATAAAATTAACAAAAACACAATGACAACAAGTGTTTGATGCATAGGCAAAAACAGCGAGGTGCATTTTACAAAGGTGCATAGATAATTCACAGTTCCGTTTTTTAGCAAAAATCACCACCCATGTACCTATAGAGTTTGCCAAAGTAGCCCTTTAAAAGACAAGAGAAAACTTGGGCAGTATCCTGCAATGGAAAGTTGTTGTCTGTTAGAATGACCATATAAATATTAACTTTGTAGGTAATAGTAGTAGTAATAGTGTCATTTGTACAGAGTATTGTGAAAAGTTTACCTTCATATCAAACCAACAGACACTCTTTGGTTCCATAACAAATAAGAATATATTAAAATACATGGCATGTTTAATCATTTATATATGATGAATTTAGAATCCCTGATCAGTCTAACAGGCACATCTTTTGGAACTCAGCCACAGAGAAAATGTTTAATTTTTATATTCAATCACTCACTCACTCACACCCATACTTCCTACTTACATTACAACACCCCAAACACTTCCAACGACTGGTAAAGGGTTAGATCACAGTGCCTCATCTGATAGGGAAGAGACAGAAATTCTACTGTAGCATTAAGTGAGATCAGTGCTGCTCAAAATCAACATAAGAAAAATAAATGATCCAGGTGAGATTCCTGGGCAAGTGCTGAAGGTGTGTGCAAACCAACTGGTTGGTGTTTTTACCAATATATTCAACCTTTCCTTGCAACAGGCTACCATCCCAACCTGTCCTACATTTACTACTATAGTTCTGACCCAAGAAGCCAGTAGTGAAACGTGAAAGCTACCATGGTCCAGTGGCTTTAACCCCAGTAGTTATCAACTTCTTTGAAAGGCTAGTTCCACTGCACATCAAGGCCATCTTCCCCACTAGTTTTTATCAATATCAGTTTGCTTATAGAGCTAACAGAAAATCCACAGAGTACACAATTACATTTGGACTTCACACAGGCCTTCACATCTTGAGTGGCTAAATGCATATGTCAGAATGGTAATGATGACATTAGTTTGGATTTTAATGCCATAATCCCACAAACACTTGTTAGCAAGCTTAAAAATTCTGATCCACTCTTGGATCATGGACATTTTATCAAGTAGACTGCTGAATATGAGGATTGGTAATCTCACTTCCTCCACTCTTACCCTGAACACAAAGGTGCCACAGGGATGTGTACTCAGTCCAATCCTTTTTACTCTCTTCACCAGTGACTGTACCCCAAAGCACTGAATGGTCAGAATTGTAAATGATACCACCTTCAGGAGAACCATTATACTTAACATCTACACCTTTACATCTGGACGGAGACTGGAAAATGTTAAAAGCATTATATTTCTATCAGGTCTCTAGACACATCTTACCTAGTGAAGAAGGCCCAACAGAACCTGCTTTTCCTACAACAAAATAAAAATTAAAAACTGAAAAAGAATCAGCTATATCCCCAACTACTGATAAACTTCTACCACAGCACTATAGAGAGTATACTTTCCTAATATCCACAGCTGAGAATAGGAGAGATCTGCAGTGACTGGGACAGAACTTCCAAACTGGGTACGGCACCCACCATAAGCAAAGGTGCAACACACCCAGGTCATAATCTGTCTGTGGCTTTGCCATCTGGAATGCGGCATTGGGTCATCAAACATATACAAACAGATTGAAAAACAGTTTCTACATCAGAGGGGGTGGCCTTTTATTCCTTCTAATATTTCTATCCTTCCCATTCCTTCTCACTGATGCCCCCCAACCTCTAATCACACTTTAATCAACATTAACAACTGATTTAAATTCTTTTATACAGTTTTTACTCTGTTATTCAAATAAGAGTAAAGGTCGTAGATTGTGGAACACACAAATTACCTGCATAAGTCATTACGTTTACTTATCGCAGCTACTATAAACTAGCGTAGTCCATTCATATATTATTTTTATCATTATGTATCAGGTTATTCTACTGTATTATCACTGTTTATTTTATTATATTATAATTTTAATTGTCTTTTTTATGTAATTTAACACCGCTAAAGTTTAAGTCATATTATGTGACTTTTAGTTGCAGGTATGTCAGACTTGCCAACTGCATTTACTGATCTCGTTAACAGACTGGGTCAATTTAAATGGCTGAAAATCATTGGGTAGATCTAATTTAATGACTGAGTGCCAGCTTTCAAACACAGCCAAACTCACCACTTTTTGTGACAGCCAATCACATGGTGCCTGATGGAGCCTGCACTCTATGAAGGGTTAACAGCTACGACTTGTTCAGCTGCAATCTCTGGTCATTTTTTCTTTTATCATTTTCTTCTGGCAAATAAAAACATAAGACATTAGACAAATGTACTTCTGTTCTGTTTGTGAGGTCCAAAACACAAGCAATGTGACATTAAACAGAGTGCCTTCTAGTTGCATGAGGGTTTCCTCACAGCATTCAGTATATGTATTTATAGTGGCAATAAAGTTTCTTATTGGTCTTATCACAAAGGACAGAAAATTTTATCCCAGTCCATTGAACGGTGAGGCAGCACTGCTAACCACTGAAACAACTATGCTCAAAGAACAGATACCATGACATGCTCATAATATCAATGTTAAGAATGCTTTTGATGTGGTGTTTGCATAATTCATTCAGGTTTACTAATATTTAGTCCTCTTCTTTGGGAATTCTGGAAATTATTTTTGGCAGGTATTAGTTTAAAATCTGTTTAATATTATAGCCAACTACAATATAGCATATTAGACATAACAGATGTAAATAAAAAAATTCACCCGAACTGCTGAGTCTAATTTTAACTGCCCACCATGGCATTCATGTGTGACTGTTTCATCTAATTATGTGCACTAAAGAATAAAATTAACTTATGGGTGACAACTTGAAAAAGAACATCAAAAACATTCTGTTGCTGTTTTCTTAACTTGTTATACACATCATAAGTCAAACATGTAAGTCATTTATCATATTTCTTTGTTTTCCCTAATCTGTCAAAAGCTCCCTCTAGTCAACTGGGATTGGCATGTCATCAGTTTTTAAAGACGAAAGAAGAGCCTTCTGGCCACAAGCAGAATGTTGAGGGAAAATGTATTGTGTAGCCTGTGGAAAAAATCATTTTGTTTAAAGAGAAACAAGCTGATGTGCAACTTCCAGGCCCATTTTGTTGTAGAGCAAAAGCAGTATGTAATAGAATATATATATATTTCTCATAAGCAACTCATTTAAACTTGGATGATAAGAATAAAATGTATGTGTCAACAGCACAGGACTGAAGAAGTCCTCATTACCAGACTGTTGTTTATGTGTCAAATCCCTTTTGTTTTTGTTTTTTTTAACAAAGATTCGCTTCTGCCCCCTTCATTTGGGTTCTTGTTTCTATATGGTTCATTGTGTGCGGAACAACAAAGATGTGTTTTCTGTTTTTACAAGATGCAGACCCTTTACCTCTTGTAGCACAAGCCTGAACTATGAACATAAATATCTTACACTTTTCCACAAACCAGGCAGAAGTCATAAAATGTCTTTAATTTGTGTCTCCCTGTAGGCCTTTAAAACTACTTCCACTGTATGTTCAGGGCTCATTCTTAAACTGAAATGTTTCTTCCCAACTTCACTTCAAACTCAATTTATTTCTTTCAGTGTAAGATAACTCTTTCCCAACTCAGCACTTTTACTTTTGAAGGCTCACATTTACTATCTTTTTGTCTTAGGTATCCTGTTTCTCTTCACTACTCACTACTCATCAGTCACATTTTATTTTTCTTGATTGAAAGACACTTATCCCTGTAAAATGAGTTTGAGCTATGTCTACATGCATTTATACATACATACATACAAAATTTCACATTTTCCTGCAGTATATATGTGTGTTCGTTATAGCTCAATACTTTAATGAAAGAATTTTATCAGTGCTGTTTTTCATGGTAATAGACAAACACATGGAAACAGTGAATGAAATCCCATACAGAGGAGAGTGTGTCTATTATTTCAGTCACAAAAATGTAAATGCAACATTTCATAGAGAAAACAAAGGTCCTAAACTTTTCTGTACAATATGGTATCAGGAGTGTGCTGGGCTCCATCGCTTGTTTTAGTCTTGTGCTTTATATTTTTTGTTATTTGTTTCTGCTCATTTGTGCCTATGCCTATTGCTGTTAAGTACCTTCTACAGGGTTTGTTAATTATTCTAATTTAGTTAATTGTAAGTGGAATTCCCTATTACTCATATTCAATTCAATTAATGTATTTTTGTACAGCAATCTTCACTGAGTGTAGGTGCAGAGTGCTGTGGCAAGTCATAGCAGCACTACTTGTCCTCACAGGTGGCACATTGGTAGTGCTGCTGCTTTGCAGTAAGGAACCTGTGGAAGATTGTGGGTTCACTTCCTGGTTCCTCCCTGTGTGGATAGTGCTTTGAGTACTGAGAAAAGCGCTATATAAATGTAATGAGTTATTATTACTTAGTATGGACTACAATTCCCAGCAGCCCCAGAAGATATAAGCTTTTGGGTAACATCGGCTTCAATACAGGGGTGTCTGAAGAGGCACAAGATTTCATCTTTTTCCTTCAACACTTTCACCCCAAAATCAGATTACAAATACAGCCATCTGAAGATTACAATTGTCTGGATTTGTGTTCATGTCCTGTGTCTAATGTTTATGTGGTCTGGTCTGGGTTGGTAAATGTTTCTGTCTGTAGAGCCATCCCGATGCCTGCCATTCTTTGTGTACTCTGCATCACAGTAGAACAAAACTTTACATCATACGTATACAAAAAGCTGTTTACTTTGGAGTTCTGTTCATTTGTAACTTTCATCTGCATCTGGAACCAAACTGTGTTTGAACTTTATTTCATTGTGTTTTGTTTTTAGTGTTTTGTCGATTTTGTTAGTTTCTGTGTTAGTTAAAAAACTATTGCTTTTGGGCTAATTTGGGTAAGATTTTGCATGTGCATTGATTATTGTTATTTACCTTCGTAACTTGTTTAATATATTCCATATTATTGAAATTAAGGAACTGCTGTTTTATGTGTCATTATGTGTGAGTGTGCATGCTGAGGTACGGCTAAATTGGCTCTTGGCATCCCTAAATAGAATACAGTAATCCCTCACTATATCGCACTTCGAACTTTCGCGGCTTCACTCTATTGTGGATTTTATATGTAAGCATATCTAAATATTTAACAGATTTTTTGCTGCTTCGCGGGTTTCTGCGGACAATGGGTCTTTTTACTTCTAGTACATGCTTCCTCAGTAGGTTTGCCCAGTTGATTTCATACAAGGAACACTATTGCCAGATGGCTGAGAAGCTACCCAATCAGAGCACGCAGTTAAGTTCCTGTGTGCTGATTGGCTCAGCGATGGAGCGCCGAATTCAGTTCTGCAACTTTAACCAGGAAGTCTTGTCTCGTTCATTCAGCATCAACGTGTTTCGCTGTCTCAAGAGTTAACTTTTGTGCTATTTTGTGTTTATCTTTGTGCATAGTCAAGCCCTTCATTATGGCTCCAAAACGATCTGCTCCTGCTACTGCTTCAGGGGCTGTGCCCAAGCGCCAACGGAAGATGCTAACAATTGCCGAAAAGGTACAAGTTTTGGATATGTTGAAGGAAGGGAACAGCTACACCACTCTAGTACGCCATTACGGCATCAATAAGTCCATGATTCTTTTTATTTAAAAAGGAGGAAAAAAATATAAGATCTACGGCCGCAGTGTCCTTTAACTAATGAGTTGTAAGTGAACGTAATAAGGCGGTAGTCCGGATGGAATCTGCTTTAGGGATTTGGATTGAAGACTGCCGGAAGAAGAACAACGGCGGTGCTACACAGTCGACTGAAGAGGCTCCTTTAGAAGAGCTGTAACACTCTCCTTTGTTGTGCAGTAAAATTAAACTCATCGTTATCGGACAAATTGTCGTGTCATTGTTGGTGAGTAACCAAAATTAATTTTCTATGTTTAGTGTCACTGTACACACATTTTACTGTATACAATTTTTCTGGCATTGTATGTATTTATTGCTGGTGGCCTGTCTATCATAATGGCTGAAACATATGTGATTTCGGAGATGCTCGATATTTTTAAAATAATATTTAGGTTTTACTGTATATAAACAGTGTGTTTACATACATAATTTAAATGAATCTTACCTAATATCTAAGAGAATACAAAGGGTTTTTGCTGTATAACTGTGCGGGAAATGTTTATAAGAGTGTGGGAGAGTTTATAAGGGCTGAAAAATATATAAACATAACCATATGAACATATGGTTTTTACTTTGTGGATTTTCATCTTTCGCGGGGATTACTGGAATGCAACCCCCGCGACTGAGGAGGGATCACTGTAATCACTCTTTATCAGCATTATTAACCTGTATGTCCTGCTAATGCTACAAAGATAATAAACAGGTTAAAATACATACTTCAAAAATTACTAATTACATGATGAGTACACATAAAGACACAGATTTATAATAAACAGACAGGAAAACACAGTCGTTTGAAACTGATTAACATAAATACAGCTCAGCAATATCTGCTCATTAATCAATTGTTGAGTTATGGACAGATGACAACGGAAGAGGAAAACAAAAATTTCAGTCAGCAGCATATTTGGAGTAAATAAACTTCTGTGGAGTCCACAGTCAATTGTAAGAGAGAAAGTCAAAGACAAATGCAAACACAGTCCTGACTTTGGCCACCTGGCTGCACACTTCTTCCTGAGCATTCTACAATAGTCCTGTACTAGGCTGTTTGATTTTTCCACCCATTGTTCCAAGGCTCCAGATGGCTCAAATGTCTTTCCATGGGCAATAAAACAATATAGACACAGAGCAATGTCACAAAGTGCCACTGCAGGACAAACAGAAGAGAAACAGAACAGAGAAAGGTTAGTATGATTCATATTATTTTAATATTATTTAAATGTGTAGTGTTTATGGGTAATTGAGGATTGCCTTATTTAAAAAGGGATTCTGTCCCAAACAACCTTCTCAGCCATTCCCATCGCTCGTCTTTGCCCCACTTCAAATATTCAACATTTAATTAATAAAGGTTTCCAGAAAAAGTTTTTTCCTGTGTTTTTGATGAACAATAAAAACACAGCTTCCTTTTTATGTGCATTTTCAGAAACAATTTAATTTACATATGTTAACTTGTTATGCCATTTATTATGCACTAGGCTATATATCAGTTCCTGAACATGTTCAAAAAGTATTTATAATGTACTAGCCAACCGTAGGAGTAGGAGTAGGAGTTGGAGAAGGTGTAGAAGTTGTGAAGTACGAGTACTGGTTGTGGCTTGTCCCTTTAGTAGTTTTGATATTGTTTTAATAATTGGGTTTAGGTTTTTTTTTGTATAATTCTCATTAAATAGAAATATATTATTTCTTTGATGCAACTTCAGTTTTGTCTACTGATAGTTGAATTATTTTTAATTATCGTTCCAGTGATTTTTCTTAGGTGTTTGGTTTTGCTTTTGCTTTTGATTCTGTTGCTGTTAGTATTAAATGATTTTAACATTTGGTGTTAATTTCCTTACAACCAGCTAAAAAACTTTGGTTTCTAATGATTTTTAACAATTTTTGTTCTCCCATCCATTTGTTTTTCTTTTTTTTTAACCTAGACAGTTCAATAATGGTCCCACTGAGATACCATCTAAATTAACCTGAATTTTTTTGGGATCAAGGAGGACACTCAAAAAAAAGTAACATGTATCTGGGGACAATACAGAGAAGGTGGTCAGACTTGAGTCAAGCACTAATCCCTGGAGGTGTGAGGTAACAGTGGTAACCACTTCACTTATAGGTGACCAGTATTACCAATATGGAGAGGGTACAGGACACTTGTAATGCTTTACTTTTACTTCCATGTAATTTGGCAGTCATTAACAAAGAAACAATTTACAGGTTACTCATTTTGAATTACTGTTGGATTTTAATCTCAGTTTCTAGGTGTTGTATCAGATTGGTTGGGTCCTTGAATGGAGTTTATCAGGCAGCCCTACTCACCTATGGTCATGAACTCTGAAAAGTCACCAAAAGAATGAGTTCAGGGATATAGATGATTGAACTGAAAATGCCTACACAAGGTTTCTAGGCTCACTTCAGCAATTTGGTAGAAACTTGCAGTCAAAATGTCCTTTTTTGGATTAAGAAGAGCAAGCAGAAATAATTTGGACATGATACCCCTTGCTATTGTGAGGACCAAGCAAGGCCCATTGAAGAAAACCACCAGTGAATGGAGGATTATGTCTCTTGACTGGTATGGAAAAGGCTTCAGTTTGATATATTGCCTCCACAACCCTCAGCAAGAACAGTGAATTGAAAAATGAAGAATTAATGAAAAAAACAAAGGAGACAAACAGGCATGCTATATACTTTAGGAAAAAAAAATATAGATTCTATTTCTAATTAAAATTAGAAATGGGGTTTTGGTGTTTATAATAAAAAAGAAACAATGAAAATAGCACACTTGATTTGTATTTTATTTTTATCCCATACACTATTAAAGGAAGAAACTTTGTAGATCAATTCAAACCAGGGATTTAAACTAAAAGAAAGTAAAACTTCAAAATATACAGTATCTAAATGAGAAAATCCATCAACTGCATGTGACCCCTTTATCTCCCAAGTGGCCTAAATGGTGAGGGTTTTCACATTATTGTGATAGATTAAAATTACTTTACAACAAGGTTCTTTAGAAGTATAACAGTCCTGCTGTGTTGCTGCACTATTTTAAGCAAACGCAAGACAAACAAGAAATGCAATTACTTTTAATAATACAAGTCAGATAACTATCATATTCTAACTGGGGCATGAAAGCAAAGCAGATCCCAATCTCCAGCAATATCAGAAATGGGTTGTGGTAAAAATGTAATATAACAGTGGAAGATAGAGTTTCTTTTTCAGCAGATTATTATCTGGTAAACTTTGATACAGAAGTGAGTGCCCAGCCACCTTTGTTATTGTAAACACATAAATCCATATTTATACCAGTGGTAAAATGTTTAATACAGTGGGAAGTAGTGCAGTACTTTTCCTCACACTTTTAATGCTCAACCCAGTAACTGTTCGTAAAATGTATGCATTTCCTGCATACTGTATTACTGACTCAGTTTCTCATGCTCTGAATATTACAGACAGTGTTGGGCAGAATACTCTAAAAAAGCATTTAGATACTGACTACTGAACATACAGTCCTTAATGTATTCAGATTTGTATTCTGGTTAATACTTAAAATGCGTAACTTATTCTGAATATATATATATATATATATAACTCACTAAGGCAAGACAACCATGGAAAGCACGCCGGAAGGGGCGTGGATTCACTAAGCCGCCGACAAGTGAGACACCTATGGTGCACGCAGAAAGGAGCCACGCCCACCAACTCCAAGACCATTGGATACGAAGACAACTCACAGAGCCACGGCCACCAACTCGGACGCGACGACACAGAAAAACCGGCGTCATTTATATTTGTCTGTCGTAGAGGTCACAAGCAGCTCCAACCCACGTTGACTGTTAATAGAGGCATGTTTCTCGCGGAGGTGAATTGCCATATGCAGCGTGTAAAACTGTTTGCGAGGGGTATCACATGGGATCCTTAAAACATTCCTTTACAACTGAGGTTGAAACACAATGAAGTGAGCAGTCTTTAAAAAATGAGTTTTCGGTTACGACGCACGACCGCGTGCACTATAGCAAACTGTTTTCCACGCTACATACAGCAATTCGCATCCACGACAAACAAGCGTCTTCTTAGATACTCCTGCACTTTGTACACACCCCCCTCCCACCGTGGTCGGGTGTCTTGGTAGATTATATATGGAAAGGCAGCCAAAACCGCACAGAGCAATGAAAAGTCTACGTGAGTCACAGGTACATCTGGACTGTACAAAGACTCGAGTGACGAGTTGGAGGTGGGTACATTAGCAGGCAGTGTATACTGAACAAGAAACCAGTGGATGTCCTTCTCCTCTCCTCCCGTTCCACTCTGAGCGCCGCACGGACGATTGTGTGTTGGTTCGTTCCGTGCATTGGTTAAAACCCAATGAAGGAAGCAGTCTTTAAAAACCAATAAGCCCTGTGCCTCTGTTTCATTACCATCTCACCTGCTTCACCAATGCAGGCCCCGCAACAGGCGATCCGGCGGCATCATTCCCATGACCCGCCGGGCAGCCAACCGGGTAACCAAAGTCTTTGGGTTCAGGGGAGAGTATGGTTACAAAGCTGAAACTTAAAGGAATTGATGGAAGGGCACCACCAGGTGTGGAGCCTTTCGCTTCATTTGACTCAACGCAGGAAACCTCACCCGGCCCGGACACGGACAGGATTGATAGATTGATAGCTCTTTCTCGATTCTGTGGGTGGTGGTGCATGGCAGTTCTTAGTTGGTGGAGCGATTTGGCTGGTTATTTCCGAAAACGAACGAGACTCCTGCCTGCTAAATAGTTACACGACCCAACAGTGGTCGGCGTCCAAATTCTTAGAGGGACAAGTGGCTTTCAGCCACGTGAGATTAAGCATTAACAGGTCTGTGATGCACTTGTATGTCCGGTACTGCACGCGCGCTACACTGAATGGATAAATGTGTGTCTACCCGGCGCGGGGAGGCCATTGAACCCCATTCGTGATGGAGACCGTGGCTTCCAATTGTTCCCCATGAACGAAATTGGTCATACGCTCGCACTGATTACGTCCCTGCCCTTTGTAAAGCCCCCCATGGTCGGGTGACTTGGTGGATTATATATAAAAGAAAAGCAGCCGGAACCACAAAGAACAATGAAAAATCAACGTGAAAACCGACTGAGGCGGTGTTTGGAAAATTAACAGTCAACGTGACTCACAGGTGCGTGTGGACTGTACACAGACGAAAGCGACTCAGGTAGGGAGTTGGGGGCGGGCACTTAAGCGGGGAGTGCATACTGAACGTGCGCCGTTTAACCCCATCCTTCGCTTCCTCCGGTTTTCAGTCACGGACAATTGTATGTTGGTTCGTAGCGTGCATTGTTACAATGTTACTTTTCTTGGTGGTTTATTAAATTACGGATTTTTCAAATGTTTATTTTTTCCTCTGTGCTTAAAAATCATTTAAAAAGCGGCCTGATTATGCGGCGTATGCTACGCCGCGGGTTGGCTAGTACATTATAAATACTTTTTGAACATGTTCAGGAACTGATATATAGCCTAGTGCATAATAAATGGCATAACAAGTTAACATATGTAAATTAAATTGTTTCTGAAAATGCACATAGAAAGGAAGCTGTGTGTTTATTGTTCATCAAAAACACAGGAAAAAACTTTTTCTGGAAACCTTTATTAATTAAATGTTGAATATTTGAAAAAATTACTATAGCTCAGAATGTGTTTTGGCCATTTCACATTATTCTTTTAAGAAAATTATCATTTAAAAAGTCACGTTTTTTACATGACATACTTGTGCTTAGCTAAACTTGCTAACTAAATAATTCACTAAAATATTAGCATTTGCATGTTACATGCACACCCTCATGTATACTTTAAATCAAATCAAGCGACTTTCAAATTTGTAAGAGTTTTATTTTCTTGTCTAGACATAGCACTTTACACTTCCTCTCCGCCTTTAAGGGATTTGAGGGTGCACATGTAATCCCCCATTGTGCAACAAGGAACTGAGAACACCAGTCAAGCACATAAATTGAGAAGGAGCTGGTGAGGACTGATATCAGCTGAAAGAAGTCCCACCAAGAGAGAGTTTCAATAGTTCAGCTGAAGAAGAACTAGTGCCTGATCATAGAGTTGTGTGGCAAATTTAGCAAGGAGTTGACAAATCATTCAAATATTATGAAGGAAGAAATGACAGGAAAGGTCATTGGAGATATGTGTTCAACGAATGAAAGCAATGAGTCCAAAGTCACATCAGTATTCCTGACTATGACTGATGGTGAAAAGGTTACATCTTCAAAGGCGATGCTTAGAGACAAATCTGAGGAAAGAGTATCAGATGGGAAGTACAACAAAGTTGACTTTGAAGCGTTAAGTTTAAAGTGCTTATCGCTCATCCATGATAAGATAGCAGAGAGATAGCTGGAGAGCTGGACTGAAAACTGTGTGTTGTAAGAGGGAAATGAGAGGAAGATCTGTGCATCCTTAGAGGTGGTAGGAGAACTGAATATCCTTCTGTTGCTCATAAAGGAATAATCCACCCAAGAATTATATTTTTAATATATTACTTACCCCATATGTTTTGTAGTGATTACCAAGGAAATTTTAAATCTCATGTTTTCATAGAGAATAGAGATAGAAATGTTTACCACAGAATTGCGGTCTATGTTGACCAAGCCAGGAACACAGCAAGCAATATCAAACAGTTGTGACGGATGTCTGGGGCCCATGCCTGGCCGGGACGCCCCTTCACAACATTTGCCAGGGGGACAAGGGTGGGAAACCCAGTATCTCCCCATGGACACTACATGGCAGCCTCCCTGGGTTGCAGCGGTGTGGGGTTCTGCAGGCGCTGCCAGGGGGTGCTGCAGCAGGAGCTGCTGGCCCCTTTTGGGCACTGGTTTCGCCTTACCCGGAAGTGCAGGTGGATGTCACCAATCAAGCACCTGGAGCAACCACCACTCAGCAACCAGAGTCAGGTGGAAGGTCAAAGCTTGCTGAAGAGGAGTGGTGGTGCTGAAGAAGAGTGTGTGGACTTGTGGTGTTTAACTGTTTGTGCTTAGGACTGTGTTGTGGCTGGAGGGATTACGGGGAAGACGTTCCTTCCAGCTGAAGAAAAAAAAATAGTTTATTTTATTTTACCTGTGCC
Source organism: Polypterus senegalus (assembly GCF_016835505.1). Lineage (NCBI taxonomy): Eukaryota > Metazoa > Chordata > Cladistia > Polypteriformes > Polypteridae > Polypterus > Polypterus senegalus. The sequence goes on from NC_053160.1 coordinate 133,952,769, forward strand.
TCCGTGTCAATCTGTGTCGGGTAGGGCACTGCATAGCGTCCTTCTTACACAGTCCATAAAAAAATCTCACATTACTCATGTCACATAATCCAAAAGGCAGTTACCAAGGCATATGCTGACAATGTGCATAACGTGTGTATTTTTTGATACAATATTGTTATATAAATATTACTGGAAAAATCAACACCACCATGAACAGTAAAAGCAATTCAAATGGGGCTGAGCTTTCAAATTAAAGATCTACCTTTCTCCCTGATTTGTTGGTCAAAAGTCCTATCTTCAGCTATTTATCTGAAAACACAAAATAAATGAATTAATGAATGAATGAATTATTGTTCATCAAAAACACAGGAAAAAACCTTTTTCTGGAAACTTTTATTAATTAAATGTTGAATATTTGAGAAAATGACAGTAGCTTAGAATGTATTTTGGCCATTTCACATTTTTGAGTTATTCTTTTAAGAAACAAACAAAATTATCATTTTAAAAAAGTTGTGACATAGTTGTGCTTAGTTAAACCTGCCAACTAAATAATTCACTAAAATTCACAAACATATTAGTTTTTGCATATAACCCATGTACACCCCATTGTATACTTTAAATTAAATAAAGCGACTTTCAAATTTGTAAGCGTTTTGTCTTCTTGTCAGAAGATAGCACTTTACGCTTCCTTTCCACCTTTAAGGGATTTGAGGGTGCACATGTAATTCCCCATTTAGCATGGTCCCATAATTACTGCCATCTGCAGTAATAAGAGGCAAGCATATGTGTGTGTGTAAACTTCAGATTATGTGCTCTGTGTTGCGTAACTATGTCATATCTGGTCAAATTACCAGCATCTTGCAAAGTGTTTCACATTTCCTCTACATTTAGAAAACATTTAGAGTCCCATCTCCTAATGCTTAAACATTAAATTAACGAGTTACACACACAATGCAAGTAATGAACAAATGAGACACAAGGCAAGCAATACTCAAACAATAAGTGCTGGAGATAGAATCTTTGAGATCTGTGAAATGCCAGAAGGTTATGCCTACACATCTCTTCATTCACGTGGATTCACCGTAGTGCTTGGTGCATGACAAATTCAAGTTTCAATTTTTGAAACTTTCTGGAATTTTTATTGTTAACATTTTTTGTTCAAAGTTGATTGAATCCGCAAATACGGATACACGATTTTTTTTTCAGGAGATGTATTTTAAAAGTATTCAGTATCACATTTCATAAATTAACTATATTCTTGATTATATCATTAGAGACGTTCCACGAGCTAAACGCTGAATATTTTTGTATTTTGAATACGTATTCCTATACAGCCGAAAACTGATTACGAACATGCCAAAGTTTGTTATGTATTTGACTGGCAACTTTGAATTTGACACTCACTCAAAGCAGTCCATGTTTGCATGAGCATTCTGTGCTTTATATTGGTAAGTGTGAGAGGGCTCTGTGAAGTAATGGAACCCTGTTCTGTTTTGTTTCCAGTGTGCAACAAACATGGTTAAGATAGACTTCAGCCATGTGCAGCATGTTTAAGAAATAAATCAAAGTATTATTCATACTTAAACTTTAAATTTCATAATAAAATATTCCTTCAACAATCCATATTGCTGCCAGTAAATCAGAATAGCTGGGATACAGTGTTTAAATTAGGACAAAATGGAACAATTATAAAAATAGATTTAAATACATTAGGGAACTGCTATAACCCAGTTTGTAGTTTAATCTCTTGAAAATGCATATTCCTTTAACTGATATGCATAAATGTTTAACATTATTAAACATCTAGCTTAACACTATTAATTTATCAGATGACATTTATGTTGATACTTCTTGTTTTCATGGCATGAATTACTTTTTGAAAGTAATTCAAGGAAAAAGTTAAAAACTAAAAAAGATTGTTCTCAAAAATCTCATCAGCCCTAGGCAAAATTAATTGAAATATCTCTGGTTATTTTAAGGAGAAGGTGATTTATCTTTGCCTTGTGCCGCCAATCCTTCGACTTTAACAGATGTTGTATTTGAACATAAATAATTTAGTACCAGCCTTTCTTGTCATATTTTAATATTACATGCCAGAATCAAAGGCTGTGCTAAGTTATTAATTACTATTGCATTTAAGCAGTTTTCACCATTTCTGAAAAATTGTTCTTTGTTCTTTAAACTTTGAAATCTTGTAAGTGCAAACATTAACATCTTCATGGCTGAGAGGTGGAGGCTTTTTCAGATGCTCAGTTATGGAATTTTCAGGATTTTAATTAGTTTTGTGTTTCCTAAATTAACAGAAAAAGCAGCTTCCTCAAATGGTAAGGTATGAACATTTTGGAACACTATTCATGAGCACGATTCCAGGGATCCTACACATCAGTGCAATAACATGATATTTCTAGTTGATAGCAATGTTGATTCAGATAATCCTTTGACTGAAACTTTTATCAGATGGATAAATTTACCATACCGGCGTCATAATCAAGAAGGTAGTAATGATGCTCCAAAAAAGTGTACCACACACAGTTCACAAGAGCAAGTACATGAGCCTGGGAGTGCCTGAAAAATCCCAAGGAGGAACTGAAGACAATTACCTGCATAGATTACTGCTTAGATAATGTGAAGCTATAAGCTCTTTGACCCACCATCAGAAAAAGGGGATAAGTGAATAAGATTGTAAATAAGTGAGTAGCAACTTCTGTTCACTCTTCATTTTTTTCATTCTTTCAGAAGGATTAAAAAGTTACAATGTTGCAAATGAGAGAATATTTCCTTCTTAAAATTAAGTTATAAATTGTGTAAAAATGTAGTATAAAGTTAAATTAACAAGAAACAAAAATACTATTATAGATAGTAAAGAGCTGCAACAAGCTATGAATGAAAATATGGAAATAATGCTAAGATTAGTTGTTCATGAATGTAGAAAATGCTGTCAAATTTTAGGTGTTAGACTTCTGTGCAATTTTAGAAAATCAATAGGATGGCAGTATCAAAATCATGGTAGCTAGGGAGACATTTTAAAGATATTTTATTTTTTTAATTTAATTCTTCCCCTTTGTTTTATTTGTATTTCATCTTTTACTCATTGTTTATTGATGATATCAGTGAGACAAATCAAGGGTACCGATGAGTAAAATGATATGCACCAAAAAATGGCATTTTGCCACAAACAAAATTCTCACCATTAGCACATCTCATCTTCAATCTTTTTTTCCATGTTGAAAAGCATGGCAAAATGTATGGAATTGTGAAACCAAAAGGAAAGAATTTTAATGAAAGCTTTATGTGAAACTAAACTCTGTTGTTTTGCTCATTACTAATCAAAGGTGTGAATTTGCACGTCACAGATAATCATATCCACATGTATGCACATTCTCATGTAGCGTCACCTTCTCTATTGTTATAAATAGAAACTGCAACTTTGTATCTGCTGCTTTGTTTAGAGAAGATAAGGGAGAATTACTTCCTACAATAAATAAAAAAAGACTTGCTTTTGTTCTGAAACTTTTTCAATTTAAAATGAATAAAATGACATTTTCACTCCCCAACAAATTTTACACCACTGTTTATGTGTCCTTTGCTATATATTTATAACATTATGTATGATTAAATCAAAAAATTATATAAAATCAACGAGTTCCCAGTGTGTCAATTTAATGTAAGCAAGGTGGCAGACTTAAGTGTTTGGAAAGACGTTTGCCAACTACATTAGTATCAAGCAAGACCACTAGGCTTCAATTCATATGCTCTTAATCCAGTGGTGCCACTGAATATAACTCTCAGATCACCTTATAGCATCTGTATATTCTTCAGGGTAAACAAAAATGGCAGCTAGTAATGTATTACCATCTTTCCTTCTACCTAGAAACTTCAACTTTTACCATCTGGCGAAAAAATTACATTTACAAGGAGAAATGCATTCTTAAAAAGGCAATGTGCAATAATATAGAGAGTATTGTACTTCATATCACCATAAACTAAATTTAACTAGTTAGAAGCCCAAAATCCTTAAAAATATATCAGGTGTGCGCCTCAGCTGTTGTAGATTTTTACCCCTAAAATTCAAACCGAGCCTTTTTTGAAGCAAAAGAAAGAACAACTTAGGCTGACATCCTAAAGGAACACTGAATGAGCATCAGAAGCTATTAGTTAGTCAGCCTAATTCTGTCACAATATATAAAAAATAATTTTCCAGGATGAGCTTAAGAATGTTCCTTACATTTCCATGAACAGAGACAGGTTTTCCAACATCGGATTACAATTCTCAAAACCTCAAGATCAAACAGCTGTAGACCTAATAATTTCTCATTGCCTACATGATTTTGGAAACATACAGGTTAAATTGGGAATTGTTCTTGATCTTTAACATAACAAGATAAAATGGATCTTTAACGTGGATATCTGGGCTGTTATCACAATGTATAATTCATTGCTTCACAGCAATTCTTTTACACCTGCACATTGTTTTCAAATAGGGAAACCATGTCAGCAGACAAAACTGAATATAACCAAAACAAAGCCTGAAAACCAATGAATCCCTCCATGGTATCTGCTGTATAAAACGGCTCTTTTGAATCATTCAGTGTATTTTCAATTTGTCTATAATCAAATCAGCGCTTATAGCATTTTTCTACATTTTCCTTCCACACTTCCATTTCTTTTATAAGCAGTGCATTGAAAGTCCTAACATAAATGCTTTCCAGTTTATATAGTAATATTAATCCAAGCCATTCAATGACTTGTATGTTTCAATTCTCAAACCAGTAAATATTCTAGTTATGTCCCTGGAGTATTTACAGTTTTAAACCTGCTATACTGTATGCATTAATAAAAACAGATTGAGTAAAATAACTTTATTGGCAAGCAATTTATTATCCTAGACACATGTTCAAAATGTGCTGTGATTTAATGATTCTGACTTTCCTTAGAAAAAGTTCATCCTCTATTAAGTACTGGATAACTCTCTACTGTAAAAAACAACACAAACACTCAAGCTTTAAGTTCAGGAACAGCAGTCATCTTGTAATAATTGGCAATACACCATGACAGGTGCATTTTAAAAAAAATTGGATATGGGTATTTGCATGAGACTGTGGCATGCTGCCAGTAATTATGAAACATCATTTACTGTGACATTAAGATACTGTATGTGTCTCATAAGACATTAAACAGCTGATGTTTGCCTTGAGCGTGTGCAAGGTAATGCATTTTGGAGAAAAAATTGTTACCTCATTAAATCAAATGCTGTAAGGCTAATACAATGCTCAGCTACAGTATATAGAATGCCAGATGAACCAGTGGACAGGATGCTGACAATGCATTACAAACTGCTAACACCTCACTGAAAGCATTTCAGGGTACTACTAAGAAATCTCTAATCGTCCTTTTTCTGAGCCTCCTTAATCTGTTATAAAGTCAAGGGAAGCCACAGCCTATCCTAGCATAACTGGGGCGAGGACAGGAATCATTCCTGGACATGATATTAGTACTCTCAAAGCACACTAAACAAACAAATTTATAGTCGAAAATTAACATAAAATTCATGCCTTTGATGGAGAAACCAGATAAGACAGAAAAGGTCTATGTAAAAAAAATGAAGGGACTGGGTTTCTGGGTTAACAAAGCACATAACAACATTTAACAAAGTTTATCATACCAATATTTTGACAGGGTTACAATAAATCATTTCATGTAAGGTACAATTAATATATTACCAGTATAATATAATTCACAGTATTTTGGCAGAGCACAGACGCGGAACTGTGAATTTTAACTTTAGTATGGCAAATTTTAAACAGATGCGAGAAAGTCTTAAAGAGATAAACTGGTATAAACATTAAAGTAAAGTGTGGAGACAGCTGAGGAGTAATGGAACAGGTTTAATATCATTTTACATATGTAAAATTCTCAAATTAATAAGTAATTACAAAAAGAAGACTCTGCTGGGGTCAAATAAGGAGATAGAAAAAAGCTGCAAAGGAATAAACATCCATATAAGGCTTAATAACTATAGCGCAAACTGTAGGTTATATGACAACATGAGAGTAAACATTTAGAAGGGTAGTATAAAGTGTAAGAAAAAATCTTTGATCGCTGGTTTAGTACTGCTCTTGTTTACAAAGGATCTTCAGATTCCAGCAATATGCATAAAAAGTATTTTATTTGTCTAAGTATGCCAAAATTTCTTTGTTAAACAATAGCTTAACAGGATCATTTTAATTACATTTAATTCATGACTTGACTCAAACTCAGAGGCTGCATGATGTGGACTGCGCTCCCAAAAATGTACTAGCTTATTTTAAGGCAGATGGGCAAAAGATAGTATAAAGCACCTTGCTATATGGTAATCTTTTTGCCACTCATTTAAGGATAATTTAAACACATCTGCACCCTTAGAATAATAATAGCTTATTTAGGACAGTTAAGATCTTGTCCAAAATGCTGAAGTGTTACAAAAAAAGATTTTTCTTAGATAAGCTAAAAATCAGTTAGAGAGAATTATTGCAGACAAGGCAACAGATGAGCCAAAGAGATTATTTCAGTATTTTAGTATGAAGTTAAGCAAAATGGCACCTGTTATTGGCTAACTAGAAAGATTACAGTACATTATGCAAGCTTTCGGGGCAACTCAGGCCCCTTCTTCATGCAAGATGTAAGTATTTAGTAGTGAAAGAACAGTCATGAAGGAGGTGAAGTGTATCAGGAATAGTAAAGGACAATTAAAATATCCAGACAGTAAAATGTAAATGCGTTAAACTTGCATTTTTCATAGGTTTTCTCACGTGAGGAAGCCAATAACCTCCAAGCAGTAACAGACACTACTAAGGAGGTACTTAATCATTTGGAAATGGCGGAGAGAGAGAAGTGCTGCTTTGATTAAATAGGCTGAAGTCTAACAAGTCACCAGAACTAGATAGTAGTTATCCTTGAGTTCTTAAGGAGGTTGGTGAGTGCATATAAACTCTTGACACATATTTTCAAAAATCATTGAACACTGAAAACTGTTAAGAATTGGAAAATAGCACGTTACCAGTTATATGAAAGGTAGATCAGGCAGATCCACATAGCAATAGGCCAGTAGGCTTAACATTCATCACAGGTAAAGCAATGAAAAGATTTATTAAGGAGAAGACTGTACAGCACATGGCAAGAGCAGGAGTTTTAGGGAACAGTCAACAACATGGGTTCAGATGCTGGAAGCAACAAAGATATATATTCAGAGTGGGGTAGAAATGTTAGATCTGAATGCACAATGGAAATGGGTACTTATGAACATACATAAGAACATAAGACATTTGGCAAATGATAGGAGACCATTCAGTCCATTAAGATTGTTTGTTTATATAATAGCTAAGCAGTCCCAGGAATAGAAGAAAAGTTATTTTCCCATTTGGACTTCTTCTTAGATGCTGTCTTATTCTTTAAAATGTAATTAGTCAAAGTGATTATTACACTCCTTTACTGCTGACCTTAACATTGACTGGAATATTTATTACCAGGATGAACCAGTATTGGTCTGCGCATATATGTTGTATAATGAACTCTATAAAAATTTGTATAAAATGTAAAGAAATTTATTAGAAAGCAGCACTAGCTCTATGGAAATGAAAAGAAACAGTTAATTACTTTATTTTGACCAGCAACATAACTAAAGGTTTGCAACTGAATTAGAGGCCTTCCTGCATTACTATGTCTTAATGCTATAGCAAGAGCTTAGCAGATATTAAGAGACAGGGTGAGAAACAAAGTAGAATGGGAAAAATAACATAAGGAAGGAGAAGAGGGGTGGTGAGACAGAGTTGCAAATGCACATGTAAGTACAAACCAAGATGAAACTCACTTTTTTCTTTTTAGCTTTAGGCCAATCAAACTATTTGTAAAACATTCTGAATGCAAATCAGCCACACAGTTTGGCATCACCTTAGTAACTATACTGAACCAACAGATAGATAGATAGATAGATAGATAGATAGATAGATAGATAGATAGATAGATAGATAGATAGATAGATAGATAGATAGAATAGGTTAAGAGTTTTTTCCAAATTCATTCCTGCCATTTAATCTTCACTGGCGTAGTCTCTCTCTCCTCACGTTGTTGGACAGTCAGGATAAGCATTTTAATGTTTTTACTACAGCCATAAAAATGCAACAAAATGGAATTATTTAAAAGCTTGTTAGCTAACCTTTACAGTCCAAAAAATAAATTGTTGATTATCTTTTGTCATAAATAAGACTGCAATGAGACCTGTGACATAAATAATTACTGTTTTGAAATTGCCCATCTTTCAAAGTGACACAGACATAGTGATCTGTTAACAATGAAGAGGAAATTATTTAGCAAATGATTCCAAAGCACTTTTAGCCAAATACTGTATATAATTTGAAAGGCTTGATACTAATTAGGCTAAATTTACAGTGAGCTGAATAGAAGATTTCTATGAAATTTTATCACATAGCAAGAAAAGATAGCTAGTGCTCAATAGAGCAGTTTAAAATGAATGATTTATCATTTTGAAAACTGGCAGCATTCAGACCAAATTGGGATTAAAATAAAAGAGAACATTAGCTAAAGCAAATGCACTGATATTTAGCTTAGATATTTGCTAAAACGTTTTGGTAACTTAGCTGTAAACATAATAAAGAGCAGATTTGCTCACTTGAACTTTGATTTGGCTGAGGAGACAATAATAAAATAGAATCTCTCATTATTAATGGCGGATTTCTCAATTTTTTCAAATATCTTTTCCAGACATAGCGAATGTAAAATATAGCCGACTACAAAACTTGAAACACACACAGACAACAAGATGAAAAGGTACTGCTAATTGTTTGTGCAATTTTGTTTAACTAGTTTGTGAATTTAGTCTACTTAACTATTTAGCAAAAACAGATTGACACCATTTATTGCTAACCATATCATTTAACAAAACTAAGGCAGCAGGTTTCCAATCAAACATTAATTAATGTAACCATCAAAACAAACGACGTTGAGCTACACAGAAACAGATTTTTAAAAAATACAGTTTGTTATCTGAACTTGATATGGTACTTTCTCTGTCTTCGCTTTGTTTCCTCTTACTGCAGCATACAGGGGAAGAACGGAATTCATCCATCCAATCACAGCATGTGCGCTGCAAAGTAAAGTTGTGCCATTCAGTGTTGAATTTTTTTTGGAGCGCAGATGTTTTGACTTCCTCTGCTACTACTACCAACCTTTCCATCATGTCAGTTTATCACTAATAAAGTTATTTTTATTTTTATGTTATTTCATTGACCAGGTGGATATTTCATGAAGCACGCTTAGTGATTAAGCTTCTCTTAAACTAACGTGCCTAAATGAGGACTAGGGCAAATCATGCCTTGTAAACAAAGCAACTCAGTTCATGAAATTCCTGTTCGATGAGAAGCAAAATCTTGGACAAAAGTTCCAAATGTTTTTTTTTTCCAGCGTATTTAGTATTTCTCAATTCTCATTTATATTAATAATGCTTTAGAATTTAATACGACATTTAAATTATGGCATTCATCTTCATCTTTTTTTATCAGTTATGGTGATTTTTTAGAAAATCTAAGGCTTCTGCATTCTCAGCTATACTATTGTTTAAATAAATTAAACATTTTAAATTTTCATTACAAAAGTTAAAGCTTTAAAAGCTATACGCTTTATTTTTTGCATTTTTGTATTTTACAAAATACAGTTAAAAAGGGGTTAAAAGGCTATGTTTCATAATATAAAAAATCTAGTAAAAGTACCAAGTTACTAAAACTCCATATAGAGCTTTTAAACCACCAGCATATATGATTAGAAGGAAAGCTCATGCATTGACACTTTGAGTACATGTCATGACAGTAATTGGATGTATAATATATAATATTTAAGAGTAACATATTAAATAGATTCAGTTGCACAACTTAGTAATTAAGTGCATTTGATAGTGATAGGAAAATGAAGCCTCGTTGTGTCGAAAAAGATTCAAAGCTTTGAAGCCTAAGCCCCAGTATGAACAGTGACATCTGTTGGTTAACTGAGGTTAAGGCAAGCTCTCAAGAGCACAAGTGAAGCAACACTCACTCTTTCAATCTCATGTCACCAGTAAAAGGTCAGAAAAGTCTGTGTTCATTTTATTCTGATAAGGTCCTTGCCCATGCACAATATTTAACTTTTGAACGCCGTTTTCCGCTATTAGTCGCCATCTGTCACCAAAGTTCACCAAATCTCTCTCTCCTCACAACCCAACATTGTTAAATCCCTTCGCACCTCTCCGTCAGCGTCTTTTGTCTTGTAAATGTGCTGATCAAGACAAGCAGCAAGCAGCCTGCTATTCCATCTTCCCACTGCCGCAGAACAGGCACAAAGTTCTCCCAGTTTTAGAAATAAATGACAAAATGTAGACATAAAGTATATAATGTATAAAGTCCAAATAAACAGTTTCACAAAAGGCTCAAGGATGATGCATCAGCTTCTGTGGTGCAGCAGTAAGAATTGCTGACTTGTAGTCAAGAGTCCCCTGGTTCGATCCTGACTGCCTTGTATATTTACCGTTTTGAGTAGTGAGCTGCTCTTGAGTAGTGAGGGATCTGACGCTGTTAGTTTTTATTTGAAACTGGGTAGATGTGAGTGGTGCTCTGAGACAATCGAACTGGAATTTCTTTGATCCAGATGGGTAAAAGCTGACACACAAACGCTGGTGAATCTGCCTTATTCATATCTCACCGTCACTTGATTTTTTTAATTCAATTTTATTGAGTGTCCCTGCTTACGCTGAATTAATATGCACCTTACGGTCCATGATGTCAAAGCCACACTGACAAAAAAACAGAGACACAGGTATACATGATATTTGGGATTATTCATTTTATGACCTGTATAGTTCATTTCAGAAAACATTGTGGCATGGATGCAATTTTATTCATTTTATTCATATTCATTCGCATACCATCTTGCGGTTCTAATCAGTGACCGCAAGGTTTTTTTTTTTCCGATCTTGCCCAGTCTCCACATGTTGCTGTATGGTGGTGTTTCTTTTGAACTCCAGAACATGCAGAGGAAAGAAAGTTCCTCTGCAAGGTGGGCCATGAACGCTCTTCTTTTCTCAGTGGCCCCCATGCATGCCTTGTACAGTACATGCGCATTGATTGCCGCCAGGTCAAGCTTTTTGTAGCACACAGCAACCAGCCACCCGCATGCTCCTGCTAGCACTGAATAAGCTCACGCCTTCTGGTGCATGATGTCAACACAGCACCGAGAAAAAAAAAGAAACAAACAAATATATGTCACATTTTGAAGAAATCATTGTATGACCTGAATAGCACCAATCAGAAAACACAAAATTCACAGTTTTTATCCTGTTTGTGTAGAGTTTGCATGTTCTCAGGTGTTCATTTAAAGGTTATCATGCAAAGGACTGCATTCCTGTCCAGGATTAGTTTGCCTCGTTTCCAGTATTGTCAGAATAGGGTCCATCTTCTTATTAAAATTCTAATGGAAAAAAACATGTTCAGAAAATGAATGCATACATATGTACAGGTCAAATCCTGTTATAAAAAATCAGAATAACAAATACTTTTTGTTGGCTCTGACAAACGATCATAAAGCATCATGTTAAGCAGATTTCATTTTAAAGAAATGTAATTTTCAGTATGTCAATTTTTTTTTTTTTTTTTACCAAAAATGGCTACCGAAGATAATAATGAGATGCAAAAAATACTTACTGCCACACCTGTACTTTCACTGACTATCAGGAAACCTGCAACAGGCTGTCTCTTTCTTGTCAGACCAAAAGAAAGTGACAGTCTGTTGCAAAATTTCCTGTTTTGGGCAGTTTCTACAAGGCTCAGTGTGACAATAGTATACAAATTTTCTTCATACTCATAACAAAATTTCTGTTTTAACAAAATATTTTTATGGTCCCATGAATTTCGTTACATTGGGTTTCCATCTGTGTATTGTAACTGTGTTGACTCTTGCATCAGCGAGGGGATGATATCAGTGCTGAGTCAGCAGCAATATGTGCTAGCATTAAATATTCAAAATAGCAGTTTCTGCAGCAGTCAGCTGCAGAGGAGCCATAAAAAAATTATTATGCACTGGTACATTCTGAGCAAGATTAAAGTGAATTGACTGTTTCTATGCAACCTATATTGTTAATTTTAAACAATACCCAGCCTTGTGAATTCCAATTTTTGAAAGAATCAACTGACAAGTAAAAAAGGTCCCAAAAGAAATGGTTTGGATGGGTAAAACTGGTGAACAAATGTATGCATAGATTTACTAATGACAAAGGGAGCCACCTGTAAATGGAAGGACTCATGACATAAGAAAATGATGGTGATCCAACCAGGAGACCCCATTTAATATCCATTTAATGGAACCAAATGAAAACGTCTTCTTCTTTATTCGGCTACTCCCGTTAGGGGTTGCCACAGCGGATCATCTTCTTCCATATCTTTCTGTCCTCTGCATCTTGTTCTGTTACACCAATCACCTGCATGTCTTCTCTCACCAAATTCTTAAAACTTCGCTTAGGCCTTCCGTTGTTCCTCTTCCCTGGCAGCGCTATCCTTAGCGTCCTCTCCCAATATACCCAGCATCTCTCCTCTGCATATGTCCATACCAAAGCAATTTCGCCTCTCTGACTTTGTCTCCCAACCATTGTCGTGGCGAAACATTTGTCACCAGAAGGCTTTTTACCTGAAAATAAAGGCTATTAGGACTTGAGATAGACAGACAGAGTTTTAAAGCTTTATTGCAATAAATCAACACAAATAATAACAAGAACTCAACCCAATACGGCCAAATTGAGCTGAGCCCTGAACATTTCAGCAATTGAAGTTTATATAACAATTTCTTATCACTTTGATCTCGTTCAATTAGCTCATTCTGCACCTGTCTAAAAGTGTGGGTTGTTCACTCTAGTTTCTGTTTTTCTTATTTTTGATTGGTTCTTCGACTGGGCAGATGTTCCTTCTTCCATATTTGGTCTTTCATGGTGTCACAACCTTCTCTAAGCCTTTCAAGCCATGTTATAATGGTGGCCTAAAGCTAAGCTTTAATTAAAAAGAAATATGATATGTGCTTTTATTTAATCATTGCTTGATTTGCCTTAATTTATATGTTAAAGTTAATTTCTAATATATTCTTCTATATTTATTGCTAATGCCTGAATTTACTAATGTTTCTTTCATGCATTACATCAGTGTGACCTTGCTTACAGCAAAGGCCTTTTGTTGCCTTTCTGCTGATTCATCAATCCAGCTGGTTTCTTTACGTGCCTACCAGAGCCATCTTCTCTCTGTGGCATCGTTCCATAACTTCCCAGCCTTGGACACAGGTGTTCTCAATCTTCTTATCCTGTTCTAAGCTGGTTTCTACACGTCATTATTTGTTCTTTTTCTATTCTTTCCACACTAGCAACCCTGCTTCAAGCTTGAAAAATAATGCAATATGACTGAGTTTTTAATTAACTATTTGCTTGACCTATCTAATTTGCTTAACATTCTAATTTATGCTTAATATAATGTTTTAGAAGCTTTTAATTACTTTTTATGGCTCTTTATGTTAATTTTGCTATTTTATGCTAATATAAAAATGTTCCCTTCTACACTGTCCAACCCTCTAATGTACTCATTTCTAATCCTATCCATCCTCGTCACACCCAGTGCAAATCTTAGCGTCTTTAACTCTGCTACCTCCAGCTGTGTCTCCTGCTTTCTGGTCAGTGCCACCGTCCCAACCCATATACTGTAACATAGCTGGTCTCACTACCGTCCTGTAGACCTTCCCTTTCACTCTTGCTGATACCCGTCTGTCACAAATTACGTCTGACACTCTTCTACACCCATTCCACCGTGCCTGCACTCTCTTCTTCACCGCCCTTCCACAATCCCCATTACTCTGTACTGTTGATACCTAGTATTTAAACTCATCCACTTTTGCCAACTCTACTCCTTGCATACTCACCATTCCACTGACCTCCCTCTCATTTACACACATGTATTCTGTCTTGTTCCTACTGACCTTCATTCCACTCTAGATCTCCACCTCTCCAGGGTCTTCTCAACCTGCTCCCTACTATCGCTACAGATCACAATGTCATCAGCAAACATCATAGTCCACGGGGACTCCTGTCTAATCTTGTCTGTCAACCTGTCCATCACCATTGCAAATAAGAAAGGGCTCAGAGCTGATCCCTGATGTAATCCCACCTCCACGTTGAATGCATCCGTCGCTCCTACTGCAGACCTCACCACTGTCATACTTCCCTCATACATATCCTGTACAACTCTTACGTACTTTTCCGCCACTCCCAACTTCCTCATACAATACCACAGCTCCTCTCAAGGCAGCATGTCATATGCTTTCTCCAGGTCCACAAAGATGCAATGCAACTCCTTCTGGCCTTCTCTAAACTTCTCCATCAACATCCTCAGAACAAACATTGCATCTGTGGTGCTCTTTCTTGGCATAAAACCATACTGCTGCTCAATAATCATCACCTCACTTCTTAACCTAGCTTCCACTACTCTTTCTTATAACTTCATGCTGTGGCTCATCAATTTTATTCCTCTGTAGTTACTGCAGTCCTGCACATCCCCCTTATTCTTAAATATTTGCACCAGTACACTTCTTCTCCACTCCTCAGGCATCCTCTTACTTTCCAAGATTCCATTAAACAATCTGGTTAAAAACTCCACTGCCATCTCTCCTAAACACCTCCATGCTTCCATAAGTATGTCATCAGGACCAACGGCCTTTCCATTTTTCATCATCTTCATAGCTGTCCTTACTTCCTCCTTGCTAATCCGTTGCACTTCCTAATTCACTATCTCCACATCATTCAACCTCTTCTCTCTCTCATTCTCGTCATTCACCAGCCTCTCAAAGTACTCTTTCCATCTGCTTAACACATTCTCCTTGCTTGTGAGTACGTTTCCATCTATATCCTTTATCACCCTAACCTGCTGCCCATCTTTCCCAGCTCGATGCCTCTGTCTAGCCAATCGGTACAGGTCCCTTTCTCCCTCCATAGTGTCCAACCTCTCATGCAACTCATCATATGCCTTTTCTTTAGCCTTCACCACCTCTCTCTTCACCTTGTGCCTTATCTCCTAGTACTCTTGTCTACTTTCTGCATTTCTCTGACTATCCCACTTGTTCTTTGCCATCCTCTTCCTCTGTATACTCTCCTGTATTTCCTTATTCCACCACCAGGTTTCCTTTTCCTCCGTCCTCTTTTAAGATGTCACGCCAAGCACCCTTCTTGCTGTCACCCGTAGTACATCTGCTGTAGTTTCCCAGCTGTCTGGTAACTCTTCACTGCCACCCAGTGCCTGTCTCACCTCCTCCCTAAACTCAACCTTGCAGTCTTCCTTTTTCAACTTCCACCATTTGATCCTTGGCTCTGCCCTCACTTTCTTCCTCTTCTTGATCTCCAACGTCATCCTACAGACCACCATCCTATGCTGCTTAACTACACTTTCCCCTGCCACCACTTTGCAGTCTTCAATCTCCTTCAGATCAACTCTTCTGCATAGGATGTAATCTACTTGTGTGCATCTTCCTCCATTCTTGTATGTAACATTATGTTCCACACTCTGATTAAAATACGTTTTCACCACAACCATGTCCAGCCTTTTGGCAAAATCCACTATTATCTAACCTTCTTCATTCCTCTCCTTGACACCATACTACCCATCACCTCCTTGTCGCCACTGTTCCCTTCACCAACATGCCCATTGAAATCCGCTCCAATCACCACTTTCTGTCCCTTGGGTACACTGTTCATCACTTCATCCAACTCACTCCAAAAATCTTCTTTCTCACCTATTGCACACCCATCTTGCCATGCATATGCACTAACAACATTCATCATCACACCTCCAATTTCCAGCTTCATAATCATTACTCTGCCTGACACTCTTTTCACCTCCAAAACACTCTTGACATACTGTTACTTCAGAATAACTCCTACCCCATTTTTCCTCCCATCCACACCATGATAGAACAATTTGAATCCACCTCCAATCCACCTGGCCTTACTCCCCCTCCATTTAGCCTCTTGTACACACAATTTATCAACCTTCCTTCTCTCCATCATATCTGCTAACTCTCTCCCCTTACCAGTCATATTGCCAACATTCAAAGTTCCTATCCTCAGTTCCACTCTCTTTACTTTCCTCCTCTCCTCCTGCCTCCAGACACGTCTCCTCCCTCATCTTCTCCTTCTTCTTCTTCGGCCAACAGTAGCCCAATTTCCGCCAGCACCCTGTTGGCTAACAGTACTGGTGTCGGTCGTTGTTAACTCGGGGCTTGACCAATCTGGTATGGAAATTTGCATTGTTGTCTGCATATTGATTTACCAAAATTTTACACTGGATGCCCTTCCTGACGTAACCCTCCCTATTTACTCGGGCTTGGGACCAACATGAAGAAACACACTTGTTTGTGCATCCCCAGACCACCTGGGCTCACCTGTGAACACTTGGGCTAAGAACTGAATTATGAAATTGGAAAGTGACTGTTATTTTAAAGAAAAAATGAAAATTAAACAATGAGATAAGCATGAGGATTATGGCATCAGTTAAGTACACAAAAACAATTCCTGTCAAGTATTACTCTAAAAATTTGACTTTTGATCCAAATATGTTTTTTATTACTCAAATTATTTGTAAAATGAAGTACAGGAAGCTAAACTTTGAGATGTGATGCTTTGAAATAATTACCTCTTTACTGATACTAATGTGTTTAAATAATATTAAGAGTGAAGGTAATGATACAGTACATGGAGCGAAACAGAATTAGAAATAAGGAAAAGATACATATGCAAAGTAAGGTATATTTTAATTACGTGTTATGCATTTTTAGACATGATGTATTACACCATCTCAGAAGGTAAATTCCAATTCGGGATGAAAGTTGATTAAGAGTGTGAGGATGCAAACATTTTCAAGCAAAAAGTTCTCATATAAACAAAAAGAGATTTAAAAAATTGGATAGAAGATGAAAAGGTATGTGTCATTGCTGCTAAATTGTTGTAAAAATATTATTTTATTTTATTACTTACATTCACCAGCCACTTTATTAGATACAACAGCTCAACTACTTGTTAATGCAAATATCTAATCAGCCAATCACATGGCAGCAGCTCAATACAATTAGGCAATTAGACATTGTCAAGAAGACCTGCTGAAGTTCAAACTGAACATCAGAATGGGGAAGAAAGGTGATTTAAATCACTTTGAACATGGCATGGTTGTTGGTGCCAAACAGGCTAGTTTGAGTATTTCAGAAACTGCTTATCTACTTGGATTTTCACATACAACAATCCCTAGAGTTTACAGAGAATAGTCCAAAAATGGGAAAATATCCAGTGAGTGTCAGTTGTCCGAGCAAAAATGTCTTGTTGATGCTAGAGGTCAATTGAAATGGCCAGACTGGTTTGAGCAGGATAGTAAGACAACAGTAACTCAAATAACTACTCATTACAACCGAGGTATGGAGACGAGCAAAGACGTTGAACCTTGAAGCAGACTACACCAGGTGCCACTCCTGTCAGCTAGGAACAGGCAACTAAGGCTGCAATATACATGGTTCACCATAATTGGACAAAATAAGACTGGAAAAAAGAAGAAGATTGGAAAAAATGTTGCCTGGTTCTCAATTTCTGCTGTGACATTCAGATGGTAG
Source organism: Polypterus senegalus (assembly GCF_016835505.1). Taxonomy (NCBI): domain Eukaryota; kingdom Metazoa; phylum Chordata; class Cladistia; order Polypteriformes; family Polypteridae; genus Polypterus; species Polypterus senegalus. The sequence continues at coordinate 133,970,445 of NC_053160.1, forward strand.
GGTCAGAATTTGATGTCAACAACATGAAAACATGGATCCATCTTGCCTTGTATTAATGGTTTGGCTGGTTGTGGTGGTGGTGCTTAATGGTCTGGGTGATATTTTCTTGACATACTTTGTGGCCCTTAGTAGCAATTGAGCATTGCTTAAATGCCACAGCCTACCTGAATATTGTTGCTGACCATATCCATTCCTTCCTTCTTTTAATGGCAACTTCCAGCAGGATAATGTGCCATGTCACAAAGCTCAAATCATCTCAAACTGGTTTCTTGAACATGACAATGAGTTCACTGTACTCAAAAGACCTCCACATTCTCCAAAGGAGTACCTTTGGGATGTGGTGGAAGAGGAGATTTGCATCATAGATGTGCAGCCGACAAATCTGCATGATGCTATCATGTCAATATGGAACAAAATCCCCGATGAATGTTTTTTTAATCTATGCCACTAAGAATTGTGGCAGTTCTAAAAGCAAAAGGGGGTTCAGTCCAGTATAAGCAAGGTGTACCTAATAAAATGGCCAATAAGTGTATATGTTTGCATTTAATCATTTATCTTTGTATTTTAGTTTTTTAATAATTAAGATACATTCTTTTCATCTTAATTTGGTCCATATTCTTACATTACTTAGGTTACCATTACATAGGTTGTCACCATCATCAACAAAGATCTTAATAGGAGCATTTTGTGCCCTCTTTTTAGTCTGTTGGTTGTGTGATGACTTCCAGCACGTGACAAAGAACATTATCTTTCTTGTCCAAAAGGGGTGTAGTGAAAGAGATGCCAGGCTTCTTCAAGTTGGTGTGAGGAACATTCTAGAGAGGGAAACATAAACTATGTGAATAACTATTTCACTCTATTACTACTACCCTTGTGCACTGATAAAATAATCCTCATATGAGAATCGCCATGCTTGTGTGTTTGGCATACCTATTTTTTAAAAAATTGAACTAATAAAAACAACAAATTAAGAAAAGGCTTTGTGGTAAAAGAATGGAAACAACAATAACCTTTTAATATATCGTACAAATATTTATAACACAGTTCAGTGTATTTATTATTTGTGGTGACTGTAAGTTGTAATTTTGGCTTTTTGTGAGGAATTTACATGTTAATCGTATGTTTAAATGGGTTTCCTCTTCAATACAAAAGTATTTTTCCACAGTAAAAGCATTTGAAACATTCTACAGTGGATTTGTACTTTTGTTTAAATAATAAGAGAATTTGTTTATTTTATTTTATTTTTGTGAAAAAAGTCTATTTTTATTTATATGCTAAGTTTTGGAACAAAAATTATTCTAGTGCTTTTATCTATTTTTCCCCTTTTTGCTCTAAATATTACATAATTGTATAAGAAATTATGGAACTAATGGACTTTTGTATTTATGATAAATGATTTATTCAGGTCATTTGCTTTTACATCATATCTACTGTTAGAGTTTTTCATTTTTTACTCCAGGGACAGAGCCAGTGCATGGAATAATGCAGCCTGAGGCAAAGTGGTTTTTTGCTGCCCTTTAACCACCAAGCCAAATCTGAGATTTATCCTTGAGACAATACTCTTAATTCATATATTTTATGTATTGCTATACAGGCTTTATGATAAAACACATTTATGGAACAATGAACAAAGAAATAAGTTCTGTATTTTTTTTTGGAAAAAATATGAATCAATAAGAGAGAGCTTTAAAACAGTAAAACACAAAACAGGAAATTAAAACAATTCAAATGTTTAATGTAAAATTCATCCTGCATGCTTGACTAAACACCTTTGTTTGTTTCAAGCTAATAGGTGTGGTGCAAACTTATGAGGCAGAGTGAGAGAGAGGTTGCTGAATTTACAAGATGAACCACCTGCATTGGGACCCGAGAGCAGCCGTACAACAGATGATACCTCAGCACCACACTAGAGTGTGAGGTTTATTATGGTGGATAGGGATAGATACGGCAAAGTCAATTTAAACAGGACTGCCCATGTAGACTTTAAATGCACCACTAAAGATGGATTTAACTGAAAGTATAAGTATATCTCGAATGGGCTTACATCAAAACTTAAATTAAAACTCCACAAATCCCATCCTCTGTTTTTCAGCACCATCAGTGTTTTGATGATGATACTTTTCACATTCACTGTTGCTCCTACCATGCTAAAAAGGTTTTCCATAGCTAGAAAAACTGACGTTGTGCATTCATTGGATAGTAACATTCCATTATTTGCATACGCTAACAATGAAAGGGTAAAGAGAAATCAAATCAATCAAATCAAATCAAATAGCCTTTTATTTTCAATTCACTATATGTGTAGAACATACAGGAGAATCAAAATACTGTTTCTTTCTCAACTTCGTAGTACAATAAAATATAAAAACATTAGAACTTGTAAAGTAGACCTGTGTACAATGTGCAATAGTCATCAGTGCAAAAGCCAATTACAGTAAAAAAATGAGAAGTTTCATTATAGAGTAGCTTATGAGATGTACAAAAAGATAGACAGTTAGAAGCAGATGTAATATTAAGTCCTTATATAATACCAGCTGAGGTAGGGTACTTGGTAGATAGTGACTCTTGTTACAGTCCAGGAGCAGGGGGCAAGGGGGGAAGGTAGTGGACAGAGTTCAGCATCCTGACAGCTTGGTGGATGAAGCTGTTAGACAGTCTTGTGGAGCGGGCCCAGAGGCTCTGGTACCTTTTCCCTGAGGAGAGGAGGCTAAAAAGGGAGTGAAAGGGGTGGGAGGAGTCACCAGCAATGCTGATGGCTCTACAGGTGAGATGAGTGTGGAAAATGTCCTTGAGGGAGGGCAGTGGGGCACCAATGATCTTACTGGCCGCATCCACTATGCGTTGCAGGGACTTCCTACAGGAGGCAGTGTAGCTTCACAGAGATGCAGTTAGTGAGGATGCTCTTGATTGTGCCCCGGTAGAAAGAGCACATCATCAGGGTGGAACTTGTGCTCTCCTCAGTTTGCGTAGAAAGTAGAGGCGGGTTTGAGCTTTCTTGGCCAGTGATGTGGTGTTATCTGACCAGGAGAGGCCGTCAGTGATGCACGTCCCCAGGAACTTGGTGCTACTCACCCTTTCCACAGCTACACCATTAATGGTCAGTGGGGGTTGCTGTGAATGACTTCTCCTGAAATCAACCATAATCTCTTTGGTCTTTTCCACGTTTAGGAAGAGATTGTAGTCTTTACATCACTGGACCAGTTGGCTCACCTTGTTCCTGTAATTGGCTTCGTCATTGTTGGTGATGAGGCCAACCACGGTTGTATCGTCTGCAAACTTGACAATGTGATTGGAACTGAAGATTGTTACACAGTCTTGGGTCAGCAGGGTGAAGAGCAACGGGCTGATCACACACTCTTGCGGGGCCCCTGTGCTCAGCGTGATGGTCTTAGAGGTGTTATTGCCGACTCGCACATTTTGTGGCCTCCCTGTAAGAAAGTCCAACACCCAGTTGCAGAGAGAGGTCTTGAGTCCGAAATGGCTGAGTTTTTGTATTAGCTGCTGGGGAATGATTGTATTGAATGCTGAACAAAAATCTAAGAACAACATTCGCACATAGGAGTTCTTTGAGTCCAGGTGGATGATGGCTGGATGGAGAGCAGCAGAAATAGCATCCTCTATTTGTTTGACCTGTATGCAAACTGAAATGGGTCATGGGAGGGGGGAAGAATGGACTTAATGCTCTGTATAACCAGCCGGTCAAAGCATTTCATGATGGTAGAAGTCAGTGTTACAGGCTGATAGCCATTATAGCTAGATGGGAGGGGCTTCTTAGGGACAAGAATTATGGTTGTGACTTTCAAACATGTGGGAGCAACAGCTTGATCCAGGGGGATGCTGAAGATTTCAGCAAGGACATTCTTGAGCTCCTCAACACAATCCTTCAAAGCACGACCAGGTATGTTGTCTTGTCCGGCTGCTTTCCCTGGGTTGATCCTAGAAATGTTTCTCTTCACGCTGGGTGGGGCCAGACATATGGCCTGCTCGCCCTGGGGGATGGTTTTTTGTGCTGGTGTTCTCTTTTGTGTCTCGAACCCACCAAAGAAGTCATTTAGGCAGTTAAGCAGTGTGATGTCACCTTCACACGTCTGTGGTGGGGGTCTGTAATTAGTGAGGGTTTGGATGCCACACCAGAGAGACTGTGCATCTCTGGTGTTGCTAAAGTGTCCAGATATTTTCTTGCTGTACTGCTTTTTGCTTCCTTGATGCCACATGACAGGTTGACTCTGGCTGTTGCTAGTCCTGCAGTGTCACTGGCCCTAAAGGCTGCGTCACGGATCCTCAGAAGCCTGTGGACCTCTACTGGCAGCCATGGCTCCTGGTTAGCACGAACAGTGATATTTTTGTAATGGGTGACATCATCAGTACATTTTGCAATATATGCTGTAACCACCTCAGAGTACTCCTCAATGTCTGTGTGGTCATTGTAAGTGGCTGCTTGTTTGAAAATGTCCCAGTCTGTAGGACTAAAACAGTCCCTCAGATCACTGGAGGCGCCCTCTGGCCACACACTTATCTGCTTTTGTGTTGGTCGAATAGTTCTCACTTTGGGTCTGTATACAGGTCTCAGCACGATGGTAAAGTGATCAGAGAGACCTAAGTGGGTTAGGGGGGAGGCCTTGTAGGCTCCCTTGCAGGTTGTGTACACCAAATCCAGTGAGTTGTCTCCTCTTGTAAGAAAGTCCACATGTTGGTGTAATTTAGGCAATAAAGCTTTTAAATCTGCGTGGTTCAAGTCTCCTGCTGTGATGAGGAATCCATCCAGGAATGGCCTGGTAGAGTTCATTAAGCGCCTCGCTCCTATCGCTGGTGTTATTGGTTGGAGGGATGTATACAGCGACAAGCAGAATCGATGCATACTCCCTCAGTAAGTAGAAGGGTCAGCACTTAATAATAATAAACTCTGCCAGTGGAGAACAGTGTCTTTGCACAATGATAGTATTTTTGCACCAATGTAAACACACACTCCCCTGCCGCGTCTTACCTCCTTCCATAAAGACTCGGTCGGCTCGATAGCATGTTAGCCCAGCTAGCTGGATAACAGAGTCTGGGATTTTGTCATTAAGCCAAGGTTCCGTAAAAATAAAAACACAGCAGTTCCTCACGTCATGCCATGCACATCTGAGAAGCTGAATGTGATTTATTTTATTGTCTAGTGAACGTACATTGGCCAGGACAAGAGATGGTATCGCAGGTCTGTACAGTCTAGCGGCTAGCCTAGCCCGGATGCCGCCACGTTTGCCCCGCTTCCATTTTCTCTCACACCGCTTCTGGTGCCTACTCTTTGGGTAAGATACAGCAGACGAGACTGGTGATGTAATAGTCCGGTGGAGAAGTCCCAGGCCCTGAAGCATCTCAGTAACTCTCTGGTCCAAGATGTGATGTTTTGTTTTGTGTCTTAAAAGGCAATGGAGACAGTATCTTATAATCAACATTGTCAGTTGACTACGCTTGAACTCACTCAAACACCCGCACGAACATAACGAACACAAACATTCACTAAAACACACATTCAGTACTACATACGGAAAAAGAAATAATAATTATACTTTGATTGAATTGAATTTTTGATGATATTAGGCTAGTCAGTTCAGTTCAAGGGCCTAAATATGATTTAAATGGTTACAGGTTATAAGGTTGCAAAGTAAAAAAAAAAAATGATTATAATGGTGCTATCACCTTGCACACTGGTGGGTTAAATACTAAATTACCCAACAACATACTGTAAGTATGTGTATTACTATTTCAGTTTGATGTAATTTATTTTCACTTGTGACACAAACTCAATACATATTACAGAAATGTGAAATACAAAAAACAGGTTCTACGTGTTTTATGAAATGTCTGGGATGCCTGGAAGGACCGAAGGAGGGATTATGCCTCCTCCGGACCACGAGGGGGTGACTGCCCTGGTTGCTATGGGGACCATGGAAAAAGAGCATGGAAGCTCAACCCTATAGGGGCCGTGGTCACCACCAGGGGGTGCCCAGATGCCTGAAGAGCCCGGGTCTTCAACACTTTCGCCACAAAAGGGAGTGCCAGCTGAAGCTCACTGGGAGGCACCTGGAGCACGTCCAGGTGAGGATAAAAGGGGCCGCCTCCCTCCATGTGATAGCTGGAGTCAGGTGGAAGAGGATGAAGCCTGGAGGAGAGGAGTAGAGGCGGCCACAAAGAGAGGCATCATTGTTGAAAGGCCTGGACTGAGAGTGCTTGGTGCAGGGGCACTGGGTTGTGTGTGGTGTTGTAAATAATAGAAAATATAATTAAACATATGCTGGTTGGTGATATATATATATATATATATATATATATATATATATATATATATATATATATATATATATATATATATATATATATATATATATATCAGAAGAAGAAAAGGTAATGCAATTAAAATGTACAATTAAAGAGTGCAAGCTACTGTACTTACGCATTTCTTTACTTATTGTTTTTATGATGTCCCAACGATAAGTTTATGGATCTTGAAATGTGCTCAAATGATATTGGATGGCTGAAATTGTATGAGGTCTGTCCTGATGTTAATTGCTTTATCCCTAAATGGTCACAAAATATCTGACAATATTAGTATTCACAAAAATACTTCATTTTGAATACTAAAACTAATTTCTCTGAGCATTGCAAATTAATCTTATGTGTTGTAATCTTTAGAAGAGCAACTATTCTATTCTGTTTAACTATTCTGGGGCATCAAAGTGAAAGGTAAAGATGTTCCAGCCTTGTGCTGTGCTGGCCATTTCTCACAAACTAAGGAGGACAGGTTGACATGTCCAACTACAATACCAAGACAACTAACAAAGGAAGGCTTGAGGGACAGAGATGCCTTGTGGAGACTACACATGTCAAACTCTATTACCATATACCTGGAAAAGAAATTTAAGGATGCTCAGGGAAATTAATTGTATTTAGATTTTCAACTAGGACACCATTTTTAGTCAAGCCATAAATGATACATGATCAACCATGTTAATCATATTGCCCAGATTGTTATTATGTATTGAAGGTGTTGTGAATCACTGACCATTTGTATTTCACATACTATGAATTCTCAATTGGCAAATAGCCAAAAATTGAGGCCTATGGTATATGATTTTTTTCTAATTAAAGTAATTTAAGTTCATTTGTATGTGCTCATGCCCTTGTTGGTATATTCACAGTTTAGACAATTCAATGAAAACTTGTTATTTTAAAAAGATTTCAGCTTATTACAACCAGCTACATCCAGGACACTATTGACTTCTTAAAAAAACTGTCTGCTTTAGGCCCCTTACCTGAGGGAACCTTACTGGCCACAATGGATGTTGAGGCCCTGTACACAAACATCCCCTATGATGATGGCATATTGGCATGTGAAATGTACCTCAAACAACATGATTTACCCACAAAGTCAGTAATAGAAATGATAAAATTCACTCTGACACATTCTCTTTTGGACAAGATTGCTACTTGCAACAAATGGGGACTGCAATGGGCTGTCGGTTTGCGCCTCATTATGCAAACCTATTTATGGCAAAATTGGAGGAAGATTTCATGTCAATGTGCATCTTAAAACCAATGTTATATCTCCGTTACATAGATAACATCTTCATAATCTGGACTGCCAGTGAGAAGGACCTCCTCCATTTTCATAACGAATATAATTCTTTTCACCCCAACATAACTTCTGTTTTTCACAAACCAACAGACAGACCGACCTACCTAAGAAGTGACAGCTTCCACCGTACAGAATACGATAAAGCGCTCCATTATTTTTTTTACAATCGTATTTGCTCAGACCCGACAGACCGGGATCAACAACTGCAGGAGTTCAGACAAGATTTCATTAGACAAGGTTATACCCCCAAAACAACAGACACTCAAATGAGAAGAGCTACTGTCATACCCAGAGATAACCTTCTGGAATGTAAAAACAAAGACAACAAGAACCGCATCCCCCTTGTTGTCACCTACAACCCATATCTTGAAACACTTTGAAAAATTTTAAAAGAACTTCAGCCAATGCTAAACAACAACCAAACACAGACAACCACCAAACCTTCAGCAACTATTTTTCCGAAGCTCTCTAAATGAACCGACAGACAATGACACATCTCCCTGCCTACAGAAAAGATGTAAAACGTGTGCCCACATCTACAATACAGACCATATAGTTATACCAAACTGCCGACTTGAACATCACATAAAGGGATCATTTTCCTGCAGATCATCTAATGTGGTCTACCTAATTCTCTGCATGAAATGTCCTGACACTGCACTCTATGTGGGAGAAACTGGACAAACACTCTGCCAGAAAATGAATTTACACAGGTTCCACATTAAACGTGGCAACACAGATGTTCCTGTAGCGGCCCACTTCAATAGCCATGGACACTGTGAGAGGGACTTTAAAGTCACAGTGCTTATGGGCAACTTCAAAACACAGCAAGAGAGAAAAGAATGGGAAGTTAAACTCATGTTAAAATTTAATACATTACAACATGGGATGAATAGAGACAAGTTTTATAGCCAGGTATGAGGACTGTTTGCATCTCTCAGAATGACACAGACAACCTGTCTACAGACCCATATTGTTTTGAAAAACATCACAAACTTCAAAGGACTTTGTTGGACAGTTATCTTATCTAAAGATCTTGACCATACATTGTTCCTCTCTCTCCTGTTTAATTAATCTTTGCCTGAATGAACCTATTAATTTTTTACATTTAAGATTTTTAATTTAAAGATTTACCATTGTTGTTTCTTTCCTAGTGTGTGGATATAAACACAGGAAACTTCAGTTTCTGTATTACATCTTGCCTGAAGAAGGGACCTGAGTTGCCTCAAAAGCTTGAATATTGTAATCTTTTTAGTTAGCCAATAAAAGATGTCATTTTGCTTGGCTTTTCTCTACAGCTTATTACAGCGAAAAATATTTTATATAGAAGTTGTCAATTGACTACATCTTGTCTTAGAAATAAGTTTTACTTACAGCAGCTACTTGCAAAAACAAATAAGTCAGAGCACAAACAAACTTGACATGTTTTAAGGTTCACATACAAGAACTTAACTGCAAATGTTGAAAAAATGGAATAGATAGATAGATACTTTATTAATCCCAAGGGGAAATTTACATAATCCAGCAGCAGTATACTGATACAAAAAAAAATATTAAAGAATAATAAAAATGCATGTAAAAACAGACAATAACTTTAAATAATGTTAGTGTTTACCCCCCCGGGTGGAATTGAATCGCATAGTGTGGGGGAGGAACGATCTCCTCAGTCTGTCAGTGGAGCAGGACAGTGACAGCAGTCTGTCACTGAAGGTACCCCTCTGCCTGGAGATGACACTGTTCAGTTAATGCAGTGGATTCTCCATGATTGACAGGAGCTTGCTTAGCGCCCGTTGCTCTGCCACAGATGTTAAACTGTCCAGCTTCATTCCTACAATAGAGCCTGCCTTCCTAACAAGTTTGTCCAGGTGTGAGGCGTCCTTCATCTTTATGCTGCCTCTCCAGCACATCACTGCGTAGAAGAGGGCATTCGTCACAACCGTCTGGTAGAACATCTGCAGCATCTTATTGCAGATGTTGAAAGACGCCAACCTTCTAAGAAAGTATAGTCGGCTCTGACCTTTCTTACACAGTACATTAGTATTGGCAGTCCAGTCCAATTTATTATCCAGCTGCACTCCCAAGTATTAACAGGTTTTCACCCTCTGCATACAGTCTCCTCTGATGGGTCCATGAGGGGCCTGGGCCTCCTAAAATCCACTACCAGTTCCTTGGTCTTGCTGGTGTTCAGGTGTAAGTGGCTTAAGTCACACCATTTAACAAAGTCTTTGATTAGCTTCCTATACTCCTCCTCCTGCCCACTCCGAATGCAGCCCACAATAGCAGTGTCATCAGCGAACATTTGCACGTGGCAGGACTCCGAGTCATATTGGAAGTCTGATGTATATAGGCTGAACAAGACCGGTGAAAGTACAGTCCCTTGCGGTGCTCCTGTGTTGCTGACCACAATATCAGACCTGAGGTTGGTCTGTAAGACAGTCCACGATCCATGCCACCAAGTGTGGATCTACTCCCATCTCTGTCAGCTTGTCCCAAAGGAGCAGAGGTTGGATGGTGTTGAAGGTGCTAGAGAAGTCCAAAAACATAATTCTAATAGCACCACTGCCTTTGTCCAAGTGGGAGAGGGATCTGTGTAGCATATAGATGAATACAGACGAATATTAACTAAACATAAGAACATGGAGTGGCAATATTAAAAAAGTATATAAGTAGGCTCTTTATTTAACCTACTTTCAGCATTACTTTAATTAACAGTTATGTGTTATTTAGAAAAGTGTCTAATCTCACAAATAGTAAGTCTAACCTGTCATTTGAAATTCCTCTCACCATTAGTTGCACCGATTTTAGTAGTCTGCTAATGATAAACTGGAGTGTATTATACTACTGATTTCAAAATTAGCACCGAAATTTAGCAGCACACAGTTAAATTAAATCCATCTTTGCATGTATTGACCTTAATAACATTCTGGGAAATTTCATTTATGTTTCAAAATTAATTATCATTAATTAGTAGATCACTGTGACTCATGTTTTAATTTGTTATGCAAATATATATCTGCATTTTTGCTACATTTCCATGTTTTTACAAATACTGCAGATTTAGCATTCATATATACACACATTATGAAGGTATCTTAGCTTATACTGTGAATATGATACAGTATGTTTTATGAGCTACAGAACAAGTTCCTTTTATGAAATCTAGCCATCCAGAGAGAAATTAGAAAACAAACAAAACCTGCAGGCCTGAAAATTACTAGAATTTCTAATTATAGTGGGGAAGAGCAGTGTATATAGAGGATCAGTATCACTTGTTTCCCAGATGTTTCCAATAATATTTGAATACAAGGATTTCAAAGGGGAAGCCTTAAAGCTTGCTGCAACTTTCTGTTGTGTTCTCCAAAGGTGGCATGTCCATGTTGCCTTGTACAAATCCTTCAATCCTTCCAGCTTTTGGATCTTTTATTTGAACCAAGCCATCTGGCAACAGCTGAAAAGCAAATAAATCTTAGAAACAAGCCAAAAACTTGCAGATGGTTCTGTTGTGACAGAACTCTTGTTCTGATAAACCCGTTTGTCTGTTTCACGGTAAACTACCATTAACGTCTAAGCTGCATATTTTTTCCTTTATAGTTCACCTGTTTTGATGTCTATGTTTGATGTTTATTATCTAGTTTTAGCCTTGAGATAAAAGAACCAATCTTTCAAGGAGCAGGGATCCCCTGAAAAACACAGGAATGGACTGCCTGTCTTACAGGCACTGAAAAGTCAGACAAATACACAGTTACTTTACTTGCAGCACACATTCGTAAAGTTATCTATGAATCTTTATCGACAAGAAAAGTTTATTAGGATTTAAAAGTGGCTATTGTCAATCACTTGTTGAGGAAAACAGATCTAAACCTAAATCTACTGTGGATTGTGAAAAGCAAGCCAGACAGACACCAGAATTTCCAAAATGCACACGTTTTATTAATCACAGCACCATGATACCTTATTCTCCACCAGTCACAGTCTCAGTCTCAGTCTCTTTCTCTTCACTCTCAATGACCTCCATTCCCCTCCTCACAAGCTTCGTCTCCTTCCTCTGAACTCTGGCTCAGCTTCTGGAGAGAGGCGGCCCCTTTTATAATAACCTGGATGGGCTCCAGGTGCTCCATCTGACGTCACTTCCTGGTGTGGCGGAATTGTCTTGAGAGCACCCAGAAGCACTCCGGGTGTCCCTGGAATTTCTTCCGGCAGGACTTCCTGGTGAGGCGGAAGTGCTGCCATCCAAGGTTCCAACCACGTCTAGGCGCCCCCTGGCAGTGAATCCATCTTCGCAAAGGGCTGAGCTTTGCAGCTCCGTGACCCCCATGCATTCCAGTGTGGCCACCCACATGCGCTTCATGGAAAATATTGTCCCATTTCCGGTCCCTTGCTTCTTCCGGCGTCCCAGCGGGGCAAAGTCCCTGGGCGTCTATGACAAGATCTATACAGTTTTTCACCAGACAAGGTGCAGAAACGTGTTGCTAGGATTCTAATAACATCTAATAATAACACGTCATACTAATTACACAGCTCAATTTAACTAATGCTTTTGACATTATACACAATAATTATGGAGAAATATTTTGGACAAAATTAAATAAATAAATAAATGCGTAAATAAATAAAAGTACTGTGAAATGTGAGCATAAATAAATAAATCTGTCATGAAATGAGAGCCTAAATAAATAAATATGTCACGAAATGTTATTTGTTGCTTATTTATTTATTTCATTTTGTCCATAACATTCCTGCAAACCGTCATGAAATACGACATGAAATAAAACTGTCACTTTCACTCGTCAAAGTTGAGTGGGTGGGCTCTAACACGCCCTCTAGTTACTGATTGGTGAATCGATAGCACAAGAATTAATTAGAAAAATGCTTACTACTGCCGATGAAATGGATTCTGCCAAAGATATTATGTATTTCAGAGAGAAAATTGAAGATTTATCGGAAGAAATTACAATGTTGGCGGCCCTTTTAGACTCCGATAAAGATTAAACTATTTTTGAAATTATCGAAAAACAGGTGGAACGGACTCTACTACACTCCAGTTCAGACAGATTGCAGATCTATATGGTGTATCGGAGAAGACGATCACAAGGCGAATGAGCCAGTTTGATATACGGTAAGCTGCAACGCCTGTATTAGTTTAGGCACTTTGACATGGAATGTCCAAAGCAGCTCCGACTAATATTTTGAACTGAGTATTTGGCCCTTGTTTTACGAGTATAAAGTCAGGTGCATATTCACAGCTACTTTTTCAAACAACTTTGCTACTTATCAGAGCTGTACAGTTGTTTGAAAAAGTACCTGTCGTACTTTTAAACCGCATAACAGAAGGTGTTCTATTGACTCAGCTGGAATGTCAAAGGATGGACGTCCAGAGCAGGGAACTGTGTCACCTGAACTGGAGTTTAGTAGAGTCTGTTCCACCTGTTCTTTGATCATTTCTAAAATAGTTTCATCTACATTGGAGTCTAAAAGGGCTGCCAACATTATAATTCTGAAATACGTAATAGCAGAATCTATTTAATCGGCAGTAGTAATCATTTTTCTAATTAATTCTTGTGCTATCGATTCAACTTCGATGAGTGAAAGTGAGTGAAGGAAAGTGACAGTTTTATTTCAAGTCGTATTTCATGATGGTTTGCAGGAATGTTACGGACAAAATGAAATAAATAAATAAGCAACAAAAAACATATTTTGTGACACATTTATTTATTTATGCTCTCATTTCATGACAGATTTATTTATTTAGGCTCACATTTCACAGTACTTTTATTTATTTACGCATTTATTTATTTATTTAATTTTGTTTGAAATATTCCACCATAAATAATATCTCTTACAAACTTTGGAAAATTATACATAAGAAATCCTTTTCAGTATTCACAGAATATAATGATAGTACTGATACTACTGTATTATGTTTTGATATGGTGTCCCTCAATGATCAGTACTGTAATCTGTTACTATATCCACTTTATATGCTACCTCTGCAAGATATTGTTTAAGAACATAATATTGACATTCATTTATATACAGATGACACTCCACTGTATCTGTCTATCTGATCAACAGTTTGTAGCACAATTTCTGAGTAAAGATTTTTTTTGAAAAAAGAGTCTCTCTTTGGGAGGCACAAATGGGTCCTAAACCATTACAAAAACTAAGGCACGCCATGCCTCTTGTCTCTTGGCCTTCACTGGTCTCATCTCAGTTGTTATTTGGTGGTAACCTGCATAAAATGCTCAACTGAGACTCATTCATCATTAAACTTAATTCTGACCCTTGTTGTAGGAAGTTACTAATGTCATTTGAATATAATATAATCTTGCTATTTGATTTTTTGGCTCCTTTCTCTTTTCATGACTCCCATTCTTCATTTATTCTTGACTTGGCTGTCTTTTATTTAAGATCTGCTTTAATCAGTACTGTAGAATAAACACCATTGACCCTGCTGTTCAGTGTGACAGTCCAAACACCTGCTAATTATACCAGAAACTCCACAAAAGATGAAATATAAGCTGAAATGTAAATGAATATTTGTGACAATCTTTTTAAGTGGCTTTGGGGTAGCATTTAGTTACATCACAAAATACCTAATATAGCTCCTTATTAGGTGTGAGTGGAGATGCCCAAGTGATGGTTACTGGCAATGATATTTATCTCATGAGTAGTCAACTTTGCCTGGCACTTTAAATGCATATTTTGGATAATTGTCTTTGTGGATGATGGTATTGCCACTTGGAGATATTTGGATGAGTCCTGAATCCAAATATTGCTCTGATTATGTTTTGCAAGTTAACCTAGGGTTGGATGTTAATGCCTACTAACTTCTGGGAACAGGTAAGTTAAGAAATGGGAAGTAAGAGGTAGCAGCACCTTAGCAGAAAAAAGGTAACTACAGACCAAAAGACAAAGAGAATGACAGAGAGAGGGAGAGAAAATTGAGATGGAGAGAGAATCATCTAAGGGAAAACAGGTAAATTCACCCCTCCCATACCCCTATAAACTAAGACCCACCACCTCCACCCAGGACAGTAAAACACCTATGCAGTTACAAATAACAAAGTGTAACAAAGGCGCTATATAGGTGTCTGAGCTGACACAGACTCACATCGGAGGCATGTTAAAATAAACCAGAAGAACTTTTATTTTTCTTCAGCTGGGGGACGTCTTCCCCGTGTTCCTCAGCCACAATACAGTCCCAAAACAGACCCCAAAATAAAGTCACCACAACCCACTCTTCTTCCTCCACTACTCCTCCCAGGCAGCTTCGTCCTCCTCCTCCTGACTCTGGCGCCCTCAGCAGTGGTTGTAGGCTCCCTTTATAGCCCACCTGGTAGTGCTTCAGGTGCATTACCACCCACCCGGGCTCAGAAAGTCTTGCAGCTACCCCTGGCGGTGGCCACTAAACCCAACAGGGATGAGCTCCGGAGTCCCATGCCTGTGGCCCCGATGCAACCCAGGGGGGCTGCCAGCAAATATTCCAGGAGACGTAGTGTGGATCCCATGGCTGCTCCCCCAGCTCTAGTGTGAAAGAGGTGTTCTGGCTGGAAATGGGTCCCGGCTGTTCGCCACAGTGGTAGAGAAGTTGGAATACTTCAAACAAAGCAGAAAAAAGAAAAAAAATGTACAAAACTAACAGGCATTCAGGCAGGATTTGAAATATTCATTGTGGCTCTTGTCTTTCAGAGAAATTCAGAAAGATGTTTCATATGCACTATAATGCTTAAATGGGAGTGTGTGAAAGATGGCTAAACAAACTGATGAATTATTTGAAAAGTGTGTTTTCTACAATACATCATGTGATATATTTGATGTATGACACAGCATAGGTTTTGAATAATTGTTGATAGGTATAATATGCTACTTTGTTTTTTTTACATTTTAAGTTACAGGGGACCTTCATGCTCTTTGGAATAATGACAATATTGATGTCAAGTCTTTTCTTGAAACTTGTATTTCTAGTGTTTCATTTTTTCATAGAACAGCAACTACAACAATAATAATAATCCTTCAACTCAAGTAGCACTATAAAAGTACAGGATCAATACAACAACAGGAGTGCAGTTTTTTGCTTTGAATGCATTGCTACAGACTGATTTAATACAAAGAATATGCATCTACCAAATCAGCTTACATTATAATGAATTAAAACTTGGAAAACATCATCCTATGTTTGTAACTATCATGTTTGATGACGTTCTTCATATAATTTTCTGACTTGCTAAATTTTACTTTATTGGTTTCTCCTTGGAAAAATTGTGATGATGTGGATTTAATGAATGTTAATATTGCATTCTTTGCATATGCCATGTAATAGAAGACAAGGGTTGGGTGGCATCCTGGGTGGGATGGATGGTTCACAACTTAGCTGGGACACCTTGGTAATGGAAGGGTGGAAAGAGACTCTAGTAGGTCTGCTTGGTAATGGAAGGGAGGAAGGAGACTCTAGTAGGTCTCCTATATACACACCCCCGAAGGGCTTCATGGAAATTAGAGTTCCAATAGGCAGCCCTGCTGGGTTTCATAGGAGCTGCCAGAGGGAGCTGTGGGGAGGAGGTTTTCTTATTTTAGAAGTTCTTCTTGACCTGGAAGTGCTTCCTGGATGCTGTGTGGTAGTACTGGAAGTACTCCCAGGTCCAGTATAAAGGAAGCCACTCTTACTCACACAGTGAATGAAGCCAACTACTCAGAGCTGCTTAAAATCTGCAAATTTTTCTTCTGTATTTCCTGGCACAATGCCAAGGTTGAAAGAGCATTTTCCTTGATCATGTACAGTGGACAAAAGAAAGAGATAGATTGCCTGTTGACTCTTTCAGAGGAATTCTTCTTACAAAGTACAATTTTAAGAATGTTTCTTGTCTGGAATTCCATGCCTATGTTCCCAGGAATGATGAACTGCTGCGAATTTCGCTTCGTCTGAAAAATCTGAAACTGTAGTTATACTATAACTTTTAATTTTGATGAGTCGTTTTGTGACCTGTCAAATTAGTTGTTTTTAAAAATTTCATCGTAACACATAGTTCACACTGTGTTTTGTGAACAGAATGGGTCTTGTTCTCCTTTGTAATCCTTTATCATGGCTTTGTCGTCCTTTATGACCTTTGTTGTCCTCCTTTGGGTTTACACGTATCTGGAAATCCTACCCAGTATGGACCAACAAAAAAAAAAGGTGTTGAACACTGCATATAAAAAGAAACCTAATGTAGATGGAATGTAATTGATTTATATCAGTAATCAGAGACATCAGTGTGCTGTTGTATATCTCACAGCTTCTGTCGTCACAATTATTAAACCATGGTCACCATCATGCTTCTCTGCAGATTTGTGTTTGCACAAGAGTGTGTCAGCCATTGGTCTTTGTGATGAGGTCAAACAGTCAATTCTCATTTGTGTTTAACTTGGTATAAAAGTCTTCTTCATTGTACAGTAGGCTTATTGTTGGCTTCTGTCCTCTAGTGCTCCCTTGCTGGGACACTGCACTCAGTTTTTGTGGAAAAACGGCTCTACACTGATGCACTGTTGTGCCTTATTTTCTTTTTGTCTTTGTGCTTTAACAGATGCTTAATGTCTTGTTAATGTACTTCACCCTTTCCTGCCTTTCAATATCATTGTCTTAATTTTTATTTTAATGTTAAATTGTCATTGTGATTGTTTTGTCTTGGTAGAGTAATAAATTACTCTACTTTCCCCCTTTTTATTATTAATATGTAGCCTCAAATCTCCCAGACTTACCACTGTTTATAAGGTATTGTACTTTATAACTTCTCCCCACCTTCCCTTCTACATTTACAACCTCAGGAAATTAGGTATAGTAAATGACAAGCAGGAGTTAAGTTACAATTTAAACAATGTATAATCGATAATATTCATAAATAATGACAATATTCAAAGTACATTTGAATATTGGCAACCATACAACCTGATAAATGCTGATGTGTAGTTTCAGGTGGCACACAGACTTGTTAGTTACTTAAAATATCTCTAGTTAAGGCATCATTTTGTGCTCAGCTTTCTTCAGAACAGGCCGCATGCCTGTCTCAATATGGCTGCTGAGCTGTGCTCTTCATTGTGTTGTCCTTTTCAGTTCATTGTGTGAGATGGTTTTTCATCAGCTTGGTAAGAGAGAGAGAGCTGGGTAAAGTAAGCAAATTTATATGTTTCCTGTCCAACCCCTAGAGCCAATAGGGCGTCATGGTACTTAAAAGCTTTTGATACAAGCCAGTTCCAAACAGCCATAGTTCAGACCAATGAGGGGATAGAACACCTTCACACCTGCCCTCCAAACCATGTGTTAAGGTAAAGCTTGGCAGTTAGGCAGCCTAGCTTTCCTGTGGGGGTTGACTGAGAGAATTTAGCAGAGAAATATTAGCCAAACTTATTTGAGGCACTTCCCCCAACCCTGTTGTAAAATTACAAAGAGACTCATTCCTAAAAGGGGGGAAGGGATTCTTAAACCATCAAACCATTGCTGTTATATAATATATAATATATCATATATAATATATAATATTACATTGCTTTGTCTAAGTTACAAATAAAGACATACAAAATATTTATCAACTTGTATGCAAAATTTCACATCACAACTTGTTTTGTCCCAGACTGACCACCTATGGCATTTCCTGAAGATAGATGTATTTAATCCAACTTCATGTCTTAAATGCATTTCCATTCATCCACTCATATGACTCTGAAAGCCATTGTATCAGAGCCTATTTAAACATAGTGAACACTAAAATTATATACAGTATTTATATTTTAAGGATCTGTAAAATTTTGTCATTTTTATGTCAGGCAGTAGTAAAACATTCCTAATGCATACTTTTATGCTTTATATTATAAGAACAGAAATTGTTAAAAGCTGGGAAAGGTGAACGCTATTTAAAATTGCCTAAAACTTATAACTTTCAAGACTTAAGAGTTTTAGGAAGCAATTTTTACTTTTTCTGCTTCAGTTCATTTTATTTATCATTTTATTCTACAGGTATCAGTTTGAGCTAGATTTATGAGTCATAATCTACTAAAAATGTTAATCACAGAGCCTAAACATAATACATTTGCCTGATGATGCCTTGGGTATATGCAAACTAATGGTCTGAAGCAATGTGCTTCTTGCCTTTTTTCTAGTAGCCATCACCGTCTAGCACTCAAATCAAAACCAGCAATGCTGTATATTTAATCTGTGGGTGTAATAGCTGAAAAAAATTGAAAAAAAAGGGAGGTTTCAGCTAGCTTGAAATTAAATGAAGGGAGTAAATGCAATGTCATCTGAATCTATCAGTAGTAAAAATGTCACTTTACAGGTGATGAACAAAATACATTTGACAAATATTTTTAAAACTTTCTAACAGTTATATGCTGTCACACTAACCCAGTGCTTACAGATTACATTTACATGGGTACAAAGTTTTGGTTAGTATATACTAAAATATGTTTTGTCCAGAATATATTTTCTTTTTTTTTTTGTAAAAATATTTGAATTATTTAAATGGAAAAAAATGTATAAATAATAAATGACCATTATATTTACATGGGTACATAGACACATGTAAGCATACATGTTTTTTTATTGATTTTCACTTCCTTCTTTTGAATTTGCAGATGAATGCACTGTGCACACATCCTGGATTATACTCTTCTTTCCACAGATGGCAGGAGATGCTGGTAATGGGAGCTCACTATTATATACATTGTAAGATCATGGCACCGAAGAGAGGTGATGTGTTATGTGCTGCTCCTCGCAGACTTTTTGTTTTTGTGTCTGTATTTTTGTTATTGTCGCTGTTTGTACTGTCTGTTCACTGTTTTATTAAGTACAACCATACAACATTGGTAAACATCGGAGCAACAAAGGCACAAGTCACTACTTTTGAAGTTATCAACCTGGAGCTGCTTGTCACAATAACTCGAGACCAAGGTGTAGGACATGACCCACCCAACCATGCCCGGAGGATGCGGAGGAGAAAACGTGGCCGGTGTGCCAGGATCCAAGCGAGGATTAAATGCTGAGGACTACGACTTCTAATGCCTAGCATTTTCCTGGCCAAAGCCCAGTCTCTGGACAACAAACTAAACAATCTCCGCAGATTTGGCTGTCCACCCAGATGGCTTCTCTATCCACCACTCTGATAGGTCAGTCTCCTCCGGGAAAAAGAGAGGTGGCGGGGTATGCTTCCTCATCAACAATACATGTTGTATGTGTCAGAGGGGGGACATTTTTGTACACTGTGTCATTCCATTTCTCTCTTAGGAAAAGAAACATGCAAATATTACATTTAAAGCCCAGCAGATGAACAGGCAATAGGCACTCATTGTTGACAGTGGGGGTGAGAAGTTAAAAGGCTGTCTGCAGATTGTAGGTATTTGCTGTATTGCAAAGGAGTCACCACTTTGAAGTTTATGGCTGGTTGAGATTTACAAACAATACCCCGTGTGATAACAGAACTGCTGCTTCCTTGGAGGATCCTGGATAATCCAGTTACTGATTGTGTCAGGATTGTTTGTGTAAGTATTTGCTGTCTTGCAAAGGAGTCGCCGCTTTGAAGTCTGGCCTTGGAGGATGTCTGTATTTACCTGACTTGGAAATATTGGTTTCTAAACAGCAGATCTGTACTCATTAATGGTTGGTAACAATACATTTTGTTAACTTGTGTTTCCATTTGTTAAACCCAGGAAATTTAGATGTACCATCGTTTAATCTGGTTGTTCAGAATTGATAATTGCAGGGACTGAAGGAGATTTAATCTCTGGCCAGGAGAAGGCAGGAGGAACAGTCCACAGAAAACGCTGCCAAGGACTCGGACAGAGCACAGGGTCTCGCAGGCTGACAAGGGTACGTGGCTGGCACGACGTGAGGCACAAGGACGGCAATACTTCCAGGGAGGAAGAGACAGCTCTACAAGGAGACGCCGGTTGTGGGTCCAGCGAGAGAGGGAAGCCGCATGATAGGACCGAGCAAAGCTGGCAGACAAGAAATAAGGCATGCCTAATTCACAGCAATACAAGGAGCCCAGGGTGGAAAAAAAAGGAACAACAAAGAGACGCCGACAGGGATTCCACGATTTTGACAAAACTTCTCTTGGGAAACGAGTGTCCGGTGAACAGAGTGCATCCGTGGTCAGTTGAACAATTAAGTGTTGGGGGCACACTGAGAACAAACTGGACTTTGCACCACTACAGGTTGTATCATCCAATTCTGTTTTTAATGGACTTTTAGAGTGTGGACTGTGTGCTTTCCTTTCTAAAAAAGAAATGTTCTTCATGATACTGTTAGATTTGGTTTATGTTCATTTATCTTTTTAATGTACTTATTATTGTCTGGTGTAATAGAAGTTACTGTTGCTTTTCCTGAAATTACTGTTGTGTCTTTCATTGTGTGTTTACTCACCGCCAAATTTAAAGAAACCTGTGTGCTATTATTGGTAAATTTCAGGAGTTCCCAGTCTCTTGATAAAACTGGGTGGCGTAGTCAGATATTTAAATGGTGTCTAAGTTAGATTACCTGT
Organism: Polypterus senegalus; assembly: GCF_016835505.1. Classification (NCBI taxonomy): domain Eukaryota; kingdom Metazoa; phylum Chordata; class Cladistia; order Polypteriformes; family Polypteridae; genus Polypterus; species Polypterus senegalus. The sequence goes on from NC_053160.1 coordinate 133,991,568, forward strand.
AAGTGTGACGAGACACCTGTTACATAATTTTGGCAGTAGTCGGCAGGATTGGGCTTGTGAGTAACACACTTGGAAGTACTAGGCATTTTTTAAAAATCATTTTTATTTAGTTATTGATTTTGTGGCGTAGTTGGATATTTAAATGGTGTCTAAGTTAGATTACCTGTAAGTGTGACCAGACACCTGTCACATATGGATGTGGAAGTCATTTCACAAAACTGTTCAAACTGTAAACGCCTAGGGAGTTTACAGCTGTACACATGGCGGCTGTTTATAATCCCCCGCAAGCAAACACCAGCGCCACACTTAAGGAACTGTACTGCCTCATTACGGACTGTAAAAACACACACCCTGAAGGTATAGTTATTATCGCCGGGGACTTCAGCAAAACAAGCTTCAGGTCTGTTTACCTCAAATACTACCAGCATGTCTCCTGTTCCACCAGGGGTACTAATATGTTGTACCACTGCTACACCACATACAAAAACGCGTAAAACTCGCTCCCGCAGCCGAACCTCAGGCAGACAGACCACTGCTCTGTGCTGCTCCTCCCTGTTTACACTCAGCAGTTGAAGCGCACAGAGCCGGTCTTGCGAGAGGTGCACTGTTGGACCCCAGAAGTGGACAAGAAACTTAGGGACTGCTTTGAATCTGTGGATTGGGATGTTTTCAAAGAGTCCTCTGAGAATCTAAACGAGTATGCCGCAGTTATCACAGGCTTTATTGGGAAATGCATGGATGACTGCATACCCACAAAGTCTGTACGTGTATTTCCCAACCAGAAGCCCTGGATGTGCGCTGAAGTACGCTGGTGGATCTATGAGCACAGCAGTGTGTTTCACTCCGGAGATACAGAGGCATACAAAAAGAGCAGGTATGATCTCCGAAAAGCCATTAAATACGCAAAGCACCATTACGCCCACAAACTGGACTCTCAGTTTAACAGCACAGCAGACGCTCGTCGGATGTGGCAGGGTATTCAGCTGATTATGGACTACAAACTCCGGACACATGCAGCCACAGCTACAGCTGCTTTACTCCCGGGCTAGTTGAACGTGTTTTTCGCACGCTTCGAGTTCACTAGCACGGACAGGCCTGTGCAACCCCCCTGCAGTGCTGCAAGACACCAGCCTGAGGATCTCGTGAAGAAGACTTTTTCCCAACTCAGTATCCGCAAAGCACCTGGCCTAGAGTCTCAGGTCGTGTTTTAAAACCATGTTGCGACCAACTACCAGCTGTCTTCATGGATCTTTTTCACATGTCTGAGAGTTTCATCTGTCCCCCCTGCTTCAAGCACACAGCCATCATCCGTATCCCAAAGAAAAATAAAGTAGACTGCCCTAATGATTACCGCCCAGTAGCACTTACTCTCATAGCCATGAAGTGCTTTGAGAAGCTGGTGCTAGAACACATCAAACACATCATCCCTGACACTCTGGACCCCCTCCAGTTTGCCTACCATTGCAACAGGTCCACTGAGGATGCCATCTCCATAACACTTCATACCACCCTGTCTCATCTGGAGAACAAGAACTGTTATGCCAGGCTGCGGTTTGTGGACTACAGCTCTGCATTTAAAACCATCATTCCATCCCAGCTCATCTCTAAACTCCTGGATCTGGGGCTTAGCTCTTCACTGTGCAACTGGGTACTGGACTTCCTCACTGGCAGACATCAACAAGTGCGTATTGATGGAAAAACCACCTCCATTATGACAATCAACACTGGCACCCCGCAGGGCAGTGTGCTGAGCTCCCCTGCTTTACTCTCTCTATACCCATGACTGTGTAGCTAAGTACAGCTCTAATACCATTCTCAGGTTTCCTGACGATACCACTGTAATAGGTCTGATCAGTGAGGACGATGAGACAGCCTACAGGGAGGAGGTCAGACTCCTGGAAGAATGGTGTCAGGACAACAACCTCACCCTCAACGTTAGCAAAACTAAGGAGATGATTGTGGATTTCCACAAACAGGCAACAGAGCACAGTCCTCCCATCTACATCGGAGGTGAGGCTGTGGAGCAGGTCAGCAGCTTTAGGTTCCTTGGAGTCACCCTCACTGATGACCTTAAATGGTCAAGTCACACTGCGGCAGTAGTCAAGAAAGCCCAATAATCCCTCTACTTTCTCAGGAGAATGTGTAAAGCCCGGATGCCCCCACAACCCTGCGCAGATTCTACAGGCATACTATGGAATCCATCCTGACAGGATGCATCACATCCTAGTACAGCAACTGTTCAGTTCAGGACTGCAGAGCTCTGCAGCGTGTGGTGAATACAGCTCAGCACATCATGGGCACACAGCTCCATGTGATCCATGACATCCACACTACACGCTGTCTCAGGAAAGCCACCCTGCACTGTCTCTTTTCACCCTCCTCCCATCTGGGAAGCGACTAAAGTCTATGCGAACGCGCACCTCCAGGTTCAGGAACAGTTTCTACCCAACTGCAATCAGACTCATTAACAATCAGTAACCTTGTGTCACCTCCACTGCTACATGCACATATACTTCTGCCACAGTCTCTATTTATTCCTAGGATTCTGGTTTTATTTATTTACTTACTTATATTCATTTATTTATTGTGTGTGTGTTTTTTTTTGTGTCTATGTTCACTGTCTGCGGGGGCACATGCAAGCAAGCATTTTATTGTACATGGTACTTTTACACATGACAATAAAGAATTGAATTGAAATGAATAGAATGGGGAACCAGTGACATCTTGTCAGTGGTGGCAGCTTATTGCATGAGCTCCAACCATCTCAGGGCTTTGAACCAATCTAGGTATATAACTCCTACTGCCAATTATTTTGTTTGAATGCTTTTAATAATTCATTTATCCAGCCAAAGTACGGATTAAAGTCAGTCAATAAAACACATTCAGAAGTATTTTGCAGAGGAACTCAATGCCTGATAAATCCATATCCTGAATTGGGAGATGATAAAAAAGTTGTACTATGGAACAAACAAATGCTCTGAATTGCAATGTGCAGAATCACTTTGGTGATTCAAGATCAGAAATTGTCAGTAACATTTTGTTTAAATCTTTGATTTAAAAAAAGGTATACTTGTTACACTCCAGCATTTCCCCAATACAGTGATGGTGGTGAAACCTTGCACTTTGAAACTGCAGTACTTAAAACTAAACATAGTGGCAACAGAAACAAATTATGAATTCTTGGCCTTCCATAATGCTCAGAGGAGAATGATAGAGTTCTTCTCTGTCCAAAGCATGGCTGAGATGTTTAACTGTCTGAATGACACCATTTTGAAGACTGAAAGGGTCCACAGAATCTTGCTGGACTAAACAAGCTTGGTCAAGCTTCATTTTCTCATTGTCCTGTGGTTTATGATATGCAGATGGACAACATTTCCTCGCCAGAACCAAAAAAATGCCAAGGATTCTCCATTGAGTAAGGCGATAAATCTTGTTATTGCAAGGGTGAAAGAAGTTGGATTGCAACCATTATTGTTTTAGTTAGCCTGGGGCTTCCACTGTTTATTCAGTTGTTCAGAAGGGGATCCAGCAGCTGAGGCATTTAACAGTACTGGGTCTTTCCCATTTAATGGTTACTCAAATTGTTTTGTCTGAACATTGCAAAGCTCTACATGAAGAAATGTCATACTGACTTTATTTGTTAATCACTGCCCTTGAAACATGTCGCTAATATCGCTAATAGTTTCCAGGGTATTTTTGATTGGACTTCTTTAATAACAGGGCATTTAGCATGAGACTTTTTGTCAAGTTCCATCACTAGTTAATATTTCTTCCATGAGTCTTTCTTTAGTTTGAAAAACATTTTCATTTTTCCAAATTCTGTTTCATTTGGCATGCTTTGCCTAACATTAAACATATTTCTGATCCTGAAGCCTACTTCATTTGGCATACTTTGCCTGCCACTACATTGTTGGTGCCAAGTGACAATGTCAGTTTTGTTTCTCTTCCATAAGTCTACTATTAAAGTGCTACTGCACTGCCAAGATGCTTTTATCTTTTAAGCTTTGCATTCGCTTTGATAGCTGTGGAGAGTGAGGGTAGATTGAAGGTTGGGGATTCTACAGGTTACCTCTTCGTTATTTAGCTTTTCTTTGATTTTTTTTAATACCTAGGTATTTATGGGATATGTGGGAGGAATCCTGTAATGTGCTTCTAGGTTCCAAGGTAGTGGTACCAATTAGCACTGCTGCTCCATTCTCAGTAGCCCATTCCTTTCAGTTCTTTTTTCTTATGTCTGTGATAAACGTGGCTAATTTCTATTATTTGATGGGGCGTGACTTTTAAAACTCACCATTCATGTCTAAGACACTGTGTTTATTTTGTGCTATTACTGGAAATGCATTTAAGAGGCTGACATCAGTAGGTGTGAAAATAGACATTACAATGTCAGCTCCTATGGAGGAATGTGGATTCCTTATTATCATTAGTATGAATCTGCAGGCTAAGTTCATTGCCCCATGGATAACTAGATAGGCTGCTTCTTTTATTTCTGTGCAATAGAAGAAAAGAAGATTATGTTAACGTACATGTAAGCACCCACACCATACTCTGGCTTTTTTTTCTTCTCTAATATAGGCATCCAGCTGCTTAACTTTCAGGACTATGGTCCATATATAGGTGTTGATGAGAACACAATTCTTGATCTATTTATTGTTAAGCCTCCTCTACTAATCTGCAACCACTTTCATTACTCAACCCATTCTCTGGAATTCTGTGAATACGATGGACTAGTTGATAGCTTTATCTTATAAGTATATCTAGAGAATTATTTTTCTTTTCTCCAAACCATTAACTCTAGTCCTAACCTGATTATATATTTATTTACTGTTCAGTATTTCTACTTATTGTTCTTGCTTCTATGCTCATACATGTCCAGTCATAGGCGTATTCTCAAAATCCATCATCATCACTTGCCAAACTATGCCAGCAAATGGATACTTAATAAATTGCAGTTAAATAACAACAAAAAAAAACCCAAATATATACTGCTCAAAATATTAAAGGAACACTTTTTAATCTGGTCAGTTAAGTAGCAGAGGGGGTTGTTAATCAGTTTCTGTTGCTTTGGTGTTAATGAAATTAACAAGATGTGTATGAGAGGGGTAACAATGAGACGACCCCAAAACAGGAATGGTTTAACAGGTGTAGACCACTGACATTTTCCCCTCCTCATCTTTTCTGACTGTTTTTTCACTAGTTTTGCATTTAGCTATGGTCAGTGTCACTACTGGTAGCATGAGGTGATACTTAGACCCTACAGAGGTTGCACAGGTAGTCCAAATTTTACAGGATGGCACATCAATACGTGCTATTGCCAGAAGGTTTGCTGTGTCTCCCAGCACAGTCTCAAGGGCATGAAGGAGATTCCAGGAGACAGGCAGTTACTCTAGGAGAGCTGGACAGTGTCATAGAAGGTCTTTAACCCATCAGCAGGGTTGTTTGGGCAACAAGGAACAGGATGAGCACTGCCAGAGCCCTATAAAATGACCTCCAGCAGGCCACTGGTGTGAATGTCTCTGACCAAACAATCACAAACAGACTTCATGAGGGTGGCCTGAGGGCCCAACATCCTCTTGTGGGCCCTGTGCTCACTGCCCGGCACCATGGAGATTGATTGGCATTTGCCATAGAATACCAGAATCTGGAAGGTCCACCACTGGCACTCAGTGCTTTTCACAGTTGAGAGCAGATTCACCCTGAGCACATGTGACAGATGTGAAGAGCATTATACTGCCTGTAAAATCGTTTAGCATGACCAGTTTGGTGGTGGGTCACTTATGGTCTGGGAAGGCATATCTATGCAGGGACGCACAGACCTGTACAGGCTAGACAACGGCACCTTGACTGCCATTAGGTATTAAGATGATATCCTTGGACTCATTGTCTGACCCTATGCTGTTGCAGTGAGTCCCGGGTTCCTCCTGGTGTGACAATGCCCGGCCTCATGTGGCAAGAGTATGCAGGCAGTTCCTGGAGGATGAAGGAATTGATACCATTAACTAGCTTCCATGCTCACCTGACGTAAATCCAGTTGAACACCTCACACTGTCCAGGAGCTTAGTGATGCCCTGGTCCAGATCTGGTAGGAGATCCCCCAGGACACCATCCGTCGCCTCATTAGGACCATGCTCCGACATTGTCAGGCATACATACAAGTTTATATACAGTATATGTATTTATGTTATTCACCATATATTTTTTGTATTTTGTCAACTGTCCTGAAGAACTGAAGAGACATGTCATTGTATTAAGTACACATGATCATTAACATGACTTGAGCCTTTACTATCCACACACCTAAGCTCCTCACTGATATTTCCTCATAAAATACAAACCATAGAATCTCTCTGTGCTGACCACATCTTTTTGTTGAGGTAATGCTTATAAGGATCTCCCACATGCCAAGCTATAAAATGAAATGGCCAAACTCTTACCTTCTACCTCTCAGACATACCATCTAGTCTGCTACTTTTATACTGACTGGTTGAAATATTTGAGCATAGACATATTCCCCTCTGTACATAAGATAACATCATCAAACGTCTAGCATTCAAACATGAAACCATCCAGGGTCAATTATTCTTTTGTCTTTTCAGTCCTAATTGGCTATTTTCAAACTAGATGTTGTTCTCAAACTCAAATTCAAAACTTCTAAAATTTCCCTTAAATGGATAAAATCCCTCTGTCTCTCCAGCCCTGTTTCTCATCAAGTCTTCAGTATTACTCCCTATAAATTAAATAATATTGTTTGAGCCATTTTGAAGCTGAAGACCTGTCAGTAAGGCCCATTATAGCATACACTACAAATTTGGCACAAAACAGAAAGGCAGTTAGACTCTCTACCGAAATGACACATGCATTGAATTAAATTTAATAATCATACATTACTGAGATTTGGTCACCCCCAGTATTCTCTGTTCCTGGATGTGGTTAGGCATTTGCACATTGGATGATCTGTTTGGTAGTTCTGGCCAAAAGTATTCTCAGGATCTTCAGTCAAAGTTTGAAATTCGTTTCTCTTTCTTCTTCTGCCTATAACCGAGTTCAACACTAACCATTAAGATTTCTTGTCAGTATAAAATACATTTACTAGGTCTTTGCCTAAGATCCTTTCTGTAATTTTTGACCTATTGTTGTTACTGGAATTTTCATTTAAATATTCTGGTTTTGTTCTTTACTAATGACTTTTAAATCTATCATTTCTCTTTCACTTTATTTGATGTTGTCAGTTACAATTTCCTCTTTACCACAATTTTTTATTTTCCTAGTCCTTTCAGGTTTCATTCTCTCTGTTGCATATTTTTATTACATTAATGAAATTTTGATAATAAAAAAGAGATAAAACAGAGACAACTTTTGTATGGCGTTATTTCAGTGCCACTATTCTGAGCACACGTAAAAAAATATTGAGCGCACGTAAAAAAAGATTGCAAGTGCAAGTGTTGCATCTTGAAGAGAAATTTATTTTGAGCATACAAAAGCTGAATTTGAGTGAACAAAATTCATTGCTGCGTGCAAAAAATGTATTTCAGTGTTTGCGCTTATCCATATACACACACACAATAGCACCCCTCTCGCTCAGTTTTTTCATTTGCGCTTGCTCGCAATGTGTTGCTTGCGCTCACAACATTCTCTGCTGCGAGCGCTCAACTCTCTGTACACCGTTATAAGTGTGCCACAAAACCAACCAATCACAGACTTGGTTTCAAAAATTCTGATTGGCTCTTACGGTCTCCAATCAGCTCGCTAGCTGCTGCATTCCGGACACCGGAAACACTGTCCACTCAGCCTCGCTTCTTGCAGATAGAGGGAGTTTTGATTTACTCTGCAGCCAAAGAAGAGATGGCAGAATCAAATAATGGCTCCAATAATACTACACCACAGTATCAGGTGAGTTTAATTTTTTTTGTGTGAATTTAGTAATTTGCTGTCCTTTCTGTTTAATATGCCGTGAAATTGTAGTTACAGGTGCAGCTGTAGAGTTTAAGCTAGCCTAATGGGTAATTACCAGTGTAGTTGTCTTACTGAGGCAGTGTATCCCAATCATGCTTTTTAGGGTAATGGTGCAGTTGAATCAGCAGTAAGAAATCTGGTGTCTTTGCTGCTTAACAACATATCCACAAATCCTTCAGGGAGGCCAACAGAGAGTGGGCAGCCGGAGCCTAGAACTCTGACTATCCAGCAAGAGATGACAAGGTGTTAGCTTTTTTTGTGTGTGTGTTTTTTTTTTCTAAATGTTTTGCAATCTTTTCTGTTACAGTTATTTGTTTTATCAATTTATCAACATTGATTTCTAAATTAAAATGTGCTATTAAGGACTGGTGTCATATTTAATAACTTTATTAAACAATAACCCTTATGTTATGCAACACTGCATTTTTTTAAACTCATGCATTTTCATCACACAGATCATTTCCAGGACATTTCAAATCAAACTTGAGCCGTGGTAAAAAGAGATGTTTTACATCTACTAAACAGCTTGCTAAGGCAGGCAGTAAGACCACAGGCCTCAGTTTTTATTTGCTGTCAAAAAACACATCCTACACTCCTTTGCCAGCTGAGGAGCTTGAACTCCTACAAGCTGGCATGGGGAGACAAACCGTGTCTCTTCCAGAAGATGGTGACCATGCAGAGGTAAGGTTGTATAGTCAGTATTAAAATAAGTCATTGGCAGACGCATTTAGCCTGAATCATATGCCACAGTCCATTTAGTGTTCCATTCTGCTTAACTGTGTTTTTAACTAAGATTTCAAGACTTCTGGAAGAAACCTTTCCAAAATGGAATATCTTTGTGGAGGATGGCTCTTGCATAAGGCAACAGGTTTGTTGTAAATTCAGTTTTTATGTGTGTTTTGGCATTCTTGCGTGCTCATACTGCATTAGAATTATGTAGTTGATACTTTTGCTGCTTGATTGTATGTGCTATCTTTCTGTCAATAAAGGTGGCAGTGGTCGACGAAAGCTCACTGTAATTCCACCTGAAACAGAAGGATATTCTGTCAAAACACTGAAAGCTGTGTCAGGAGGTGGCAAATCCACTTTTACATTGTACCTCTTCAGGAAACATTAGACACATCTCCTCTACCTCCCGACTCACAGCACTTTTCAAAGATGCCAAAGAAGTTATGTTACCAGTGTAATGAAGTTATGCCTCTGCAGATGCTTGCAGTACACATTAATACGTGCAAAGGAAAATTCTCTCCTGATGAGACTGATGATGAGGTGAGACAATTTTGATGAAGTCAAAATGAGCAATTTTAATTAAATAATATAGTATCACAATTACTGTTTTTTAATTCTGCAGGAATCTGAGTTATGCATTGTGAAAAGCAAATGCAAGGTAAACCTAGCAAATTACTAAAAACCATAGTAACTACAATAAATTTTGTATCGGTAATGATCTTTTTCCCACTATGCATAACATGTACCCCCTTTTTGAAATTGTAGGTTATTTGTCCAATATGCACTAAGGACTTTCCTGAAGATGAGATCACAGTCCACGCAAGTCTGTGTGTGGATAGGTAATCTTTTTTCAGCCATTTATGAAAAAATGTTAATCAGTAACAGTCCACGCAAACATATGTATTTTTTTTTTTTTTTACTTTGTTTCGTCAACAGCTTTCAATGCATGGTGCCTGAAGAAAATGACCAAACTACATGCACACCAACTCAAACTTCAGTATGCACAACAGACAGGTAATCTTTGCTCTATTATAGTTCATATACACACTATTATGCAGAACCATTTGTTAAAATTATGTGTAAGATCTTTTAAACAATAGCTGGGTTTTAATTTCATATAAAACATTTTATGATCACACTACTTTAAATTATGGTTAAAGATTGTTGCACAGAACATGCTGCGATAAGTTCTAATCAAGTTTAATGTGGTAGCCTCTTTTAATCTAAAGATGATTATTTTTCTTTGAGAACTTAGGATGTTTTCTACCCTGTTTTTGTTAAGCATGGAAGATGTATTGCGTTGCCTTGAACAACAAGTCGACACCACAACAGAATTTAAGTTGTGTGTGGACAGAGAAGACCTTCCAGACAGAGGCATTCTCCAGTGGCAGAGAAAAAAATCTGCATCTCCCACCAGTGTTCTTAGGGTGGTTTTCATTGGAGAGGCAGGCGTGGATACAGGAGCACTTAGGAAAGAGTTTTTGAGTGGTGAGTTGCCTATTACCTGTTTTGTCCTAGTGTCAAAAAATAATGGATAACTTAAAAATGCGGATATTTTTTGTATGAAAGACATGATTTCAGGTATTGAAAGCAGATTCTTTGAAGGACCTGAGAACAAGGGCAAAAACCCCAAGTATTCTCTGACCGATCTTGATAATGAAAACTTCAGGTTGGTTACATACGAGCTTTGTGTATTACATTTAATACGCATCCGATATTTTTGTAAATGTTACCTGAAAATGAATTATAATCATTTGTCTTCACAGAACTGTTGGTGAAATAATTGCAGTCAGCCTCGCCCAAGGAGGCCCATCTCCTGCCTTTTCAAAGAATGGTGCTACAATTTCCTCTGCTCAGGAGAGGTTGATTTCAGCTGTCTGTCTAAGGAGGATGTTGCAGATGTGGAATCTTCCCTGCTCATCAGCAAAGTGAGCACCTGGTTTAGCTCTGGCACATGATATATTATGAGTATGGTGTTTTTAAACACTTTTAACCTTCTGTATTTCCTCTTTCACATTATACATTTCCAGGTTGAAGATGCAGCAGACATACAGTCTCTGATGTTGTGGGCTGATGAAATTGTCACCTGTGGATACACAAACCAGATAAAGATGGATAGTAAGGAAAGCATGATACGTGTAAGAGAAAAAGTCAGAGAGATCATTAACCCATCCCCAACTAGTTTTTCATTTTGTTTTGTTTTCTTTAAGTGCCATTGTCTTACACTCTACAACAAGACTGATTCCAATGCTACAGCAGCTCAGAAAGGGCATGGAACTGTATGGTCTTGTGAACCTGATGGCTGTAAATCCTGAAGCTTGCCACAGTTTGTTTGTGCCTGGGAAAATCCTCAAAGTAAGTATTAACATAGCAGCTTCAGTCTGATCCGAAGACAGTCCACTTATCTGTACTGTAGTTATCCTGTATTTATTTATTAGTTTTGAATGAACAATATATCTATAATATAATCTACTTTATTTCCTTATTTACAGCCAGACGCTGATTTCATTATGATGAGCTGCCAACCACATTTCAGTGAAAAGGGGACATCTAGGGAGAGAACTGAGAGGAAGATCATAAATTTTTTGCAAGATTTCTTGCAGGAGATTGAAGCATCAGGTACTATATAGTATTAGCTGTATATACCTATAGTATTGTGTATATATACCGTATGCATCTGTTAAATATTTTTGCTTTAACATACAGGGCACTAGGAAGTATTCTTAGTTGTTAATTTAAAACATTGTAATCCAGATTGCTTTTTATTTAGAAAAGACTTCAGAAACATTTTCAAACATCACAGATGGAAACACAGGCGGTGCAGGTGGTGAAAAATCAGAGTCTCTTGCTGTCCAGCATGTGCTCCAGTGGATGACCGGCCAGTCCCATGTTCCCATCCTTCCTGATGAAAAGAGACATTTCAAAATAACATGCAAGTTTGACCACGAATGTAAGGAGCGGCTGGGAGATCACTCAATTTGTTACCCAGTTGTGAGTGCATGCACTTGTACTGTGACTTTTCCAGTGCAGCATCTGGACACGTACACAATGTTTAAAACCATAATGAGTGCAGCAGTTAGATATGGTGGTGGATTCCACAGAGTTTAACACATTGTTGTCTTGTAATTTGGAAACTAAATGAGTAAAAATGTTTCTAAACATTAGCTGTTAAGATGTTCGTAGCTGTTTCATGAAAATGATAAGACTTCAAAACTTTGTGTAGGGTCCTACGTTGATAGATATTAAGCAAGTGCTTTGTTTGATTGTCTACTTGTAATCTGAATTGTAATCTGTAATCTTTCAGCAAAGAAATCCAGTATTTGAGAACAAAAGAGCGTTGACTTTCACGTCCATCTTAAGTGTCACTGTTGGTTTGACACCAGTAGCAAGAATTGTATATACAGGTCACGACCGTAAGATTCTGAATGTTCCAAGGGATTAATTGTTCTCTGAAGTCCCTCCAGGGTTTCCTCATCCAGTGGGCATTCAATTTCAGGAACCACAACTGTGCTGTTAGATTCTTCTTGCAGTACAGCACTCTCCCAGTCAATGCCTGGATCCTGAAGCTCCTTCAAATCCACAAACATATATAATAGTCATTATTCCAGAATAGGTACTTTTGGGAGTAATGTTATTTTGTGTAAGCGTTTTTTCCAATAAATACAACAATTTAAAAAGAATGCCTTTGTTTTCATGTTCTTCTTACTGTGATTTACATTAGTGGTAATTGATAGGCAAGAATGTATAAAATCACCAGAAGCATCTCGCAGATGTGCCACAAGTGTTTAATATGTTAATTTCAGAAGAGCAGAGTTTCAGAAGAGCAAAAAATTATGATCTGGTACCTCAAGTCTCTCGCCCTCATCCAGCTCTTGTAGATGTCCCATACACCAGAGCTGTTCAGGAGTGAGACCACCTTCTGTCCTGAGGGGATGATTATTCCATCCTCCAACAAAGGTGACAAGATCTGCTCGGAGTCGAGGGACAAAGATGTAGTGGACACCAAAGAGATGAATGACATCTGAAATGTCAAGCAGGCCATCCTCCTCAAGTGAGTGAAGAACATCATGGTACTTGCTAGTGACTGCAATCCAGACATCACGCCAAAGTCGTTCTACTCTGTAAATACATTTGAATTTGGATTTATGGTATTATATGCTTTAAATCAATATCAGAACTGCTACAACAATCTACCCATGCAGTCAATAATAATATAAAAAAAACATCAAAAGACTAACCTCTGATTGTGGACACTCTTTCCAGATATGAAACTCGCTCTCCCTGTTCCTCTTGTGGCAAACATGAAATGTGCAATGTCCAGGTTTTCTACTCCTTGATCTGCCCTAACCCTATGATAAAAATACATTTTAAGGAAGTTGTCTTTAATGAAACTTGTTGCTAGCATATAAATTTGATCAGGGCATTAAACCTTGATGGCAAGCCGTGAAGCTGGGCTGATCTCAGGAAAAATGAGAATGCAGTTTTGCCCTGTTGTTAGTTGCTGCATCCAAGTACAGGACCTGCAGTAAAAACAAATGGAAAATTAAAGATCTGGTTTCAGATCATGTATAGTTTTTCAGTTAATAATGCAGTTCCATAATAAGTGTTCAAGGAACATTGTACGGTTCTATGTTCAAAACCATAATTCAAAGCTTGAGTAGTCTATACATCAATATTGGTAGTACTTATCAAAAATAAAAATGGCCTTTTAGTTGAACCTTTTTTGTAAAGAACTGATTATAATTTTTTTAAATTGCAAATCGTCCACTATGTTGGCTTGCTGAATAATTGATGTTCATAAAGAAATAACCTAATACAGCTCTCATTTCAAAACTACCAAATATTCTACATAACAGTTTAAATTTTACCTTCCTTGAGTAGCCATCCACTCCACCAAAGATCACAACATTGTACCTGTTTCAGAGGGAAAACAATCTCACTAAGGCTTGATTTGCAGAACATGTAAGACATTGAAAATACATTTTTCAGTATGCAAACTTGCCACTGATTTAAACTGGACACTTGTCAGGTGTGCTGAAAATAATACCAACATTTTTATATGTGAAAGTGGATAAGTTCAATGAGACTTAATATTTTAGTTCCCTTGTCATGATTTTTTTTAAGTTTTCAGGAGCACTTACCATATTATGTGTTGATAGGCTTGTTATCATGGAAAATATCGATATACAAAGTGTAAATAATTGCTCAAGAAAATTTACAATTAACAATATTACTGCTTTTGTTACACATCCTGTAATCCTTTTACTTAATATTACTCTATGAAGTGCTTTTAAAATATTATAAACACACTGAAAGACCTATCAGATAAGGTTGATTAAAACAGATTTAAAGTATAACGTGCATCTTTCTGCCCAACTTTTATTAGAGCTATATAAGTGGGTATTTTACCTTATTAGCTTGTGATTTGTGTCTATGTGGACAAGGGAGAGAGGGCCTCGCACCGAGTAGCTTCTTCGCACAACACAGCCTAGTTCTGTAATCCGTGTGAAGATCCCAACAGCATCAACTCGATGCATGGAGGCCATCATTCTCCACCACTGAACACGGAGACCCATAGAAACCAAATGTCCTTGAACCATTCGATAGCCAGCATTTGGCATCTGATTTTTGATAGCCGATATGATGTTGTCCAGCTCTTGGTCATTCATTGTGCTGTATGTTCCTCTCACAGACAAGTCAAATTCTTGCATCCTCCTGAAGATTGTTCTTCTTGAAACACCAAGACATTTAGCGATGCAGCTGACTGGCAGCTGAGTGTCCAACAAGTTCTTCAGTTTTCTCTCTCTAGTACGATTTTGGGGTGGCCAGGTCCCAGACCAACTTCTGTTTCCAGTTCAATAATTCCCACAGAGGTGATGTTAATTTCACACTGAACCAGATGATGAACATTTTGTAGAGCCTCTGTAACCTCTGACAGACCACCTATTTGCTGAGAGAAAGATTCAAACAGAACAAGCTCATGACGAGTCAAGAACTCCAAATAATCCAGATTTAGTGGTTGTTGGTTTAAAGCAGCTTCCAGTTTAGAGAGGAGTCTATGCATCATTTGCTGTCAGTATGTCCTGTTAAAAGCAGCAAACATGGACAAGTAGTTAGAAAAATACAATGAAATGACGTATCTCAGACAAAAATAAACAACCCATAAAACGAACTACATGAGGTACATCATTTTGCAAGTTTGCATAGTTTGAAAATTAGCTAACGTCAGTTATCAAGCGAATAATAATGTACAAAATGATTTTATATTACTTACATGTGGCCGGGACATGTTGTTTTCGTGCTGCTGTTCAGTATTCGACGACATAAAAGAGAGCTACTCAAATATAATTTGGAGAGTCAGTTGGCATGGTTGTATAATGCAACTACATTATACTACACCAACGATAGTCTTAACAAATAATATATTTTAAAATAAAATAATTAAAGATATTATCCGCAAATTGGGGTTTAATTGAGTTTAGCTGGATTTAGCTACATTTCGGACTGTTTCCGGAATGCAGCAGCTAGCGAGCTGATTGGAGACCGTAAGAGCCAATCAGAATTTTTGAAACCAAGTCTGTGATTGGTTGGTTTTGTGGCACACTTATAACCGTGTACAGAGAGTTGAGCGCTTGCAGCAGAGAATGTTGTGCGCAAGCAACACATTGAGCAAGCGCAAATGAAAAACTGAGCGAGAGGGGTGCTATTGTGTGTGTGTATATGGATAAGTGCAAACACTGAAATACATTTTTTGCACGCAGCAATGAATTTTGTTCACTCAAATTCAGCTTTTGTACGCTCAAAATAAATTTCTCCTCAAAATGCAACACTTGCACTTGCAATATTTTTTTACGTGCGCTCAGAATAGTGGCACTGAAATAACGCCATACTTTTGGCTGCTTCTCTCATTTTGCTAGGGGACTGGTAAGACTAGAGAACATTACAACACATACTTCCTGGGTGAGAGGCAATTGTGTTTAGAATTTTAAAACATTAGCATGGTGATGACTGGAGCAGCTTGGAAGCACCTGAAACAGCAACAAGAAAGAGAATATTTGTATTCAATATAAACTCTGAGGGGCTCATCTGAAGGCTATCTGCATATATCCACCCATAAATAGTGCCTCAGATGAATTGTAAATCAGTTCACTGCTCATATAGTGAAGTATCTTTCTAAGCCCCTGCCAAGGCTTACACATAAATATGTTTTCTTAAACAAATTTATGAAGATTGGTACAACAATCTTCATTCATGATTTGGCTATCAAGCAAGTAATGTCAATAGGCAGTGACTGACTGCCATGACACTTACAAATATCTTTCAGGAAAAAAAGGAAAAACATGGAAAGAATTAATTGCATGGATGTAGAGGTCTATTCCAACAGATATGTTTCTTTATTGAAAATGATCTATATTGCTTATATAACTATTTTTACCCTTAGAGTTAATTGCAATGTGTGAAATTACTCTTCTACAGACATGGTTGAAGCAATCATTTTCTGGACAAAAATTGTAGTTTAAATAGGATCAAATCACTAATATAAACATTTTGGCTAATGTATTTTCTTTACAAATATATTGCAATAATAAAGTAATGACTGATTTTAGCATTTATCTAACATTGAAACGTGAGGAGTTTTACAGCAAAGAAAAAAATACAAAAAATGAATGTGACAGATGTGATGTTCTTAATAAAAATGCCAAGTCTCAAACAAAGCTGGCACCATTCTTTAGGGCTGTAACAGAACAAAATGAAACTTGGCAAATGCAATTATTAAATGAGCTTAATTAGGTTACAGGTGGGAAAATGTAGACTCATACGGCTGAAAATCAAAAATTTATGCATAAAAGCATTCTTCTAAATATTACGTTTTTTAAATCTTTTTATCTTTTTATTTGTGTTTTCTGCAAAAAAAGAGATGTCTCTTTATATGGTGGTCAAGATTTAAGACCCAGTTTCTTGACACTATAAATTAAGCATAAATTACCACATTGTTACTAATATTAACTGATTTGGCTGACACCTTCAACCAAGGCAATTTATAACAAATTGAGAGATACAATTGATTACACTTCTTTTGTTTTTTCCAGTTGGACCTCATGCAAGTGAAGTGCTCATAATCACACAGTGTTAGCAGCAGGATTTGAAACCACAACCTCAGGGGCTCAAGTTGAAAGCTTTAACCATTACACCACATTGTCCAGCAACATTAACATTAGATCTGTGGGCATCCAGTGTATCCATATTCTATGCAGTATCACAATCACCTAATTATCAAAGGTAAGTCAAAATGTATACCATAGTAAATACCTTACCTGATGTCTTTGTAAACGTGGATCTTAATTACCTTATAACGTGCAATAGTGGACATATAAGATTAATACTTTGTATAGTATAAGCATAGTGCTGTACTATGACAAAAAAATCAGTTCACATACAGTATTTCAGTTCGAAACACTATAAGAATGAGACAAAACAGATCATAAAGAATGGGCTGGGTTGGGTCCATGCACCTTGCTTCCGGAAGCAACTTGAACCCTCAAGTATCGATAACGTTTCAGAGGGTGAGCTAGGTAAATTAGGAAACACAGTCAGCAAGGGGCTGGCTCAAAGTGATTGAAATACTGCTTTTATTTAAAACCAAACAAAGTGCCCACAGTTCAGTGCATCAAAAGTAGCCAATAAATAAATAATCCATTAATACGAAGGTGCCATATGGAGGTTAAAATCCAAATAAATAATCAAACAATAAATATCTAATAAAACATGGTTGAAATCCCAGGCATGTTTCTTCAATAAAACAGTTGCAAGCATCAATGCCTCTTTCTAAAATCTGGCATCTACTCATCTTATCCCATCAGGACCTTGCAGTATGAGGAGACACCTGCTGACAGGTGCAGTCAACCGTTATTCCTGGGTTCAGGTTCCTACCGCACATCCCTTGGCATCCACAGGACTCTCCTCCAAACCCCACTGATTTTCCCTTAGCCAGTCTGTCGGCATCTATCCGGGAGACACTACACGGCAGGGCCGTTCCTAGTGCCCTGCATTGCCCTAAGGAGCACCCCATTTCCAGCCCCACACATTCTAGCACAGGCCTGCCACTTGCTTCCCCAGGTCATGCTGACCACCTGCCTCCTTTTCTCACAACACAGGCTCCTTCCAGTCCTGCCTCTTTCTTCTTCCTTAAATTCCATTCTTTTTTTCTTTTCTTTCTGATTTTTTTTTTATCTAATCTCCTTTTTTGATTCTTCCCCATTCTGCCATACGCACTTCTTTTATATCCCTGATAGGTTGCAGGTGCTATTCTCCATCTATTCCAAGGTGTGAATGAAGCACTTGACTGACCTACTCGAATTTGCATGCATGATCAGCCAAATACCCCAACCAACCTCATAGTGGTGTGTGCATGCTCACACGTGTATCCACACCCGCTTGGAGCATCTCAATTATTTATTTAAAGAATGCTACAAACCTCTGTCATCACAGTGGCATGTATTTGATCCCTGTATATTGCAGACTTTGCAATGTAAGTAAATAATAGCAATTAGGTCTTTTCAGACTTAATCTAAGGGAGTCAACGGTAAGAATGAATCCAGGTATAGTGAGGGCCAGTTATTTGGAATCCAGACAGGAAGAGGTGGGTCCAGAAGGGTGGACAACAGAAGTGATGTCAGAGATGCTATGAATGTCACTCTTCCATTATGTAGAGGGAGGAGAAATGAAGACATTAAGCAACAGGGGTAAACCCTGATTCAGAGGACAACTATCATCACCAGAACCCTTATGCTGTCTCCAAAAACACATGCATGTATATTACAACACCAAATAACTTTTTCTGTTACAACTACTGAAGATCAAATCCACTTAAAATGAACAGGATTCTGTCATTTTAACTTACACCTCATAGGATGATGGAGCAATGGAATAATGTCTAATACACACACACAGTTTAAACACATTTTTACATTACATTTTTACATTTATTTCTTAAAAAATATCTTATCCTATTGTGGACGCTATCTATCTCCATTCTTCATTGTTTGCTTCTCATAGGATTTAAAAACTGCCAGCTTCACTAAATTTACTTTGGCAGTTTGGGGCCATTATTAAGCAAAATTAAGGATTATTTTTGAAACTACACTGTGATAACATGGCAACAATTGTAGACAGCGGAAATGATAGAGGCTAAAGGCTGGGTTATACTGTACCTGACACGTAAGTGTGGTGAAAAGGACATCAGACACAGAGGTGTGTGCTGGGTTTTTGCCATGTGCTTCTCATAGAATGTGGCGAACATAACTGAAACCACGGAAACCAAATCCATGCATACTGGATTATCTGAAGGTTGCAAAATAGTTAAACAGATTCAGACTTTGGGAAATATCTGGTTCATATAATATTACTCCAAATATGTAAATTATTATCAGAAAACACATTAAAAGTTAAAATATCATATACTGTCATCCAAATAGTGATATGTTTGGTAAAAATGATTCAGGATGATTTAGTTAAACAGGCAGGCAGTTTCAAACACTCATTCATATGTTAAGTTTTCCCTTACACCTGAACACTGAAATTTTACTCTAGTTAACAGAGAAACTATATCATACATGGACATGCAAATCTGCAAATAAAAGCCACACAACCCTGTACATCTAATCAACATCAAGCAGAACTGCCACTTTCATGAGATATACAGTATGCTCTTAGATGCTGTGTGTGCAAAATTTAAATGGGTATTTCATTATACAGATTGAGCAGAAGAAAATGTATAAATTCCAAACAGATAGTTCATAACCAAGTGACTGTACCAAGGACCCTGACAGTGTGAAACAGCATTACAAACCACTGCACTATGTGTGACTCCCCTGGTTATCACTCTGAAAAGATAGCCCAAAAATTGGCAGACCATCTCATAATAATCCCATAACAATATATTAAGATATAAAGACAGGCAAATTAAAGACCTTACCAAACATCAACATCAGAAAACCCTTGTATAACCACTATCAGGAAGCAGGTTTGCAGGGAAAATTGCAGAGTTGTGACCAGGCCTAACCTCCAGGAGTACACCTCAAAGCTCCAATGAGACCTAATTTCAAAATGAGCCACACAGCAAACTCTAGGAGAATGCCCTGAGCAGGCCCAACAATAAGGGGTGGTCCTGTCAAATACTAAAAACTCAGAATGATAAGAGCAGAACTGTAAAATCCATGCTCAAGAACAAAACAAAATTCCTTTAGAATAAAAAAGTTTTAATGTATTCATAAAAATAGTTTTCAATCGAAAGGTAAGAAAGAAGCAAAAAAAGGTTATACATAAAGGGAAACAAATCCAGTCTATAATCCCAAAGTCTTATCCTTTAAAAAAATTAAAGTCGACAAACCAACAAATTAAGAAAAATCAAATGCAAAATCAAAATAAAAGATCCAGAAGAGGGCTGATTACCAAAAGTGTTAACTTGTGTGACAGCAGCCTGCTTATGGTCTGCTAAAAAATTAAATAGCACTGGGAGAGGTCCCCAACCTGCACCATCAAGTTGTCCTGCTACCTTAGGCTCAATTTACAAGAAACAAGGAACATAGCCAGAAGAAAAAATAATATTAAGAGTAACTATTCAAACTATTTATTAAGAAGGGTTTTTAAAAACAAAATCATGATCAATAACAAAATAATATTTAGAAATAAACAAAAAACAATGAATACTTGATATTATAATATTTCCTAATAGCAAGAAAGGATACATAATGGGCTGAATGGGCTATCATTACCTCGCTGGTATGAAAAATTAAATTGTCCTCAGCTGACTGGATATTTTTTCGTGAATTTAAATAACCTACTTTTCTTAGGTAAAATTTTATTTTAATTTTGCATGTTGTTTTTTTTATAGGCTAAAACATATTGTATGTACATTGCTAGCTACATGATACAGATATATTGTGGCAAATCTTTCATTATGCCTCTTCTACTAAAGATGACTGTACACTTTTTATCATGGTCATACTTTGACTTATTTAAAGAGAAAGGCTATAGAAAATCAATTTCAAACTTAGCATGATATATTAATACTGAAGCATTTCAGATTCTGTTTTTTGTCTTGGCAGTGGCAAAAACAAATTTATTCTTATTCTCGTTGCTAATTTTGGCTCTGTCAATTATTCTTTAGACTATACTTTTGACACTTTTGCATCTCTGTCAATCGAATTAAATGTACACTTGTGGATTTCTTGCTTCAGAACAATTGCATCATAACACCTGTTAATTGTTTGATTCAAAACAACTGCATGAACTCCTAGGTATTATTAGATTAAAAATTAATGTAAAAGTATTATTGAAAGGTAGCAATTCACCTAAACGCTAATGGGCAATAGCAAAATTTGCCTTCAATGCCACAACTTCACAAAAGAAACTCCTGAGAAATACAGTTTTTGCAACAGCTTCTGTGGTATGGGGGTAAACCAGAAATCCTTTCTTGGAGGCATGAGTGACACAGATGTTTCTCCAGGATGTAGTCTGATAAGGACCTCCACCTTCTCAGTGGGAAGTGCTTGGAGCAGGGAGTGGAGCATCGGCAAAGGTTTGGTTGGTGAGAAGTAAAAAAATGACCAGTGAGTTGAAGACTCCTCGTCCTTGTCTGGGCTTGCGAGTGTCCTGGATGAAAATCAAGATGCAGCCCTTTAATGACCTCTTGAGCCTAGCCATCAGCAGTCCGTCTGTTTGTGGAGAGAGTGTCGATCTTGTGGAGAGGTTTACTTACTTCTGCAGTGACATTCATATCTCTGGTGACTCTTCCTATGAAGTCAGTAGACGGATTGGGAGAGCATTGGGGGTCATGAGGTCGCTGGAAGGGGGTGTGTGGCACTCCCAATATCTATGCAAAAGGACGAAGGTCCAAGTCTTTAGAGTCCTGGTGCTTCCTGTCTTGCTATATGGTTGTGAGACATGGATGCTATCCAGTGACCTGAGATAAAGACTGGACTCCTTTGGTACTGTGTCTCTCTTGAAAATTCTTGGTACCGTTGGTTTGACTTTGTGTCGAATGAGTGGTTGCTCATGGAGTCCCGAATGAGGCACATTACCTGCATTGGGAAGGAGCATCAGTTTGGACACTACGGCCATGTGGTGGATTTCCCAGTGAGTGATCCAGCTCTTAGGATCCTCATTGTTGGGGACTGTGGCTGGACTAGGCCAAGGGGTTGCCCACGTAACACCTGGCTGTGGCAGATAGAGGCTCATTTCCGGAGGGTGGAACTGGACCGCATGTCTGCCTTGGGGGTTGCCAACCGGGATCCCGAGTTGTTTCATTGTGTGGTGGGTGCGGCAACACACTGTACCAATGCATGCTCCCTAACTTGACCTGACTTGAGTTGAAGAAAAGGATGGTTAAGAAGTATAAAGATCCCTGTTCTATTTGGTAGTTGACTAGTCAGTTAGGAGTGTTCAGTAAGATCTGGAAAAGAGAATAATCTTTACTATTCTATTTTCTTCAGTTCATTTCCCTTTCATTTTACTCTTTCTTGTACTGTACAGGTAAATTTTGTGTGGTTTAATAGAATTAGCCTTCCTAAAAGTTGCAAGGCTACTTTGATGTCTTACTGGATACAGGGACTGCTTTAAAGCACCTCGTATTTTCACAAACTTCTTGGGTATCTGTTAGCAAATATTGTATATTGAAAGCAACTACAAGCCTCCTTCTGGAAGAATCATTCCTTAGAAATGTGTAGCTATATTTATAACTCTGCATCATGCTCATATAAATGTTGTATCTACAGTTAAATCAACCATTCATTCATTTTTTTAAACGCACTATCTTTTTATATAGTGCTACAGTGAGCTACAAGTGCTACAGTGAGCTACAACTAATCACTACATTGGGTCTAAGGCAGGGGTGTAGCAATAGGTTTGAAATGTGCCACTGTGATCTGTGAAGTTTTATTCCAAACACATTACGTTATGAGGCCATAAACCTGAAACCATGCAATTCAGCTGACAGAGGGAAACTTGCCAGAGGGATGGATGGAAACATGTGAAGGACACAGAGGTAGACTATTTAAAAGTATTGATGTGTCAGGGTGGGCAGGAGCCACTGTCCTCAGAAGCCATGAATGATTAGAACAGGAAAAGGTGTTATTCAGGCACAGTCCATAAATAACATTGACAACTCAGATGACAGTTACCCATAACTGGCATGGTTCATAAAAACTTCAATGAGTATGCAAATACAGTATGTGAGTAATTATAATGGCGAGGATCCATCACAAAGTCAGAAGCCGGACTGATTTTGCCTTACATTCTGCTGGACTGGATGAGGTGCATTCATCAAGCATTCCCCACTGAAGAACTGAATGGTGATTGTACTGTTCCGTTGGCCAGGCTATGTATGTATAAATGAATATGTTACATTGTAATTTGTTACTGGAAGCTTCATTTTAAAGCAAGTTAAATACATATATCTCTTTTTGTACCATATTTCTCTTGTCTGCTTATTTCCACCATGGTTACTAAAGAGATGTGTATAATATATATGTGCTGGAGTCTGTTCTGCATTCAATAGAGAACACAATCCCAGGGATCATGAGAACACAATCCCAGGGCCCCTGCTAAATACAACGGGTCAAACCTGGATAAGCCACTGGTCAATTCCAGGGTACATTTACTTACACACCCACACTTACTCATGTACAGTAAAATTTAAGAAGTATTTCTACAAAGCACTGCACAACGCAGGCATCAGACATGGGACAAAACTTATACATTTTTGGTGGAGGAATTCCTTCATACTTACAAAGGTAAGTGTCTTAATATTCTTATGTCCATACAGTACTAGATTCATCTCATTGTTTAATAAGATGCGGTAAATTAATCTACAATCTGCAAAATAAGTGAGGTAAATTAATTGTGAATTTATATCTTGAACCCCCCCCCACCCCCCAATTTCATCCATACATTTTCTTATCAATCATTTATCATTTAAAATGTAGTCACTCTAAGCTAGAAGGAGTTAACTGCCAAACATGAAATGTGCAAACATACAAATTAAGTTGTGATTTTTAACTTACACTACCCATCATCCATCCCACTATATCCTAACTATAGGGTCATGGGGGTCTGCTGGAGCCAATCCCAGCCAACACAGGGTGCAAGGAAGGAACAAATACCCAGGTAGGGCGCCAACCCACCACAGGGCACACACACTAGGGACAATTTTAGGATCACCAATGCACCTAACCTGCATGTCTTTGGACTGTGGGAGGAAACCGGAGTACCTGCAGGAAACCCACACAGACACAGGGAGAACATGCAAACTCCATGCAGGGAGGACCCGGGAAGTGAACTCAGGTCTCCTAACTGCAAGGCAGCAGCGCTGCCACTGCACCACTGTGCCACCCTTCCTATCATTGGCCACAAAAAATAAATAAATAAAAAATAACAGCATAACAGTTGCTTTAAGTTTTTGGTGCCATTGTATAGTCGTGTTCCTTTAAGAAGGGATACACAATGCTGTTTTGTGTCATCATTTCCTCAGAGATGATGAATTGCTCTATTAAAAGCTGATTCCAGCATTATTAGGCCAACAATGGTGTTCCAGCTAAAACACTTGGGACAGCATCAAACATTGTTTCTATGTAGTCATGAGATTCGAAGTGCTGGCTACAAACATACATGCAGCCATGTTGAAACAAAAATTGGTACTTCATCATTTTTAATGGTTTGGATCCATTTACTTTAGTAGTGGGAAATCTGTGGAAACTTAAGTAAGGATGTTTTTCTTTAGAATTTGAGCATTGAGTGATAATATGGAAGATGTAGTTTTTGGAAAAGCACTTTCACCTCAATGATGCAATGGGAAAAAATACAGTAGTATGAAAAGGTCTTATGAACCTAACCTACATGGGAATATGGGAAATCTGACTACATAAAAAACACACACACTTGACTCTGAAAAACAAACCCAAGTCTCTGAAATTGCAAGACACCAACTATAAGAGCCAAGTTAAAGCTTTAACTTAAATTTATATTAGTGCTTGCTTAAGTACAATAGAAAACAATTTTCTTTCTTAGCTAAAGAATATGATATAGCTTTTACCCCCTGTAGTTAATATGAGATTTAACTTTCTTAGCTATATCTGTAATACAGTGTGTTAATTAAGTCAGTATGTTTTGGAATAGGAACATTACTATCATGGACTGAAAAACAAGACATACAGTTTTCTGGTTATTTAGAAATGGTTCGACTACATGAACAAAATTCAAGAATAAAACAAGATATACAAGCTTTAAACAGTACTTTTAATTTCTTTACTATATCATTTTTTTCCATTTTTGTGTGAACTGTTTTACTTTGAATTTTTACTAAAGCTTTAAAAAGCTAAAGATATTTTGTCTGTAGATTCATTTCAACATGTCAAGCTACTGCCAGAATCCCATGAAGCAAATTAAAGCTGCAGAACTTTGGTAATTTTGGGTAAGCACAGCTACAGCAACAATAACAACTGTAACATTTTTGATATATTTTTAGATTACATTTATAATACAGAATTTAGCAATGGTTGGTGCAATATCCTACACTTGGTCATCATCCATGTGGAGTTTGCACATTCTCTGTATGTCTTTGTGGGGTTTTCTTTGAGTACTGCATTATCATTCACACATTCATGTAGCTTAAGTTGACCGCAGATACCAAAACTGCCAATGTACAAGTGTGAGTAGGGATTTGTGAAGTCCTGCAATGGACAGGTGCCTTATACAGGGCTGTTTTCTGTCTTGTGCTCAGTGTTGTCAGCCCCATTTGACACTGTTTTGGCTTAAGTGGTGTCACACACGTGTGACTAGGAGCAAGCTGAAGGGACCAAGTGAAGGTAATTACCCGCCAGGCCAGAGGGTGGCAGGGTGCTCTAAACCTTTGTTATTTCTGCAGATCAAATACGGAAAAACCTACCTGACCTGACGCCACTTCCTGTCCCTGCACCTAGACGGACGTCACTTCCTGTCCTGGCACCCAGACTGACGTCACTTCCTGTCCCGGTACCCAGACTGAAATCACTTCTGTGTTACAAGACATAAAAGCCTCCATCGTGGCTAACTCAAATAGTTCAATGTGGAACTCGAATAAGCAACATCACTGTACCCAAGATAATCCTTTGCAGCTAGGAACAATATAGGGGTGGCTGCCCCAAACCTTTTGAAAGTGTTGAGACTCGTTCTTTTACAGTGGGTTTGATAAATGTTTTTCTTCATGTTTTTATGTTATTGAAGAATAGGAGCAAATAAAAATTCCAATGTACTTTATACATGTAACATCATATGGACTAGACTATGACCCCATGACATTGGATCCTTAAGGCAACAGCACAACTGTTTGTTTATTGCAAATAAAATGCATGAACATGAACAAAAAGAAATTTCAACCACTAAGCAATACATCTTTCACTATAGTGTTAAATTAGTTCATCTTTTTCTGATGCAGGTGTCGATTGAAATGGTTCAAGATTTAGCAGGCAGATTACAGTTTTGGGAATTTTAATAATTCTTGTCAAAACAGGGAGCTTTTGGTGTCAATTTAATCCATTTTAAACCCCTGATTTATTCTTGTTTACTAAAATTTCAATAGCATTTGTGATAGATGTGATTCAGCATGGCCATTTCAGCTTTTTTTGACTCTTCTTAAAAAGAAAATTATATAACATGTTTGCATAAAAATACATTTGACATTATCATTTATTATAAAACAAATTTTTAAATCTCAAACATTTAAAATCAAAGTTGCCTAAAAGCATCCTATATGACAACTCTTAGTGGTTTTATTACCTGTGTACATTTCCTGTTTATATTTCTTGCAGCCTCTCAAACAGCTGGGGTTCAAATTATGCTGCCTTTTGAAAGGGCAAGATTGGTGACTTGGAAGGAATTGGAGGAAACTCCTTCTGGATGGAAGATGTAAGGGGCATCTGTCTATCTACCAAAAGGGAGAAAAAAGATCATAAAGGGCTAACATGGGATCACAAGATCTCCTGACACACAGTTGGTAGTATAGTATCTACATCTTGTAAAGCTGGTGCCATGTGGCCATTCAAGATGCAAGGTTGGTTGTGAGGACTGCTGTATGTTATTACCCAGTCACTAGAAGTGAGCATGCAGTTGTCTCTATAGAGAACAGAGAGCTGGAGGGTATACACGAAGAAAGAAATTTAAGGGCTACTCATAATGCAGGAGTGCAGGAAAACTTGGAGCCACTAGAAGGAATACTAGCCTTTTATCTCGGTACAAGAAAGAGCCTCCTCCAGCCCTAAAGGTAATTCACGAGCTTGTCCAGAAGTGAACCTGAAAATTTTAAACATATTAAGCTAGATTTTAAAAGGGAACTGCACCTGACAAAGTCTCCAGTCATTACACGTGAGACACTGCTTGAACAGTAGGCTGGATTAAGTGGACAATGCAGACCTGCTGTTGTACAATCTAGATGAGCACAGGCCATTCAACCCAACAAAGCTTGCCAGTCCTATCCACTTAATTCTTCTAAAATTACATCAATTCTAGCTTTAAAAGTAACAAAATTTCTACTATCCACCACACTTCCATTTGTCTACGGTTCTCTGTGTCAAGAAAAACTTCCTAATGTTTCTGTGAAATTTACCCTTAACAAGTTTCCAACTGTGTCCCCATGTATTTGATGAACTCATTTTAAAATAAGTCTTAATCCAATGTACTAATTCCCCTCATAATTTTAAACACTTCAATCATCTCTTCTTATTCTTCTTTTACTTAAACTGAAAAGGTTCACCTCTTTTAATCTTTCGTCATTATCAATCCCCTGTAGCCCTGGAATCAGCCTAGTCTCTCTTTTCTTGACTTTTCCTTTTTTGTAGCCTGGAGACCAAAACTGCACACAGTACTCCAGGTGAGGTCTAACCAGTGCATTATAAAGCTTGAGCATAACCTCTTTGTACATGTACTCTACATATTGTGCTATATAACTAACATTCTGTTAGCCTTCTTAATGGCTTCTGAACACTGTCTGGCAGTTGAGTCCACTATGACTCCTAAATCCTGCTCATAAGGCATACTTTTGATTTGCAGACCTCGCATTGTAGATTCAAACTTAACATTTGTACTTCTTACATGTAGTACTTTACATTCACTTACATTAAATTTAACTTGCCCAAACCTGTATACTGTCCAATCCCCTCTGTAATGATCTAACAGATTCTCAAGATTATCTGCCAATCCACATAGCTTGGCATTATCTGCAAATTTAACCAGCTTGTTATTTATATTCCTATTCAAATCATTTATATATATTAAAAATAGCAGCAGACCTAGCACTGACCCCTATGGAACACCACCACATCAGCCAATTATGATAGGGCTCCACACACCATAACATTCTACTGTACTTCCTGTATCTGAGCCATTTTGCACCCATCTACTCAAAAAACCCTGAACTACCAATTTTGTTGGTCTAATGACCAACCTTTCATAAGGCACCTTATCAAATATTTTCTGAAAGTGAATACACACTGCTAGTTAGTTTCTTATTATCTTGTCCATTTCTACAGAAGCTTGTGCCTGATCGGAACCTTAGCAGTAGTCACCTGTTTATGTACTGTGGAGCCCTTCTCTTTACCGCTTTAATGTCAGCTGCTACCTGTACTTAAAATGAATGCTTTCTAATGCTTTTCTTATGAACGTGTGTAACTTAACTTTTTTTACTAGTGTAAATGCCTAACTTTAAGAGAGGTATAGGGTGTTCTATCCAATTATCCTTTATATGCCTTGACTTTTTCCCCACTAAGAAATTGCTGTTACGTTTAACTATTTGTTGCTATGACAACAATCATTTACTTACAGAGTTGCTGGTGTCAGCTTGGCACATATTTGTTGCTTTTTTGGTGCTTGTTGCCTATAAAATCAGGAAATTGAAGTCAAATATCTTGTTAGATTCTTAGGGTACATTGTTGCTGTTTATTGGTATACAGTAAACAAGCCTTTTATTGGTCTGAACCTATGGCAGTTCTACCAAGGGAATTTCAATTCTCATCAGCCAGCAAGAGTGTGTAGGTGCAAATGGGAGGAGGCCTTAATCAATACAATTTAAAGTGAGTCAACATTCAGAGTGAACAGATCAGAGGAGAGTTGCAGCAGTGTTCTATATACAGCATATAAGTGTTATGTGTCACAGCTTTTTGCAGATGATGTTGTCCTGTTTGCTTCATCAGGCTGTGATCTTCAGCTCTCTCTGGATCGGTTCACAGCTGAGTGTGAAGCGGCTGGGATGGGAATCAGCACCTCCAAATCCAAGACCATGGTCTTCAGCCGGAAAAGGGTGGAGTGTCCTCTCAGGGTTGGGAGCAAGATCCTGCCCCAAGTGGAGGAGTTCAAGTATCTTGGGGTCTTGTTCATGTATGAGGGAAGAATGGAGTGTGAGATCAACAGGCGGATTGGTGCAGCATCCGCAGTGATGCAGGCTCTGCATCGGTCTGTTGTGGTGAAAAAGGAGCTGAGCCGTAAGGCAAAGCTCTCAGTTTACCAGTCGATCTACGTTCCTACCCTCACCTATGGTCATGAGCTATGGGTAGTGACCGAAAGAACGAGATCACAAATACAAGTGGCTGAAATGAGTTTCCTTTGCAGGGTGTCTGGGCTTTCCTTAAAGATAAGGTGAGAAGCTCAGTCATCCAGGAGGGGCTCAGAGTAAAGCCGTGTGGTGCTATGGGTCCACAGCTCGCTCAGCAAAGGACATTTATTTAAATAAATAATCACCGCACTCGCGGCGGCTTAGTGAGGGGGCATGGTGGCCGTAGCAAGCCACGGGGTGATCTGCGGTGTGGGCGTTTCTCACCTAGTGCACAGGTGAGGGACTGCCCACATCCATAATTGTTCCTGTGGCTAATGTGCTGCAGCTGCTATGGCAGCTCAATATAAAAGAAGCGCGAGTCGGTTAGGAAAGGAGATCAGAAAAAAACGAAAAGAGAAGGAAACGCAGGAAGCAGTGAGGAGAGAGAGCAAGTCGGTGCAAGAGAGAGAGACACGGAGCGTGTTGCGAATGAGCGCTCGCAGGCAGCTGTATGGAAGCCTGGGTGTTAGGCCGACACCCGGGAGTTGAAGTAGAAGTCGCTCCCGCTGAGCGAGCATGTAGCGGGTGTGACCAGTGAAGGGCGACTGGCCGTAGAAGACCAGAAAGGCAGCGGGAGTCGGGAGGCATGGAGTTGCAGTCCTTGTTGTGGGCGTCCTGGAAACCAAGGAGTCCAAGTCTTAGGCCTGGGATGAGTGCCAGACCGAAGCCAGGATTGGGAGGTCTCCAGACCTGTGTGTGTGAGTGGAAAAGGGCAGCTGCAGAGAGCGTCTTGCCTGTTGCAAAGCCCAACCGGGAGAAGCAGGTGAGACGCTAGCGTAGAAGAGCACTGGGCTTCTTATTGATTTTAAAGACTGCTTCCTGGTGAACGTTTTAACCTCTGGTTTTTAAGGATTGTTCTATTTATTCATTTTTTTTATCTCCACGTTTCTTTTATTGGATTATTTATTTGAACAGTTTTGAAGCACTGCACGTTGTGGACACTTTGTTTTCGATTTGTTGGATTGTAAATAAAAGTACTTTTACACTTTTTACATCATCCCCTTGCTATTGTTGCCTCCACTGTCTAGCTCATCTTGGTGATATTATCAACAGTGTTGGGTTCAAGGGCTCCCGAATAGTGATGGGAGCATGGAGCTGAACCCGCATCGTCACAAGCCGCTGCTCTTCTACATCGAGAGGAGTCAGATGAGGTGGCTCGGGCATCTGATCATGATACCTCCTGGACACCTCCCTGGTGAGGTGTTCCGGGCACATCCAACCAGAAGGAGGCCCTGGGGAAGACCCAGGACACACTGGAGGGACTATGTCTCCCGGCTGGCCTGGGAACACCTCGGGATTACCCTGGAAGAGCTTGAAGTAGAGGCCAGGGAGAGGGAAGTCTGGGCATCGCTGCTCAAGCTGCTGCCCCCGCGGCCCGACCTTGGATAAGCGGAAGAGGATGGATGGATGGATGGTGTCACAAAAAGTTGCTATTCTGCATGATGCTGATCAGAATTACAAGGTAGAATGACTTTTGTTCCCAGAATAAGTATCATCGCACATGCAGGAATGGTAAGTCTTTTATGCAGAATGGGAATGCCTGGTGTGTACCAAAGGGATGGAACATTTATTCACACAGTGTCCATTTCCCTGTCTAGAATGGACGAACACCAGCCAGAGCAAGCCTGGCATCACTTTCACCCTGCCTCCAATTCCACGTCAAGCTAATTCTCTTCTATCCGACCAGAATAAGTGCATGCAACTCATAACAGCAGGTGTCATTTCAGCCAAATAGTGTGAGCAGTGCATGTGCTGCTGCAATACTTTCATTTACCCACCAGAGGGTGCCATATGTCCTTTTTCCCAACTGGGATTTTTTCTTGTATTTATCTTTTTTTTTTTTGCTTAAAAACACATTAAACAGGGATCTCCCAGATGGATACCCAAAATTTTACAAGCGTGTACTCTTACCTTGCTAACTTATTTCACAGTATCTTAGTATTATGTGACACATCTACATAAGAGAGGCATTTCATTTGTGGCAGCATTCTCTGTAGCTAATTTATTTTATATTCCATTGTACCAGAGTAAGGTTTCAGTGTTCACACTACAGTGGAGCACTGGAGGAACTCCTGATTATCACAGGAGTCATGGCATGAGCATCATTTTAGCTATGCACAAACGCAATGCCTATGCAACTGGCAATAAATTGGCACTTGTTGCATATAACACCATTCACAATATGTACCATGCCAAGCCTCTATCAACAAGAGTAGAATATATCAAATCAAGAATAACTGATAACTTCTTAAAACCAAATACTAAAAAAAAAACAGAACTGCTTTCCCTTCGATCTCATTTTAACTTGATAAAACAACTGCCAATTTTAGATTTGCAATTACTTTGTCATGCCTTTATTAGCTCTAGCTTTCAATTACTCTGCTTCTCTTTTCAAAGGTCTTTCATTATAATATATCAGAAAAAGCAGCAGACAACATCAGATTTAAAATGCTGTTGCAGAAGCTCTGTTCATGAGCAAAGGCAATGATCACATTACTCTTAGGGTAGCATGACTATAATCTTCCTGTAGGTTAAAAAAACCTTTTATAAAAACCTGCTTACAATAAATTCCAGAAATCCCAGAGTACTTAACTATCAACCTTTCAACAATCCCATAATGCAGGTGACAGCCATACTTTCCAGGTTTCTCACTCTGCTAAACTCTACAATGCAACGCCTGGCTAATGCTCATTTGTCTTTGTGGCTGCTACACTCTGCAACTCAATGTTTCAATCTGTTCATGAAGATCCACCAATCATAACATTCAAATCACACCATATTAATTTATGTTTCAAAATGGCTCTGAAATACCATATTCCTCTATGTGCTTTTGTTTTTTAAAACTGACTCTGCTGTAACTAGCTATCAAAGCTGACCACTTGTGTTGTCTGTCCATTACCATCAGATTTTATGTACTGTGGATTCATTTTTTTATTCTACTTTGACAGCAAAAAATAGCCAGCTCTATGCATATATTTTCCTATGACTTTCTTTAAATTTAAATTAGTACTGTTAATCAACTTTTTATCTTTTGTTACTTTAATTGTTCTGTTTATTGATATTTGAATCTTTGGAAGTATTCTTGCTGTGAAGGTAACAATTTCAAATAAAAACTGAAGTCAGAAATATTTTAATGTAATGGGCTTTGTTTCTTTAGATCACATAACTGAGTTCTATTTTTTCGTTCATCATTTATCTGAATTCCAGTTCAGGGTTAGGTGACAAAATTGTACTCAGTCAGTACAATTTATTAGACTATTCATTTATTTCTGTCATAAATGTCACTGAAACCAGTGAAATTTATGATATGCAGACAGTGCATTAGTTTCTCCTAACTAAAACAAATTGTGCTGGAACCACAACACAACACAATACATTATTTGACATCATGAATTATCCAAAACGATCTCTGAAGAATGTTAAACACAATCAACCTGAATTGCTGGATCCTGTAAATGCTAAAAGGGACTCTGCTCTGTTGGGCCCTTGAGTAAGGCCCTTAACCTGCAATTGCTGAGTGCTTTGATTAGTGAGAAAAGCGCTATATAAATGCAAAGAATTATTATTTATTATTACTATAAATAGCCTTTTCTTTATAATGAAATTTACATGCATGCATTCATTCTCCGAACCTACTTTATCCAAACCCTGGGTTGCTAGTTGCTTCGGACATGGCCAAAAGGCAAGGTTGTTCATTGCAAGGTTCACTCAAACATTTAAACATACAACCCATTCTCACACACACCATGATCAAATCACAATCAACAATTAACCCTCCTGGGAAGTGGTGATAACACAAACAAAAAATCAATGTAAACATTGAGAGAGCAAACTTTCAACAGAAGGTGATTGGACCAGGATGTCCTGGAGCTGTAAGGCAATGGCACTACGTTGCTATGTTTTAATGTAATACTGTTTTAGCATATAATACAATATCCAAACCATGCCTTCAATTTCCTAATCCACTTATCTAATGCAGGATCGTGGGCAGTTGGTGTTAATGTTGCCAATTAACATACACTAACAAAGCTAAAATTATTTCATAAAGCAAAGAAAACACTAAGAACTGAGAACACATTCAATAAAATAAACATACTGTAGTATGTTTAATGACATGTGTACATAATACAATGAAATTTGTACTTGAATATCTCCTCAGAACAGTTGACAAAAACACTAATCCATCCATCCAATCATTATCCAACCCGCTATATCCTAACTACAGGGTCACAGGGGTCTGCTGGAGCCAATCCTGGCCAACACAGGGTGCAAGGCTGGAAACAAACCCCGGGCAGTGCACCAGCCCACCGCAGGGCACGCACACACACACACACACACACACACACACCAAGCACACACTAGGGACAATTTAGAATCGCCAATGCACCTAACCTGCATTCTTTGGACTGTGGGAGGAAACCAGAGTACCTGGAGGAAACCCATGCAGACATGGGGAGAAAATGCAAACTCCACAGGGAGGGCATCATGGGAGATGGAGTTTGGATTCACAACCCTGCTGGGGACTGTGCGTGCCACCGTGTGATGCTACAGGGAGACACAGGGATTTTTATTTTCCCTATAGCCCTGTTCTTCCGTCCCCGTGACTTGGAAGTACTTCCGGGCTGAAGAAAAATATAAATCTTCAACTGACCCGGAAGTGCTAGTGAATTACATGGACTGAAGGACAGAAGCACTTCCTGCTCAAGGACTATATAAAGGACTATGCGAGACCCAGCAAGCTGAGCTGGAGTTGGGTGGTAGAGTGATGTA
The DNA here is from genome assembly GCF_016835505.1 of Polypterus senegalus. Classification (NCBI taxonomy): domain Eukaryota; kingdom Metazoa; phylum Chordata; class Cladistia; order Polypteriformes; family Polypteridae; genus Polypterus; species Polypterus senegalus. The sequence continues at coordinate 134,025,637 of NC_053160.1, forward strand.
GCTGTTGGGAGAAGAGGAATGTGTTATTTTATTTGATTATTGATTTATTTCTTTATGGTGGTGTTAGTGTTGTCTACTGTGGCACAATATGAAAAAGAAGAAATTAAAATATTTCTAATTATTTTTACATGGTGTTTTGAACGTTTGTCTGTGGAGTTTGAGGAGCGACAGCGCCCTCTAGTGTCACAACAGCTATATACAATACAGCATGGATTTCCAAGTATTACATATTTTATGCACAGTTGATTATCTTACAATACAGAATTTGCATTCTTATGATTGACTGTTCAGCAACCTTATGACTTGTGGGTAGAAGCTATCCCTGAGTCTATAGTTGTGAATGCCAGTGGTCCTGTAATGTTTACCAAAAGGTGTGAGCAAAGCAACTGTGTAGGATGGCTGAGGTCTTTAATTATCATGTTTGCTTTTCTATAGCAGTTAGTGTTTTATATTGTTGGTCCTGAAGAGAAGGCAGCTAGATGCCAGTAATATTCTTTGCCACCTTCACCATTCTCTGTAGTGCCTTATGATTTTGAGCCAAGTAGGTGCTCTACCAGGCTGTGATGCACCCAGTGAGAAAGGGCTACACTATGCACCGGTAGAAGTTTGCAACAACAGATGTAGAAATGCACATCTTATAACATTAGTGGAAGTACGTTGGTGAGCCTTTTTGATATGAGCTGAAATGTATTGTGTCCACTTCAGTTTGTCACTGAGAGCCTCTCTGAGACATTTAAATCTACTCACTCTTTCAGCAGCATCCCCCCTGATGTAGATGGAAGTGTTGCCTGCCTTCTGTTTCTTGAAGTCAATGTTTCTTGAAACTCCTTGGTTTCACTGTCATTAAGGGCAAAATTATTGTCCTGGCATTACACAGTCAGCGGGCAGACTGTCTCATCATTGTTGGTGATTTGGCTTGTGATGGTAATGTCATTAGCAAATTTAATGATGGAGTTAGAGCTGTGTCTGGTCACACAGCCAGAGGTGAAATCATACAGAAGGAGACTCAACACAATACCTTGTGGAATTCCAGTGTTGAAGATCAGTATGGAAAATGTAATGCTGCCAAAATCCAATTGCAGAAGGTAATGCAAAGTCTTAGATTAATGATTCTGCAGGTCACCTTTAACAGTACAACAATGTTAAATGGTAAAAAGCTAATCTATAAGCATTTCTCTGGCATGATATTCAATAATATTAGAGAATAAAACAAAAATTGGCAATATTCGAACAAAATTCTATTATTGTCAAGCTTATTATTATTAAACTAGCTGTCCCCCGCGGTTCTGCCCGCATAGTAGTGAAACAGGACAAACTTTAAAAATCAATAAAAAAACAGGTATCACTAGGTAAGCAGAGGCAGGGTATGCTCCAGCATGTCGCGAGAATTAGACAGACTAGAGCAGAAGCTGGCGCATGTGTGAGGAGGGCTCCGCCCGGCTCATCACTCCTGATGTCCTATGTAGTAGTGACACTGGACAGTAGTGAGTATTGTTCCTGACCATGTCCATCCATCCATGATTTTAAAATCTTGTTGCCTCACAAAAGGCAAAATAACACTAAACTGTTTCTGACACATGCTTGATATCATGCTGATTTACTTCTGTATTTGTGTAGAGAATTCTGTATATGAAGATCACTGCTATCACAGAAGCAAATAGAAAATGTACTCTTATCTCAAGAAAAATAGTGCCAGGAATATGCAATAAAATGATTACTTCCAAATCCTTTTTGCTATCACAGATATATGTCTGAAACCCTGAAGGCATGTTTTCTTATATCAAAACTTTTGCTGCTTCATCATTAAGTTTTTAAGCTTTTATTTGTTTTATTTTATGTGCCCCATGCCCCATTAGCTTATATTGTAAAGCACCAGAGGGGCAAACTGTTTTTTTAAATTTACAGAAAACGCTCAACTTTAGAACACAATTTTGGGTGGCAAACGCATATGTACCATGTTTGTGAAGAAATTACTTTAACTTGACAAATAAAGAACATAGGCGGCACAGTGGTGCAGTGGGTAGCGCTGCTGCCTGCGCTGCCTATGTCCAAACCCCTGAAGAGTCTCATCTGCCAGTTTTCTCAGATATGCATGGTGGACCAGTGGCAGTGCTGCTGCCTCACAACTGGGGTTCTGTGCAAGAAGCTTGCATGTTCTCCTCGTGTCGGTGTGGGTTTCCTCCCAAAGCCATACATCTTAAATAAACTGGTGTTGTTAAATTTGCATATTTTTATGTTAGCATGTCCACCCTGGCACTCCATCCTGGGATTGTTTCTGCCTTGTGCCTGATGCTTGGTGGAAAAGGCTCCAGCTTTTGGAGAATGGAGGGATAAATGTAAATGGATCAGAAGTAACCCCTATTTTAACATTTCCTTTCTGACTGTTTAATATATTTAAAGTCTCCAGAGTTAATTAAAAGGCACAAAAGTCATTGCAGTGCTTCCCAAACTCGGTCCTGGAGACCCACTGTGGCTGCAGGTTTTTGTTCCAAGCAGTTTCTGTTTTTAATTGAACTCCTGGGCTAATTAAATTCTGTTATTTCACAAGTTCTGTGTTTTGGGAACATTATAGAAATTAGAAAACTAAGTTTAGTAAAAAAAATAAATAAATAAAAAAGTAAAAATGTACCAAGCAGTTATATGGGAATAATGTATTTTTTATCAATATTTTCATCTGGATTTTCATTCCACTTTTCCAGATGTTCTAATTGTTTAATTAATCCATTATTTACTAACTAGTGTATCTGACGCTAAAGCAGCTGCAGCCTTTGATTATCCGGTGTTGTTTGCCTGGGTGTCTGCCCTGCTCGTTTCTAATTGTCATTAATAAGATACAACGAATGGGGAAAACTATAATGAAATCAACAAAAGAGAGTTAAGCATGTAAATCTAAAGCAAAATCTGAAATATTTCTAAATGTATTATAAATGTAAAAATCATGCTGCTGTGATTTTCTAAATGAAGAATAAAAGAAAAAAAAATACCAGCTAATTAAATGATATCAGTGTTATCAGGTGTTGTCACTGATTAGGAATCTGGTTGGAACAAAAACCTGCAGCCACAGTCCCCAGGACTGACTTTGGGAAACATTTACTTACTTCTACTCTTTACTTCTCATTTTTGCATTTTTTTTCCTTCTTCATTCTACTCCACTAGTTTGAATTAATTACATACTTTGTTGTATATATCCGTTATAAGGCATGTATTGTATTAGAGTGAATGTACGCTTTAACTATAGAGGCAAGAAATCATTTAACACGGCGGATGTTGTAAATAAACTTTAAACAGCAAAGTATTCTGGGAATTGGAGGCCTATTGACAACATAACAGAAGTCTAAAAGGCCAATGTGAGTGTATCAGAAACTACATCCCCCGAAGTGCTCATTTAAGACGGAAGAACAACGGGCAATTCTACCCAGAAGTCTTTACGATTCCGCTCTTCTAGAAGGAAGGTCATTCTTACAGACAGGGAAGGCAGTAGTCGTTTGCAGAAATTAATTTTTGAATAATGTTTGGACAAGCTGTTCGTAGGTTTGCTACTTCTGCTATTCGTAGGTCACATTATGAGGAAGGCCCAGGGAAGGTAAAAAAATTATGCTTGATTGAGAAAAAATTTTATTTTCTTGCTGTCTCGTCTTTTTCTGTGTGCACTGGCCTGTGTATGTTAAGGTCGACAGCGAGAAAGGTTGAATGACGGCTTTTTGATATTTTTTTCTGCATTTTTTCTTTCTCTTTTAATACAGTCACACTTTTTTTTTGTTTCGTTGTGTGGGCTATATTAAAGTAGAGGGAGCCTAGGTTTTGTGTTAAGACCGGTTTTTCATCTCTCTAAAGTCTTAATTTTGTTTGTATTAATGCTAGTGGTGGCCGGAGTTTAATCGTTCGATGAGGTGCTATTACTTTCAGAAATTCGAATTTACATTTTGTTCCTGCCTTATGTTTACTTCATGTTATATACCAAGAAACAGCGGCTTAATTAGTATAAAGAAAACATATTAGTTATTTTATTGTTTTGTTTATGAACCAGGCGTTAGTAAACGAGAAGACGTTTAATCGAGACGGGTGAACTGAAATTGCAATAAATTGCATTATAAAATGGAATGTGTCATTGTCAGTGGCGCTATAATGCCGAAAAGTAAGCATAGTACAATTCTAAATCTTTGGTTTAGTAGTACTTTAGTTACTGGTGGTAATGTCCTAATTTTTAAAGTTGAAATCGTGTAATTGATTGTGTAACATCAGGAATAGCTCTTGAGGTTTTATACAGGTTTCCTTTTTGGTCCCAGAGCCTTGTTCATTTCAAAGCCACGTGCTTAACCTTGAGATGCTCCTCTGATTTTTTTGTTTAATTTTTTAAAAACAGAAATCAGTCTTAACAGTTTTGTGAAGTATCCACAGACATCTGATTTAGATCGATTTGTACCTGCGATTTCTTCATTAGGAGTCTTTTCATGCGTTCAATTCTTAATTGCTTCCAGTATGTGATTTTTTTTTTTAAATTTCCCCTTGAAATTAAGATGTTAATTTTTTTTAATCTGTAAAGATTTATATCACTCCTTATTAACCTTATATTAACTGACTTAAAATTCTTGGCCTTTTGCCTATGAAGGTGCCAAATTAAAAATGAGTTGCCAATAAAAACGGCAAAGTAAGGATTGTGGTATTTTTTTAAACCTTTCTGCTCCTTTTTTCCTCAGAAAATACATTGTGGAATATTTTTCTGTTGTAGCAAAGCAAAAGTAGGATTGGATAATTTGACCTGCCCAGTAACGCCAATAACTAGCTGCTTATTAAGAAATTGATTAAACTTAGCAGCTATTGTGACATGCTGGAATCAGAATTTCTTGCTTCTGATGAAAGGTTTTATATTTTAGTAGCAAATGAATTCATACTAGGTCAACCTTAATGAAATCAACAGAGGCAGAGGACAGATGCAATTTTAATGTGGAGTTACAGGGTCACAAAGTTGGTCTTAAGCAAGATGTTTTATTGTAATAGTTTTCAGCAACTATAACTTGGAAAATGAGCAACTGTTGACCATCTATGTTAGATTCATGACATAATACTAAACAATCCTGGCAAATATTCTACATCTACCATTAACTGCTCAAAAGTTGGACATATGGAATTTTTTTTTTTTTTTTTGTAGCACATGTTTTCACAATAAAATTAGGGCAACATCCCCCATTTAAAGCTTTCATATCTCAGAAACTGATGAATATAGAAGCCTAAAATTTTATGTATTGAGTACAATGAAATTATTTTCAGCAAATCGGAAGCAAATCGGAGATGTTCAGTCGTGAATGTTTTCTAAAACTTGAAATGGATCCACTCCTATGGGAGAATTTTTACTGTGGTAGAGGAAAAGTAGGATCATATTCATTGACATGCTCCAGTAATAGCAATAACTGTCCTCTAGTTAACAATGTGGTTAAATGAAATCCTGCAGCTACTGTGACATGCCAGAATCAGAATTTGTGAGGTAGCAAACGTACTGTGCAAGAGAATGTGAAGCATCAACAAGTCCACGTCATGTAAATTATCTGGGTAAACCAATGTCTGAGTTAATTGCTGCCTTTCCAAGGAAGGGGTACTCTAAACTTGAAAGTGCATAACACTGGTTTAAGGTGAGAGTCTGAAAGATGCTATAGTTGCCATTAATAATGGCTGGAATGCATTCTTGTAACAGCAATAAGATATGATTAAGAGGACAAATCATTTATTCTAATAAGGATATTTCTTTTTTGCCAACCAGAAAAATTGGGAAATGATTTGGTTTGTAGTCTTTATATTTGTAATGTTTGCTAATCACTTATTAAATGCTTATAATTGAGACACTTGAGAGTGATTTGATATAGGTCAATATTCTCACCTTGCAAACTCCTTGAATTTTTACAACTTGCATTGGAGATAACAAAGAATACAGCCTTAAAAAATGGGTATATATTTGTTATGTTGAAATGTTGAGATTTTTCACCACTTATATATGTCCGATATTCATCGGTAATGTTTTTCCTCTTAATGACAGAATATCCCATTTTCAGTGGAAAATAAGTGGAGATTGCTGGGGCTAATGGTTGTATTCTTTGGTAGTGGATTTGCAGCTCCTTTCATTGTTGTCCGTCACCAGATGCTCAAGAAATGAAGAATTTAATTTTTCTTCCAGGAACCACAAAAAGGTGATTCATTTATTTTAATCTTTACGTTATTTTTTTTTTTTTTTTTAGATGCATGCTATCACTTTTATTTATGTACATGGTGAAACCTCCTTTAAATGTACGTATAAAGTGAGAGAGAGATGCACACACAGCTCTGTGTGTGTGTATATGTACACATGCACAATGCTTATAAAAATTATTAACCCCTGTTAAGCACAAGCATGTCTGTCTGGTATGGGAGGGACATATAGCCATAATTTCCTGGGTGATTTTCTAGTCGCAACGTTTTGGCTAAATTGCCAAAGAAAAAGCTGCTCTTCTGGTGGGGCGAGAGAATCTTGCGTGACTTCACTGCTAGAGTTTTTCAGAAGGAATATGGCATACTCTAAAATCAAGTGGATGACAGTTCTGTGGTCAGAGACCAAAATATTGGCTGTCATACTAAATATGTTTATTTTTAAAACTGCACCATCCCTCCCATCAAGAATAAGGGATGGTAGCATCATGTGGTGGGGATGCTTTTTTGTAGCAGCATGGGAGGTTTGTGGAGTTAGAGGGTAAAATGAATGTGTCTGAACATAATGAAATCCTAGACAAATCAAATTACATTTCAGATGTCATACTGGTGGTTTACTTTTCCATATATCTCCTTTTAAGCTAGACTTAGTAAAAGCAAAAATTTGCAAAATGAAGTTTACTTTATTTCAGAGTCACTATAAAATGCCTTGCATTGTAGATCCATAGTATAATTTTTTGGATTCTCGTCATAACTAGGCACAGGACTTGTCGACTTACGTAATCCTTCAGTGTAACTTGATTCTGGGTGCTGTCGTATTACTACAATATATGCTGTATGTCCCTTCACTGCTTTTCTCACATGTACATTTTTGTACCAATAGGTATTTTTACTTTGAAAGTCCAACTAGTGCCATTTGTTTGCTAATTCATTTTTGCAATTTATGTTCTAGTGGTGCCAGTAACTGCAAGTGTCTATGGTTCTGCACTTCTGCTTGTGAATTAGATTTCATATTAATAGAGCTGTCCGCCTCATACTTAAATGCAGCATTATGGAAGCAGTTATGCGAATGGTCATTGTGGAAATACTGAAGCACTGACCCATAAAGTCTTGCTGTTCCTCATCTATTTGAGGTGGTGTTCTGGTTGTTTCCTTTTTTTTTTATCCCTTTTCTCTTGTTGGGTTAATTGGGAACTCTGGATGGCTTGGCCATTATAGTGTAAATTCCATTTCACTGTATAATTGACAGTTTCATTAGATACCAGAGTAATGCATTTCTATAATCCTTTGGTTTAAAATAAATTAAATTACTAAGTAATCAACATGTTACCATCCATCAAAACACTTTGTAATGTTGTGATACCCAAATAGATTCTGACTCAAATGCCAGTGCTGCCAGGCAGACACAATAAAACAGGCGTCTTTCTGCCTTCTTATTTTTGCATTGACTCACCAATCAGTTTGAACCACATGGCACTCTAGGTAATTTCCTTACCCAGGATTATTTATTGCACACAGTTCACATACAAGTCAGTAATAAATTAGTTTTTGGGATAGCTGTTGTATGAAAGGAAATAAAAGTTGATGCATTTTTGTTTTCTTTCACTTGTGCTAAAATGTTTTTCAAATTTATAAATAACATTCTCAAAGATTTGGTCTCAGTCTGAAGTAGGCTGGAAAATGTTATGTTGTGTAAATTTAAAATTGCTTATGATTTTAGCTATTTAATGTCCATCTGTCAATTCTGACAATTTTTATATAATTTTTTTAGGTTCACTATACTGCTGACCATATTTCTGCATTGGAACATGGCCATCATGACCGAAAATGGATGAAAATTTGTTGCACTTGTCAACCTGTAAATAAAGCTGTTTATGGACATAACTTGCTTTGTCTTTTTTATTCATTTATAATATGTATTTCAGTATTACATTCTATCCTTAAGACCTGGACATTGGTGTACCAAATATATTAGGAGTGAATTAACTATGGATATTACAATACCAGACTTGTATTCAGTACCAGTGAAATTTTACGGTGCTAAATACCATTCGATACCATGCCAAAAACAGATATGCCATTCATTTTTTGTATATACAGATATGTATTTGTATATACCTCCATTACTGAAGTGAATGATAGTTGTCCACTGAACAGTATCCTCTCCAGACAAAGGAGCAGCTTCAGCGACAGACTGATGTCACTGTCCTGCTCCACTGACAGACTGAGGAGATCGTTCCTCCCCCACACTATGTGACTCTTTGGGGGGTAAACGTTAACATTATACAAATATATTGTCTGTCCGTTATACCTGCATTGTTAGTACTCTTTAATATTGTTCTTTATCAATGTGCTGCTGCTGGAGTATATGAATTTCCCCTTGCGATTAATAAAGTATCTATCTCTGTCTCTCTAACGTACAACTGAACATGGCTGAAGACTGGTTGTTAGAATTACTGTCAAGAGTAAGCAGCATGTGGGCATGAGGAATGCCGAGCTTCCAAAATTCAGTTGCGTAAATATAATCGATAACAACCCCAAAAAGATGTAGTTGTAGAATGTCTAAGAAATTTCTGCAGCTTAATCCAAAAGACTTGTACTACAATATCAGGACTGTGCTCTGGTCTTTTGGTGTCATAGACAGTGCATGTAGAATTTCTGGCCAAGCAGGATTACATGTGAAAGTGATAAATAAATGAGGCTATGTACTGTGGCTGCTGCATCCTGATAGTTTTGTTGCACGTATCTTGGACTTACTGGAAATGTGGACGGCAATTTGATCATTTTGCCAACACGTATGTTATTTTCAGCATTTGCTTGCAGTGTGTCTGATAGTCATATGTATTGTTTCACACACAGACTTGTTGATAATCTAATCTGAGATAGTTGAGACGGGCGCCCTCTGTTTTAACATACGCATCTATGATGTACTGTTGAAATAGTTTGCTGCTGGAGTGCAAAATACTAAATGTATTCCTTATTGCTAATCTGTACACGTAAAATTGGCTTTGAGTAAGCCTTACTCGCTTGGCTGTTCTTTTATCGGGAACATGTTGTAAGTCTTTGTGCCAGCCAATGTCTCTAAGGGAATAAAAGTGGGTAAACCATAGGATCGTATTGAGCACAGAAATCTGTTTACAGGAGTTGCCTATGGGATAGATGCAAATGTCCCTTTTGGCAGGCGGTTTGCCAACTCCGATGAAAATTGCAGCAACATTGGTGTGACATGTCGGGGCATTGTATCCTCGTAAATCCTGCCTAGGGTGCTCCTTGAAAATCATTCATACAGATGCTGTTGGATTGGACTGAGTGATTTCATGCATGTGTTTGTATGATTTAGTGAAGGGGTTGATGGTTCTGAGCATGGAATCTGGCTGGAGAAGTACATTTTCGCTGCATGCAGAGTTTGCTTTATTTTGTAAGCGTACTTCAGTAGCTTGTCGAGAAATGCCGCGTCGGCTGTGTTTGGGTGGGACTAGTTTTGAAGAGGAGCCGCTGGCAGCGTGGGGAAGGGTTTGGAAGTGGACGAATAGGAATTGAGAAATGCCATGTCGGCTGCATGTGGGCGTGACTGGTTTTGAAATGGAAGCAGGACGAACCAGAAGAGAAATGTATATTAAGTGATTACAGAAAAACAGCTTTAAAATGCTGATATATGTATCAAGTAGTTACCCAAGTATCCTGTAAATTAATATTGGCATTCATAAATATCAAAATACAACAATGGGTTTGAATTTTCATGTATGGCAGAGATGGGGATCTACCAGTATAACCGCTAATGGAAGGTTCCTAATGTTGGGGGTTTAACCTTATAAAGGGTGACATCATCAGCTACCTGACTTTAGCATAGCATTTACACATTTTACATTCTGACATTTACTCTCTAGTAGCTGTATACACTTAAAATGAATACTAAAAATAATTCAAATAGTGTATCTGGACAGTTAAATTAGTGAATTTCTAGATAATTCCGGATATTTCCATTTAAACAATCTCTTTAAAGTTGGTTTTGTAAGTAAGCTTTTAAAGTCTGGATATTCAAAGATCCACTTTGTTTGGTTTATAACATTTGCTATTTTAAAATTTATATTTGCATCCTCAGCTGATTTAAAGAATATTACTAAGGAGTAATATTTAATGGAGGAGTCAAATTAATTCAAACCTCAAAATGTCACAAAGTGATGGTGCTTCCCAACCAAATCTGTCCCAATTTTAAAACTCCCTCTTCGAAATCATGTCAGTTTTTCATTCATCCTTTATTTTAGAATGTGTGTTAAAAAGCCTTTGTTGTGGTGCTTTCAAGGTTTCTTGCACCAGTGATCACACTTTATTGATTATGCTTGTGTGCTTATCCAGAATTTGAAAATTTAACTGCACTGTTATTACCTATACTCAATAAATTTGTCAGCAGTGAGACAGCGTTATCAATGTACCATTAAAGTCTATGATGTTCTTTAACTTATGGGATATAATAAACATTTCCTTGTGCCTTTAAAAACCAAATAAGTGACACATTCAGTGTTTGCAGATTCATATTTAGCAGTGAAGTATGTGATTTTGTTTGTTCTGCATTCTGAATGGTTCTGTTATTCCTTTTTGTTAAAACAGTATATATCATACCAATTTTTTACAATTGCTAACAAGTGTTTTACCTTGAAGATACTTTTTTTTTCTAAACTCTTAACAGAGCAACACCTAAATTACACGGTTAGCCAAATAGTTCAATTTTCTGCTTAAAATCACATTTTGTTTATTAAATACTAACTCTACTTTTCAAGATGCAAAACAATTTTTTTTTTCAACATACAGTGGGAATAGAAAACTATCTTTGTCTGAGATCTGACTGGACCACCTAAGGACATTCACTTTTTTTTCTCCTTCAGCCACTGTGTAGTCAGTTTTGCTGTGTGCTTTAGGTCATTGTCATGTAGAAAGCTGAACCTTCTTCAACTTTCTAGCAGAGGGTAGCAGATTTTCTTCAGTACTTTGCTGGTATTTTGCCCCATTCATTTTTCCTTCTATCCCAACAAGTGCCTCAGTCCCTGCTGCAGAGAAACACCACCACAACAGGATGGTACCACCTCCATGCTTTACTGTAGGTATGAGATGTTTTGGATGGTGAGCTCTATTGGCTTTCCACCTGGTGTACCATTTGGTGTTGATGCCATATAGTTTGATCTTAATAACTTTTTACACTTGGCCCGAGAATCTTCAATGTATCTTTTGGAAAAGCTCAAATGAGACTTAAATTGGCATTTCTTGAAGAGCTGCTTTTGTTTTGCAACCCTCCCATGCAAGCCACATTTGTGGAGTACTTGTGATATTATCACAAGTACGCATCGACCACTCTGCCATAAAATCCTGTAACTCCTTCAAAGTTGCCATTGGCCTCTAGGTAGCCTCTCTGACCAGTTTTCTCTTCACTCTTCTAACCAGTTTGAAGGCCCGGCCAGATCGTGGAAGTGTCTTAGTAATATCCAACACTTTCACCTTCTTTACTGTGCTCCTAGATTGATACAGATTTTGAAATCTTTTTGTATTCATCTCCTGACTTGTGCCTAACAACTAGCAACTATATTCCTGAGATCTTTTGAAAGTTCCTTGCCACCGATAATCAATTGTTTGCTTTCAGTTCCACTACCAAGCACTGGAATGCTCCAGGAATAACTTTATGCTAAAAAATCACAGTGATTTCAACTGATCACCAGTGGAAGCCAATTACCTTGGTATGCAATGAAGAAAGTGAATAATTCTACCAGATTGAGTTTACAAGTATTGTTTGGGAGTGGAGTAATCCTTTTTCAATCTCAGTTATTCTTGTTTTTTGTTATATTTCCAAACTGTTGCTATTAAATATTTCACTTGGATGTTATAGGTTGCATGTAAGTAAAAAAAAATATGTGCGTTTTCATTTTAGACTGCAAAGCAACAAAATGTGATTTTTTTCAAAGGGAATGGTTCTTTTTTTCGATATCCATTGTACACTAACTCAATCAAATCCCAACTCTATATCAAATCATTCTTTCCTTACATTAGCACATTTTCTCTTCAAGAAGAACATATAGTGAAACCATAGCAAAATGACTCAAAATACTAATAGAGGATGGTACTACAGAAACTATTACTTTTCATGTTTCAGTTGTACCTGCATACAACAGACAATATGAAATCCATTGTCTTTTTTATAATTCAGTTTCCTTTTACTGTAATCCATTCTATAGTTTTTGCTTGAGCATCGAATATGTGCATTTAGTAAATGACAGAACTGCTGTAGTAAGAGCTTTATTAACAACATGAAATTACTGCCAGTGATCAACAAAGAAACCTAACATACAAGACCTTTGGTTCCAAATGTGTAAAAATAAAATGCACAGATGGGAGAAAAAACAATTATTCCGATATTCAACATTTGGCTGTAGGTTTTCATCCACATAACATCTTACCTTGTCTCCGACTATGTGTCTTAGATAAAAGCACTTGGCATGCCTAATCCACCCCTGGAAATCTTCAGCTGAGACGCCTCTGCAACTGGCATCCATTGCTTCAAGGAAAGATATTCAGGGCCCTCTTAACATATGGGCACTGGCCGGGGGCCCCAGGAGCACAGGGGTCAACGATGTTTCTGATGCCTATGTATGCTTCTGTTTTGCTATCAAACAGGGGACCCAGCACACTACTTTGGCCGAGGGCCCATCATATTGGTAAGACGGCCGGCAGGAGAATGAAAAAAAATCAATGTGGCCGTGGAAAAGCCAGTAGGGGGTTGGGATGGGTTGAGGGAAACCATTCTTTGATTGACTGCAAACCAGTTTGTGAATGCATGTGAGTTTTTGAATGCTACAGCATTGTCAAAGGTCCTCATGTTTCCACCCACCTGTTCCCTTTTTCTTATGGCACCAGTTGTTGGTGGAGGTCATCTAAAACAAAAGAAGGCACCCAGTGTTGTAGGGTGCAATCTGGCATTTCTATAGGACCAAACCAGCACATATTGTGATATTTGCTTCTGTCTGACACAGCACATTAGCAAAGGCCCTTTTCCCAATGACTTTTCTTCACTGCTGACATGTTTTTGTCAGGTTAAACACGGTATGTGTAAATGCTTTTCAGTATGTCCTACTCCACATACTGTAAACCATGTTTACATGTAGAGTGGCATAGTGTAGAGCAAGACATAACAGATGTATTGGATAGACAATCATATCGGTGCTGGAGCTCCTTGACCTGCTCTCTGTTCCTTTCTAAGGGAACTGTGTACAACAATTTCATTTGAAATGTTTGATCAGAGTCTGAGAAATGGTAGTCAAGCTACAATTGTGGTCTACATTTCTTTCAGTTTTATTGCATTGTCAATAATAACAATTCCTACAATTGCATGCTCTCAGTCTTCATGGTATAGCTTTTCTTTTACCCCAAAGGGAAGAAAATGTATCCTTTAGATGAACAAAATAGTGGGACAGGTGGCCTACTGTTACTGCAGGACATAGTGACAGAAATGGCAGAAGAAGGCCTTGTGAAATGCATCACTTACCTGTTAGTGTGTTGAAAATTTTGGTTAATGGAGACAATGATTAACCGTTTGAGATTAGGCTAGGCTCCTTCACTAGTCTCTCTCAATGTTAAGACCATGGTTTATCACATGGTCTATGATGATGACTCTTATTTCATCAGTGACAATAGCTCTGTCTCTCCTTTTAGCACTGCCACTACTCTCCTCCTACCTCTTCTTCTCCCTTGTCTTGATCCAACTGCTCTTCTCCCTGCTCCTTTTCCTCACACTTGTCCAAACATTTTTATTTCTCTCTCTCTCTCTCTCTCTCTATCTCTCTGTGTATGTGTGTGTGTGTGTGTGTTCCGCTGGATTGTTCCATATTCACAATGAACAAAAACAATTCAAAAAGCCCCCTTTTTATATTTCCATCTAAATGAAAGAACTTCAATACCTGGATGTGTCTCCAGTTGAGACTGGAATTGGCTGTGGTTGGTCTCCTTTACAAAATTGAAATCGGCTGTTTCTCAATGATTCAATAATCTGTTCATTCAAAAATGCTTATCAGATGTTTCGATATAGCTTTTGAGCTGCCTTATTGCAGAAGTAGAGGCTTTATACTATATTTATTTTTTTTTTTTAACATTATTTCAGACATGCTGTGTGCAAGGTTTTACAAATAAGACAAGAAATATCCATAATTTTGGTATTGAGTAAAGCTTATATGTAATGGAAATCTAAGCATTTTAGAATATTTTGCACTTAGTGTTACAGGGAAAAGCTCCACCCTCCAAGACCCTGAATTGGATTAAGCAGGTTTTAGACCTTTTTGTTGTAATAGTCACTTATTCGCTGTTTTCATAATGTCATCAATGAAGCAGTTTGTTAATATCTTAATTGAAAAAAAATGGGTGTAATCCTCAGCATACAAAAGAGATTATATTGTATGTATAAATGACACCTTGTAACAGCAACATGTAACAAGAAAACAAAATTGATCCCAGCATTGAACCCTGAAGCACACAATGACCATCTGCAGAGAGGAATGAGGCAGCACTGCCCTGAGATATCTGCATTTATTGAAAAGGATTTCATAAATATGGAGGAAGTCAACTACAAAAAGTGCATGATAGGCAAGCTACATTGTCAAGCCTGTGTAGTAGAATAAATTTAATATTACCAGTAGTACAAAATACTACTGCTTCTGCACCTATGCACACCTGCGCTTCTGGAGAACACATCCTCGGCTCATCCAAGGAATGCAAAACCCTTTTGGAGCGAGAGGGGGTGCGGTCTCTAACAGCCTCATCTTTTTTCTCCTCTTCTGCAGCAGTGAAGATGCCACTTGAGGAATGATAACCCCGCCCCTTTCAGCTATAGGGCTGTAAAGATCTGATGCCTCCTGATGTCGGCGTCTCATTTGGACTCGGGGTTGGTGTATGCATGACTGACCTGCTCCCAAGGGCCAAACATTTCCAAGAAACCACGAAGGTTGCTTTATTTTGGTCATATTTTGTGCCTTCGCACACTGATTTTGAGTTATGATATTGCAAAATTAAAAGGGGTGACCCCATTGGCACCCCAATACTTTTGGGCCACTCCCTGCAATTATTCACCCGTCTACAACTACATATCAATAGTATGCCAATAATTTCAATCACTTAAGTCTAACAGCTGTCACAAGAATGACAAATAGAAATAAATAAATAAATAAATAGGTTTGGGGTAGACACCCGTATAATGTTCCTTGGCTGCATAAAATGTATTTAAAGATAGTGAGTTGTTCACAAGACTGAGTCCAAAACAGATCTGCTGGTACTGAATCAAGATGGAGGATTTAAAGGCCAATGTAGGAAGTGATGTCATAAGAGGCTGGAAGCGGAAGTGACGTCATAAGAGGTGGGGCCCGGAAGTGACATCGTCAGAGGCGGGGGGGCCAGAAGTGCCATCATCAGAGGCGGGGCCGGAAGAGATGTCATCAGAGGCGCTGGTCTCGAAAGTGACATCATCAACAGCGCCAGAACCCTGTGGGATTTCCCGAGAATGGTCTGCAATGGATTGAGAAAGACAGTTAGTGCACCCCGTCGCCCCCTGGTCGGATGTGGAATTGCCATTATTCAGGCCCTTTAGTTGATTCCTACTCGCACGTGTGCGATACAGCATAATAACAGAATATCATGCATTGGAGCATGAAGCTACAGTTTATTATTATTTGCAACATATTATAAAGTATCTGTTGTGACTGGGATGGACTGAAAGGGTTTAAGTTGTATGGTAACAGTTTTTTTCTAAATAATAATCTTATTAAGACTATGAGATAATTACTCAAGGTGAATCACAACAGTAGTATATGTAAGGCACCTTCTGTCAAACTGTCAATCAAATTTGATTGATTTCCTTAAGTCCCACCCCCTTTTCTCTGATTGGTGGATTTGAATGCTGGGCCACCCCTCCACCTGATTGGTGGAGGTGAAGGAGTGCCCCGTCCACTGGCGGTAGATTGGTGAAGGACAACGCGTCCCTGCCCAGACATTTATTGGTTCTTCTTTCTCTTAAGAGCATTTTGACGGATGTCTGCCCCCCTCCTTAATCCCGACCCCACCCCACCCCCAACCACCTGTTTGCCCGAGGAAAGTGTCAGGGGCATTTTGATGGATGTCTGCCCCGCCCCCAGCCCTCCATCCACCTGCTTGGCCACCTGTCTGTCAACACCTGTTTTGTGGGGTGGCCCCCCACTTCCTGGCCTCATCTCCCGAGGACATGTTCAGACATGTTCCAGCCACCCCAAGCAACATGTCTGGACATGAATGAATGAGGCCTCTGCCTCTGCGCCCGGTCTGACCGCCCCTGTTGGTTGGCCCCCCTTCTCCTGAGGACATGTTTAGACAAGTTCCAGCTGGCCCCCTCGACATGTCCAGGGCATGAAGACCTCTGCCTCGGTCCCCAGTCAGGCAGCACCTGTTGGCTGGCCCCTTCCACTTTCTTGCCCACTTCTCCCGAGGACATACCCACACATGTTCCAGCCGGGCCGAAGTACCTTATAGCCATTCATGCCTATATTGCTTTGGGTAAACCCCCTGTATCTATCTATTATTTTTAAAATATCTATCTAATCTTTGCTTTATCATTTGTAAACCGCTTTTTTATCTAAGTCAAAACAGCCTTTTTCCATCTCACTGAAAGACCAAATGAACACCCCGGGAGCATATCTCAGTGTGTCGGATCTCTCGCTCGCTGAAAAAAATCCTCTCACTCACACATCCCAGCGCCTGATCGCGGGCGCGCGTACACGCAGGTAAGGGCATGTAGCTTGAAGATCACAGCAAGGAGCTGACAGGCTCTGAGCGATAGCGAGTCACCATATGTTCGGAGCTGACAGCCTCTTTGCGCGCCCTCAAGTATGAGCTGTTCAGTGCCTTGGTTCTGCGCAGGCGCACTTCTACGTGCCTACTAGCCGGCAAGCGTTTGTAGCTGGAAGATGTTAGGTATCCTGCTGGGGGGAGGCCTCTGCGAGCTCGCCTGCAAACAACTGTGTGTAATCTCCCACCCTCCAACCCTGCCTGCTCGTGAGCTCCCAGACCTTCTGTCCATGAAATGTAAAGGTTGTACTTAACTTTTAAAGTTTTTAAAAATCAAACACAGTTAAATAATATGCAACAGAGCCCTTTTAAAGCACGTATGAGACTTATAAAAATCTAGCCTCTACTGTATAATTTGTAATTATAATAATTGATATAATTATAATTTGTATAAAAATCAATCTAAAACTAGGCCATTTCTATCAAATACCTCCCATTTTAAATAATCAAATATATTTATTTTCAGCTGACCTAAGGATTCTTTCAGCTCCTTCAAAAACAGTTGGAGATTCCTCTTTCGATACGGGAGGTCAGAGGGGCAGCCTCCACTTTAGCTGTGGGTACTGCTCAAGCATTTTGCTGATACGTGTAATTGGGCAGCTGACACAAGAAACAGGATCACACATATAGGCCTTTTAACATAAGTTCATATCTTCCAGTGGTCAATGTAAGTGGTATTAAAATGATGCTGGGGCACACTTTTGCAAAAAGAAATCACCGTCCAAATTAAAAAAAAATACAGCTCTTAAGGTAATCAATCAAAATTGATCGCCAGTTTGACAGAAGGTGCCTGACATATACTACTCACAACCATTAGGAGAATTTCTTCAAATGCTATTCATATGTTACAGTTGGACCATACAGAGTTTAACAGTCACACTTTGATTCAGAGCCTGGAAGGAGCAAAAATGTGACTTAAAATTCACTGCCCTGACTGATTCCACATAACATATTTTGTGCTTTCCTCCACCAATCCCAGGCGCATTAGTAAATGAATTGGTGACTCTAACTTGCACCGGTGTGAAATAGCATGCTCATGAATAGCTAACTGAGTTTACTCTAGGATGCTCTGGCTTGTCATCCATTATTGATTCCAGTCTTCTGAAAACTGCAGCTGAGAGAGGCTCCACCCCTCCACTGTTCAAAAAAAATGAATGATGGAATTAATGGATATGGAGAGGTAATGGGGGTATTTTGAGCAACTGTAACACCTTCCAGGGTGTAGAGCATTGTTAGCAGTGAAGTTAACTGAAAGCTGCAACCAGGAAAGTAGAGAGACAGTGAAATTGTGCTGCTTTTCCATGCAGACATGATTGTTTTAATATGTATTACACATGTCAATGTGTTTCTTTGGCAACATCCAATGTAAAATAATAGACTTAAATGCACACATGCTTTATACATGGTAAATAGTAGAAACAAAGTTTTGCATATTTATAACAAGAAATCAAAAAATGAATAATGTAACTTAAAATAGGCTTTTATTTCTGACCTTTCAAAACCTACCAGGTGTCATCATCATAGGAAAATATTTAGACATGCAGGAATCAAAGTCAATATAAAACCTAAAAGATATTTTAAGATAGGTGATTCATTTTTTTCTAGCTATAAACACTAAATTGTATAACAATAATATTGCAGTGAGTCTGCTAGACTGCTGTGTGTGCCACTTATGTGGTCAGCACAGCGCTGAGGCAGGACTCAGAGAAAGACGGTGCAAGCTGGCTATGCAAGTGAAGACTGCCAGCAGGATTGATGAGTTGGGAGTACGAAGGTTGGCGTCAACTAATGCTTACTTCGCCAGGAATTGAAAGGAAGAGAGAAACAGCCAAGTACACTTTGTGTTTTTGGTCCAAGAAAAACTGGAAGTGGCTGCTTGCTTTGTTCAGCTTAACACCAGCACAGTTCTGTAAGGGTATCCCCCATGGCCAGAACAGTTGGGGTAGATTATACATAGTTCACAACATTGTGTCTTTTAAGCATGTCTTCCTTGCACTATCCCTATTTCTCTCTCATTTTGAGTCTCCCACCCTGATAAACTGTTCCATTGGGTTCATGTATTTGTTGACTCACTTGTTTTTCATGTAGCCATGAAGAGGTCACTACACTGGTGTTAGGAGTGTGATTGTCCTTATTTGGTGAATGTTCAGAGGATGGAAGACTGGCCAGATTCCAAAACACCCTTGGTCCTTTTGAAAGAAGAGAATGTCTAGAGTGGAGGGGCATCTGAGGCCGGGAGGGGAACAATGGCATTTGTGGGAGATGAACAATGGAAAATATACAAAGTGACTCAACAAGTCCCTGAGATGGTGACTTTGCTCAAAATGAAGCCAAGCTGGTTTGATGAACTGGAACATATGGAACATATTGGGAAAGTTTTTTAATTATAGGGAACACCAACAACGGGACACCTAGGAATGGTGCAGTATGGTTGATGGCAGCCTTAGAGGGAGAGCACTTAAAGTGTTGGAGAATGTACCATGAGTAGATCTGATGTATTTTCCAGGCAATCGAGCAGGGGTTCAGACGTAGCGAGTCTCTCCTCAGTACAACTACATGAATAGGTTAGACATGCAGCAGTGCAACTGGGGACCTTTGCATTCAAAATTCAAGGTTTGATGAGTTGCTTATATCTGTACTCTCCAAGACTGGTGCAGACCAAGCCTGCTAGAGATGCTTTTATGGATGGGGTGACTCCCATACAGCTGTGCTGTCATGTCCATCCTGCCCAACTGTCCACCTTAGAGGAAGCATTAGTGGTGGCCCAACTGAATTTGAATTGGTTTGTCAGGATGAATCCTCAACAAGCCAAGTAAGCAGTCATGACCTTGATGCCCGCTATGCTTTGGCTGGAATAACTTGTGTCTGTATGGTGGAAGAGGAGACAGGGGGTGCAAGCAGAGCTGTGATTTTCTGGAAGTGTGACAACTTAGGCCACCGCCACGGGTTCTGTTCAAGCTGATGCGTAGCTCCATTCAGTAAAACTTAAAAGTCATTAATAAAAGTGGGAAATTGAATTACAAACCCTGTAAGTGCTCCAGTCCAATTTGACATCCAGCTGCACTCCCAGATATTTATAGGTCTGCACCCTCTGCACACAGTCACCTCTGGTGATCCCAGGGTCCATGAGGGGCCTGGGCCTCCTAAAATCCACTACCAGTTCCTTGGTCTTGCTGGTGTTCAGGTGTAAGTGGCTTAAGTCACACCATTTAACAAAGTCTTTGATTAGCTTCCTATACTCCTCCTCCTGCCCACTCCGAATGCAGCCCACAATAGCAGTGTCATCAGCGAACATTTGCACGTGGCATGTAAGATGTAAGTGGTTTGAGTCGCACTATTTAACAAACCAAGAAATAGTCACTGTTGGATAACTTTGCCAGGAGGTGCATTGTTATCCAGAGGTGAAGCTATGGGGTTGGTTGTTGTAGGCACTGGTAGACACTGGGGCATCTGCCTCTATTGTGAGGGTTGACACTTTTCTAATTGACTATTCCCTATAATCAGCATCAAGCCAGTTTGTCATGGCTACCTGAACCCACATTGCTATGAAGGGTGGTCCTTTAGCTGTGTCTTAAGTTAGCGACTGGACCTGGTCCCACAATGTCTTGATGGATGATATTTCTTGTTTCTTAGGACTATACTAGTACTTTCTAAACCCCAATCAGAAAAGTATGATAAAAATCAGGGGACTGACAATTTTGTATGTACTATCAGAATCTAAACTCTGTCACTAAGAAAGTTTTGTACCCAGTCCCACACATAGACTAGGCATTATATTTGGTGGCGGGATCGAGCTTGCTCTCCAAATTACATCAGTGGAATGGGTACTGGGTACCCATGGGTACTAGCACTTGGTGGCAAGTGGAGTTTACTTCAAAAGTCAGAGAGAAGACCACTTTTTTGCAGTTTCTGACAGTTCAGGATCCTTCCATTCTGTTAATGCAATGCACCTGACAGTTTTGAACAATTATTGGACCTAGTCCTAGCTTGACCATGTACCTGCTGTTAGGATACCTAAATGATGTCCTGACTCATGGACCCATTTTTGAAGCTGCTCAGGGATACTTTGTGAGACATGTTGGACAGACTACAACCATCCAGCTTACTTATCTGGGCCTTCAAATGAGTGAATGAGGTGTTGCCATAGAATACTGTAAGGTACAAGACATCCAAGATTGGCCAACTGCAGTCAACCAGAGGCAGGTCAGAGAGTATTTAGGACTAGCCTACTATTATCTGCACTTTGTGCCTCAGGTTACCTAATTTACTAAAAGAAAAAGAATTCACTAAAAGAACACTAACTCACAGAAAAAAAGATTTCCAGTGGGGAATGGAAGAGCAGCAGATCCACAATGATGCCCTGTGCAAGTTTCCTGTGTTGGCTCCACCCAATCCAACATTTCTGTTCTTCCTGGACACAGATGACAGCAGCATGGGGCTTGGGCCATCCTATCACAGATTTACATATGAGGTGAGGAGACGGTCACTTCCTTTAGTTGTTCTTTAAGCAAGAAGGTGTGCGGTTACTGCTTGGGAACTGCTTGCTGTCGTGGATGCCATCTGGAAGTTCAGTCATTACCTTCAGTGGGGTACTGGGGCACTTTTACAATCTGGAGTGACTATGCTGCCTTACAATGGCTCATGTAATTTAAAGAGCATAAAGGCCAGATTGTGCAGTATCTTGAATGGCTACAAGTGCTTAATTGTTGAGTGCAAGATATATGAGGGAGGTAGCACCACAATGCAAATGCTTTTCTGCTGCGTCCCTATCTTCAGACAAGCCTCAAGTACTGTGCCCACCAGGATGAATGTAAAAAGGTGTTGAGGCAGGACTATGAATACTGTGTGATGTCATTTAGAGGATGTGAAGGTAAACTGGATGGAGTGGCAAATATGACTCCTTAGCAGACTGGAAGCCAGTCACAAGCTGAGTTGGGAAGTAGAGGCACCAGAGAGACCAATCAATAAAGGACTATGATTACAGTGGGGCAATTTGGCCCTTTAGGATGGGATTGTGTAATGCAAATGGGAAGTCACCTGGCAACTGGTAGTACTGATGCTACTATGCCACTGGAGGTACTCAGAGTTATGCACAGAGATTCAGGATCAGGCTACTGAGGACTCCCCAGCTCCAACGTTCAGGCCTTCAGCAGTCGTGGCGATACACCATCTGGACCCGCTGCTTTGCTGGCACGAAGTCTTTTCAGCTCTCTGCTCACATGGGCTGCTGTAATTGTGGGTGGGATGTCTCACCTATGCTGGCATCAGCAGAAGGATGGTTGGAGGATGCAGTACTCCGAGGTGAGAGTGGGTTAGGGTGATAAAACCTATTAAAAAAGAAACAAGAACTAGTGTGAAGGGTCAGTGAGCTGTGGTGTGGAAGGAGAAAAAGGACATAGAAGCAGAATGAAGACAGAACTGAACAAGAGCACAATAGAGAGGCCGAGTTCAGGTGCTAGGTGCAGCGACCGTGTTGCTGCACCATGAGCTGAAAGACTAAGAGAGAGAGAGAGAGAGAAAGAGGTCCAAGAAAAGTCTGTATTGGTGGCTTGCTTTGCTCAGCTAAAACAGCAGCACAGTACCTGTCTACAGCCAACAAAACAGAGGAGATTGTACATCTTTCACAATATTATTTCTTCTTCACCCTGTTGATGACAGAGGTTAGAGGGGAATGGCCAGACTGGTTCAAGATGATAGAGAGCCAAGCTGACAGAAAGGCTATGGTAATTCAGATATCCACTCTTTATAATTTTGGTGAACAAAAAAGCACCTCAGAATGCATGACTTGTCAAACCTTGAGGTGGAATGGTTACAACAAGAGAAAGCCACGTCAGGTTTCACTCCTGTCCACCAAGAACAGAAATCTGAGGCTGCAGTTGTGCATATGCTCACCAAATCTGGACAGATGAAGACTGGAATCCACACACACATAGTCTGGTTTGATTAATTTAAATTTCTGCTGAGGCTGCTGCTTTTAACCTTAAAGCGCCACTGCATGGGGGCTTGATGTGCTTTGGACGTGCTCTGTCTCTGGGTATGTCAGAGGACTGGGACTGCATGAAGTGGGTTTTAGCCTCACCTGGGGAGGCAAAAGGGAGGGTGGGGGTTAAGGGGAAGAGAAAGAGAGCAGGCTTGATCTATACCTAATCTATCATCTCAATCTTTATAATTATAACTATCAACGTAATAATAAGCTGCATGGCAACAACTCTTGGGGGAATAGGAAATTAAGACCTAAACTATTTCACTTCCAGTTAAGACTAATATGACACCAAAAACTCAGAATCAGTGTCTCCATGATGGGACAGTTAACTTCGTAAGCTGGAATGTTAAAGGCCTGAATCACGAATTAAAGAGAAAGAAAGTACTTTCTCACCTAACAGGTCTAAATGCTAAAATAGTATTTTTACAGGAAACCCACTTACTAAGTAAGGATCAGTTCCGGCTGCAAAAAGACTGGACTGGCCAAATGTTCCATTCTAGTTTTACAAAGAAAACTAGAGGGGTGGGAATTCTCATACATAGAACAGTACCATTTGTAGCATCAGATGTAGTATTGGATCCTGAAGGGAGATATGTGATGGTCATGGGAGACTTATCTAACTGTAAAATGATTTTGATAAATGTTTATGCACCTAATGTTGATGATAAGGAATTTATACAAAATTTATTTGCATCCATTCCCAATCTGAACACTCATAAACTTATAATGGCTGGGGACTTTAATTGTGTTCTAAATCCACTTTTAGATAAGACTTCCTCCACAGGGGGGCGGCAACTAACACCGCAAAGATAATTACAAAGTTTATAACTGATCACAACTTATCAGATCCCTGGAGGTTTTTAAACCCAAATTCAAGAACATATTCTTTCTACTCACCAGTACATCATTGCTACTCAAGGATTGATTACTTCTTTATAGATAATAACTTCTTGTCTAAGATTAAATCTTGTAAATACGATGCTATTGTTATTTCAGACCATGCTCCGATGATCTTGGAGCTGAAATTACTAAGCCCCATACACTCACCCGCAGATGGCGTCTCAATCCGCTTCTATTAGCTGACGAGAATTGTACTGAATTTATATCCAAACAAATTGAATTCTTTCTAGAGACAAATACATCCCCTGAGATCTCTGCAGGAATACTCTGGGAAACTCTTAAGGCCTTCTTAAGAGGACAGATTATCTCATATCTTTCCCACAGAAATAAATCCGAAGCGAAGAAAGTAGCAGAGAAAAAAGCGAAATTACTAAAATAGATGAAGAACATGCCAGACTACCAAGCGAGACTCTACATAAGAGGAGGCAGGCTCTACATTCAGAATTAAACCTCTTGACAACTAAAGAAACCGAACAACTAATTTACAAATCCAGACATCATTATTATGAACATGGAGAAAGCTAATAAGCTTTTAGCGCAACAAATTCACAAGCAAGATGTGCATACGCAATCTCGGTAATTACTAACACGAACGGAGATAAAATCATCGAACACAAAAATATAATGTACACTTTTAGAGACTACTATAAATCCCTATATACTACTGAGTTTAAAGAAGACAATATACAATCTAATGCATTTCTGGATAAATTACAGATACCACAAATTGACGCTATTAGTGTGGAGGAGCTCGATAAACCTCTGTCATTATCAGAATTACTGGATGCTATAAAGTCACTCCAAGGTGGAAAAGCAGCAGGCCCTGACGGCTACCCTGCAGAGTTTTACAAGAAATTCTCCGCTCAGCTAGCTCCCTCCTATTAGCAACATTTACAGAAGCCAGAGATAACCAATCTCTTCCACAAACCTTTCGCCAAGCACTAATCACTGTCTTTCCAAAACAAAATAAGGACTTATTACAATGTGCATCATACAGACCAATTTCACTTCTGAATAACGACGTTAAAATACTCTCTAAAATCATAGCTAGAAGGATGGAGAAAGTGCTCCCTCAGTAATATCACAAGACCAAACTGGATTTATTAGGGGCCGACACTTATCTTCAAATCTTCGACGCCTGTTTAATGTAATATACTCACCAACTAAATCAAACACCCCAGAAATATTATTATCATTGGATGCAGAAAAAGCATTCGACATGATTGAATGGAAATACCTTTTTACTATTTTGGAGAAGTTTGGGTTTGGCCCGAACATTTGTGCATGGATTAAATTACTGTATACTAACCCAGAAGCTTCAGTTTGCATCAATAACATTTGCTCAGACTACTTTAAACTAGAGCGTGGCACAAGACAAGGATGCCCTTTGTCACCACTGCTGTTTGCAATTGCCATTGAACCACTGGCAATACATTGTCGAAATACTGATCAGATAAAGGGGATTAGCAGAGAAGGACTGGAACAGAAAATCTCATTATATGCAGATGACATGGTACTGTATATATCGGACCCAGAAAATTCTGTGCCTGCAGTCTTAGCAGCACTCACAGAATTTCAAAAGCTCTCTGGTCTCAGAATTAATCTGAATAAAAGTGTACTCTTTCCGGTGAATTCGCAAGCATATAATATTAGATTAGACACCCTTCCTTTTATCATTGCAGAACAGTTTAAATACCTCGGGGTAAACATCACAAGTAAACATAAAGCTCTTTATCAACAAAATTTCGTCGTCTGCATGGAAAAAATTAAACAAGACTTGCATAGATGGTCAACCCTTCATCTCACACTAGCTGGAAGAATTAACACTGTTAAGATGAATATTCTTCCTAAGCTCCTTTATTTATTTCAAAACATACCAATATACATTAATAAATCGTTCTTTAAGCAATTAGATTCAACAATAACCTCATTTATTTGGAATTCTAAACATCCACGCATCAAAAGAGCGACCTACAAAGACAAAAGGCAGAAGGCGGCATGGCTCTACCTAACTTCCAGTTTTATTACTGGGCGGCAAATATACAGTCGATAAGAACCTGGACACAAATAGAAGAACATACACAGGCATGGACCGCAATAGAAGTAAAATCCTGCAGTACTTCTTTGTATTCCTTGCTTTGTGCTCCAATAAACACACGTTATCGGCAATACACTAATAACCCAATTGTGCTCCACTCACTTAGAATCTGGAACCAATGTAGAAAGCATTTTAAGACGGAGAAGCTTCTTTCTGTGGCACCCTGCAAAAGAACCACCTCTTTCAACCCTCACAAACATATGCAGTTTTAATATCTGGAAAAATTTGGAATTAACTTGCTTAGAGATCTTTATATAGACAACGTCTTTGCATCCTATGAACAATTACATTCCAAATTTAACATTCCAGCTACAAATTTCTTTCACTATCTTCAAATCAGGAACTTTGTTAAACAGAACCTTCCAGATTTTCCTCATCTTGCACCCTCATCCACGCTGGAAAAATTATTGCTCAATTTCAAGGAGTTAGACTCCATCTCTACAATATATAAAATCCTTTTACAATCCCTTCCTTTCAAAGATCCAAGAGGACACTGGGAAAATGATCTCTCAATTAATATATCAGAAAAGGAGTGGAAAGTAGCAATGCAGAGAATTCACTCAAGCTCCATATGTGCAAAGCATACAATTATACAACTCAAAATTATATATCGAGCACATCTGTCTCGACTAAAACTCTCAAAATGTTTCCAGGGCATGATCCAACCTGTGAACGCTGCAAAAGCCCCAGCCTCACTAGGTCACATGTTCTGGGCCTGCACCAAATTAACATTATTCTGGACAAAAATTTTTAATTACCTCTCAGACAGTCTTGGACTCACAATCCCTCCTAACCCATTAACAGCTGTGTTTGGGGTTCTTCCAGAGGGTCTTAAAGTGGAGAAAGACAAACAAATTGTGATTGCATTCACTACACTGTTGGCACGCAGACTTATTCTGATAAACTGGAAGAACCCAAACTCTCCTCTTTTAAGTCAGTGGGAAACTGATGTGTTATATTATTTAAAATTGGAAAAAATCAAATACTCAGTTAGAGGATCTGTGCAGACTTTTTTCAAAACATGGCAGGATCTAATCAGTAATATTTTGAAATAAGTTTATAAAGCACAGAGAATTTGTTGATTTAGGTATTTTTAAAAGCCTTAAATTTTACACCGTTTGGCTTGCTCTCTCTCTCAAGGGTGGGGATCGATCTGTTCTTAGCATAATTCTTTTTTTTTTTTTTTTGTAAAAATTTATTGCTATGTATTGATTGTAATAAAATTAATAAAATAAAAAAAAAATAAAAAAATAAATAAATTTCTGCTGAGGCAAACAGATGCAAGGGTCAGAATTTGACACCCAGAAACGACACCCAGTGTTGCGAAGTGTTTACATAGGCCTTGCCATTCTTTGTTTCTGATCTGAATCCAATAGAGCATATTTGGGATGTGTAAAAACAGGAAATTTGCAGTAATTCCCTGCGGGAGTCCAAGGCACCACTGCTACCCAGGGTGGCTGCCATCTAGCATCCAGGGGGAGGTATTGGGTCTCCCATGCTTGTTGCCCTGGAACATATGCTGAAGGGGCAGCCATGGCCGGGCAGCAGTAGCTCAGTCGGTAGAGCGGGTTGTCCAGCAATCGGAGGGTCGCAGGTTCGATCCTGGCTCCCGGCATGAGAATGCAGCTGTTGTGTCCTTGGGCAAGACACTTAACCTACCTTGCCTGCTGGTGGTGGTCGGAAGGATTGGTGGCACCAGTGTTCGGCAGCCTCACTTCTGTCAGTGTGCCCCAGGGCAGCTGTGGCTACTTAGTAGCTTATCATCACCAGCGTGTGAATGGGTGAATGACTGTTGTGTTGTAAAGTGCCTAGGGGGGTTCTTGAACTCTAGTTAGGCGCTATATCAAATACAGGCCATTTACTATTCCGCAGGTGTCGGCCCAACACCCAGGCTCCCTGTTCAGCTGCAACGCTCTCCTGCACTGTGTCTCTCAACCTCCCGTCCATTCTTTCTTTTTCCTCCCCTTCTAGCCGACTCGCACTTCTATTTATTGAGATAAGCAGCCCCAGGAACAATCATGAATGCGGATGGTCCCTCACCTGTGCTCTTAGGTGAGAAACGCTCACATCGCAAATTGCCCTGAGAACCGCTTCAGCCACACAACCACCACGCCCCCTCACCAAGCTGCGAGCGCGGTGATTATTTATTTTAAAATTGGCCTTTGACAGGAGCTGTGGACCTGCTATACCACACACCTGAAAATTCACAGAGAGTTATAGCGTGGGTTGTTCACTGAATGCTAGCAACTGCCGTACTGATGCTCATGGGAAGTCGTGGCTTTGTCTCGAGAGTGGTAAACAAGGGTAGCACGCGAGTCATATTCCAAACAAAGGTCATATACCAAGTTGGTCTTATTCCAAAGCGGACGTATACCGAGGTACCACTGTATATACTATTTAACTAAATGTTTTAAAAGCCATTGAATTATTAAGTTGTTGTGATTTAAGTGTTCGGAACCATATCACAATACAAGTATACAGTCATTCACATATACTGTGTAAAATGCTTTCGGCAGGAACGCCCCACACTACTAACACAAGGAATGTTATCATTCTTTAAAAATAAAGAGTAACCTTGCAACTCATCAACAATACAAAATAGGGATTCTTGCTCTGTAACTATTAATACATTTAATCTAAAGTGTTAGCGGCAAAGTCAACAGAAAACTGCAATAAGGAAATAGACAGTGAAATTGTGCTGCTTTTCAGTGTAGCAGCATTAATTTGAATGCATCAGTGTGGCCTGTATAGCACTATTTCACATTACTATCTATTAGTTTCCACATGCATGATTTATTTCCATAATTTATCGGTTACTTAAAACAACCTGCAGAACTTTACAATAACCAGTACATGAATAAAAACAAAACATTGTTCCTTTGGGGTGTCACCCATGGCATTAATTATTCCAGAACAGTCACCTATATAAATGCAATACAAACCACACAGGTGGTGCGGTAGTCATGCTACTGCCTCCTCAGTAAGGAGATCATGGGTTTGTGTCCTGAATAGTGAGAAAAAGAGCTTTATAAGTGTAATTATTTATTATTATTACTTTTCACAAAATAATTTTATTTACAGTAATCCTGTTTAAGTAATTAACCAAGTTGAAATCAATAAACATATATGCATGTTGTTTTTAAACATCAGCTTCAACTTCAACATGTTTTTTTGAAAACACTAAATACAGTTAATTTTATGCACACTGTATATGTAAAGTAAAACTCAAAACATAGAGCATACAACAACATCTGTTTTCTCCACATCATTAAATGTATATTTGCACAGCTTTAAAATCTGTTCTGCCAAGCTCGAAACAAATGTACTTATACAAAATAGCTAACTAATCCTAGTCATATTGCCTTGTCTGAATTAAATGTGATTACAGTAATCCCTCCTCGATCACGGGGGTTGCATTCCAGACCCCCCCGCGATAGGTAAAAATCCGCGAAGTAGAAACCATATGTTTGTATGGCTATTTTTATATATTTTAAGCCCTTATAAACTCTCCCACACTGTTAACATTATTAGAGCCCTCTAGACATGAAATAACACCCTTTAGTCAAAAGTTTAAACTGTTCTCTATGACAAGACAGAGATGGCAGTTCTTTCTCACAATTAAAAGAATGCAAACATATCTATCCTCAAAGGAGCGCCATCAAGAGCAGAGAATGTCAGAGAAAGAGCGCTCGCTATGAAAAGCAAACAATCAAAAAATCAATATGTGCTTTTAAGTATGCCGAAGCACCGCAATAAAGCGGCATTTTGTAGAGGAGCGTCCGTATCCTCTAGGCAAACAGCCTCTGTGCAAACAGCCCCTCTGCTCATACCCCTCCGTCAGGCGCAGAGAATGTCAGAGAGAGTGAGAGAGACAGAGAAAAGCAAACAATCAAGCACCGCGCGGGAAGTATATCTTATATCATTGAGGAGTTTTAGTTAATATGTAATACATGCTCTGATTGGGTAGCTTCTAAGCCATCCGCCAATAGCGTCCCTTGTATGAAATAAACTGAGCAAACAAACTGAGGAAGCATGTACCATAAATTAAAAGACCCACTGTCCGCAGAAATCCGCGAACCAGTGAAAAATCCGTGATATATATTTAGATATGCTTACATTTAAAATCCGTGATAGAGTGAAGCCGCGAAAGTCGAAGCGCGATATAGCGAGGGATTACTGTACTTTAAATTGTATCACTGGTTGGAGTTCAATTTGCTATATTTGTAACCACATAAGGTTCAACAAGCAAGTTTATTGTAAAGAAAACAAAACATCACTTGAGACACTATAGAATTCCTTTAACATCACAAAGTCCTTCCCTGAAGTGTTGTCAGAGTTGGTTTTATATTTAGAATCCGGCACATGCAACATGTTTCAAAGAAATGAAGAGTTACAAACATTTCTTATGAGCTCATTTTAAGGTCATTATGTGGTTCTTCCCCTAAATGTATATGTATCATCTGAGATACTGGTGTCCAGAAACAGCATACACTCTGGTATACAGTAGCTGGGTTCACTAGATACAATCTACCATGGCCTTTTTGTAGTTTTTAGAACTTACAGGTGAGCCAAAGCTAACGTTTCTATTACAGCATTTGAGCTGTGAAGACTTGAACAGCAAAATTGTTCCCAGTTCAATAATAATACCAGTTAAGGCATATAAGATGTTAAGTAGGATGGACATGTTACAAATTAAAAACGTTTGTCTATGACATAAAGGTCACATGTGTTGGGGTACAGTATGAGCAAAAAATTTTTAATTGTCAAAAAGCAGATTTTGTTGTCTTTAATTGAGTCTTGTGAACATCAGGGGTTGCTCTTGTAGCATCTCTTCAACTCAGAGTATGTCAAAGAAACCTAACCAACAACCAAAAGATTTTACTTAAAATAATACTGGTAAGTGAAAATAAAGAACCAAGAACAGTACTAAAATGGATGGAATATAACAGATAGACAAGGTGTTGTTAGATCGCTTGTCCACTTACAAGTGTACACTTCTGTACTGTACAAGTTAGAGTTGCACTAGCTTCTCCCTAGCTTTGGCATGTGTTCTTCCCACTAGTCAAGTTATTGTCACCAGCTCTATTTCTTGGAGGTGGTTTAAACCCCAATCTGGGGTTACATCCATAGGGAGGGAACTTCCTTTAGACACATGTTCCTTCTATTGGTTTGGAGGTGTTGCTAGTTCTGG
The DNA here is from genome assembly GCF_016835505.1 of Polypterus senegalus. Taxonomy (NCBI): domain Eukaryota; kingdom Metazoa; phylum Chordata; class Cladistia; order Polypteriformes; family Polypteridae; genus Polypterus; species Polypterus senegalus. The sequence continues at coordinate 134,056,828 of NC_053160.1, forward strand.
CATTGCCCTCTTGGCATTCCTCTTACCCAGTATTACCCATGTTGACACACTGGCATGATGACTTATATTAAAATTGCAAGTACAGGTTTCTCTTGGTTGGCAGGGTTTTACACTACCTCAGTTTTGTTCTGTACCACCTTATCCTGCTTAAACTCCTGGTCTTGTCCAAAAAATGCTCCTACAGTCTTTATCATCTGCCCCCTTAAGAGTGTTCTCTATAGTTGTGCCTAGAGAGATTAACTCAGCTTTTGTGTGGAACATCCTCCATACTGCATTAAAGTTACACTCTGTGTCTGCCTAATAAGGTCTACCATGTTGTGAACAGGAATCTACATACTATGCAGACATCAGAAGATAAATCAAGAGATTTATTTGTTCAAGCAAACTTTCAAATGGTCTTACCACATAATTAAAGCTGTAGGTCAAAGTCAGCATTGGCCATTTTGCTAGACTTTTAGTGGCACACAAGTTCCATTAAGACAGCAGATTTAACAGGAATGCAAAAATTCAACTACAACTATACAACTATACTAAAATGAATGGCTGATCTGCAACTCTATCAATACTCTGGTCAGTACTACACCTGGTAACAAAGGTGTAAATCAGAGTTCAAATGACATTCTTAAAGAGACCCTTTCAGACAAAAGGTGCCAACATGGACATTCACTTTAAGATTTTAACTGCAAACTGAACTCTTCCTTGATGTGATGGAAAAAAATAAGTCACCTATAAGAAGGGGCAGGATCTGCAACTGGAAGTGACTATGATCCAATCACCAGATGTTACATTTTCCTTCAAAACTAGCTATATTCATCTTTTCTGTCTCTTTTGGGGACCTGAAAGATGATGTACCGTTTTCTTTTGTAAGCTGAAAGCTGACGATCCTCTCTCTTTTAGGTGAGAAGTTACCCTCTCGCAAGTATAATCCTCTACTTGAACCAAGAACAACAACACTCAACTCTACACAAGATTGGACATCATCCTTGAAAGCTTGGTATTGTAAAACTGTCAATTTGTGACAAGATACATTAAAAATCTAAATAGCCAGAAAATGGCCAGCATGTGCTGTGCAATATTGTGATATTCCATGTAGTGGGAAAGTGACATCAAACTGCACTCTGGACATCTAATAGTTCATGAGCCAAACTGGATCAGAGGAGAGAAGAGACACAGTCCAAAATTGATGGATGAAAGGTTCAGGTTTATTTACAAAAAGTGCTGTACATCAAAAACACAGCAGTGTCAGACCGGCTTTGTTTCACAGTCCTTCAGAGCTAGCACCCCATCAAAAGCAAATAGAGACAAAAAGAAGAAAAGAGAAAAACAAATGTGTATTTACAATTAGTCCAGTGCACTTCTACAGTTCTCTATACAAAAACTACAAACACCCACTCCAAAAATGAAGGCAGTCTATCTTCTTTATCCCTGGTTCAGGAAGCTCCTCAAAAGGAGGAAAAGCAGAGGAAAAAAATCAAGTTTGTATATATACAAAAACAAAAAACAATTGCACCAATCCCAGAGTCAAAAATGTATATATGCCTCCAACAAAATCATCACTTGGAGATACATATGTACAAAAAGAAAATGAAAATATTTACAAAGTAAAACAATTGCTCCTTCTGTAGCTCAGCAGTACTCAACCCTACCTTGCCTTTAGGTATACTGATGACCCCTGTTGGCTGGCAAGTCCTTAAATATAACTGGCAAGATTATTCAGCCAATCTGCAACCCCTGTCTACACCATGTATTTGTCCAGGTAGACTCTGGCACATTCACGCCATGATCTGGCGCGTGTAAGCCCCACAGATGGCCAATGGCTATGCCAATGCTCCGGTAAGTAAAGTTTATTTACTTAGAATACAGGATCCCCATCTCTGACTCAACCTCAATTACCACACTGTACCTTAAACCGCCTGTGATGGGCAGGCTGCAAGGACACTGGTGTGTGAAACTGGAAACCTGTGGAGGAGTCTGTACTGGCCATTATACCAGCTCCATGTGTGCCCAGACCTGCTGCACCTCAAAGCACACATCCGCTGAGGTGGCCCTGTGTTCCTGTGGCAGTACCTTCAACACAAACAGTAAGTGCCCTTCCTTTACGCTGGAGTATTTTTACCCTTATAAACAATAATGATCGGGTTTAGTGTTACTTTAACTTAAATTGGTAATGCACAGAGTCATGCATTACCACATATATGTTTGACTATTTTATCTGTTTTGGGTTCTGTCTTCTATTTCAAAAATGATGCAGTTCTCATAGTTCTGTAATTCTTATTAACAAATTGTATTATTATGTTTCTTAAAATGAGTGTGGTTCAGTTACCTTAATATAAGTTTAATGGCCAGAAACCCCCTCCTACAAAGAAAAGGAAGGAAAATTAAACAGACGCCTATCTAATTTATTTAATTAATTACTGGCATCGCCAAAGGAAAAACTGATTATTAATTAACTGATTCAAAAGATCAACCAATCATTTCCTTTTCACACATCCATACACCATTTCCTACGTTTATTTGGCGTTCCTGTTTGGGTTCAAAATATTAATATTAAATAACCTTATATGTCAAAGCTAAAGCAAATTAAGATATGGCAATCCACACCATGCAACCCAGTAGTGCTAGGTGTTCAGTCTCTTAGGCAGCTCTGTTCTTACGTCCCTGTTTAACATTTTAACCTCTTGTGGCCAGTACACGTACCTCAGTCATGATGGTGGTGGTGGAAGACACACGATCAGCTCCTTTACTGACCTTTGAAAGCTAATATAAGTGTAATGTTGCCATCCCGTCGCCGATGGGCTCATAAATCTTTTCATGCTCCCCTTATCATCTGGAGGTCATAAAATCTAAAATGTCTATATCTCTGAAATCCCAAGCTAATAAAAACTTTATCCATGCTTCTGCAATCAGGAGCAGAAATCAAAGCATGCTTGTGTAGTTTTGAACTCAGAAGCGGGGCTTATTAAACAATGTCAGAAGGAGAAGGCTATAGTAAAATATCTCCACTCAGCTTCGCACCCAGAAGCTGGATGTTGGAGCTGAAGCTCAATTGTCAAACCATAAACTGTGCGGTGGCAATTCTTCTCAATAAAAACACACATAGATAAGTAACACAGTGTCAGAGTCTTTGACACTTTTCACTTAAACTATCAGAATATTTAGACAACTCTTATCTGAAATCAAAAAAACAAGCACAAACAAGGTACATTTTTCTTATAACATAGTAGGCTGTTTTAGCATAGAAAGTGAAGGCAGGCCATGTCAAAGTCTGCAATTTACTGTTTAATTCACAGTTTTAGAAGAAAAATTGTTTCTTCCCCCTACAGGAGCCAATCAACAGACCTTCTGTGTTTCAATCAGACAACAAACTTAATTGATCAGTAGGTGTCTGATAGAGGTGGACGCAATGAATTTGCCCTATCTTCCTAGCATTTGAGATCAGGGTCAATGTACCAGCCCTGTCAGAGCAGTAAACCCAACTGCTTATTCAAGTCAATTTATCAGTCAATACCACAGCCCCTGTCATTTCTGTTGTGCTAAATGCCTGGCACAGCTGGCATCTGCCACTGCACTGGCTTATGCCTGGCAGTGCATTTGTGCAGGCTTTTAGTTACATAATCTGCCAAGACATTTCTCTCAGTAGTGAAATGAAGGTTAAACTTTAGAATCTGGTGTATTTTAATGTTTACAACAGCTATAAAACCTGATTGATTTTCTCTCTGTTGCCAGATTTCTTTATTCTGTGTTTTTTGCTTAGCAGACTCTCCATTAAAGCTTTCTTGAATCCTCTTCAATAACATAGTTACAGAGTATGCCAAAAGCACATCTGCTGTCAATATAAATTTGAAAGTCCCTGTCATATCAGATGAAGGCCTCACAGAGGACAGTTAATCCTACTACTTGATCCGAGTCCACTATTCATAGCTGCTGAGACTTCTTCAGGCAATTGTAATTAACTCATATTCTGATATATATCAGCGTTTCCATTTTTGAAAAACTTTGTAAAAGTAGATCATGAATGCGTGTGTCATCTAATATAAATGACAGGTATTACCCTCCTTGAGGCATTTGGACATGTGCCTTGTAATGGAAGGCCTGGTAGGGACTGTAGGCAAATTACCATTGTGCAGGGCAGGAGTCCAGCTGAAAGATGATGTAGTGGGTTGCACACTGGCCAGTGACACTAGATAAGAGGGTGTTATGCCTCAATGTAATAATTGGAGCCCAGGAATTACTTCCACCTGCAATATATACACGAGAGGAGGACAATGAGGGCGACAGAATGTAGGGTGGGGACATACCAGGCCAACAGAAGGCAACTGTTATTATATCCATAAGATCAAGATGAACATATGCAACCAGGAAAATGAACATCAAAGAAACCTTTAACTAAATTCAATCAATCAATCAATCAACATTTATTTATATAGCACATATTCATACAAAAAAATGTAGCTCAAAGTGCTTTACAAAATGAATAGAAAAATAGAAGACACAATAAAAAATAAACATAAGTCAACATTAATTAACATAGAATAAGAGTAAGGTCCGATGGCCAGGGTGGACAGAAAAAACAAAAAAAAACTCCAAAGGCTGGAGAAAAAAATAAAATCTGCAGGGGTTCCAGACCAAGAGACCGCCCAGTCCCCTCCGGGCATTCTACCTAAATTCTTCCTGGAAGCACCTTTAGCTCCCTAATGTCTAAGAGACAAGAAAATGAAAACAAGAATTTGGGGTCAGGTGGAAGCACCAGAAGGGAAAAAGCAGTGTGTAGTCCTAATCTCCTAAGCGTTAGACCTGAGCATCAATCAAGCTTTAAAAATAGTGCTAAAAGCATTAGTCCCGAGTGTCACTTGGGCAATGGTATTGACGCATCTCACTTAAGACCCGAGGATTACTCGGGCTGTAAAAGTGCTAAGTGTTAGAGCTGAGCGTTACTTGGGAAATGGTATAGGCGTGTCCTGTGTAAGCACCAGGCCTGAGCAATGCAGCAGACGTGTCTTCTCCTAGCCTCATAATGGTGTCTCATCAGCAGTGATGATGAGGTGAATCTGTCTTCAGACAGTGAAATTGAAACGGACAGCAAAATCAAAAGTGATTCTGATGAATCCAAAAGTGACATTTGTGTCACTTGCACATGTGCAGTGTGCTCTTCATATTATTATTATTCATTACTAGCCATGTAAGCCTGTGCTGTAAAAAGCCCGCGGTCCTAGAAATTATTGAAATTGTCAGAAAAAAAACTGAAATGTAGAGATGTCAGGAAATTGAAAAGAACTACTCTGAGCTTCTGTCTCCTAGGAGGAATTGTTTTGCCGACGTGCTTGCCTCGGTTGTGCATTAGCGGAAAAGTAAAAGGGATGCCGTTTTGCCGATGTTAGTGACTAAGCGACTTTGTCTTTCTTCTGAGGTTTCATTTTGCTGACGTGCTGGCCTTGCTTGTGTTGTTAACGGCTAAGTGAGTTTTCTGTTTCCTCGGAGGAGGAGCTCTTACCCCGACTCCACCTCTCACTTCCAGGTCGGGCAGACAGAACACACACACTTCCACGTGTAAACGTTTATATATAAGATTATTATTATTGTTATACTTTCTAAACTACTGACTTTGTACTTTTAGTATTTTGCATGTTTTACAGTAGAAAGAGGAGATTTAATAAAAATGTAATTTTTCAGACCAAAAAAATTCAATGCTTTTTACCTTTTTTTTTGAGAAAAAATAAAATGTTAAGGAAGTTAAATTAGGGTGGTGTCAAACACCAAAAAAAAAGGACAAAGAAACAATTTACCAAAAGCAATTTTAAAAAAAACAAAGTCAAATAAAGCATTGCAAACGGTTTTAATACTAACTGTCTTATGGCCTCCATGCCACGTGACTGACATCACACATACAGTACTATCCATTAACAGCATGGATGTGGCCATGCAGAAACAACAGAAAATAGTTGCAGACAGGATGGCACTATAAAAATTCAAAAAACACAAAAATGTACAAAATGTGTATTAGAAACTCCAAAAACTTGCATCACAACAGTGTACTGACATGACACAAGGTGGAATTTGAGCAGATTGCTGGATAGCAAATCAAATCAAATTTTATTTGTCATATACATTTATTCACAGTAAAATACTGTAAGTCATGAAATGCCTTTGCTGAACTCCAAGACTGTGCATTAAAAGAATTTGAAAAGGCAATAAATAGTAAATACTCAACTCTACACATGTTGATATGTACAATGATATCATTTTATTATTCTATATACATGCACACACATACACACACACGCACACACACACACATACTGACTGACTGACTGACTGACTAACTGAACAAAAACTATTTCCCGTTTAGTTAAAAAGCTGAAATTTGGCAGGATTGTGCATCTAACTCAGTAGGTAGCTGCTAATGCCAATGTAACATTATTTAGAGGTTAACACCTAAACTATAATTGAAAAGGTAAATACCCTTAACCATTACACCACAAAGCCTGACTATAATATTAGCCCTTGGTGAAAACACAACAAATATTGTTCTAAAAAACTTAGTTACATAGTACTTCTGATACATTAAATTAACTGGCAGCAGTATAATTGAGGCATGTTGTCTTATGAAATATCTTGGGTGGAGGACGTAACACAGGTAGGATTACGTAATTACATACAAGGTGTGCTAATTAATTCCTTGAATAAATCTGTAGAAAAAATGTGTGCAGATCTGTGCACTAGCAACTACTGTCACCTTCAAAGTAATTTCTTTCCACATCTATGCATTTAGATAGACAATGTTGCCATTGCTGGAAACATACTTGTTTCTGGAATACCCTTGCATTCCTTTGTCACTTTGCAATGGAAGTCAGACATTTCTGAAAATTTTCATCATTTCATGGCAGTTTTTATTTTTGGGAAGAGCCAGAAGTCACAAGGGTCTATTCATAAATCCAGTGGATTGGATGGATGACCCTCTTTGGTAATTGATTTTCTAGCAAGTACGCCACGAACACTTAGCTCATCATGGCTTGGAGCTTTCTCATGATTGATGTTCCACTTCTGGAGTTGTCATTCATATCTTCTTGCCCATCCTTGAACCTTTTATGCCCCTCAAAGTCATTTGACTTTTTCATCGCATGCTCATCATATACCACTTTCAACAGCTCCATCATTGCAGTAGCACTTTGTAGTAAAGGCAACACTACATGGTGATTCCAGGAGTTAAATCGTCACACCTCATAATAAAGTAATAACTTAATATAACAAATTAAAAATTGGGTATCTAGTAGCTCTAGGCACTGTCCTCATTTAGGACATGGATGGACATGGAAAGAAACTCTTCTCAATCTCTCTGAACTGGTCTTCAGGCAGTTGTAGAGAAGAGGTCATTGTTGGGATACTTGATATCTTTGATAATATTCTTTTCCCTGTTTTCAAATAGCTTGGTATAGATGTCCTGGAAGTTAGAGAGTGTACATACAGTGATGAGATTAGGTGTGTGCTGTTTCCAAGTCAAGTGGTAATATTTCCTGTTTAATTTCCTAATTAATTAATTCTTTGCATTTATATAGCACTTTTCTCACTACTCAAAGTGCTCAGCAATTGCAGGTTAAGGGCCTTGCTCAAGGGCCCAACAGAGCAGAGTCCCTTTTGGCATTTATGGGATTCAAACCAGCAAGCTTCTGATTGCCAGTGCAGATCCCTAGCCTCAGAGCCACCACTCCGCCAATTGAAAATGTTCACCATCTCCACCTGAATACTGCTAATACTGAGGGGGTGGTAGTACCTCAGCTGTTTTCTTCTAAAGTCAACATTTAGATCCTTTGTCTTGGTGACATTCAGGAGAAGATGGTTGGCCTGACCAGTGTGATAGATCCTCCACTTCAGCCAGGTAAGCCTGCTCATTGTTTTTAGAGATCAAATCTACCACATCTGTGTCATTAGCAAACTTGACAATAATGTTCAAGTCATGTGCATCTATGAAGTCATAAGTATAATAACTGCAGAGTCAAAACACTGCCTTGTGGAGCCCCTATGTTAAGGGTGAGGGATGAAGAAGTGTGGCTACCCATACGAACCATCTGAGGTCTGCCTGTTAGGACGGTGAAAACCCAGTTGCATACTAAAGTGTTTAGATACAGGTACCTGAACTTGGTTATGAGCTTAGAGGGGGTTATTGTGTTAAATGCTGAACTATAGTTTATAAATAGCATTTGCACATAATTCCCTTTACTTTTTTTACATGTGGGCATCAAGGTGATGGCATCATCCATGGACCTGCTGTAGCAATATGCAAAATATAACGGATCTAGTTCTTTGAATAGTAAGGAGCATATGTAATTCCTGAGTAACCTCTTGAAACACTTCATTGCTATAGGCGTTAGTGCATTGGGACGATAGTCATTTAGGCAGGATGGATGTGATTTCTTAGATACAGGGTCAATGGTGGACTTTTTAAAGCATGTTGTACGATAGACTGTTTTAAAGAGAGCTAAATACCATGAACACTGGTACAAGCTGATCAGCACAGATCACACATAAGACACATCTTATTTTAACAAACAAATCAGAATACATATCTCAAAATTCAAAGCGTAAACATTCATAACCAGGTAATCTTACTAAGTACTTGCAAAAATGTTTGAGAAAATATCCACCATGTGTCTCAGCATGCTTTCTAACAATCAGCTATCATGTCATGGCAACAGAAGTGAAAATTATGGAAACAAAATGCACTGCAGCATTTCTAAAACATTGAAAATGAATGTAAAAATGATTTATGTTTCATAACCAGGTTAAAAATACCACAAATTTAAGATTAATATATCAACCACACAATAAATAAACTGTGGTGGGTTGGCACCCTGCCCAGGATTGGTTCCTGCCTTGTGCCCTGTGTTGGCTGGGACTGGCTCCAGCAGACCCCCGTGACCCAATGTTGGGATTCAGCGGGTTGGAAAATGGATGGATGGATGGACAATAAATAAAGTAAGATAACAAACAGCAGCAGAAAGACCTTTTATCTAATATGTAGCTCTGTAATCCCCTGTATGATGGGCAGGCAGATTTTAGGATGCCTGGCTCTTTAAGAGAAGGCTGGAATCAGGAGATGCAGGGACACATGGAGTTCTAGTGGGTTAGGCACATTTGGCCATTTCTGACCCAGAAAGCAATAGCTGGACTGTTCTTGGAAGTAGTTCCTGGTCAGAGCTCAACAGAGCCAGAGAGTGTGGAGTTGGGAGGAATAATGTGTCAAGTGCTTGACTGCCAAGAAGAAGATAGGCCAAAGCTACATACTGTAAATAAAGGTAAAGAAAATGTGAAAGAAAAAATCATTTGTGGGTAAATATAGTTGGCACCCAAGGTAACATATAGGGAGGTAGTTCCTGTGATCATTTAGTCCAAGCTGGGCAGCCATATGTTGGGTTTAATGGTTTATTCTTTTACTTTTAATACTCCTACCTGTGTTACCTCCATTCTTGCAGTTTTATTTTTGTCAATAAAACACTTTTTAATACTTCTTGGCATGCATGGCTTTATTTTGATTTTAGGGTTAGCTCAAGTATGCTCCCTACAGGCTACAATTTCTTCCTGGCACACAACTAATTTATCAGCACCAGCTACAATAAACTTTAAGATATATATAACTTCTTCAGGTTATTATCAGCTTTCATATGAACACACAGATGGAAAATTACCCTCTCATACATTCAAGTGTGGATAAAACTCACATGATTTCTTTTTCAAGAAGACAATGTTTATAATGACTTTATTAAATCTACAAGCATCCTTATGGCAGGATTTGTGAAACAGGCCATAAAATTGAAAACTCACTTTTAAGGGCTAATGTTTTAAGCCTCTTAAACTTTGTTCAGATTCTATTATGTAGGCAGTGTCAGGGATGCCAGGGGCGAAGACCCGGCTGGGATGCCCTGAAGGACCGGAAGAGGGTCTTTGCCCGCCCTGGATCACGTGGGGGCCGCCACCCTGGTTGCTTTGGGGGCCACGGGTAGAGGGCTTTGGAAGAAGAGTGCCTTGTCGAAAAAACCTAAATGTGTAACCTGTAGAAGGTTGCCTGGAGGAATAAAGAGACGTTTATCAGCACACCTTATCTAAAAGGTCAGAATGCTGTTATATGTTATGAAAGGACATTCAAGCAGAAATAAGGATTGGAAGCATGAGATGACTTAACCAATCATGGATATTTTGCTCATTTAGGTAATAACATATTAGTATAGTTTTAAGTGTAATATGAACATTCTATTAACTTAACTTGTTCACTTTGAATAAAGTATAATAAACACTTCCCTTATGCAGAAGTAAATAGAACAGATTCAGATTTACTTAAGAGTACTGGATTCTTATACTGTATTATTGCTTCCTATGGCTCAGTACACTTTTATAGAACTTCAGGGAACCCCAACAGTTTTGATGATCATAAAGTTTATCTTCACCTTAAAAAATAGTTGGCAATTTTCATAGTTTTCTCTTAGTTAGAATTTTTGCTGACAGGAAGTTCAGAGCACTTTCTGTAGATTTAAAAACTGAAAATATTAACTGAAAGCATCATAACCAAGTCATGTTGACATAAATAAGAGCAGAAGTTTAAGCTCTTGTGTGCTGATGATAATTGTCAGTGATCCTACCTGTTATTATAAATCAAAAAATGTGAGATGCTTCAAACACAAAAGCTAGACCCCCACTCCACCACATATCTGTATAAACAAAGTATGCCTCATTACTTCAGATGTCTGGCCTCACACTCAAGAAGCATGCTTTATGTCTACATTGGCCCAAAAAAGGAGCAATGACTTTAAAGACAAAAAATATTATAAAAGGGAGAAAGGAAAAACTGCAAAAACATCTTACAATATAAAACAAAACAGTGTTCTTTTAATATTTAATTATTCATAAAGATTCATAAAAATATTCCACAGAAAATATAAAAAATAAAGAAAACAAGCAAACAAATTCAAACCTTAATTCGTGAGCAGGGGTTAAGTCGGGCAATCTAATAACAAAGCACAACAAAAGAAATTAGAATCTCAATGCCAACTTAATATAGGCCATAATAAAGGCTGTTCTTAGCCAATGCTGCTTCCAGCTGCAGCATTAGGTGGCCCCACCCCTGAGGCTTAACATAAAGGAGACAGAGAAAAAATATGGAGCACAAATACATACATTAATAACATTCAGTACTGCAATAAAATATAATAAAACCATAAAATAAAATTAATAACATAATATCCATTGATCCATTTTTCTAAACTGCTTATCTATGACAGAGTTGCTGGGTAGCTGGAGTCTAACCCAGCAATTATTGGGCACAAGGCTCAAACAACATCTGGAAAGGGTGCCAGTCTATTGCAAGGTGAACACACAAACCCATACACTCACACACACACTATGGCCAATTTAACACTGATTCACTTAATCTGCATGTCTTTGCATTATGGGAGGAAACCAAAGCACCCAGAGAAAGCCCACACTGACATGGGGAGAACAGGCAAACTCCAAGCACAGAACACCTGGGATGCATAGCCCAATGGCTTAATGTTGTCACTTCACCACTGTGCCACCCAATAACACAACACAACACAATATACAACACAATATTTAAAAGACAAAAAAAGAATAAATAAAAGAAAACAGGGATAAGACAAAGTTTGACATTTTTTTCTTTACAGTATTCCGTTTTAAGTTAAATTAATAAAGTAAAAAGGTTGCTCTTTTTTCCTTTTTTGTTTTTGATGTTTAAAGATAAAATTACAAGGTATCCCAATAAATTTGACCATAATACCCAATATCTGTAAGTATATATTTGAAATCATGCTGCCAAAAATGAAACAAACAAAAAAATCTGCCTACTTTATAATGAAAGAAAACAACAATTCTAGTTAACAGCTTTCCTGAAGAAAACAAATAACACTAAATAGATAAATTCCTCAAGTTATTCATAGAAATTAGAAAGGTATCATTGCATTCCCTATATTTCAGAACCAAAATAAAAAATGAACCGAATAAATGAAAATATATTCAGCCCAAAACACTAGCCTGGTGGCACTGAAGTAAAAGTAGATCTTTCTCTAACCTTAGAAGTGATTCTGCGGCTTGGCTGGAAGTGACCCCAGACGAAGGTTTAAAAATTCCTCATGGAAGAAAGCAAACTGAGTTCAGTTTTGGGAGAAAAGATGGGGTGTTTTGTCATGGTTGAGTCCTAGGGTGACCCAATTCTTCCCTTTATACTCTTTATTATGTAGACATTAACTGAATGTCCCAAATTCCATACTCCTATCACACTGTCAGGATTGACTGCTGTTGTAGTTCAATACCTTCCTCTTTCTTTTACATCTTTAACCCCAGGCAGCTAGACAGATTACCAGAACAGGCAGGAGAAAAGATTTACACATTTATACATGTATTATAGATAGTATGCCAAAAATACACACAAAGAGAGCACAAATATTGGCAAAATAATAATAATATGAGCTGGTTCAGGTTGGATGGTTGGAAGACAAAGTCAGAGAGGCAAGATTGTGTTGGTATGAACATGTGCAGAGGAGAGATGCTAGGTATATTGTGAAAAGGATGTTAAGGATAGAGCTGCCAGGGTAGTGATGAGAGAGGACATGAAGGTGATGGGGGAACAGAGCAAGATGTAGAGGACAGGAAGATATGGAACAGAGATGATCCTCTGTGTCAACCCTTAATGGGAGCAGCCAAAAGAAGAAGTTCACATAAAGCACCCAATATGCTTAGAAAACCATTCCTGGTAGCTCTTTGTCTTTAATATGCTGATTAGTCTCTTGTTCCACATGGTCTGGTGTGGCTGTTGATCCAGAATGTTGTCTGCATAGGGCAGCAGAAATGGCCTTGACTCAGGATGGAAAATGGCAGAGAGAGAGAGTGAGAGAGAAAGATTAAGCCAGTGTGTCGGCCTTAATTTAAGGGAATCCTGTGGTTTTTTTGATACACCTTCTCGAATTAGTGTGGGCATGCATTCTCCAGTGAAATAACTCAGGCAGACTCAATCCCCTTAGTCCATCTCCTGCTTGTTCCTGTCAGCATTTTCTTCAGCTTCAAAGAATGCACAAATGTACTTTCAGACTAACACGAAAGTAAGTACATAGAGGTAATTAAGAAGTTTTAAATTGGGTTTCTAAATGTTTTTTTTCTAAGTACATATTTTTATCGTAATATTATTACATCATCCTCGTGACATGGGGCAGAGGGGCTCTGGTGGAATTCAAGAGAATTTTTTAAACAAACCTCATAAAATCTTTGCAGGTAACACAGACCTGGAACAGTACCTAAACAAGACATGCTTCCTGCCTTACCATCAGTGAACAAGAATCTGCTCCATCTCCCTGGAACCTGGAATGGAAAACTGGTGGCAGAAAATGGAAAGATGAACGAACAATATATGAGCGGATAAAATTCAATCTGATGGGTGAAATACAAAATTCCCTCCTTCGAAACTCAGCTAGCCCTTAAACAGCAAAATGAAGCTGTACTTTTAACAAATCTTCTTCTCTCTCCTTTCATTCATTTTCCATTCCTTTGCAATATAAAGATATTTATATATCACAATTTAAACTTTTGCCTGACCTTTGATATTTCATACAGGTCAGGTTATTATTTTTCTTAAGAAGTTCCATATATTTTGTTAAATGCATTTCACTTGTACCAAAGGCTTTTGTTCAAATTGTCAGGCCTATTAGACTCTTTGGAAATGTCTTCAAATCTAAAATAAGTACAAAGTAGGTCAAATTACAACAAAAGGCGTTTAAGGGAAGCAAATTATACAGGAAGTAACATAAATGTTAAAATCAAAAGAGAAGCTAAAAAACTTAAATGGCACTCATGGCTACCTAAACTTAAAGATTTTGATGAATCCTAGTTTGGGCATCTCTAGGAACCATCGCCACTGAACCATTTTAGAAGATTGTTTATCATAGTTGATTCCATTTTGAAAAGTTTTCTGATAACTGCAGCCATGTTGTTTGTTGCTATTTCAGGTTGACAGTTATGAGACACAAAGATCATGGGATATATTTGTTATGAATTACTAGCCTTTTGATACTCAAGCCTGAGGCATGCCCTCTAAATAACCTCAATTGTCCCTAAATATGTTAAAAATGCCCATCAAGGTAGAGGAAACATATAAAATCCCCTGGCTTGGAAGGACAAGGCCAATGTAGAATTGTATTTATTGCTTGAAAGATATTTAGGCCTATTTGAAAGCATCAATGGTAGAAAGTTGAAAAAATAAAGGATTTGCCTAAAAAGACACTCCAGAGCAAACAATTCCCAATTTGTAACCCAGCAATCAAAAACAAAAAGGAATTGGTAACAAAAGATAGAAAAACATAAAATATACAAGAAACAATCCTGGATTAATGATAGCACTAAAAACTAGGCCTCTAGGCTCCACTAAGGCCTGAAAACTCAAACACAAGATTTACCCCAAACTCAAGAATCAGGCTTTTGGTCTGCATAGAACATGAAGGGCAAAAGCTTAAAAAAGAACTCTGCAATTATCTCAAGAGAGAGAGAGGGGAACCAATAAAAATCCTTTGCCTAAATGATAAAAACAAAGTTCTTTAACACTAGAATTACCAGAGCCTACGAAAAAACTTGTAGATCTGGTCCACCTTAAATCCCATCGCACCTCTCCGTCAGCGTCTTTTGTCCTGTAAACGTGGCGATAAAGACAAGCAGCAATATATTTGCTGTTTTCAGTAGTGAGCTGCTCTTATTGTTAATATTATACAGTACACACATACATTTGGATTGCGTCTGTAACAGATGGTGTACATGTATAGTACTTGTAAAAGTTACCTTTTTATTTTCACTTTTATTCTCTCAGTCACAATCATGATACCTAGGGATCTGACGCTATTAGTTTTTATTTGAAACTGGGAATAACTGTAGATGTGACTGGTGTTTTGAGGCAATGGAACTGGACATTCTCTGATCTGGAGGGATTAAAGCTGACACACAAACGCTAGTGAATCTGCCTTCTTTGTATCTCACCGTCACTTGATTTTTTTTAATTCAGTTTTATTGAATGTTCCTGCTCACGCTGAATTAGTATGCGCCTTACGGTCCATGTTGTCAAAAAAAACATAGGTATATATGATATTTGGAATTATTAATTTTATGACCTGTATAGTACATTTCGGAAAACATTGTGTCACGGATGCAACGTTATTCATATTATTCATATTCATTCGCATAACATCTTGTGGTTGTAATCAGTGATCGCGTGTTTTTTTTTCCCTCAATCTTGCCAGTCTCCATGTTGCTGTATGGTGGTGTTTCTTTTGTGCAGAGGAAAGAATAGTACAGAGATGTCAGTTAAACACTATATGCAAACATCAGATTCAAATGTTAACAGTTCACACACACACAAGAACCGTCCTTCCTACATTTGCGAGGTGTGTACCTGTTGCAATGTACACATTTCTCTCAAGTGACTGTGACATACAAAGAAGGCAGATGCGCCAGCGTTTGTGTGTCAGCTTTTATCCCTCCAGATCAGAGAATGTGCAGTTCCATTGCCTCAAAACACCACTCACATCTACAGTTATTCCCAGTTTCAGATAAAAAGTAACAGCGTCAGATCCCTGGGGGGAAATTGGTTGGTTTGTATCATGATCATGACTGAGAGAATAAAAGTGAAAAAAAAGGTAACTTTTACAAGTACTATAAATGTACACCGTCTGTTACAGACGCAAAACAAATGTACAGTATGTGTGTACTGTATAATATTAACAATAAGAGCAGCTCACTACTGAAAACAGCAAATATAGGAGGCAGTTGGGATCAAACCAGGAACTCTAGATTGCAAGTCAGCAATTCTTACCGCTGCGCCAAGGATTGCACTTATTAATTGAGGTATAGCTGTGATTTTTGAGAGACGATCTACAAGAAATTATCATGGGGTCCAGGTTTCAATCCCGCTCATGGCACATTGCTGAATGGAAGAATATATCTCTAAAATAAATTTTTACATAAACTTTCTCTTCAACAAGCGGTGCTTTGAATCCTACATTGCAGATGTAATTGTTTATTTTTCTTTTGTGATTAAACAAAAACTGTTTAATGCATGATTGATTTGTCAAGGAACACATGGACAACACGCATAGTTAAAAGCACACTTAAAGAAACTGCCTGCCCATTCTATTGAATCATAATTATAATAAATAATAATACATTTCAGTTACTTATATAGCACCTTTACCATGGTCTCAGATGGCTGCACAGATAATCAAGAGGGGTACAATAAAAACGAAAGCACAATAAGAATGAATAAATAATAGTGCACAGCCTTGTGTTTGTATGTATTTACACAATTTAGGAATTTATATATAGTACTAGCAAAATACCCGTGCTTCGCAGCGGAGAAGTAGTGTGTTAAAGAAGTAATGAAAAAGAAAAG
Source organism: Polypterus senegalus (assembly GCF_016835505.1). Classification (NCBI taxonomy): domain Eukaryota; kingdom Metazoa; phylum Chordata; class Cladistia; order Polypteriformes; family Polypteridae; genus Polypterus; species Polypterus senegalus. The sequence goes on from NC_053160.1 coordinate 134,073,254, forward strand.
GAAACATTTTGAAAATAACGTAACATGATTGTCAATGTAATTGTTTTGTCACTGTTGTAAGTGATGAGTGTTGCTAACTTATATATATATATATATATATATATATATATACACACACACACATATAAACATATATATATACATATCCATACATACATACATATATATACACACACACATATATACATACATATATACACATACATCCACATATATATACATATATATATACATATCTACATATACACACATACATATATAAACATATATATACATACATATCTACATATATACATACACACACACACACACACACACATATATATATATATATATATATATATACACATATATACAGTCTTTGGGGTGCGAGCAACTGTTGCTGGGGGGTGCCACAATCCATGAAGGAAGAAAAATGAAAAACATTATTTGTACAAAATCTTAATTTATTTATCCATTCCTAAATAATTAAATGGGCAGGCTATTTCGTATCAGTGCAATACGCTTTTTGTTAAAACGGATGACTCCTGCTCTTACATGCAAGTCTGTGTGGATATTATGAACTATCGTTTCTGTTTAAGTTCTATTTAAATTTTAAATAGAAGGAATTTTTATTTAGTCGACAGAATATTATTCCGGAATAAATAAACTCAGACCTTAAATAACTTATAATATTTTGCTCTCCATAAAAATATATCCTGTCTAAATTATACAAGTTAGAAATAAAGTAAACGTTAAAAGAACAAACATTCAAATTTCTTTACTCTTATGTAATTTTATATAAAAAATAAATATAAATTTTAAATATCCCAAAAGATTTTGCTCTCCATAAAAATATATCCTGTCAAAATTATACAAATTCAAATATGAACATGCTGCATAACAAAACCTGGAAATATAAATAAAATGTGTTCTTTTCAGCAATAACAAATCAAATCATTCAGTTGTCTTTGCTCATATGTCATTTTATCAGAGCTGGACGCCTGGCATCTTTTTTTGGCAACAAGTTTGTTTATGTTTGGTGTGAGGTTCTGTGTTGTGGAGATTCTCAGGATGGACTGCAGGTGCTCATCAGTGAGGCGACTCCTGTGTGCTGTTTTGTTAGTCTTCATGACTGAGAAGAGCTTCTCACACAAATATGTGCTACCAAACATGCACAAGGTTCGAGCTGCATGTAGATGGACCTGGAGCATTTCTGCGGGAATGGAGTGAATAAACTGTGCGGGCCGTGCAGTATCGTACTTTGCCTTCAGTGTGCTATTACACTGCAGCTCAATCACCTCCATCTGAATCTGCACAGTTGCAGTTTCCACATCGACGGCAAATGGGTTGCGAAACAATTCAAAATTCTTTTTTTGTTCTTCAAAGTCACCAAAGCGCCGTGCGAACTCAGTGCGTAGTGCGCTCAGTTTATCAGCAAAATGCGTATGTGGGAACACCGTAGTGCCGAGTTGGTTCAACATTACTTAGCAACAGGGAAAGTGGGGCAAGTTGCACTGTTGCATTTGTGTCTCCCATAAAAGTAGCTTCACTTGAAATCACTTTGTGATTTTGCACGGGTAAAAACGTCTGCTGAAGTGTCAGATTCTTCTTTAACTCTTCTGCTTTCTGTATCTTGTGCATTGCATTCAGGTATTTCAGGTTATCTTGATGTTTTGTCTCATAGTGCCGTTTTAGATTAAATTCTGTAATTACAGCCACATTAGCTCCACAAATGAGACACACGGGTTTACCGGCAATGTCAGTAAACATATACTCAGCCTCCCATCGGTTTTTAAAGGCTCTATGTTCAGAATCACCTTTTCTCTTCGGCATCGTGTGGGCTAGCCTCGCAATAACTTGCAGCATCATAAGCTAGACTTAATTAGCGCGGTAAGTGTTCGGCAAGGCAGCTGCAAGTGCTGCATTATGGGATCTGTAGTTTATTGTGTTACCAGCACTTCATATCCCCGGGCCATTAATAACAATAACATATAAAATGATCTCGGGCCGGATATAATTACATGCCGGGCCCGATGTGGCCAGCGGGCCTTGAGTTTGACACATATGGACTAATTAGAACTTGAAAAGATATATTTTTCAAATGTGATCGCGCAATTCAGATCGAGTTGACACGCACTACAGTACATCGAGCCCGCGTGCTATAGAGGTTTTGCCTGCGTGCCTCAATAAGTTACCCTCCCCTTGCTCTTACTTTTTTACCGTTCATCTAATGAATACACTGAGTATGGCTTTACCAAAACAATCATTGATCACGAATAAAGTATCCATTATTCATAAAGCTTCAATTGGTGATCTGTCTTTCTGCGTTAACCGCATATTTTTTCATACGTCTCAAACCAAGTGGATGCGAGGCTAAAATGAATCGGGAAGCGCGCGTACATACTCAGTGCATCCCCTCCCGGGGATCGAACCTCGGTGCTAGAGGCGAAGCCTCTACTATTGCACCACGGTGTGTGGTTTGTCTATTTGAGCGTAGCAGTGTAATTCGGTTTTTGTTCAGCACTCTTTGGAACTGTTGCTTTTTGTCTGCGCACTGCGTCAGTTCACGTGAGCTGCTGAATATGGTTTTATATGTCACTCGCTCGCTTCTAATTGTTTCGCTGCCTTCTTAATTATATAATGCATGTTTTCTTCAGCGCTTTTTGGAGCTCTTCCTGGTTTTCTACGCACTGCGTTGACAGTCAGTTCACATGATTACGTGGGAGGCGTGAAGATGTCACACGAAACTCCCCACGGCTTTGGAGCTCAACTCTATTACAGTAAATGGAGAAAAATAGCTTCCAGTTATGACCATTACGCGTAGAATTTCGAAATGAAACCTGCCCAACTTTTGTAAGGAAGCTGTAAGGAATGAGCCTGCCAAATTTCAGCCTTCTACCTACACAGGAACTTGGAGAATTAGTGATGAGTCAGTCAGTCAGTCAGTGAGTGAGTGAGTGAGTCAGTCAGTGAGGGCTTTGCCTTTTATTAGTATAGATTCTAGTTGATGCTGACATTTAATTATTTTGAAGTAGGTAAAAATAAATATTTGGAAATATTGCAAAGGGAAATGTTTATATACTTAGCGCAAAATGTCTATTTTATAAGCGTATTTTATCACATCAATGTTAATATAGAGTATAACTATAATTATTATTATTCTATATTAGCATTGATATGAACGATTTGTGAAATTAGCGTTAAGTATAAAAACAACATACCAGTCACTTGTTTTATATATAATTTTTAGTGCAGTAATTCATTAAGAATTTTTGGTCTTTATATACTAGAAAGACTTTACTATGGTCTTCTGTAGGAAATATGTGCACATAGTTCGTCTATCTTTTCAGATAAAAATGAACTCACCCAAACAATGAATTACAAAAAAAAAAAGTTTTTAAATTGGCAAGCTGTTGTATCATCCTTGAACCTTTTGTGAAAGTGTTTATTTGATCTTTGGACTTCAGGCTTCACACATTATATAGTTTATGCCAGCATTTTGTCATTTATTACTAAAATATGAAAAATGTTTCTGTTTTAACAATGTGTTTACACAGATTATTGTAGAAACGTAAATTCCAAATAACGATCTATTATTTCCACTCTAAAACTCCAGCACTTCACTCCCAGATAATCAAGGCATGAGCTGGGAGAACTTTGTGCACATTCTGTGGCGGTGGGGGGATAGAATAGCAGGCTGCTTGCTGCTTGTCTTTATCGCCACATTTACAGGACAAAAGACGCTGACAGAGAGGTGCCATGGGATTTAAGGTTGACCAGATCTACGGGTTTTTTCATAGGCTCTGGTAATTCTAGTGTTAATTAATTGAGGTGGCAGTGGTCAAAATCTAATTGTCAATTGGTGCAAAAGTGGCAATGCAGGATTTTGCTTCAAAAGTACCGTATATAAGTCGAGTCTTGAAACTCGAAAAATTAGTCATAAAATAAGACCCCACCTAATAAGCCTGTTCAAAAATGCGACACTTAAATTTTATTTTTACATCTTCTCGTCTCCTCCAATCAGTTTCTCAGACGCATCGAATGTTGTTGCAGCAGCGCAGTTACCAATTTCTTTTGCTAATTCAACGCTGTTTTATTTAAAACCAGCTTCATATTTTTTCTGATTGAATGCTCCATTGTGGATTAGGGATGCTCTTACGATAAAGGTCTATGAAATTGTGAGATACAAAAAACAGAAATCAGTGCAAACATTGCTTCGAAATAGTTCGGATATTACTGTGTGGTCATGCAGCCACAATAGAGAGAGAGAGAGAGAGAGAGGTTAGGAGCAGTGCATAGCCACACCCACATAGAAAAAAGGTAGTGTGCTCCGTGGTTACTCTCTCAGGTGGGCGTTAGCATATCATAATCTCTTGGACCAATAATGTGAGTTTTTCACATTCGTCTTATATGACCACCATTATAAAATACCAGAAATGAGACAGTAAAATCAAGTCCCGACTTATGCGCGGGAGAACTTATTCGTGAGTATATATGGTAAGTCATTAAAAGAACAGACTGAGGAATAGAGCCAGGAGTCAGCCTTTCAAATATCAAAAAAGGTTCAGGTCTAGACAGAATAAGTGACCGTCTCCTTGATTACTGTGCAGAGGAGTTCTCTCCAATATTCCACTCCATATTTGAAATGTTCTTGGCTTTACAGCAAGTGCACAGCCTATGGAAACAACTGTTATTCAATTGGTAAAAAACAACACACCCCAAAGCATTACATGACTTAAGAACAGTTATGAGAGGTTATTGTACTTAACAAAATTTAAGGCTCTTCTGGATCCTTACTAATCTGCATACAGAGCAAAGACAGACTTGGGGGATGCCACAGCAACACTTTTGAATTTACTGTATGAGCTTTTAGAAGGATTAAAAAACCACACAAGATTAATAAAAGATTATAGACTTTTTGTCAGCTTTTAACACAATCCAGTCCCACATTTTAGTTGACGAACTGATTGATCAGTTCTGTTTGGACCTTAACTTAATAGTGTGGATTCCAGATTTTTTAACAAAAAGAACACAAAGAGTGAAAGTCAATAGCTGTTTCTCTGATAGCCTAAGTACATCTGTTGAAATTCTGCAAGGGTGCTACGTATCTCCTCTTTTGTTTATCTTATATACAAATGACTGCAGCAGTTCACACAAAGATAGACATATCCTGAAATTTGCTGACGATTCTGCCACTGAGTCTTTTACAAGACAGGGAAGACAGCCATGGACCCATTGTCGATGAGTTTGTGCAATGGTGTAATCACTCCCAATTTAAAATTAAATATTTCTAAGGCAAAAGATAAGGTGATAGATTTCAGGTGCTCCCCATCATCTACTGTCTCAAATTTAATTAAAGAGAAGACAGTGGAGATGGCGCAGCAATACAAATATCTAGGAACAATCATTGATAACAAACTTAACTTTTATCTTAACACAGAGGAAATTTGTTAAAAGGGCAGTCACAGCTATGCATCTTTGTATTGATCTTGAGTGTGTGTTTATGCAATAACACTGGTTGCCAAATGTTTTGTCTTTGTTTATCTATTGGATCTCTGTAACAATGTCTTTGTTTTTGTACTTTCCTGCTGCAAACAATCCTCTGGGATAATAAAGCATACCTTACCTAACCTAACCCATCTTGTTATTGCTATTTAAAATCAATCTGCTATCAGTACTTTAAAAATCCTTGTTATTGGTTTTTCTTTTGCCAGATATCTTCAGCCAAGGTGACTTACAACATCTCGATTTATTACAATTGTTTACATATTTTTTATTTTTCACAACAGCAGCACAGACTTAATACTGTCTCTTATGATGCAAAGATGGAACAAGTATTTAAAAAACTAGATATTAATTTTAAGAATGTAAACTCATTTGCTAAGCTTATTGGTGTTTAGTATGAATACTATTACCAGGGCAGCTGCAGTCAGGCGCTGAGAGCAGCAGTGCCTAAGTATCTTTCTTTATCTTTAGTTTGGTCCCTGCCGGTAATTCAGTCTTTTGCAAGGAATGAATATTTTTTCCCGGTCAAACTGACCTCAGTTTCATACAAAATGTTTATTTTCATAACCTTGACACAAACCTATCTTGGACTCCCATATTGTTTACCTTAGTAAATTGAATCTATATTTTCTGAAATTACTACTTGATTCGAATGCCCACCTGCACATGCCCAATTTATTTTGATTGTTTATATGTTTAACTTTACTAACTTTTATTATATTGATTTTACCTTGTGTCTTTTTAAATATTTGCCATGCACTATATGAAACATTTCACAGCTATTTACTAGCATATCAGAACATCTAGTATTCAAAGGACACCCAGAGGGTAACAGACCTGCAGCTCACATCCAAAGTATCAAGGCCATCATTCTTATTTGTATCAACAAGCAATACTGTAAATCACTCTCCTCCAATCAGAAAAGAGGAAGGGTGAATCTGATGGTCTTTGTTTGGAAGGAATAATTCACTGCAGTAAAATATATCAAAATCCTTGTCAGAGTGAAGGACATTCTGAAATTTCAAGTGAAAAGGAATCACCTCAGGCATGTGAACGAGAGCATCACACTTGGCAAACACATTAACCATAAATAATGCCTTGTGTATTTTAAAAACATAAAAGTGTATTTTGAAATCTATTTAACCTTTGTGCGTAATAACCAGTATATCTAGCATGGAGCTAAAAGCACCAATAGTGCAGTAAAATATTGCGGGCGATAACAAATTCATTCCAGTTCTGATAACACTCTAACCTTTTCAAAACAGGATATGAATGAATACATTACCCATTTATGGTTACATACAAAGGGTCTTGTGTTGGATATCTCTGAGCAGTTATGTAACATCCATCTTTCTTCCAAAGCAACCATTTGTACTAGGCTGCTTCAGACCCTGTGGAAATTATACAGTTTGACATTAAAAGTTGCCAATAAAGCAAAAATAGGCTTTGGACCATTTAATATTTATATTGCTTCCCAAATGTCCATTAAATATTAATTTCAATGTCTTTTTGAGATGTTTAATTATTGATTGCTGTTTTTTGTTTATTTTTTTATTTATTCATATTTAACCATATGCTGGATGCAGTTCAAAGTAAAAGTTTAAAGACTGCAATTAAATATTGTAACAGATTTAAATATTAAATTAATAAGATTTTTCATTGCAAAACAATAATTTTTTCTGGAATGAAAATTTTGTTGGCTTTTAGTAGATCTATCCATGCTCTGTACCATATTTTTACTTGGATTTATTCTGAAGGTAAACTTACCTGGGCTGTTATGTGTGTGCAAAAGGATACAATTTAGAGTCTAAGTCAGCATTTCCCCACTTATGGGCCAAGGTGCTATGACAAGTGGGCTGTAGCCATCCAGTGATGAAACTGGCCCCCACTGCTCTGATGATTGCGCTCAGTTCATAGCAGCAGCATTGCAGGTAGAGAATGCCTGATCACGGATGACCTCCTCATCCCCTGCTCTGATGATAATGCTTGATTCATCATGGAAAAGCATTCATGACCTTGCTTAATTCATCTCTGCTGCTTTGGTGATTGCACAGCAACCCACTATCAATTCACCAGTAGGGACCATCTCACTCCCCTGACACTGCATGAAAAGAGCTGTATCCGGACAAATATGGTATGGGAAATCTCCGCTAAACTCTACGCCTGCCAGATGTATGAGGTAGAGTGCTTGGAAAGGTAGCATGCAAAAGGAAATTTTGTGAAACAACCAGATACCTTACGTACGTGGATGTATACAGGAATTGGTGGAAGTTTCAAAGAATCCTCACAGCTGGCAATGAGGTGTGACGGCTGGGAGGTGTAAGAGCCTTTCATATGTTAATGACTATCAAGTAGAGGTGTTGTCTTTGTTATCATAGCCGGGTGGGGGGATTAGCAGCAGGCTGCATACTGCTCTTCCCGAAGAGGCTATCCAGCGTCTTGATGTGCTTAAGCGCAAGTTCGGCGAGCAAAGACCACAGGAAGAGTCAAGCCATGCGCTTAAAAGAGTCAAGAGGGCGCATAACGCGGGCATTGCGGTAAGTTGAGCTTTATGTTAGCCGACAATATAGCAGAAAATTATACCTCGCCAAGTTAGCCTAAGTTAGCGCTTGGCTACACATCTACTTTTGTACTTTGCGTTTAGCTTATTTAACAGTTTGTCACGTCTGAATTATACGATGTTGTTTGAAAATTCTTTGTTTCCCATGTATGTATGCGTGTATCTACTAAAGCGTTTTTAATTCAATGTTACAGGAAGCTGTAAGGTGCCTCCATAATTCGGAAAACAGCCCGCATAAATATGATCCACAAAATGGGTAAGCAGTGTTTTTTTTTATATGCTATGTATGGGGTTTTATGTAATCATTTTAAATGTAATTAATGACACTACTCTCTTTCCACACAGAATAAGTTCACCTCATAACCAGGCAGTAATGAAATATCTGCTGGAGGAATTGAAGATGACTTTTACAGATGCAGACCCTGCGTGTATAAAGGGTAATTTATACACTTAATATTTGTATATAAAGGGGAATTGTTATTATAATTATTTTCATGTCACCTTTATTGTTGTCCCTCTAATAATTTGAATTGGTTTTGTCACTTATATGAATTATTTTTTTATTCAGCATGCTGTAGGACTTACTAAGAGAAATTGCGGAGGAAATACTCTTTGTCTCAGCCAGGAAAGTCCCAGCTAAGAGACTCCATTAAAATTAATATATATATATATATATATATATATATATATATATATATATATATATATATATATATATATATATATATATATATATATATATATATATATATATTAAGTTTGGTACATCTCTGGGTGTTTTTAGGGGTTAACATATGGTGTGTTTTGCAATTGCTGGAGTCCAGGTCTAGAGTCATCCAAACAGATGCAGAGAGAGAACTGTGGCAGACTGCAATTCTGAACCTGATGTCCGATGAAGAGGATGCCATCGTTGATGGAAGACCGGTGTGGGTTGTGAGGTCTCTACCTCACAGGAACCCACAATTGTCTGAGCTTTACCAGCAGCTTCAGTCCAGATTGGAGGCGGATATGCGCTATGCTCTTACACACCGTCAGCGTGTAAGAGTTGATGGAATCGGGCCAGAAGAAGATTCATTTTTGGAACTTTAATAAGCACTGGTGCATGTGTTTGTTTCAGTTTGTTTCATTGCTTTTAATTTACTTGCACCGTCATATTTGCACATTTTTTTCTCCATATTTTCGTTTTTTTCTTATTCTTACGTTGTATATTTATTAGTGTTTGGTTTTATTTTAATAAACACATTTCTGAATCAATTTTATTCTCATTTTTTAAATGGTACGGGGGATGTATAGTACAGTGGGGGGTGGGGGTGGGGAGTGTATATGGTCCGTCTACATACCTGCCCAATAACCAATCAAGTCACTAAGCTAAGAGGGCTTGGGTTGGGCTAAATAAAAAGTGTGACCAATGAAAGTGGGTTTTTTTTATTTTTTTTAAATCAGCCAATCAATGTTGAGATAAAAGACCAATGTAGAACAGCAAAGTTGTGCAGAGGTGTAAAATGCAAATGGTTCTTGAAGTGTGAATGTCTCCTTGAAAGAGCCTTGAGTGGATTATTTGCCATGGCAACAAATGGCTGTACTATGGAAGAATCCCTCAGCAAGATACATCCGAATTGGTATCAATCCGGAAGTATCCTAGGTTGGTGGAATTTGATGTATACGCTCAGTGGTACTTGTAGATACTTCCGAAAATCAGTGGTGTATACAGGAGTTTCCTAGTACAGATACTCCTCCTTTCATGCAGTGTGACTCAGATGATCATGCTAAATTCACAGATAGGTGGGTTGCACTAAATTATTGGTGGGTTAAAGGTGGGTCACAAACACATTGGCATATGAAAAACTCGATTGTGACACCACAAAGGTGTATCTTATATTTCTAAAATGTTTAGCAGATGTTAGCTATATTCTGTTCTGTTCATTCTAAATAACAAGCAGAATCACGGTGTTTGCTATCATGACTAAAATAAATTATTTAATGGAACTTCAAAATGATAAACAGATAAAGGATTTAAAGAATAAACATGATAAAGAAAGAATCACAGAAATCTCTTTTGTTGTTATTTGCTTTTTTGTTTAAGTCAAAATAACTAAAGAGAATCAAAGAAAACACACCAAGCAACCACAGAACTAGCAAAAAGGAAAACAAAATCCCCTGTAAATCAAATATAAAAAGCTGTGAATATGATTAAAAGTAATAAAGGAAAGAGAAAATGATATTGATGAGCTCCTGTTTTGGCTAAAAACCTCTGTCAGTTGCTGTTGCTTATATTGACAGTTTTTCAGGGCTATATTATCTGGGAACGGGAAGAGTTGGAGTTACAGGGGCGTATGAGGAGGACTCACATAATTCTTCTGGGTTACCATGGTTAGACAGGAAGATCAGAGACAGTAGCTGTTGCTCCTTTAACATCTTAGCCTAGTGTTCTCTTGAAATGGACCCCGTTAGACTCATGGCATGATCTCTCCTTAGGCCTGGTCTTCCTTTGTTGTAATGGTTTTGATTCCTATCTGCCAGATGGAGTGCCTGCTTCAGTTTCCCATCTCCCAATGCCACATAAAATATTTTTATTTCACATTCTGTCTCATTATCAGTATCTCTTCCCTATTTTAAATCCTTCCTGTAAACCTGTGCGGTGGTTTAATTTATTATTGTAAAGAGTAGACTTTAAATGTATTTTGAACACACTAGTAGACCTACAGCTTTATATCTTCTAAACAAAGACAGAATAGAAGCACAGATCATTGGTGCAACTCTACAAGAGTCTCCATTTTGTCTTTATGAGATGAATTAGTTATAATTTACTGTATTTTTTGACTTAGCATGACTTACTACTGTTTATTATACTGCCTAAGTTTTTACATTACTAGGATACAATCGACTTGGGCCAGTAGTTGATTTTTTTATATGTAACTTCACAGGTTAAGCAGCTATAGCTAGCATGTTCTTTACATTACAACCTCCTCTCAGGGGCTAAATTGTTAGCATAAGTAATATTTCATATGTAATTTCAGAGGCTAAGTGCTATTTAATTAGCGTATGTTTTAAAATAAAACCTCAGAGGCTAGGCAGCCTATCTTAACGCATATAATCTAAAGTTTAATTATTAACAAATAACCACCAATTATCAATATGCGGATTATAAACTTCAGTTCCTTGCCTGCAGACAAGAGGTGTACCTTTATTACAACAATTAGAATAACAACAGACACATAATCAGTCAAATTTTACAATAATTCACAGTGCATGAATAGCAAAGGGCAGCACGGTGGCGCAGTGGTAGCGCTGCTGCCTCGCAGTTAGGAGACCCGGGTGCGCTTCCCGGGTCCTCCCTGCGTGGAGTTTGCATGTTCTCCCCGTGTCTGCGTGGGTTTCCTCCCACAATCCATAGACATGCAGGTTAGGTGGATTGACGATTCTAAATTGGCCTTGGTGTGTGGGTGTGTTTGTGTGTGTCCTGCAGTGGGTTGGCACCCTGCCCAGGATTGGTTCCTGCCTTGTGCCCTGTGTTGGCTGGGATTGGCTCCAGCAGACCCCCGTGACCCTGTATTTGAATTCAGCGGGTTAGAAAATGGATGGATGGATGAATAGCAAATGTTACAAAACAGCAAAATAAAGAACAAAACAAATGCATAGACATGAATTCCAGAAGACAAGATTACTTATCTTCCCTTAATACACTCAGTCTTATCTTTTTTGATACACCAGGATAATCTAAAAAAATAATTTAAACCCGAGATCAAAACTTATCCAATGGGAGAAAGTGTGGCCACTTAAACTTCAAAAGGCTTGTTGTCACTCCATTTTATGTTACAATACACAAAGGAAAAGGAAGTAAACTTGCATCTCCTAAAACGTACAGCGTTACCTCTGATCAACATGCCTAGGCACTGCTTCATTGGTATGCACATTTATAGAAGGAAAGACTTTGAGAGAATATAATAACAGAAGCATGCCTTTCTGACAACAACCCCAAAAGACTGGCCATTAATTGTTTGAGAAAAATATAAATTAAAAAAAAACACAACTTTAAAAATAAAAATAAATTAACCAACAATAAAGACTCACTAATTTGCTTGTATTGTTCACTGAAGTGCCATGTTATATACAATGTTTTTAGTTTTTCCATCTTTAACCAATATATAAAGGTTCTTAGGACTTCCTGCCCATGAACTTGCCATATAAAGTTGTCCATGTGAGAAACAGGCTGTGCCCAAATTGATTCAGCAATTTTCAATGATTGTCCAAATGTTCAGATCGTCAAGTGGATGATAACAGACATACAAGACCGAATCTCCAATTAGACTGTTCCAATTTAAATTCTTTTACAAATAATTAAAGTTTAAATATTTTACCTATACAAATAAATATTATAAGTTAAATATCATAGCTATATTTGGTCTATAGTTTACTTCGATTTTGATAAGTTAATTAAGTTATTTTTTTGATTATGAATGTATTAAAAACAAATTCCTATTTCTCGAAAAAATTGTAACACCAATACATTAGCTATGATGTTGCGAAATAAAACACATTTAGTTCATTAATGAATAAACAAAAATAGCAAATAGAGCCGCTGAATCCACAAAATAAATATAGGATGTTTATAGTAGATTATCTTAAATATAATATAATGGATAGCCTGTTTTAATCAAAATATAATCGTGGAATATTTTCAAAGTAGTGTAAAAACGATGGGAAAAGTGAAGCCTTTTTTAATGTTTTTTGAAAGATTACTTTTTGTTTTGTGGTGTAGTAATATGTTTTTACATGCAGAATTTTTGACAATGTAAAAAAATGTAAATTAAATTACTATTATTATTAGGTTGATTTAATTCTATTACCACTACAATATTGTTACAATAAGAATAATTCAAGATCAAAATATTGTTAACAAAAACAAACAAATAATACTACGGCTTTTTCATGATAAAACTGTTGGTTGCTTTTATGGAGCACACCAGAAACATTCTGAGACTCAACTGGATGATAACATACATGGATCGTGGAATATCTTAGAGAAAGACCTTAGTATATGCGTCTAGGCAACTGCAGGTCTGACATTGTGGTCAGCAACACATGAGCACCGCAGGGGACTGTACTTTTTCCGGTCCTGTTCAGCCGTAATACATCGGAGTTCCAATACAACTCGGAGTCCTGCCATGTGCAAAAGTTCGCTGACAACACTGCTATTGTTGGCAGCATCAGGAGTGGGCAGGAGGAGGAGTATAGGAACCTAATCAAGGACTTTGTTAAATGGTGCGACTCAAACCACTTACACCTGAACACCAGCAAAACCAAGGAGCTGGTTGTGGATTATCAGAGGTGACTGTGTGCAGAGGGTGCAGACCTATAAATACCTGGGAGTGCAGCTGGATGATAAATTGGACTGGACAGCCAATACTAATGCTCTGTGCAAGAGAGGACAGAGCCGACTATACTTCCTTAGAAGACTGGCGTACTTCAGCATCTGCAATAAGATGATGCAGATGTTCTATCAGGTGGTTGCGGTGAGCGCCCTCTTCTATGCGGTGGTGTGCTGGGGAGGCAGCATAAAGAAGAAGGACGCCTCACGCCTGGACAGACTGGTGAGGAAGGCAGGCTCTATTGTAGGCATGGAGCTGGACAATTTGACATCTGTGGCAGAGCGATGGGTGCTTAGCAGGCTCCTATCAATCATGGAGAATCCACTGCATCCACTGAACAGTATCATCTCCAGACAGAGGAGCACCTTCAGCGACAGACTGCTGTCATTGTCCTGCTCCACTGACAGACTGAGGAGATTGTTCCTCCCCCACACTATGCGACTCTTCAATTACACCCGGGGGGTAAACATTAACATTATACAAAGATATTGTCTGTTTCACCAGCATTTTTATCACTTTTTAATTTAATATTGTTTATTTTTATCAGTATGTTGCTGCTGGAGTATGTGAATTTCCCCTTGGGATTAATAAAGTATCTATCTATCTATCTATCTATCTATCTATCTATCTATCTATCTATCTATCTATCTATCTATCTATCTACACACAAGACCGTAAGACTGTTACAGTCTTTATAGATTAGATATATATATTATACTGTGTGTATATACAGTATATATATATATATATATATATATATATATATATATATATATATATTGTCACAAGAATGAGACATACTCAGATAAAGGTTTGGGGCAGTCACCCGTATAATCTGGTATCCTGACTGCAAACTCGTTTTTTTATAGAAATACAGAGCACTGAAGTGCATACAACCGAGTCCAAAACAAGACTGAGGGAAAAGGGAAAACGGGCAGGCTTTTAAAGGGGAAGACAGGAAGTGAGGTCATAAGGATCTGGCACGTGTTCATCAATCATTAGATCAAGCCCGGATGTGACATCAGAGGGGCCGGAGCTGGTAAGGTCTATTTCCATTGGTTCTGTCCCGGAAGTGACGTCAAGAGAGCCAGGTGGAATCTCACGGGAATGGTCTACAGGAAAGGGAGAAAAAGAGTCAGTGCACTCTGCCACATCCCGGCATGCCTAAGAACTGCCTTCACTCAAGCCCTTTAGCTGCCTCCCATGCGCACGTGTATGACTATATATATTGTGGAGCCAACCCGGACACAGACAGGCGGACATGTTCTTAATCACCACCACACGTTTATTTACAAACTATTTACAATAATTATGTCACTCAGACACAGTCACGTTAGTGCACAAACCCCAGTTCACAGTCCTGGCCACTCAATGCCTTCTCTTCGGGCCACCTCCACACTCTCTTCTGCCTCATCCTGCTTCCACCCGACTCTAGCGCTGAATGAATGGAGACTGCCCCTTTTATGCAGTCCCCAGATGAGCCCCAGGTGTTCCCGGCATTCCTCCCTTGGCCATGCCCCAGCGAAGTACTAGCTGTACTCCCGGCAGCTCTCTGGGTGCCGTCCTAAATCTTCCCCCCAGCACTTCTTGGTGTGGCGGAAGTGCTGGGGTAACAGGTCCCCAAGGCATTGGGGCGCCTCCTGGCGGTGACCACGGGCCCCTACAGGGTGGAGCTTCCATGCCCTGTACCCGTGGCCCCCAGAGCAACCAGGAAGGCGGCCCCCACGTGATCCAGGGTGAGCTTTAACCATCTTCCGGTCCATTACGGCATCCCAGCCGGGTCGTTGCCCCTGGCATCCCTGACAATATATATATATATATATATGGCAGCTTGAGTCATAAAAACAGAATGAGTCCCAAAAAAAGTTGTGATGCCAACCCAGCCAACTCTATTTAATTTCAAAAACAACAGGCATGCAGTGGTGCTCAATCATAAAGAATGTTGGCAGTCACCTCCAGTTTGACCTCTGGTGGTCGTTCCGAGTGTCAACTGGATGATAACATGCATACAAGACTGCAAGATCACCCTCCACCCTACCCAGAAGGGAGTGGGTTAGGGTTGACTTTTATATATATATATATATATATATATATATATATATATATATATATATATATATATATATATATATATATATATATATATATATACTAGCAGAATACCCACGCTTTGCAGGAGAAGTAGTGTGTTAAAGAAGTTATGAAAAGAAAAGGAAAAATTTAAAAAATAACGTAACATGATTGTTTTGTCATTGATATGAGTGTTGTTCTCATATCTCTATATATATATATATATATCTATATATATATATATCTATATATATATATATACTGTATATCTATATATATATAGCAAAATACCCGCTTGGCAGCGGAGAAGTAAAAAGAAAAAGGAAACATTTTAATAATAACGTAACATGATTGACAATGTAATTGTTTTGTCATTGTCATGAGTGTTGCTGGTATATATATATATATATATATATACATATATATATATATAGTGGAGGACTGCCGGCTTCATGCTCTGTGTACATACGAGGTGTGGCAGAAAAGTAATGAGACTGGCAACACTGCAAGCGATCTGGAAACGCTGTGCTGTTGTCCTTGATAGAGCACGTGTATCAGTACCCTCCCATAGCTCAGTGCGAGTTTCAACTCCTTCCGTTAACTACGTGATTTTTGTGACTGCTATTAGTGAAGTTGTGTTTTTGGTTGTACGTCACACAAAATGGAACAGAGGAATTTGGAGCAACGTTGTGCCATTAAATTTTGTGTTAAGCTTGGAGAATCGGCAAGTGTGACTATGGGGAACATTCTTTACCCCGAGCTCAAGTTTTTCGCTGGTACAAATAATTTTTGGAAGGCAGAAAACACGTTGAAGATAAACACCATTCAGGGAGGCCTTCAACTTTGAAAACCAATGAAAACATCGAACGTGTGAACACTCTTGTGAGATCAGACCGTCGTTTAACATTAAGAATGTTGAATGAACAATTAAATTTGAACAGATTTACCGTTCATCAAATTTTGACTGAACATTTGCACATGCGAAAGGTCTGTGCCAAAATGGTGCCGAAAAACCTCACAATTGAGCAGAAGGACAATCGAAAAAACAAGTGCCTTGATCTTCTTGACAGAATCGCCTCAGTCCGTGTGACTTTTTCCTTTTTCCTAAACTGAAAATGTCCTCAAAGGACGTCATTTCGGGACTTTAGAAAACATCCAAAAGAGTGTAATGGACATGCTGAAGACCATACCGGTTGAAGACTTCCAGCGCTGCTACCAACAGTGGGAACAACGTTTCCATCGGTGTGTAGCTGCCCAAGGGAACTACTTTGAAGGGAATAACATTGATGTTTGAAAAAAATAAAAACTTTGGAAAATAAAAAATCAGTCTCATTACTTTTCTGCCACACATAGTATTTACACACACACATATACTATGGGGTGCCAAATAGGCAAATAAATTGACTTTGTGAATATATAAAGTCGGCGTCAGAATATATAAAGTCAAAACTTGAAAATATAAAATCATTCCCGAATATATAAAGTCAAAACTTGAATATATAAAGTCAGCGTCGGTATACATAAAGTCAGCGCTGGAATATATTAAGTCAAAACCTGAATATATAAAGTCAGCGTCGGAATATATAAAGTCAGCGCTGGAATATATAAAGTCAAAACCTGAATATATAAAGTCAGCGTCGGAGTTTATAAAGTAATTCCTGAATATACAAAGTCAAAGTCAAAATCTATTGATTGAAATGACTCTCAACTGAACTAAGTGAACAAAAACGTATTCCGAAAAATAAATTATAAAAAACACTGTTCAGTTAATGTTTTGAAAATGATGCATGTGCCCTGCCCAGGATTGGTTCCTGCCTTGCAACCAGTGTTGGCTGGGATTGGCTCCAGCAGACCCCCCGTGACCCTGTGGTCGGATTCAACGGGTTGGGAAATGGATGGATATTCCAGCGCTTACTTTATATATTCCGATGCTGACTTTATATATTGAAGTTTTGACTTTATATATTGCAGCGCTTACTTTATATATTCCGATGCTGACTTTATATATTCAAGATTTGACTTTATATATTCCAGCTCTGACTTTATATATTCTAACGCTGACTTTATATATTTAAGTTTTGACTTTATATATTCTAGCGCTTACTTTATATTTTCAAGTTTTGACTTTATACAGTATATACCGACGCTGACTATATATTCAAGTTTTGACTTTATTTATTCCAACAGTGACTTTATATAATCAAGTTTTGACTTTATATAGTTAAATGTAGTCATCATTGCATAACGTTTTCTTTACCATAGAAATTTAAAGACTAAATTCAACTTCCATTCCTAACAAAGATATTTCTGGCGACTAAATAGAACCTACTTATATCCAAATTCGAGCTATTGAGCTGTCGCCTGCCTGCCTGCCTGAATAAGTCACCCTCGCTTCGCTCTTACATTTTTACCGTTCATTTAATCATGGCTAGTGGCGGAAAAATTATAAAATGGAAGGAGGATTACACTGAGTATGGCTTTAACAAAACAATTATTGATGGCAAATCGATTATTCATAAAGCTTCAATTGGTGATCTGTTTTTCTGTGTTAACCTCATATTTTTTCATACTTCTTCTCAAACCAAGGGGGTGCGAGGTTAAAATGAATCGAAGCGCTGATCAATGTAATCGGTGTACCAGGAAATCATGCATTGAGAGAAGTTCCCCTTTGCTTGGAATGCAAAGTGTGATTAAATGCGTGATTTTTTAACGCATTATGGAGCACATGCATCAAAGCTTCTCAGCTGTGCCTGTGCTAAGAAAAGGAAACATTTTAAAAATAACGTAACACGATTGTCAATGTAACCTTTTGTAAGTAGTGCCTGGAGGATTCAGTGTGGACAAACTCTAGAGACAGCGTGTGTATTAACTTGTGGATAGGATTACACTGAGTATTGCTTTACCAAAATAATTATTGATGGCGAATCGATTATTCATAAAGCTTCAATTGGTGATCTGTTTTTCTGTGTTAACGTCATATTTTTTCATACTTCTTCTCAAACCAAGGGTTTGCGAGGATAAAATGAATCGGGAAGCGCTGATCAATGTAATCGGTGTACCATGAAATCATGCATTGACATAAGTTCCCCTTTGCTTGTATTGCAAAGTGTGATTAAATGCGTGATTTTTTAACGCATTATGGAGCACATGCATCAAAGCATCTCAGATGTGCTTGTGCTAAGAAAAGGAATCATTTTAAAAATAACGTAACACGATTGTCAATGTAACCTTTTGTAAGTAGTGCCTGGAGGATTCAGTGTGGAGAAACTGTAGAGACAGCGTGTGTATTAACTTGTGGATTTTTCTGTGAGTATTTGGTGGCAGCGTCACAAAGTCGCTTCCGTAACACTGCGTGCGTTAGTTGCGGAGCTCAGCTCAGAGCGAAATGAGGTGAATGGGAGGGGAGATGATGACGTGACTCCCCCACCCGCCTTAACTGTCAATCCCCCACAAACACAGTCTCTCAGAATTTGCATAAGCACAGCCCTTCACATGCAATTTTAACTTAGTTACAAAGTGATCAAAACTCTCGTTTATATCCTGCGTCCTCTCATTAAACTTGTATCCCGCAGTTTGGGCATGACAAACGCCAGCGGCAGCCTGTCTATGAACTTTATTTAAACTTTAGGTTTACACCTTGCTTTGTTTCCGAAGTAGCAGCACTCATGAATATGGTTGTATATGTCATTCGCTTGCTTATTGTTTCGCTGCCTTCTCAATTGTATAATGCATGTTTTCTTCAGCGCTTTTTGGAGGTCTTCCTGGTTTTCTACGCACTGCGTTGACAGTCAGTTCACGTGATTACGTGGGAGGCGTGAAGATGTCACACGAAACTCCCCACGGCTTTGGAGCTCAACTCTATTACAGTAAATGGAGAAAAATAGCTTCCAGTTATGACCATTACGCGTAGAATTTCGAATGAAACCTGCCCAACTTTTGTAAGGAAGCTGTAAGGAATGAGCCTGCCAAATTTCAGCCTTCTACCTACACAGGAACTTGGAGAATTAGTGATGAGTCAGTGAGTGAGTGAGTCAGTCAGTCAGTCAGTCAGTCAGTGAGGGCTTTGCCTTTTATTAGTATATATATATATATATATATATATATATATATATATATACAGTATATAGATTAAAGACTAAATGTGCCTATGAAGATATTACAAATTATACAAATGATTCAGTTACTTCCAAATGACCTTTAAAGATGTAAAACTGACTGATTGTCCATTTGAGTGGTGGAAGACCTTCGATGACTGTGGTTCCGTAAGATGAAGAGTTCTACTTTTCTTGGAGTAAAACAGTTCTTGTAAGATAAAAGGAATTCTTTCTTTCTTCTAATAAAACAGCAGTTTATTGCTGTTGCAAATGTAGTTTGTTTATCTCACATGCTCCAATTTCCTACATCAGTATCACAGGTGGGATGTTGATGTCTCAAAGAAGTTGGGCTGACATTCTCTAACACTTTATTTTTGGATCAATTCACCAGAGATAAGAAATACCGAGCCCTGTCTAGCCACACTGGCATAATGAGACACTCTTTTGTGACAGATAAGGTTTCTCTGTCTGGTACTTGTTGGGTTCAGCCCTTACGTTGCACCACCCTCAGTGCCATCATTGTCCATGGCAAGAATTTACCACCTTAGAAAGACATTAAATCTATCAAAATTACCTTAGAAATATAAGTCTTACAATAATGTAGTGAAACCTAGACTAAATTAGTAATTTCCAAAAAATGATTTAGAGTATTTGATTTGCATTATTTTTGCATTAGTAGTCAACTGTTTTATAGATGTCCTTTTATTACTATGTTTTCTTTAAATGACTAAGGTAGCTTGACTGTATCTCTTTGTACTTAGACAACAATGGTCACTATAAAGTGACTTTTGAGGTCATCAGAATATTCCAAATCAAATTTTCTTTGGTAGTGTAAGTAAGGGTCCAGGCATGGGACCTTCAGCTTTAAAAAAGAATCCACCCCATTTGTGATCTCTGACCTTTACAAAGAACAACTGAATGATTTTCCAATATCCTGTTCTGAACCATAGATATACAAAAACAGTAGTGAGCACGATTTGGAGAAGGTACTGGATTAAAATGTAATAATTGTTTTGGTGTAAACTCCTTAGCGTTAGACCCAAGCGTTACTCAGGCTGTGAAAACTGTGCTAAAAGCGGTAGTACCGAATGTCACTTTGGCAACTGGACAGATGCGTCTTGTGTGAGTGTTAGAAACGAGAATCAATCAGGATGTAAAAGTGCTGCCAGTGCTGCAATTCTTTGGAGAGATTATGTCTGAGTGTAGGTTTTCACTAATTATGAAATATCTGCACTTTACCAACAATGAAGACTTTGATGAGAATACCCATCCAGCACCCAAAATGAAAAAAATTTCAGACATATATCAGGCCATTGTAGTAAAATTTCGGAGTATTTACATTCTGACCGTGATGTCAGCATTGATGAAAGTCTCATGGGCAAACTGTCATGGATACAGTACATTGCGTCAAATAGAGTAAGATTTGTCAACAAGCTTTACGAGCTTTGTGAATATAAAAGCAGGTACATTTGGAATTCGGTTCTGTACACAGGGAAAGGGACAATGTTTGATCAGAAATGCAATCAGTATGGTGTTGCTATGACATCAATGCCGACTTTGATAGATCCTCTGCTTGATCAAGGTTATTCTGTAACCATGGAAAATTTTTATACTTCGCCAGAGCTATTTGACATCTTGCTGCAAAGAAAGACTGACACACACAGAACAGTGCATCTCAACTGCTGTGACATGCCTGAAGAATTTCGCAGAGCTAAATTACAGAGAGGTTCGCTAGTAGCATTGCAAAAGGGTAAAGTGCTTGCGCTGAAATGGAACGACAAGAAAGATGTTTGTCTTCTTAGCACTGTGTACAATGCAGCTACAGTCACTGTACAGGGAAAAGGCAGCAAGCAGGTTACAAAGCATTGTGCTGTGGTCGATGACAATAGCATGATGGGTGGAATAGATTGTCCGGATCAAGAATTGAGTTTCTATCCTGTTATGCAGAGGCAACAAATTAAATATTACAAAACGATATTTCATCTGGTGGAGCAGTGCATTTGGAATGCATTCACATTATACAAACAAACAGCTGGCAAAACTGTATCTCATGCAATCTTTACATACCAGCTTTTAGAACAAATCACATCCACCGTCCACACTACTGCTAAAGAGATGCAGTCGACCCAGCACATTGCAGAACAATCCAGAGTATCTTATTGGTAGACATTTTATTCATTATATACCTCCAACAGAAAAAAACAGAACCTGACTCTTACCTGTGCAGTGTGCTTGTTCAAAAACGTATAAAATTGAAACGAAAATCTGAAAAGAAACAAGCTATTATTGTCCCGACTGTGACTCTGGATTATGTTTTTCAACGTGCTTTAAGATTTTCCACACAAAGGACTAATATTGAGATTATATACTGTTTTTGAATCATTAATATTATTGTTATTACAGGTATTATTATTTTTGTTATTATTGTTCATTTCATATTATTTTTATTAATCATTACTATTATTATTTGTATCATTATTATACTTTTGAGATTTAATAAAGTGTAATTTTTTCATGCCAAAAAAATGCAATGATTTTTACTTGTTTTTTGGAATAAAATGTAATGCTAAGGAGGTTAATACTCTCAAATACAAATTAGCTGAGAGGATTCCTTATGTAAATGGCAGTACAGGTGATACTGGGAAATTTTTAATTGTTTTGCTTCCTTCTTTGCAGTCAGCTTGAAACATAGCAGAGGAGAATAGCAGTACCTTCACAGTTGCAGATTATGTCACATTCCTTCAGAAATTGGTCAAAGTGCATTTTATATTTAAAAAAAAGTGAAACTGTCACTAAATGTTAAGAAAATGGTTGCTGCTTGTATGTTGCGGGCTATGGAAATTTGTGCAATCATACATTTGTGGTAAGTAATGCCATATGTTTATAATTCTGTTTTCCTCATGCATATTCGCATGGTTTAAGTGTGTGCGTAGAAGGTTATAATACTATATTGATTATAAACTTCCATTAAACCATTATTTTTCAAACTTGTTCATTTATTAGGGAATAAAGTGGGAATAATGTTGCAGTGTAATCTTTATCTTTACTTTTAATTATAAAATCAATTCATGAAAGACATTATTGTTGGTGTTTTTGATAGTGTCAGCATTACCAGTGTAATTTAATCACTTCTCTAATGCATCTTTTAAATCATCAGAGCTTAATTAATCATGGCAAGAATTGGTAGGTATAAAGTTTGTATCACAAACCTCATCTCCTAAAATACAGGCAAATAAATATTTACACTTGAGTATTTAGTGTAATGTTGATATTAGAAAAGCAGTAATCATGTAGCTTGATTTACTTAAAATGGCCAAACAACTCAGCACAGCATATGTTTCCTAGTCAGTCCCAGTGGTCCATTGACACATTATTAATATCTGTAGGAAAAAAAAAACTATAAATAATAAATTCTATTCTCTCTGCTATGCTCAAGAAGACAAGAGAAAAAAATTATCTTTTCAAGTCTACTTTCAGAGTTAGCAAAAGGTCTGAAGGGGGCAGTGGGGGACTGCTGAAGGGGTGACACAGAATAAAGGGACTATTGTGAATTTTTCAGTGTTGCTGTATTACTGAAGACAAGACCAGACTGTAAATACCCCCAAAAAAATTCTTTATTTTTCATTGATTTCTTTTAAAATTTAAATAGTGAAGCAAAGCTCTGAATCAAGCAACATGGATCCCCACAATGCTCTTTTATAATTATTAATACAAATGCTAATGTTAACACTTAAGATAACCAATTATTAATAACATTTACTAAATAAAATTACTAAATAGAAAGAATTATGTTGTTAGCTGGTACAATGTGGTATACTGGGTTCACGGCTCAGGAAAAGACGGCCAATTTTTAAATAAATAATTGAATGGCCGGCTCAGTCTTCATGGGTGTGCATGCTTGTGCAGCTGCAGGAGGTTGGTGAGGTAATTGGGGCGAGAAGCACCTGCATGTGAGGTTGTGGTCTGTCTCAATTGCTTCATTGACCTTCTGCTGTGCACAATTGAAGCGCTGCACCCACAGAGACACATAATGGTGAGCTGCACAAAAAAAGAAAGAGAAAGAACAGAGCCATGAGAAAAGCATCGGGGGAAGAGGCAGGACGAGCCAGCCAGCAGGTGCATTGAAGGGCAGCGTGGGTGTAAACCCTGTGAGGGAGAGAAGGATCGATGCTCTGGGGCCGATCATCCCCACTGAATATTGGTGAGGAGTGGGTGTGATCGATGGGGAGACCTATTCCAGGGATCCGAGGTATGCCAGGTGAGCGAGAAGGAAGATGGGAGGACAACTATCCCTGAGCAGTCTGGCAGGTGCCACTCAAGGCAGCTAAAACAGGGATCAGAAGGTGAGGACCGTGGCTGCTAGTGTCTCTCCCAGCTGAGCGAGCAATGGATGAGCTGGGGAAACGAAGAGAGTGTTGCGTTGGGCTCATCTGACAGAGCATGACGAATTCGATGACTGTGGGCTTACTCTTGTTTTTCATTTCAGTTTTTAATCTCACGGATTGCCACCTGTTTTTTAATGATTATTTATTTGCTGAAGAAAGCACTGTACTTTTTGGACACTTTTTGTATTTTATGCTGGTTTTAATAAAGGCACTGTAGCACTTTATGCACCTACCCCTTGCAATGTTTGTGTATTGTGTCTTCATCTTCAGGCTTATCCTCAGGTACGTTATTGGCGGTAGCGGGTTCAAGTGGCTCATCGGAAGGACACGATAGTGTAGGGCTGACACACACCACCACATACACTGTTTAACTTTTTGTACATTGTTTATGTTTCTGTGCAGTTAGCTTTTTGTTATCATAGTGGTGGGCTAACAATCCAAAAATGCTGATCTACTTACTTTTCATTTTTTACATAAAGACCACACATTTTTACATATTAGGTGAATTGTAGCCAAGCTAGTTTAATTTTAGGGATGGTCCTTAGTATGCTCTTTCAATCCAAAGTTAAATTAAACAAAGGTGCCTCGATGAGATGTCTAACGTTTGTGTCTTCAGTCAGAGATGGCACAAATTGACTCAAAAAAATAGATTATTAAAATTAAACTCCAGTCACAGAAAAGGCTTAAAGTCAAAGTATAAATGATACAGAACCAGCTTTCTCCATTTCCAATTCTTGTAACAGCTATTTTCAAAACAAAAAAGCAGTGGAGTTTTGTTAGTTCATTGTTCATTCCCACAGTCTAACCTAAAGTAGACTAACAAAAAGAAGTTCCAAAATTGGAAAAAACAAACACACAGTTTGAAAAATTGTTGTGGCCTTTTGTGCAGCTGAACATAACATTTACACAGGTTAAGAGGAAGAATCCTTAAATTAAACCTATGCCTTTAAGTGCTTATGTGAGTATACGCACACACTATAGCAATGTACAGTATGCAAGGATCTCTTGCATTGTTTTAGTGCAACATATAAAGACAATTGGCTTTTATACAGTGTTTTACAAGTTTTTTATTTTTCTTTACCTCGTGGGAAATGCCTTCCTCGTTTTCCACAGGCACAGCACATTCTTAAGCACAAAGAACAAACACCTAAACACAATACTCTTTTCTTTTTTTCTCTCTCTCTTCTTTCTCCTCCACCTCTTCTCGGCAAGTTTTGTCTCCCTGCTCCCGACTCTGGCTCCCCGAGTGGTGTCTGCTAGCTCCTTTTATATGATTCACCCGGAAGTGCTCCAGGTGCTTGTTGCCCTATTTCTGGCTGCACTTCCAGGTGTGGTGGAAGAACCATCCACACCGGTTCTGGAGCAGCAGCAGCTCCCCTTGGCAGCACCCTAAGATCCCAACAGGGTTATTAATAACTCCATCTCCCATGAAGCCCTGCAGGACTCCGAGACACCACTACAACCCATGGGGACTGTCATCTAGCATCCCCGGGGAGGTACTGCTCTGCCCATGTTTGTTCCCCAAAGAGGCTTCCTGGCTGGACAAGAACACCAGCCGTCTGTGACAACATATGTGTCATTAAATGACTGAGTCTGTAAATGTTGTCAATTAATTTGCTACATGAATTGTTGTTGATGAATTTGATCCATTAGCCGTTACACCATCTCTTCTAGAATAACTTAATTGAGTAGACTGAACGTCACAATCTTTCTTGTTGGTCAGTTATAAAATAAACTGCAATAAAACTTTGAGTGTTTCGGGTCGACCATGGTTTATGGCATGTCAGTGGACTGGATTTTAGCCTGTTTGGAAAGATTTTTCATATAAGTTGTTAGTGGTCCAACTTAAAATGTAGACTATATAGCATATTGGCAAGTGGGATTGGAGCAGCGGTAAGGTTAAATCCAAAACCAGCGCTGACACGGGTGTTACAATTCCCATAAGGCAGCAGTAGCAAACTGGGGATGATGGGAGGACACCATTATCAGTGCACGCAAAGTTTTGTATGAGCCAAAGCTAAATCGGCATGTACAACTAACTTTTCAGCATACAGTGATCCCTCGCTATATCGTGCTTCAACTTTCGCGGCTTCACTCCATTGCGGATTTTAAATGTAAGCATATCTAAATATATATCACGGATTTTTCGCTAATTCACAGATTTCTGCAGACAATGGTTCTTTTAATTTATGCTACATGCTTCCTCAGTTGTTTTGCCCAGTTGATTTCATACAAGGGACGCTATTGGCAGATGGCTGAGAAGCTACCCAATCAGAGCACGTATTACATATTAAATAAAACTCCTCAATGATATATGATTTGCTTCCCGCGCGGTGCTTGATTGTTTGCTTTTCTCACTCTCTCACCCTCTCTGACATTCTCTGCGCCTGACGGAGGGGGTGTGAGCAGAGGAGCTCTTTGCACAGAGGCTGTTTGCCTAGAGGATACGGACGCTCCTCTACAAAATGCCGCTTTATCACGGTGCTTCAGCATACTTAAAAGCATGTATTGATTTTTTGATTGTTTGCTTTTCTCTCTCGCTCTCTCTCTGACATTCTCTGCTCCTGACAGTGCTCCTTTGAAGAGAAAATATGTTTGCATTCTTTTAATTGTGAGAAAGAACTGTCATCTCTGTCTTGTCATGGAGAATAGTTTAAACTTTTGACTAAAGGGTGTTATTTCATGTCTAGAGGGCTCTAATAATGTTAACAGTGTGGGAGAGTTTATAAGGGCTTAAAATATATAAAAATAACCATACAAACATATGGTTTCTACTTCGCGGATTTTCATCTATCGCGGGGGGTTCTGGAATGCAACCCCTGCGATCGAGGAGGGATTACTGTATTTAAATAACAATTTCAGTGCTTTGCTGGATTTCAGGTTTTGGATAAGTATACACTTTTTTGGCTCATCATGGGTTGTGTTCCTGTATGTTGAACTTCCAAAAGACACTTTTTCCTATTTATCTTTATCCAGACAATATTCTAAGAAATACATAGTTCCAAAAGAAGTTGTATGGTGTTGTCAAACCTTTAAGGGTACAATTTGTTTACTTCAACCCACCAATAAACTTTTAAAGTTCTAAAACAGTGAGCTTTGCATTGCGAAACTGAATACAAAAACGTAAGTTTTCTGGTAATTTTGTGAAACTTTTTGAGAACCAGCTATTTCGTTCTCCATTGCCTGTTATTTAATGATGCTAAATTTTATATAAGCGAAGGTAGGAGATTCATGCCACTGGACAAGAACAAGATTGCTCTTTTGGGTCAGACATGTAAATAGGAATTTCAGCGCACAGTGCCCATGTGACAATAATTCAGAAGTTAAGTGATAACACTACATTCTTGAAAAAGCTCATGGTGTTGTACGCCTGTATATAATTACGATAAAGTACGATTGAGAGAAGCCACAATGAAACTGAATGACATGATTTTTTTCTAGCATGTCAAGTCACTGTTTTCAATATAGAAAAAAGAGAACGAAGATGACATTAGTAACTTTAACTGTTTCTTGATGGTAGACATTTATTCAAGTATATTTTATGATGAGGGAGTTATAATGTTTAGCTTTGATGACAATACTGTGTCCCTAGTTGCAGCAGTTTTAAATCAAAGTTAAATTAATCAACTTAACATCAGCACTTACTGTATTTGTCTGAAAGCTTTGGAATTAGTGTGTGTTACTCCATATTCTGTAACGCCCTCTAGAATAATGTCAGGTTGGACAATACCTTTTCTAGAGTTAAGCTTTTTGATGCCTCCACATATAAGATGAAATAATGTATATTGGGCTTTTTGTTCACATAACTCTGAAAGTTGATTGATTGCTGATACTCATTTGATTTGATATGAAAAATGTATAAAAGTAGAATTGACTGAATTTTTGTTTTTCCTGTGTCTTATGCACTGTAACAGGATTCATCAGATTATCACAAAACTTTTAGAAAGTTGTAAAACCAGAGAAACATCAGCTTATTTTTTTATAATTGGGCAAGCTAACCACAGAAACAAACATTCAGGAGTACTTCAGAGGACATTTTACTTTTAACTGATATTGCTTTTCTTTTTTTTCTTTCAGGAATCTGGTAGTAACCTCTCCATTCGTTAGGCTGGTGAGAGGTGTTCAGGCACCCATTTTATCGATGGAGCGAAAGCAGGGAAGAATTTGGTGTTCATAATGAGTGAGCTTTGTTTCTGAGGAGAAAACAGAAACAGGCACATTAGCCTTCCAGTCAAAGGCTACTCAGCGCCTCTCCTTCTCATGTTCCTTTAAATTAGTCTCATTAATAGTGGTGCAATGTGTGACCTTGTGACATTTGTACAAAAATAAATGTCATAGAAATGCTTGTAACAGATCTAATGCGGTCAAAAGTCACTGATAATTTATATAAAGTGGAGAATTTTGGTTCAAATGACGTAAGGTATTGACAAATTAGCAGTTAATAAAATATTAGAATGAAGTGAATATAAAAATTACACACAATATAACTAAAAATAATGATTTTCTATTCATTGACAATACAGTGGTAGACAAAAACTACTTCTGCACGAAATGCTCATTCTAACAATAATACATTCAGGTTGATTTAGAGAGGATGAGAAAGTATGACAGGCCATTTGTCATCACATTAATACTGTAATAGATCTGGCAAAGGCCTTAGCTTGCTTCATTTTCTATCTCCAGTTTTAACATCTCTTTTTTTGAAAGTTTTTATCAATGATTGATTAGTGATAAAATAGTTAAATTACAAATTAGCAGAATTAGGAAATGTCAACTTGGGAATGTATTGCAAGCATACTTTGATTTTGCTAGAAAAAGCATAGATAGATAGATAGTACTTCATTTGTCCCAAGGGTAAACTTTGGCTATTTATGGAAGCTCTTTAATTTATTGATTGATTGATTAATTAATTAACAAATAGGTAAATAAACACGCACACAGACACACCATGGTCTGAACACACACCAGAATAACTAAAAAGGAAGAAAATGTAAAAAGAAACAAAACTTCTGACTTGGCAGTCAGTCATGATGAGGCATTATTGGGACATATTGCAGTTGGTAAAAAGGAGCCCCAGTAGCTTTTCTTAACACACTTCTGGTGAAGAATTCATTTGCTGGAAGTATTCTTTTTTAGAGAGAGGGTGCGCAGTTTTGTTCATAATGGCACTCAGTTTTGTTTCAACTTTCTCCTTTGCTAATACCTCCAAGGGGGTTCAGAATGTGTCCCTTTTCTTTAACTTGGTGATTTGATGGGCCACTCTGGTTAGTTGCAGACAATTCTTTCTGCATGAAGAAACAAACTTCTCTACCTGACTCCTATACTCTGTATCATCCCCTTTATCAATACACCCCATAAGTGCACAATCATGTGAGAATTTCTGCAAGTGACATGTCCTGGTATTTCATTTATAGTTGGAAATGTTCAGAGTGAAAAGAAAAGGAGACAGGACTGTTCAACAATTCAAATTAAGATATGTCAATCATGCATCAGGCTGTAATACACAGTTACTGAAAATACTGTTTTATTAGTTGTAGAAAATTTTTATTTTTCCTGACTAATTCCTGCAAAACCAGTTACTGGAATTCACTTCATCAGAGGTTCCAGTACATTGTTGTAATAAGAGGTTTTTTTCCTCACATTTAATATACTGTACAATAGCATCACTTTTGTTTAGTAAAGCTTAATGGAGTACTAGAACTCTGTAGTGCACCAATTCTTTTACATATAACACATTAATTCTGTAAAGCACCTTTAATTAAGTCAGTACAATGAGAAGCCAAGGGTAAAAAAAGAACAAAGGCAAGGTTTTCAAGTGTACTTCTAATTAAATATGTGTGTGTATATATGCTGTACTGTATATAGTGTTATAAACTGAGCTCTAGGATTTTTCAGGTAAGAACTGAATTTCTGAGGTAAGGTAGTCAAACTCACTAATCAGGGTGCAGGACAGTGGAGACGTGTTAAGTGTTGATTACCACATGCAAGTAAGAGTTTCACTCTACTCTCTACCCATAACAGTAATGACACTATAAACCTATAATAAGTAAATATTATTAGGTTTACATTGGATGTAAAGGAAATGGAATATTTTCAATTTCACCTTAATCTTCCTTATTGGATTCTGCTGAAATGACAGCAGTGATAATAGCACACCATCATAGCATATTACTGATATATTGTTTTACAGCATTTCAGTGGCTATCTTTTACCAAGGGAGAAAAAAATATATAATTGTTATATTACTCATAGAACCATGATGGTCACTTGAAGAAATGACAACTCTCTGTGGCTGAATTATTATTGTTTTTTTACGTACAGACTGACTTCAAACAGTTAGCTATTATTCACATACTGAATGGCAAAGATCTGTACTGCAGTGTCTTACTGTTATCACAGTCTTGTAACTCCCTACACTTTTCTAACATGTTTTTGGTTCAATAAAAATTTCAAAATTATTAGTCTCTAAGAAAATACCCCAGGAACTTTTTTTAAATATCTTGTAAATTTTATTTTTATTCTGTAATCATGTGGAATAAGTCCATCCTTCCATCCACCTCTCTTTTTAATCTAATTACTTCATGTTTGGCATTGAGGGTTGTATGTATGGTAAACACTGTTATTTTTATTTAATATTAATTGTGTCTATAATAGCTCATATACAATACAACATTGCAACATTTTTTATAGTTTTCGATTGGAATCATATGTACAAATGTAGGGCAAAGTGCAATTCCCTCTTTTCTATAGCATGACATGAAATATTTACTACCTCCCATTCCAAGGTTGGTATCTGCCTTGTGTTCAGTAGTGTGGGGAAAAGCTCCAGCTTCATTAATGCAAAAAAGCATTGGAAAATAGATGGATCAAATGACAGTTACATAATTATGAAGAAATGCATTTTTATAACTTTTTGTTGATGGGGAATGAGAAGAGTAGTCTTGGAATATTTGATAACATAAATTATCCAGAATATATACAGTATGTGACAGATGGGTATCAGCAAGAGTGAAAGGGAAGGTCTACAGGATGGTATTGAGACCAGCTATGATATATTTGATAACATAAATTATCCAGAATATTCAATAGCCGGGGTTATGAGTAAAAAAGAGCAAACAATGTGATGGCTGTAGGAAGAAGGTTATTTTATGTCAATGTCAATTATTTACACAAATTTTAATTAAACTTTTTCTGAAACTTTTCGCTATTTCTTGGGGTTGCAAAATTAAAGTGAACCATATTCATACTTGTTTTCCAAATCATCCTCACACTACTATCACACAACTCAGTCATGACCATTTTCCTTGCTCTGATTACAGTTTTTGTAATAATGTACTAAGAGGGTACCAAGGTTCTACTCCAGATGTCAATATCGTTCACACAGGTCACACTGGAGCAAAATGGGGAATTACTGTAATACTGTAACTTCTATTATACACCTGTTCCTTATTATTTGGGAAAATCTACAATACCATTAGACGTGACATAGCTGAACATACAAGTACTCTTAGGACACAATCACTGAAACACCAAACATTTCATTGAGTCAGGTCATTCAAGTTTAGATTCATTATGCATAGTTCTAGAGGTAGTAAAACTTAAACCTTGATGGGCTGAGTTTAAAAATCTCCTCCTTAGAAGAGAATCCTGATGGATTGAAAAACTGAGTTGTAAATATACTCAGTTGGTTTAACCCAGAGGTGGTCCAAGTCATTTTTATTAAAGGCCAAAATAACATTTTATACACCCAGCATGGGTTGAAATATGACAGCAAACAATTGCCACCACTTTTTCTTTTCAAATAAGACATACTTGTACCTCTCAGTTCATCACAATGAAATCTACATATGAAATGAATGATAAATATTGTTTGTTTTAGAAAACTAACAGTCAACGCAGGCCGTATGAAAAATGTTTTGAATATTGATGAAGCAGGCCACTATAAAAAGGTCCAAGGACTAGATTCGGTCCATGGGCCTTGAGTTTGACACCCTGCTTTACACAAATCATATGATCTCTCCTGTTTTCCTTGAATTTTCTTTCCCACCATTCTTAGTGTACATCCGTTGAGGCATATGGTATACTGAATTCTTATCTAAAGTGACATGTTTGGTAAGATGTTCAGTTTGGTTACTGTCATTCTTTTGAAACATTCTGTCACAACATCTGAATTCTTTAAATCTGTTAGTTTCACTTTTGCATTTTCCATCCCGTAGCTTGACTTTATATTAGGAAATTTTCTACTGCTCGACTCTAGTCAGCATAAAACAAGAAGGTGAGCCCATCTACCTCTCTCCATGTTCAACATTTCTTGGATTGTTCATGTAATCCTCATCTTAAATATGTTTTCAATTTCATTTATTTAGTACTGTTTCACATTTCCAATTATTATCATATATGCAGTATAACTTCAGTCATGACACCAACTAAATACAAACAGATATTTATCTCAAAGTCTTTTTCTTCTCTTTTTTCATCATATTATATATGCATACTGTCACACACATGCACACGAGAGTCAACTTCAAGGCTCGTTTACTGGTAATTCCACCCGAGCCAAGGGTGGGTGCAGTTGCATAATGCCTCTCCTCTCCTTCATCTTGCAGACCTGACAACATGTGATGGAAAGACGAATAATATCACTTACAGGTTCCGGTCCCCTGAGCCCTTCTCTTCCATTTTGTATGTCTCTAAACTGGCTCCACCACCATCTGCCTTTCAGTCTAATTATAGATATTGCGTCTGTGAAGAAATTTCCCAGATCACACATTAACATTGTGTTTGTTATTTTGTTTCAGTTATATGAGGTTTGCCCAAGTGTGTGCAGTAGGAGTAATGATTGGATGAGCGGTGTGGAGGGGAGTGGTCAAGGCTTAATAACACAGACATGATGCAAAACTTTTTTTAATATAACAGAGAGACAGATATGTCAATATATTTTATTATACAGGATGGTCCATATCTAATTATGCAGATCCAGATCATCTGGAGGATTTAGATTTATGCGGGGACAATTCCAGTTCGGCGCAAGATGATTCTTCATGTCGTCAGTTCGCACTCTTCTAGATGGTCCGGGATATTTTGGGTGATTTTCTATGTAATAAACTTAATAAGTTATAACATAATTAAAATTGCATAATTAGATCTGGACCACCCTATATACTGTATTTGCCACTTATGAAAATTGAAGTATATTTTAAGAAGCTAACAATAAGAAAGTATCACCCACTTGATATCTATATAAATGTTTGTAAATTGTATTTTTTTAATTACATTTCAAAATATACAAATTACAATAAAACAGTTTTAACCAAGCATTTAGACACACAGTGTTTTAAAGATCACATTATATTATATAAAATACAGTCCAATTAATGCAACTTTTCAAAGAGAGATTTAAAATGAGTTTAAATGCATTAAATCTTATAATCCCATCCTTACCCAATTTGTAGAAATGGCCCATTATAAAATAGTTCCTCCTGTAGATTATAGAAACTATACTGATAGTTTCTATAGCTCCAAAGACTTAGTTTACAGTAAAATTAATAAACTCCAGCAAAGTCGTGAATGCAGTTTTCAATGATCCTCACAAAAAAGATAAAAAAAAAGATTTTTTTCTAATTTTGACTAATAAAACACATCACTTTCTCAAAGAGTTTAGGAGGCTGTACAGTACACCATCAAAATTCGCGGGGGTAACGTTCCTAGAGCACCCACGAATTGTGAAAAACCGTGACTTTTGGATGTGGTTAAAAATGCCTTTTAAATGCATATTTTTATAGTTTAAACTGTAAATACAGTATGCCCCAAAGCACTTTAATTTCATTACAAACTCAGCTTAATACATTAATACATCCATCCATCCATCCATTCATCCATCCTCTTCCGCTTATCCGATGTCGGGTCGCGGGGGTAGCAGCTTAAGCAGAGAAGCCCAGACTTCCCTCTCCCCAGCCACTTCTTCCACCTCTTCCGGGAGAATCCCAAGGCGTTCCCAGGCTAGCCAGGAGACATAGTCCCTCCAGCGTGTCCTGGGTCTTCCCCGGGGCCTCCTCCCAGGTTGGACGTGCCCGGAACACCTCACCAGGGAGGCGTCCAGGAGGCATCCTGATCAGATGCCCGAGCCACCTCATCTGACTCCTCTCGATGTGGAGGAGCAGCGGCTCTACTCTGAGCCCCTCCCGGATAACTGAGCTCCTCACCCTATCCTTAAGGGAAAACCCAGACACCCTGCGAAGGAAACTCATTTCAGCCGCTTGTATTTGCAATCTCGTTCTTTCGGTCACTACCCATAGCTCATGACCATAGGTGAGGGTAGGAACGTAGATCGACTGGTAAATCGAGAGCTTTGCCTTACGGCTCAGCTCTTTTTTCACCACGACAGACCGATGCAGAGCCCGCATCACTGCGGATGCCGCACCGATCCGCCTGTCAATCTCACGATCCATT
Source organism: Polypterus senegalus (assembly GCF_016835505.1). NCBI lineage: Eukaryota > Metazoa > Chordata > Cladistia > Polypteriformes > Polypteridae > Polypterus > Polypterus senegalus. The sequence goes on from NC_053160.1 coordinate 134,107,668, forward strand.
CTTCCCTCACTCGTGAACAAGACCCCGAGATACTTAAACTCCTCCACTTGGGGCAGGATCTCTCCCCCAACCCTGAGAGGACACTCCACCCTTTTCCGGCTGAGGACCATGGTCTCGGATTTGGAGGTGCTGATTCTTATCCCAGCCGCTTCACACTCAGCTGAGAACCCCTCCTTGAGCCGTCACCTTATCGTGGTGGAGGGGTTTGCGTGTCCCAATGATCCTAGGAGCTATGTTGTCCGGGGCTTTATGCCCCTGGTAGGGCCACCCAAGGCAAACTGGTCCTAGGTGAGGGATGAGACAAAGAACGGTTCAACACCTCCAATGAAGAATAAAAACTGTGGACGACGTTTTCCCTTGCCCGGACGCGGGTCACCGGGGCCCCCCCTCTGGAGCTAGGCCTGGTGGTGGGGCTCGATGGCGAGCGCCTGGTGGCCAGGCCTGCACCCATGGGGCTCGGCCGGGCACAGCCCGAAGAGGTAACGTGGGTCCTCCTTCCCATGGGCTAACAACCTATGGGAGGGGCCAAGGAGGTCGGGTGCAATGTGAGTTGGGTGATGGCCGGAGGCGGGGACCTTGGCGGTCTGATCCTCGGCTACAGAAAAAAATAGATTAATACATTACCTAAAAAATTACCTTAATACTTTACCTAAAAACAGAATGTAAAGGTAAACCCATATACTGTATACAGTACTGTACAGCTATGTCTTCCGCGGTGCTTGAATGTAGAATACCGATGTTACCGCTATGTGTACTGTAATTCATGCAAGCGCATTCTTTGGTATGTGCTGTCGTTTTCTTTGTTATAAGTAGACTAAATACATAATTTCATTTAATTAAAATACAGTAAAATATACTGTACTCACCAATGATGAATGATATTGAGGATGATGATGAAGTAGTTCTGCAGTACGATGTAGAGGATTTAAAACTCCTCAGGTGGTGCCTCTTCTTCAGGCGCTTCAGGAGGAGTCGTATCTTTGTACGTGTCTTCTTCTGGTGGGGTTTCGTGCTGGCTTTTCTTTATAGGTTTCAGGAACATTGTGATGGGAAGTTGCTACATTGTCTACTGTAGTGAACTGCTGGTACAATTTCCGTGATTTCTCACGGATGATGTTACCGTCCAAGGGGATGTTCTTCTTCCTGGAGTCGGTGATCCACAATGCCAAGGCAGATTCCATCCTGACGATATTTTTATTCCTTACAATCGTTACCTTTTTGGCACTATCACAGAAGCTTACAGATACGGTACTCCAAATTGCTGCTTCGTTCGTCTGTAGCGTAAGGTGCTTTCATTAATGTCATAGTGGCGCGCTATTGCAGCATAACTTTTTAGTTCCCAGAGCAAATCCAGTAGTTCAAACTTCTCCTGGAGTGTTTTAAACTTCTTCTGGCTCTTAGGCTCAGTGCCAGAAGCCTTAGAAGGTGTAGGGTGTTTCGGCGATATCTTGTGCGTTTAAGAATAACAAAATGAATACAATTACAATAACACAATGGAAAACGTGAGGACACTCAGCTGGAGATGCATCACAAGGCAGCAGTCAATCAGCAGCAAGGAGAAATGAATAACACTCTCAGATTGGCTACTTTCACCATCCCAAACCACATTTCCCTCAGCGGTAGCTTCCTGTTCTCTCTACAGCACAGTATTGCCACGAAAAAAGCCATAAAATATTGCAGACGATATTTGCGCTTTCTGCTAGCAATTAATAGTTAGGTTCTAAGGAAAAATCTGCGAACGACTGAGTACGCAAACCCTGAACCGCGACTTCGTGAGGGTCTACTATATTAGCATTTCTTCGGTTCAGCAAAGCAGTCAACATGCAACAAGTGTAGCATAGGCTATGAATGCTCGTTTATCACTACATAATCTGCTCCTATCTGGTGTTATTCAAGACAATGTCATTAGAAGATTAGGAATAATTATAAACTATACAGGGTATAGCAGATAAGCACATACAAGCAGTTTCAAAATAGTGAGACTAGTGGTAGATGACATGGTTCACAAAGTATTTTTAATTTACTTTTATTAATCTTATTATTTTTTACCTTGAAAATCTACTTATATGCCTTTTGTTTCATACATGCTCAATTTCACATATATGCATTATAAATTTTCAAATATATTCACAGGAAATATATTACTCAAAAAGTAGTATTAGAAATATATACAAATTAAGAAATGTTTTCTCAAACGGAACAAACATGACCTTAACATTTTATAGGTCGTGTCCTTTTTTTTATATGAGATTCCTCCTAATTTTGGGCAGGAATTTATCTCTTGACTGCCAGAAGCTGACATCTAGAGTTTTTACCCAGACTTAAAATGAAATATTAAGTATATAGCAACAGTTGCTGGTGAAGTGAAAACAGACTAATCCTCTAGAGAGGATTAACATGGCTCAATGAATTTGTCCCAAGAAAAAAGACACTGTCTCCTGAATGCTGAAATAAGTATGAAAAATGGTCGGAAAGTTTTAAATCCTTTCATGATTTTTTTTGTTGTGTAAGGAAAGCCTTTCAATCGCCTCAAGAATTTTCTAACAAGTCTGCAGTCAGCTATACTGCATCAAAGTACTGCATAGTTTGAAGTCAGCAAACGTGTTCTTTGAAATGGTTCAAACCAATTATACTGAAGCAGCCTTGGCTGACGCCTCCAACTGCATGATTCTATAAGCTCAGATGTTGATTTAGCTTTCTTTTATCAAAATATCACTGTTACAGTCTGCGATAATGAAAACAATTAAAAGTCTTCATTCAAGATGATATTTGTATTGTGGGGGCATCATAGAGGCATTGTATTTACCATTTCTTCCTTATAGCTCCACATGAATTCAAATCCCAGTCAGAACACCGTATGATCTTTGAATATAAAACTAATATTACCTAAACATTTCCAAAGAAACTTGATGAGACCCTCACGGAAAGAACATGCACACTTCATGACTTCTGGATTTTCATTAGAGATGTATTTTCAAAGAAATGCAGATTATGGAACATAGTGACTTTAATCTGCCCTATATGATTGGATATGGGTGTGTGATGTACTACCTCCCATTCCAAGGTTGGTATCCGCATTGTGTCCAGTAGTATGAAGAAAAGCTCCAGCTTCATTAATGCAAAAAAGCATTAGAAAATAGATGGATCAAATGACAGTGTCATAATGGTAAAGAAATGCATTTTTATATATTTTTGTTGATAGGGAATGAGAAGAGTAGCCTTGGAATATTTGATAACATAAATTATCTGGACTGGAGATGGTGGCACTGACCAGAAAGCAGGAGACAGAGCAGAGGTGGCAGAGTTAAAGATGCTAAGATTTGCATTGAGTGTGACGAGGATGGACGGGATTAGAAATGAGTACATTAGAGGGTCAGCTCTGCCAGGTAAGAGGAAAGAAGGAAGGCCTACGAGGAGACTGATGGATGTGGTGAGATAGGACATGCAGGTGTAACAGAAGAAGATGCAGAGGACAGAAAGATATGGAAAAAGATGATCCGCTGTGGCAACTCCTAACAGGAGCAGCCGAAAGAAGAAGAAATTATCCGAAATATTCAATAGCAGAAGGATGAGTAAAAAAGAGCAAACAATGTAATACCTGTAGGAAGAAAGTTATTTTGTGTCAATCTGGGAAATTTATTTGAAAGCCTTGCAATTCAACTGAGAGAGAGAGAGAGAATGCCAGAGAGATGGACAGATGACAATGGGAGGACATGCAAGAGAGATGGACAGAAAACATGTGAAGGCCACAAAAGAGGGCTATTTTAAAAGTGCTGAAGTCTGCTTGACTAAAACAGAGCCACATTCTACAGAAGCAATCAATGATGAGAATAGCTGAAGATGTTATTTTGTCACACAGCCCACCTCGTAGTTGCCCATATCTCACAAAAATTCTATGTATATGTAAATATGTGATTGTTTATAATGACGAGGAACCAGCATGAAGTCAGAAGCGCCTTCTCATGCCATCAATGGCAGGTGGAACATCAGGTTGTCAGCATTCCCCCACTTGGCTGTGATGTCTCCAGGCTGAATATGTATGTACACCTGATTATACATTGTATTTTTGGGAATGAATGTTATCTTTTAAAGCAAGTTAAATACATATATCTCTTTTCGTACCATATTTCTCTCTTATAATTATTTTTGTCATGGTTACAAAAGGAATGGTATTGGTTCTAGTCTGTTCTGCATCAAGAAACACATCCCAGGGAGAAATAATGCCCCCTGTTGGATACAATGACATGTTGCTGAAGAGCTGTCTTCTCTTTCATTAGCTGTCTTGGTCACACACACATTACAATATACTGCTTCCTTCCTGATTTTTACAAGTCAGTGTTGCAATATTAGATGGAACTACAGCCTATTCAGACACTAGAGATTTATAGCTGCAACTCCTTTCACTGACACTTAGCATCCAAAGTCAGTTGACTAAAGTTTGAGTTTCACAGATGCTACTCTACACCTCTCTGTGGGATGAACTTTCTAGGCCTACAATCAGAAAAGAGATCACAATCAACTGACACTGATACAATATTGTAAACATTGTAAAATTAGATGGAACTACAGCCTATACAGACACTATAGACAATGAACAGGAACAAAGCTTTGGCGGGTAAAAAAATAAAAAAAAGAAACTGCTTCATATATGGGTGTCAAGTTCTTAGAATCGAGAAGGAAAATCTGATGTGAGAAAAATAAGAACATGCAAATCATTTCATATTCTCCTTTACTACAACCATAAAAACTCTGCAGAATATCAAAGTGGGGTTCAACAACCATACAGTCTTGAAACAGAATATAATATGGCATTTCTGATTGATTTCTGTAATGAATCTTCACACTGTCACAGTATGTTGATGGGCTCTTGTGATGAGCAAAATGATTTGCACAAAATTATATTTACAGAGAAATTCTGAAAAAAAAAACTGAAATTTGTGCAATTGACTTTGGAATAAAGGTGTTTAGTTCCTAACTGGAAGCATTTTCCTGCATTAATAAGCCGTGTGTCTACTTATGTTTAAATAAACATTTCTAGTGAAATAAATTGAACAATCATTTCCCGTCATGTGTACACACGTTGTTGAGCTGTCAGATGTGTGTTGTGGTTGTTTTGGTCGAACAATGCCTACTTTGATGATTATTATAACAACCTTAGTGATCCCAAAGCTAAAAAGGAATCAGAAGTGATTCTCAAAGCTCCAAAACACTTAAAGCATGCATATGCTCACTTTTATCTGCAGGAATTAAGAAATAGGTTAAGAGCAGTTGCTAGGTGCTTTCTGCGTAGTGAGTCTTCCTACGGACAAAATGCAGTAATGTGTCTTTATGTTAAACATATGTAGGAGTATATGTAAAAAAAGAAAGTTGTGTTCCTCCACAGTGATGCAAATGCCAGCATAAAAAAATTACTGATTTTATTGGTGTGCGGCAGATTACTTGCGTCACTCAAATGTGGAAATTTAGAAACAAAAATGGCTTTGGGGGTGCAAAATGTTTTGCTTTTCTCCCCCAAAAACAAATATTAGCATCTATTTTGTGAAACAGTATGCAAAACAAAAATTGTTGCCTGGGCATTCTGACCTGGTGTCATTAAAGCATCTGACATAAGCGTGCAAATTTTGGTTAATTCAGGCATCAAAGCGTTAAGATAAAAAAAAAAACGAATTGTTTGAAGTTAGGAAGACAATCATATAGTTATAGCTAGGATTTTTCTTTTTCTATGTTTATTTAAAGCTATATTTTTTGGAAGTACCTTCTGAACATAGGTTTGCCTACTGATCACTCTTAGCATACCCCTAGAAAGGAAAGTTACCTTCATCTCCCAGTCTTTGCTTTCTTAAAAATTTTTGACTTGACAGTTTTTCTTTTGGCCACTATATTAACAGCTTGCAAACTAATCTTTCCTCCAAAATTCTATGAACCCTTTTGAAAATTATATATGGGGCAGTCATGATCCATTGTTTCCCTTTTTTCATTTCCATAATAAACAGTAAATAGAATGTTGCCTACTTTTCCATTTTCTTTGCTTAATTCCTTGATTTCTTTAAACTTGGAAACACTAAGAATTGGAGAGCTATATACTGTACAATCCTAATGTTATTTCCTTTCTTTTTTCATCAGCTAATGGTTGTTAAGAGCCTGAAATAAACTCCCCACTATCAAAACAACAGTCTGCTTTATGGTGCTCAGAAACATAGGTGAAGAGGTAATTACAATCATGTAATTTAGTGACAACAGTTTACCTAACAGCACTTTTCTAAAGTGAAGGAAGCAGCTAGCAGTACAAACAATATGCTGTACACCCTAAGAAGGATAAGAAAAGAATAGAGAAATATAATAACACAGCACGGAGCGGCGGCGTCTCCCACAGGCACATAGCCCTTTGCAAACACCTGACTAAGTTCAACTATAGCCGGCAGCTGACCAGGAGAAATAGCCAGCAGTGAGAAATCAAAGTCGATCACTCAGCGGGTGGTGGAAACTTAAAGCCGACAGTCTCTTAGTGATTCAGCTGAATGCGTAAAGTGCCACCGAAGTTACTACAAAAACGGAGAAGATGATATCAACCCTAAACGTAAGTTCTATCTGTTCCCCACCTGTTGAGGGCCCGTTTATATGTTGTGTGTCCTGCAGCATGTACAGTTCAGGTTTTCCGGCCGACAGTGTAGACAGCTTCACTTGCCAAAAGTGTTTAGTTAATTTAGAGTTAGTCGAGAAAATACGTGAGTTGAAAGACTGCGTTAGGAACCTGATAGCAATTAGGCAAGCCGAAAATTGAATTGACTCGGTTTGTTTAGACAATTTGGCTACTTCTGATTCGGCTTCAGTCTCTCCAGGTCTCACTGTAGTTAGTGTGCAGCCGAAGTCAGCAGCACCAGTTCAGCCACAGGGCGAGTGGGTAACAGTAAGACAAGAGTCTAAGAAGCCAAAATTTAGTCCCCCTGCACCCAGGTCACCAATTCGGACCCAGAACAAATTCTCAGCACTCCGCAGCGCACCTGTGGAAACTGAGAAGAAAGTGCTCATAGTCGGCGATTTCATAGTGCGGAATGTTAGAATTCCAAACTATGTTAAACCAGCAGTTAATGCTAAATGCCTCGCAGGGGCCAAGATTTCTGGCATAAAGGCCGCATTGGACCATGTTGCCGACGATGAAGTATCTACCTTATTGCTGCATGTCGGCACTAATGATATTTATTTACAGCAATCTGAGGTATTAAAGATGAACTTCATCTCTCTATGCACCAAAGCTAAAAGAAAATGTCGGAATTTAATTGTATCTGGTCCCTTACCAAGATTATATAGAGGCAATGTGATTTATAGCAGATTGCATTCCCTTCACTGCTGGCTAGAAACCTGGTGTGCAAATAAAAGCATAGCGTTTGTGAACAACTGGGATGATTTTTGGGAAAGGCCTGGATTTTTCAGAAGAGATGGTCTTCATCCTAACTGGAGGGGATCTTATGTATTATCCCAAAATATGGCAGCAAAACTGCCTGGTTGACTGATTAGAGCACCATCCAGGCCGCAGTCATGTGATCTTAAATCACAGGCTGTTCTTTATCCCACCTGTTATTTTCCTGAAGCTGTTACCCATAATCCCTGTTGTGGGGCATCCAGTAAATTTAGTCTTGATACAAACCTTAAATTAATTGATAACCAAAAAATAAGGTGTATAATTAGACCAAGGGATAAAACCAGACCTCCACCAGGGCATCTGTAATAGAAATTTAATTCAAATTAAAACAAAAATATATCAGCCAGTTCAGAAAGAACCATGCAGTTTTAAATGCTGTTTATTGAACATTCGCTCTCTTGGCACTAAAGCTGTTTTGGTAAATGATATAATATTAAGTACAAAATCTGATCTGTGTCTTCTCACTGAAACCTGGCTTAGTAAATATGACACTGTTCCCTAGCTGAGGGTCACCAGATGGATACTGGTCCTTCATAAGTCTAGAGATTCTGGTCGAGGAGGAGGCCTTGGAATAATTCATTGTAACAAAATGCAAATCACTCCTAAAAATTTAGGCAACTTTACATCCTTTGAGGCATTCATTTTAAATATTAAAACAGATTCCAACACAATTATAGTGCTAGTCTACAGACCACCAGGGCCATATTCATTGTTCATGACTGAATTTAGCAACCTTCTGTCTGATTTGGCTATAAATTATGATCACGTAGTTCTGATGGGGATTTTAATGTACACATTGATGTGGAAACTGACACTTTTAGCAAATGTTTTACTTATTTGTTAAATTCAGTAGGATTTTGTCAGATTGTCAAAGGTCCAACTCATAATCATAACCACACATTAGATTTAATTATAACTTACAAAGTTGAAATTCAAAATTTAAATATTACTCCATTAAATGTAGTTATTTCCGATCACTTCTTAATTACATTTGATTTAGTTCTGCCCATGCCAACACACTCACAGATTAAAACAAAGACAGTGCGACATCTAGATTGTAATTCTGCTTCAAAATTTATAGATACCTTGAGTAAGTCGAGTGTAATTGTGGAAAACCATTTAGATCAGTTAACATCAAATGTAAACGTGGAAAACAATTTAGATCAGCTAACATCACATTATAATGTGACCTTGAGAGATGCTCTGGACACAGTGACTCCCCTAAAAACAAAAGTGATCAAAGCACATAGAAACTCTCCCTGGTTTAATGAAAATACTCGAGCTCTTAAATTAGAGTGTCGAAAACTGGAGCAGATGGAGAACAACAAAGCTACATGTCTTTCAAATTGCATGGACAGAGAGTGTTAATAAATATAAAAAAGCCCTCTTTAAAGCTCGCTCAGAATACTATTCTACATTAATAGATAGCAATAATAAAAATCCTGGGTACTTTTAGAACAGTGGCTAAATTAACAAATGGAATTCAGATCAACAGTGCAAAATACCAACAGATATTAGCAGTACAGACTTTATGAACTTCTTCAATGAGAAAATAAAAATATAAGATCCCAGATCTCAGCATCACAGTACAAACCAAATACTAGCTTAGCAGACCCTGCCTCACATTGCATTCAGCACTTTAGTAATTTTAATCCTGTAACTGAGCAGGAAGTCTTAACTTTAATTTCTAAAATGAAGCCCACTACTTGTTCCCTAGATCCAGTGCCAACAAAACTAGTAAAAGTGCAATGGATGTTCTTGCAGCCTATTCTAAACATTATCAATAGTTCATTATTGCATGGCACAGTACCTGATGCACTAAAAGTGTCAGTCATTAAACCATTACTTAAAAAGTCACACCTAGACCCACACATACTAAATAATTATAGGCCTATTTCAAATTTACCATTTCTCTCTAAAATACTAGAAAAAGTAGTCGCCAGTCAGCTTCAGTCACACCTTACATTACAATTTATTTGAGAAATTCCAGTCTGGCTTCGCACTGGTCATAGTACAGAAACAGCACTAACACGGGTTGTAAATGACATTCTGATATCCTCTGATGAAGGAAACTCCACTGTAATTATGTTGTTGGACTTAAGTGCAGCATTTGACACCATTGACCATTCTATTTTACTGCACAGGCTAGAAAAAGATGTTGGGCTTACAGGTCCCGTGCTCGCTTGGTTTAGTTCTTATTTATCAAATTGATTCCAATATGTACAGAAATGTGCTGACAGTACTCCATCATTATACACAGAAGTTCAATATGGTGTCCCGCAGGGCTCAGTACTGGGACCTTTACTGTTTTCACTTTACATGCTTCCACTGGGATCTCTCATTAGGAAACATAATGTTAATTTTCACTCGTATGCAGATGACACCCAGTTATACCTTTCATTTAAATCAAATGAAGTTTCTCCAATGTTGTCTTTAATTAGTTGTGTTAGTGAATTAAAGGAATGGATGAATGAGAACTACTTGTCTTTAAATACAGATAAAACAGATGTTAATTATTAGAGGGAATGAAATCAAAAACATAATCCTGACGATGCTGCCATCTTTGTCTAGATGGGAATAAGCCTTGAGGAGAAGATACCTAATTGCATCTTCCACTCTTGAAGATCTTCGTGATGTGGATGTAAGGCATATTAGTTAATTTAGCAATAGTTTTGAATCTGTATCCAGTCACATCGTCATGGGTAAACAAAGAGTGGAGTACTGTGTTGAGGATAGTGCCAATCAAAGGTGTTGTGATTCAGCCAGGGTTTTTTTTACTGCAGGGTTCTGTTTATTTTCCTTTTCTGTTTATTCTTTTATATTTTAAAGTATTGTGTTTCATATATTTAGTGTGATTATATATTATTATAATTCATTAAATATGTGCAATGAGCTGTCCTCCTGTATTCTTTGTACTTTGTGTGGAGCCCAAGGAAGGGGGGGCCATCATGATGTATTGGCTTGCTATTCCCAGTCACAAGTGAGACCCAGCTGTCAGACACTGACTTAGTATTTGGAGTATTTGTGAGTATTTCTGTTTCTTCTGTTTCTGTTTATTGGATTGTGAAGTTGGAATTGTTCACCTTGGATTGACTTCTAGGCAGATCCTTTTTGCCTCTTTTGGCTGCTTTGAACATATTGTTAAATTTTTAAATCTTTTGCAATACATATTCTTCTCTATAAAGATTCTTTTTGGGCCATGTCTCTACTGCCAGAGTTTAATGGTTTCCTCTCGCTGATAAAGCAGTTTTGTATATTTTGGGATTTTTATGATCTTTTTGAACTTTCAAAGCCAGCTTCCAATTTTGGGGCCAGCTAAGCCAGAAACTAGCAGGTAGCAGTTAAGAGACTAGCTGATAAATATCAGCTTCTTCTGAGCTGTCCAGTTGAGGTCCTGGTCTGCCTTTATAGTCTATTTTGTAGGCCTCAACCCCATTTTGCCATGAATGTAACTCCTAGTTCATACAGCAATATACTGGAATCTACCAGTTAGGAAGTCCAATATCCAGTTGCAGAGTATAGAACTAAGCCTCATGTCTAAGAAAATGGTGATTAGCTTTGATAATACTGAATAATAGTGTTAAATACTAAGATGTAGTCTGAAGTACATAGGATATGGCAATCTATGTAAACCTTATGCAAATTTGACATGGTCCATACTATTTAAAAATATTATGCTTAATATATTCCATCACCAGTCTCTCAAAGCATTTTGTTACAATGAGAATGAAGACCATCTGTCTCTAGTTATTGAGACTGTCCACTTTTTGTTTTCTTTGGCCCAGTTAAAATTATTGTGTGATGGAAACCAAAGGGAACTTTACATTCTTTCAATGAGGCATTAAAGACATCACTGAAAATGCCATATAATTAGGATCTGATGCTTCACAGAATAAAAATCCTCCTTATATCACCAGCAGAAATAGGGAAAGTTGAATGGTGCAGCAAGTAGCACCTTTGGGACTTTGTTCTTATGATCAAAGGAGTCATAGAAAGCGTTAAATTCAAATGGTAGAGAATATGGATGCAATTGGATGATACCTTGATTTGTAATCTGTAAGCACCGGGAGGCCATTGCTCAGTTTACATACATCACTAATTTATTTTTGCAATATACTGAGTCTTCATCTTGTCCCCGAGCTGATGTTTAGCAACTTTTAATACTTTGTCATGCCAGTACGTTTTATTTTTACACAGAAGTCCCGCAGGAAAATTTACCAGATTGCTAGAGACCTTGAACATGTGAGGCAATTTGTTTTTTGGTGGACATACTCATTCAAAACATACAATTATAGCCAGAGTGGAGTGTTTAATAATGTCAGATGATTATGCTGCTATGATCCAATAAAAGTCTGATCTTGGTGTAACTGAGAGTATGTGTCAGGAAGTGAAAACTGCCTTTGCCAATGCTTACCAACTAAAATGAGGATGCTTCAGTACTTTTATAAAAAAAGAACGAGAAATATTCTCAGAGTTGATTGATGCCACACAGGTACTGACTTATCTTATCGTAAAAGATTCACAGCTATAATCTATATAAGGAGCCCCTTGGCCAACAGAAGATTAGAACATTTATAGAACAAGCTTTTTTTTTTTTTTTTACAAAAATCTGGTAAAGGGTATGTGTGTTTGTAAATGCTAGGATGAATCAAAAACAGAGAAGAAAATGAGAGGATTGAAGAAAATGCTGGGACAGATGCAGACAAATTTGCTGGTTACTGTCCATGAAAAAAGAAGAACCCACAAATGTCTCTGAAATAACTTGAAACTGACAAAATAATTGATACACATCATTGTTTATTCCGGATTTAACAAAAATTAGACTTTGCTTTAGAGTTTTGATCCAAGGGAATACAGTATTTCAAATAACATTAATGAAAATAGCCTGGACAAAAACAATGGGATCTTAACCTAATTTTATGTTGCCCAAACTTTAGAGGTAATCACTACAAACAAGTGATTGCTATAACTCTCAATGAGACATCTGCACCTGTCAACAGGTAGTCTGGCCCATCCGTCCAGAGCAAACTGCTCCAGCTGTGTCAGGTTTGAAGAGTGCTGTTTCAGTTCTTTCCATATTTCTTTTATAGGATTCAAATTAGGGCTTATAGAAGGGCACTTCAGACAAATTCAAAAATATGTTCTCAGCCATTGTTGGGTACTCCTAGCTTTGTGTTTTAGGTCATTATACTGTTCGTGATCTGTGACTGAAACTGAGCTTTCTGACAATGGGCAGTATGTTTCACTCCAGAATGTCTTGATTTTCTTGAGATTTCATTGTTCTCTGCACAGACTCAAGGCAACCCATGCCAGATGCAGCAAGGCTGCCCCAAAACATAATAAAGGATCCTCCATGTTCCACTGTAGGTATGGTGTTCTTTTCATTGAAAGCTTTATTTTTTTGTCTGTTAACACAGAGCTTGCCAAAAAGTTCCAGTTTTGTGCCCTCTGTCCAACGCACATTCTTCCAGAAGTATTGCAGTTTCTTTAGCAAATTCCAGTCTGGCTTTTGTATATTTTTCTTTCAACAGTGGGCTTTTCTTGGGTCTTCTTCCATTAAGCCCACTGTCACTCATGGTTAGATCTGACATTGTAGTTCAGCTTTTATCTCTTTGGAAGTTGGCTGTGGCTGTTTGTCTACCACTCTGGGGTCGATTTACTCTTGCAGCCACGTCCAGGGAGGTTTGCTCCAGTTTGATGGTCGTTAAAATTCTTAATATTTGCAACTGTTGTCACAGGAACATCAAGCTGCTTGAAGATGGTCTTATAGCCTTTAACATGCTTGTCTATAATTTTCTTTCTGATCTCCTCAGACAACTACAGTATCTCCTTTGCTTTCTCTGGTCCATGTTCAGCATGGGACACACAAAGATACAAAATTGCAGAGTGATGACTTTTCTCCATTTAAATATACTGAATGATTGCACGATTGAAGACATGCACGATACTAATTAAAGAAGATAGCTAGTTTGAAAAATTCAATTTTTTATGAACTTTCCTAGGGGTATCAACAAATTTGTCCCAGCCATTTTAGTCTATCTTTCTAGAATAAATACTACTTTATCTCTTTTCACACTTTACTGGATGACATATCGAAGACATGCAGGTATGCATGGGACAATTGCTTTTCATTTAATTACTTTACAGGAAGCATACAGCACTTTTTCAACGAGCTGTGAGGGCACAAACATGTCCATTTCTGTTTCTTGGTTTCAAGACACTACTTACCCAGAATAATATCCATACTCGATGTAATCCACCCTTCTGCATTCTACTCCTGCCACCCCATGTGCGCTTTTTTTTTCCAATATGACATCTTTGTTTTTACTTTGACATTATTGACTTAAAGCATCTGTGTTAATCAAATGCTCAAAATTCCATTTAAATGCATTAGGATATCAAATCATAATAGAATAAAATGTGAAAAGAGGCAACATTTTTTTTTACTATTTACTATTCTTTACTACCAAGTCTCGTTTTAAGCATTAATTGACCTGGAGACCCTTCTGCTTCTCCTGGTGTTATGTAAATGATCTAAATTAGACAATTTAACACATGTAGGTCGAGTTATGGAATAACTCAGTAATGGCTTAGAATGACAGACATGGCATTTTTCTAGACCCTAAATGGTCAGGTATAATGATGCATAATTGTGCTGGGAACCTACAGGAAGAATGTGTGTCTGAGTGTGTCTATTGTATTTTCATTTTTATTGTATGGGGCTACAACATTGCTATTAAGAACCATCTCCATTTTAAAATGGTCACTTTTAAGCTTTACCTTCAAACAGTTAAATTGTTTTCTTAATCCAAGTCATTTTTTCATCAAAGACATATTTTTTTTTTTTGTTTTCCTGAATGAGGTGGTATAGAAGTGAACCATCCTAATGAAAATGTGTGGCATCAGATATGTGCTAATTAGACGAATCCTAAGTGGAAAGCAGCTATTTAAGTCTTGCAACATATGAGATTGAAAACCATCAGTACAATTTCCATTGCAGTAGAAAATTGCCAGTGGAACACAAACTCATGTTATAAGAACACAATTATACAGCGTTAAATTAAAAATGTTTCTTAGCTATTCCTAACAATTACTGCTCTTCACAGAATTTTTAAATTCTGTGTAATGTTGCAGAGGTGTCAATATGACATGATAATTTCACAAAAATAATTTCTATCACTGCTTTCAAGAATATGAAAATAGCTTTTATTTGTTTTATTGCTGATATTACTTCATAAACCTGGACACTATGTTTTGTATCAGATGATTTTTTTTTTTATGATCTTCCTTTACCATCTAGTGGAGAAATAAGCACACTGCAGCTCCTTTTTCAACTTTAAGACTTAACCAAAAATATTGGGAGCCTTAATATATGAAGGAGTTTGGACCCTGTCTCAAAAGTATTAGATTCAAGGCAGGAATCAAGCCCTGAAAAAGATGCCAGCCCATTGCTGCCGACTTGAACATTACATAAAGGGATCATTTTCCTGCAGATCATCTAATGTGGTCTACCTAATTCTCTGCATGAAATGTCCTGAAACTGCACTCTATGTGGGAGAAACTGGACAAACACTCCGCCAGAGAATGAATTTACACAGGTTCCACATTAAACATGGCAACCACTTCAACAGCCATGGACACTGTGAGAGGGACTTTAAAGTCACAGTGCTTATGGGCAACTTCAAAACACAACAAGAGAGAAAAGAATGGGAAGATAAACTCATGTTAAAATTTAATACATTACAACATGGCTTGAATAAAGACGAGAGTTTTATGGCCATATATGAGGACTATTTACATCTCTCAGAATGACACAGACATCCTGTCTACAGATCCACATTGTTTTGAAAAACTTCAAAAGACTTTGATGGACAGTTATCTTATCCAAAGATCTTGACCATACATTGTTCTTCTCTCTCTTGTTAAATTAAACCTAGCCTGAATGAATCTATTAATTTTTTACATTTAAGATTTCTCATTTAAAGATTGACCAATTTTGTTTCTTGTCCTAGAGTGTATATAAACACAGGGAACTCCAGTTTCTGTATTATATCTTGCCTGAAGAAGGAGCCCAAGTTGCCTCGAAAGCTTGCATACTGTAATCTTTTTAGTTAGCCAATTAAAGGTGTCATTTTGCTTGGCTTTTCTCTAGTTTCTCTGTGTAATTTACTTACATTAAATTTTATCTGCCACAAATCTGCCCAAGCCTGTATGCTGTCTAAGTCCCTCCGTAATGATTTGAACTGGGAACCAGCATGTTATTTTTATTCCTATCCAAACCATTGCCATATACTAAATATAGCAGCGGCCCTAGCACTGACCCCTGAGGGACACCTCTCTTAAAATCACCAATTTCAGATAAGATCCCTCTGCTTCCTGTGTTTTAGCCAGTTCTGTACCCAGCTACACACTACACCCTGAACTCCCAGTTCTTTTAATTTGATGTCCAACCTCTCATGTGGTACCTTATTAAATGCTTTCTGAAAGTCAAGATAAATAATATCATTTACACAACTCTGATTGTATCCTTTTGTTGCTTTCTCATTGAAGTCTAGCATATTAGTAAAACACGACAGGAAGAAAGGTTAGTAACAGTGTCTCCCCCATATTTGTTCCCCAGTTTACCTAATTAGCTAAGCCTTCTACTCCCTCCCATAGCAAGTTTTGGATCCCTGCTCCATTAATTGCACAACTAGACTGTGCTTTATTTCCACGTGGTCCTTTGCCTTTATACTCTCGTTTTGCCAATTTTCAATACAGACAGAGCAATTTTCCAATTTAATTAGTGGGCACATTTCTATGAATGCGACATTATCAATCCACATTGAAACATTTTACATAAAAATTACTTTTTATATTTGTTTTCATCCTATTCTATATATAAAGTTAATTAGTTAATGTAAAAATCAATATTACAAAGGTCCACAAACTAATGTAAGCACAAAACTGTTATTTATAAGCTTTGTACTGTTGCAGGCGAACATTAAACACTTTGCCTTAGATACCTTTTTATAAATGTATTATTAAATGCCAGTGAAGTCTAATAGATAAATACAAAGTAATGTCAACACATTCATATTTCATTATATATATATATATATATATATATATATATGTGTGTGTGTTGAAGGGGTTGACCAGTAATAGGTTGCCAGTGATAATGGCACTTCCAGAAAGTTACAGAACAGAGTACAATTTCCCAGTAGGCTTTTAAAGCAGAGAGATGCACAGTACCCATGCTAGTTTGGAAAGTCAGGGTCAACTAGGTGGCAATATTTCCTGTCATGCACAGTGCCACAGAAGTGATATAAGCAAGGGGGTCGCAGACTGGAAGGACTCTGAGGAGATTCCTCTGGAATGATCGACTGCAGTCAACCCATGATGGTTACTTCACTATGAGGAAAGAGAGAGATAGAGAAAGGAAAATAGACTAAGAGGACACAAAAGGCTGTTGAAAGTTCCCAAAACCTCATGGCTGACAGCTGGCAGTACATGTTCTACAGAAGAGAAAACTGGAGCCATTTTGCTCAGTACTCTTCTGCTTCGCCACAAAGAGGTAAACATGTGGCCTTTAATCTGGATGAGCTGGTCTGTGTTATTTTTTTAAATTAACAGTTGCCTTGATACAGCCATGGCACAAAACCTATTAAAGGTATGGCTCAGGGTAAAAAGGCACACTCATTTTCATGGATTGCTTTCCCTCCCTGTGCAAAACTTACTTGGAGCAAAATGCGAAACCAATGTAAAGGAAATCTGAAAACTCTAGCTGTGTCAGAACTAGGTGTGGTTCTTTTTTAAGGGAAGGACTGGAAGTGCACAACTAATGTATGTAATAGAGGAGACTGATACAGAAAAAGGCTGAGGGAATGACCATGACCCTGTATAATAACAGAACTGATACAAATATGGCTATTTTCTAGTTAAATGGGTTCCAGGTAGAAAGTGACGTCAGCAATGGAATGCCAATTAATCTTCTGTTCTACAGAAGGAGGAAGAGAAAAACCATTCAAAGGGGGATAAAAAGGAAAAGTTTCTGTTCACCTAAAACAGAATTCCACCTAAGAAATTACTTGAGGTCATTATTATGACTTTTCTACTGAAATTAAAGTTGTACTTATTTTGCCTGTGAGGTGTTTCTTGATTATTTAATAAATGTCTAAAATGGGCTGGGGTTTTACCTACAGTTCTGCGTTATTTATGCCAATAGCCTCTAGCCCATTCAAGCCTGTTCTTAATGGGGAAAGTAGAAATAAATTGGTTGGCCTGAGACAGTGCTTGTGTTGGAGAATTAAGTTTCCTTCCTTTGATAAGAGTTGTCGTCGTTAATTTTTTTTAGTGTTATCTGACCTTTTCAGATCTTTACATTTTGCTTGGTGATTTGGTACTGACAATTGCACATTGTAGGAGACAAATGGGATAGACAGGCATTGGTGAAATTGGTTGGAATAAAAACTTGCAACCATGAAGGTCTCCCTGGACTGAACTTGAAAACCGCTGTGCTAGATATTGACAGATTATGAATAGGTCAGAATACAATAGTGAATCTATAAATGGTAGAAGGGAACATTTTTGTACAATTGGTGGTTTTCTTTTACTGTTAGGCAAAAACAGGTAAATAATAAATGTAAAAAGCCAATAGATGAAGGGACAATGGGCACCCTTTGTTGAGACTTGGGTGATAAGTGAATAGGAAAATATCTTGAAGAATTCTGTGACAGGTTATTGTGGATGGCTGTTTACATTAGAATATTAGAAAATTAGAACACTCTAGACGAGAACAGGCCATTCAGCCCAAAGCTCACCAGTCCTATCCACTTATTTCTTCTAAGAAAACATCAAGTCGAGTTTTGAAAGTCCCTAACGCATTACTGTCTACCTCACTACTTGGTAGCTTATTCCAAGTGTCTATCGTTCTTTGTGTAAAGAAAAACTTCCTAATGTTTGTGTGAAATTTACCCTTAACAAGTTTCCAACTGTGTCCTCGTGTTTTTGATGAACCCATATTAAAATAACAGTCTCGATCCACTGTACTAATTCCCATCATAATTTTAAACACTTCAGTCATGTCACTTCTTAATCTTCTTTTGCTTAAACTGTATAGGCTCAGCTCCTTTAATCTTTCCTCATAATTCAACCCCTGTAGCCCTGGAATCAGCCTAGTCGCTCTTCTCTGGACCTTTTCTAGTGCTGCTATGTCCTTTTTGTAGCTTGGAGACCAAAACTGCACGCAGTACTCAAGATGAGGCCTCCTCAGTACATTATAAAGGTTGAGCATAACCTCCTTGCACTTGTACTCCACAGATCGTGCTATATATCCTAACATTCTGTTAGCCTTCTTAATGGCTTCTGAACACTGTTGAGAAGTTGATAGCTTAGAGTCCACTATGACTCCTTAATCCTTCAAATAAGGTGTACTCTTGATTTTCCGACCGCCCATTGTGTATTCAAACCTAACATTTTTACTTCCTATGTGTAATACTTTATATTTACTGACATTAAGTTTCATCTGCCTTAAATCTGCCCAAACCTGTATGCTATCCAAGTCCTTCTGTAATGATATAATGGATTCCAATTATCTGCTAATCCCCTTATTTTGGTATCATCTGCAAACTTAACCAGCTTGTTACTTATATTCCTATCTGAATCATTTATAAATATTAAAAATAGCAGCGGCCATAGCACTGACCCCTGTGGAACACCACTCTTAACATCGGCCAGTTCTGATGAGGTTCCTCACACCATCACCCTCTACTTCCTGTGTCTGAACCAATTCTACACCCATCTAAAAACATCACCCTGAGCTCCCACTTCTTTTAATTTGATGCCCAACCTCTCATGTGGCACCTTATCAAATGCTTTCTGAAAGTCCAGATAAATAATATCATAAGCTCCACTTTGATCATATCCATTTGTTGCCTCCTCATAGAATTCCAGCATATTAGTAAAACACGGCCTCCCTCTTCTGAACCCATGCTGACTGGTCAGAATAACTCCTGTCCTGGCCATGTGTTGCTCAATCTTATCCTTAATAATTTATCCATTCATCCATTATCCAACCCACTATATCCTAACTACAGGGTCACAGGGGTCTGCTGGAGCCAATCCCAGCCAATACAGGGTGCAAGGCAGGAAACAAACCCCGGGCAGGGCGCCAGCCCACCACAGTACTTAATAATTCCTTCCATTAATTTTCTTGTGATGCATGTTAAGCTTACTGGCCTATAGTTGCTTGGATCTGCCCTTTCACCCTTTTTATATAATGGGATGATATTTGCCATTTTCCAGTCCTTCAGAATCTCTCCAGTGCACAGTGACTTCCTAAAAATATGTGTCAAGGATTTATATGTGTACTCACTAGCCTCCTAAAGAACACGAGGATAAATATTATCTGGTCCTGGTGATTAGTTTGATTTCATCTTATTTAATCAGAGCAGCACTTCTCCCTCTACAATTTCCAAATCCCTCAGTACCTTCTTAGTAGTCCCTGTTATCTCTGGGCGATTATTCCACTTGCTCACTTGTAAACACCTCAGAAAAATGTAAGTTTAGGGCATCCGCTATTTCACTGTTTGTGTCTTTTAATTCCCCTTTACTATTCCTGATGAACTTGACCTCCTCCTTAACTGTTCTTTTACTACTAAAATACTGAAAGAATCTCTTAGGTTCATCTTTCACCTTATCTGCTATATTCCTCTAAAACTGTCTTTTATCCTCCCTGATATCCTTCTTAATGGTTAGTCTTATATGCCTTATAAAGCAGTTTTTATCTTTGCAACTTCTTTTTTAAATCTTTATTAATATTAATTAATATTAATTAATTAATATTAATTAATTAGTATCAGTATACTGCTGCTGGATTATGTGAATTTCCCCTTGGGATTAATAAAGTATCTATCTATCTATCTATCTATCTATCTATCTATCTATCTATCTATCTATCTATCTATCTATCTATCTAATCCACTGTGGAGGTTTTTTTTTGGTTTCCTATTAATTCCAAATTTAGGTATGTATTTGTCCTACTTTACATGTAAAACATTTTTAAACCTGTTCCACTGCTCCTCAACTGTCTTCACAATTAAAAGCTTATCCCAGTGTATCCTACTTAGACATTGTCGCATCAGCTCAAAATTAGCCCTACCAAAGTTCAACTTGACAATTTTAGTCTTCACTCTTACAAAATACTGAGAATTGTATTACATTATGGTCACTTGACCCTAGTGGTTCAATCACCTCTACACCCTCAATTCTATCCTGATTATTACAGAATACTAAATCCAGACAGGCTTCACCCTGTGTTGGTGCCTTAACAAGCTGTGTTAAAAAACAGTCACTGATTATCCCAGAAAGGTTATCCCAATTAATATTTGGATAATTAAAGTCCCCCATGACTATAATATCTACCTGTAAACTTGTCTTTTTGATATTACTAAAAAGATGTGTTGAAATTACTGTCTGAATTGAGTGGTCTATAACACATTCCTAAAATACTGTAAGACCTGTTTCCCTAATATTTTCCAGGCGAAGCCACAAGTCCTCACTAAGACGGGGCTCATCATCCAACTGAAGAGGTCTTACAATTAAATCCTGTTTGGCATAAACAGCAACCTCACCTCCTTTTATGTTCTGTCTATCCTTCCTAAAAAATGTGTATCCCTCTATGTTACACTCATCCCCATCTTTGTTATTTAGCCAGGTATTCGTTTTTGCTATAATATCATAATTATGCTCTGCTACATACAACTCCAACTCACTTACCTTATTTTTGATACTTCTAGCATTAAGGCAAGCTATTTTTAATGTGTTACTCCTACATTTAAATGTTTGCTTAGAATTTACATTACTATGCATTTTTATTTCTGCACCATTGTTTGTTCTTCAATGTATAGATCTTAACCTGGCCTGTCCTAAACTATCTGCCCCCCCCCATTCCCTAGTTTAAACAATCCTCGACTAGCCTACACATATGCTTCCCCAATACATTGGTACCCCTCCAGTTCAGATGTAACCCGTCATGACAGAACAGGTCCCATCAGTTCCAAAAGGAGTCCCAATGCCCCATTAACCTATACCCTTCTACCCTGCAACAAGATTTGAGTCACACGTTAAGCCTTCTGATCTCCTCAGTCTTACCTGGACTGGCACGTGGCACAGGCAGAACTTCGGAGAAGACTACCTTGTCAGTTCTGCTCCTCAGCTTGGCACCTAACTCTTTGAATTTGGATCACAGAACTGACAGACTACCCTTATGTATGTCATTTGTGCTAACATGGACAATGACAACTGGATCCACCCCTGCTCTGGCCAAGAGCCTATTCACCCTTCCAGGGAGGTCCCCCACCTGTGCTCCCAGATGGCAACACACCGTGTGAGACTCTCTCTCTCTCTGGAGCAAACCTGCGCTTCAATCCCCCTAATGATTGAGTCCCCAACTATCACTACCACTCTCTTTTTGGGAACTGCTTTTGAGGTGGCCCGTTGGGTTCCTCATCCCTGCCTACCACCTCAGAATTATCAGAGACACCGTCCAGCTCTGCAAGGACATGATAACGGTTTGACAATTCTAATTCTGGGGTTGATGCCCCTGGACAGTGTGCACCCTTTCTCACCATCTCAGAGTCCTTCAGGTGTCTTTTAGCAAACTCCATGTGGGCTGTCATGTGTCTTGCCTCTCCTCAGTGTGTGGCGACAACCAGGCACTGCTCATCACTTGTCCAATACAGTCCCCACAGTGAAGCATGGCGGTGGCAGCATCATGTTGTGGGGGTGTTTTTCAGCTGCAGGGACAGGACGACTGGTTGCAATCGAGGAAAAGATGAATGCGCCACGGGATATCCTGGACAAAAACCTTCTCCAGAGTGCTAAGGACCTCAGACTGGGCCGAAGGTTTACCTTCCAACAAGACAATAACCCTAAGCACACAGCTAAAATAACAAAGGAGTGGCTTCACAACAACTCTGTGACTGTTCTTGAATGGCCCAGCCAGAGCCCTGACTTAAATCCAATTGAGTATCTCTGGAGAGACCTAAAAATGGCTGTCCACAAACGTTTACCATCCAACCTGACAGAACTGGAGAGGATCTACAAGGAGGAATGGCAGAGGATCCCCAAATCCAGGTGTGAAAAACTTGTTGCATCTTTCCCAAGAAGACTCATGGCTGTATTAGTTCAAAAGGGTGCTTCTACTAAATACTGAGCAAAGGGTCTGAATACTTAGGACCATGTGATATTTCAGTTTTTCTTTTTTAATAAATCTGCAACAATTTCAAAAATTCTTTTTTGTCTGTCAATATGGGGTGCTGTGTGTACATTAATGAGGAAAAAATTCATTTAAATGATTTTAGCAAATGGCTGCAATATAACAAAGAGTGAAAAATTGAAGGGGGTCTGAATACTTTCCGTACCCACTGTATATGTAGATATGTATATATATGTATATATATATATATGTGTCTGTGTATATATATATATATATGTGTGTGTGTATGTATGTGTGTATATGTATGTGTATATATGTTGATATGTGCATATATATGTATATATGTAGATGTGTATATGTATGTATATGTATATGTATATATAACAACAACAACAACATTTATTTATATAGTACATTTTCATACAAAAAGTAGCTCAAAGTGCTTTACATAATGAAGAATAGAAAAATAAAAGACACAGTAAGAAAATAAAATAAGTCAACATTAATTAACATAGAATGAGAGTAAGGTCCAATGGCCAGGGTGGACAGAAAAAACAAAAAAAAAATTCCAGACGGTTGGAGAAATAAATAAAGTCTATAGGGATTCCAAACCATTAGACTGCCCAGTCCCCTCTGGGCATTCTACCTAACATAAATGAAACAGTCCTCTTTGGATTAAGGGTTTTCACGGAAGGACTTGATGATGATGGTCATGTAGACTTCTGGATTTTAATCCATCCATCATTGTTGGAGCATCATGATGCTCTGAGTAGGTGGTGGTGGCGCAGGCAAAAGAAAAAGAAACAGAAGAGAGAGTAGGGGTCAGTACAGATTTTAGAGCCACCATGAATAGTTATTATGATGAATTGAACATACAGAGTATCAGGATTAAGTTAAAGTGAAGTTATGAAAAGGCCATGTTAAAGTAATGTGTTTTCAGCAGTGTTTTAAAGTGCTCTACTGTATTAGCCTGGCAAATTCCTATTGGCAGGCTATTCCAGATTTTAGGTGCATAGCAGCAGAAGGCCGCCTCACCACTTCTTTTAAGTTTTGTTCTTGGAATTCTAAGGAGATACTCATTTGAGGATCTAAGGTTACGATTTGGAATATAAGGTGTCAGTCATTCCGATATATAAGAGTGGGTGAGATTATTTAAGGCTTTATGAACCATAAGCAGAATTTTAAAGTCAATCCTGAATGACACAGGTAACCAGTGTAGTGACATCAAAACTGGAGAAATGTTCTCAGATTTTCTGTTCCTAGTTAGGATTCTAGCAGCTGCATTCTGCACTAGTTGCAAACAATTTATGTCTTTTTTGGGTAGTCCTGAGAGGAGTGCGTTACAGTAATCTAGTCGACTGAAAACAAACGCGTGAACTAATTTCTCAGCATCTTTCAGTGATATAAGAAGTCTAACTTTAGCTATGTTTCTTAAGTGAAAAAATGCTGTCCTAGTGATCTGATTAATATGCGATTTAAAATTCAGATTACAGTCAACAATTACTCCTAAGCTTTTTACCTCCGTCTTGACTTTTAATTCTAATATATCCAGTTTATTTCTAATAGCATCATTGTATATATTGTATATATACATATGTATATGTATAGATATGTTTATATGTGTGCGTGTGTGTGTGTGTATATATATTTATATATATGACTGCAACACTCCTAACAGTGACAAAACAATTACATTGACAATCATGTTATGTTATTTTTAAAATGTTTCCTTTTCTTTTTCATAACTTCTTTAACAGGACTTTTATCTGACCCGGAAGTGATAGGGAATTATGGACTGAAGGATGAGAAACACTTCCAGGTCAGGAACTATAAAAGGATTGTGGGAGCTCCCAGGCAGCGAGCTGAGCTAGGTGGTAGAAGGGCAACGCGTCTGGGAGTGGAGGATTGGTTTATTGATTTATTATTAGAGTATTGTGATTGTTTATGAGTAGTGTGGAGTGGAGGGTGCTTAGTGCACGTAATTATTGTAATAAAAATAATTATTGTTGGACTTTTACCTGGTGTTTGGCTTTGTACCTGAGGGTTCAAAGGAGCACTACTGCCCCCTACTGCGACAATATATATATATATATATATTTTTTTTTTTTTTGTAAGAAGAACGACCATAAGACATTGAGAAGGTTTGGGGCAGCCACCCGTACAATTTTTCCCGGCTGCAAAAACTGATGCCAAAGCACAGACAGAGTCTGCACCAGTTCTTTCCGGATTCCGAGGCGAAACCCCCACCCGGAAGGCTCGGCCCTGGTACTCTCCCACCTGGTATTGATTCAGGTCCTGTCCCGTTGTCTTCTGGGCTTTTATCGTCCTGCCAGCTACGCCACTGTAAGAAGAACGACCATAAGACATTGCAAAGGTTTGGGGCAGCCACCCGTATAATTTTTCCCGGTTGCAAAATTGATCCCAAAGCACAGACATGTTCATACAACAGAGTCCAAAACAGAACTGATCTATTATCGACAAGATGCCGGCTTTAAAGGCCAGTAAGGGAAGTGATGCCATCAGGACCAGAACCGGAAGTGACGTCGCTGGTTGCCCCACAGCCAGGCGGGATTTCCCAAGAATGGTCTGCAAGAGTTCGAGAGAGAGAATTAGTGCACTTTGCCAGCCCCTGGTCTGGCATGGAATTACACGTATTGAAGCCCTTTAGTTGTCTCCTAAACACACGTGTGTGACATGGCCCCCCCCTCTCAGTCCAGAAACGTCAAATCGGGCATCTTGCACCGAGGTCATGAATGCACGAGAGAGCATCGGCGTTGGTGTGCAGAGAACACCTAATGAACGAGCAAGAATTTATAAGGTTGCAGATCAAGGAACCACCTAGTGACTCGAGGGTTGGACTCCTTATGCAGGGCCATCCACTGTAAAGGTGCATGGTCGGTGAGAAGTGTAAACTCCCAACCCAAGAGGTAGTACTTCAACTGCGTAACCGTTGCATACCTATTCTCTCAATGCAGAAGTTTCAGGCTCAGGAACATGACAGGGTGTTCATCTCCATCGATGCTTTGACTCAGCACTGCTCCTAGGCCTGTGTCCTAAGCGTCCTTCTGGAGGACAAAAGGAAGTGAAAAGTCAGGTTCTTTCAAAACAGGTGCTGATGTCAGGGCCCTTTTTAAGTCACTGAATGCAGCTTCCATCGTATCGGTCCATACCACCATGTTGGGAGCCCTCTTCTTTGTTAAATCACTCAAGGGCACAGCTCTTTCCGAAAAGCATGGTACAAACCGGCGGTAGTACCTGGCTAAACCGAGAAATGCTTGGGCATGCCACTTGGTACGCGGACGGGGCCATTTCAAAATGGCATCTATTTTAGAGCACTGTGGCTTCACAGTACTACGACCCACTAGGTACCCCAAGTATTTGGTTTCTTTTAACCTAAAAAAACATTTTTTTTGATTGATCCGAAGACCGGGTTCACCCAGCGTTCGTAATACCGCTTGGACGTGCTGTAGGTGTTCCTTGCAGGTGCTGGAATAGATGACGACATCATCTAGGTAGGCAGCACTATATGTGTTATGGGGCCGGAGTACTTTATTCACCAGATGCTGGAAAGTCGCAGGAGCCCCATGTAACCCGAATGGAAGAACACAATACTGCCAGTGCCCACTAGGGGTGCTAAACGCGGTCTTAACCTTTGCAGAGTCCGTTAAAGGAACCTGCCAGTACACCTCGGTCATGTCAAGTGTGGTCAGATATTCTGCCTGTCCAAGCCTGTCAAGGAGGTCATCCACTCGAGGCATAGGATAAGCATCAAATTGTGAGACCTGATTAAGTCGAAGGAGGTCATTGCAAAACCTCCAACTTCCATCAGGCTTACTAACCAAGACTATTGGTCTGGACCAGGGACTATTACTTTCCTCTATGACTACTAAGTCCAGCATGTGCTTGATTTCAAGTTCCACTTCAGCTTTCTTTGCCTCGGGAAGACGATAGGGTCGCTTTTGGAATATAACCCTGGGTTCGGTCATAATGTCGTGGGCAGTCAGAGAGGTCCTTCCGGGTTTTTCATCTACCAACTCTGGGACGGATGGGATAACTACTTCGAGCTCTCGCCTCTGTTGGGTATTCAGATTACAGCCGAAGTTAAGTGTGTTGGTCTGAGGAAAGAATCTGCGGGGCTGACCAGAGGAGGGACCATTGTCCCTTTCCTTCCATGGTTTCAGCTGATTCACATGATATATCCGCTTGCTCAGCCAACAGTTGGGCTGTTTCACCAAATTGTTGATGAGTCCTTTCCTCTCTTTAAGTTCATATGGTCCCTGCCAATGGGCAAGTAGTTTAGAATGGGAGGTGGGAATCAGCACCATGACCCAATCCCCAGTCGGAACTCCCGGAGTGTCGTGCCACAGTCATAATAGTGTTGCTTGCCTCTTCCATGTGACTTTTTAATATGGGTCAAATTTTCTCAAATCTATCGTGCAACTTAGTCGAGGGAAGAGTCTCTCCTTCCCAACCTTCTCTTAAAATGTCCAATATCCCCCGGGGTTGATGACCACATAATAATTCAAAGGGTGAGAATCCCATCGAGGCTTGTGGGATTTCCCTGAGGGAAAGAATACGAGGGGTAGGAGTTGTTCCCAATTCCTTCTGTCCCTGCTGACCACCTTGTGAAGCATCTGTTTGAGAGTCTTATACACTGCGATCTTTAAGTGCTTTATTTTAAGTAACTTAGCCATTTCCCTGAACGTCTCCAAGGTAAACGGCGTCCTTTGGTCCATAAGGACTTCTTTAGGAATGCCAACTCGTGCAAAGACTCCTACCAATTCCTAAACAATGCCTTTAGAATTAGCAGCTTTTGGATATTGGGGTCGCATAATATATACTTATGTGCTTGGGCCAAGGGTTCCAGGGGTCCCAGTATATCGATCCTTATTCTTTTGAATGGGACATCTATTAAGGGAAGGGGAACAAGAGGATCACGGTCCCTCCTAGGAATTTGCTGCAGCTGACACTCAGGACGAGAGATAAAGAAGCGGAGAACCTCCTCATTAATTCCCGGCCAATAAAATCAGAGATTGATACGCTCTAATGTTTCCTCGTTGCCCAGGTGGCCTCCTAGGAAGTGGGCGTGCACTAACTCACAGACCTCGCCGAGACGTGGACAGATGACGCTATGGTCTGCGACGGCCCAGGAAGCTCCCCATCCTCCTCTTGGCCCTCCATATCTCTCTCTGCCGGCTGAGTACACGGTGTGGAGACAACTTGCGATGGAGAAATCCTGTCTGTGACTAGGTCCAAATTCAGTTTAGGAGGAGTCAGTACTTCACCGCTTTTACTATCAGACCAGTCCCGCCTGAGAATCACAGTGAAAGGTGGATTTGGGAGGACCGCTACAGGGATTTTTTTAACTGATCCTCCCTGGCTGATAAAACATCAGGCGGATTTATAGAACCAGATATCCCCATGTATGCAGGTTATACTGGTCTTTCTTTTTATCCACTGTCGTGGTAATACATACTGGCGATCAACAATTGAAATGTTGCTGCCGGTATCAAAAAGGGCTTCCACTTTAAATCCGTTAACAATGAGCTCTTCCATATGAGCCATTGACAAGGGGCTTGAAAGTGCACACAATCCACCCCCCTCTTTCCACTTATTCCAAACTATGTTAAACCAGCAGTTAATGTTAAGTGCCTTGCAGGGGCCAAGATTTCTGGCATAAAGGCCGCATTGGACCGTGTTGCTGACGATGAAGTATCTACCTTATTGCTGCATGTCGGCACTAATGATATTTATTTACAGCAATCTGAGGTATTAAAGCGGAACTTCATCTCTATGCACCAAAGCTAAAACAAAATGTCGGAATTTAATTGTATCTGGTCCCTTACCAAGATTGTATAGAGGGGATGTGATTTATAGCAGATTGCATTCCTTTCACTGCTGGCTAGAAACCTGGTGTGCAAATAAAAGCATAGCATTTGTGAACAATTGGGATGATTTTTGGGAAAGGCCTGGATTTTTCAGAAGAGATGGTCTTCATCCTAACTGGAGGGGATCTTATGTATTATCCCAAAATATGGCAGCAAAACTGCCTGGTTGACTGATTAGAGCACCATCCAGGCCGCAGTCATGTGATCTTAAATCACAGGCTGTTCTTTATCCCACCTGTTATTTTCCTGAAGCTGTTACCCATAATCCCTGTTGTGGGGCATCCAGTAAATTTAGTCTTGAAACAAACCATAAATTAATTGATAACCAAAAAATAAGGTGTATAATTAGACCAAGGGATAAAACCAGACACTCCACCAGGGGCATCTGTAATAGAAATTTAATTCCAATTAAAACAAAAATATATCAGCAGTTCAGAAAGAACCATGCAGTTTTAAATGCTGTTTATTGAACATTCGCTCTCTTGGCACTAAAGCTGTTTTGGTAAATGATATATATTAAGTACAAAATCTGATCTGTGTCTTCTTACTGAAACCTGGCTTAGTAAATGTGACACTGTTTCCCTAGCTGAGGCGTCACCAGATGGATACTCGTTCCTTCATAAGTCTAGAGATTCTGGTCGAGGAGGAGGCCTTGGAATAATTCATTGTAACAAAATGCAAATCACTCCTAAAAATTTAGGCAACTTTACATCCTTTGAGGCATTCATTTTAAATATTAAAACAGATTCCAACACAATTATAGTGCTAGTCTACAGACCACCAGGGCCATATTCATTGTTCATGACTGAATTTAGCAACCTTCTGTCTGATTTGGCTATAAATTATGATCACGTAGTTCTGATGGGGATTTTAATGTACACATTGATGTGGAAACTGACACTTTTAGCAAATGTTTTACTTATTTGTTAAATTCAGTAGGATTTTGTCAGATTGTCAAAGGTCCAACTCATAATCATAACCATACATTAGATTTAATTATAACTTACAAAGTTGAAATTCAAAATTTAAATATTACTCCATTAAATGTAGTTATTTCCGATCACTTCTTAATTACATTTGATTTAGTTCTGCCCATGCCAGCGCACTCACAGATTAAAACAAAGACAGTGCGACATCTAGATTGTAATTCTGCTTCAAAATTTATAGATACCTTGAGTAAGTCGAGTGTAATTGTGGAAAACCATTTAGATCAGTTAACATCAAATGTAAACGTGGAAAACAATTTAGATCAGCTAACATCACATTATAATGTGACCTTGAGAGATGCTCTGGACACAGTGGCTCCCCTAAAAACAAAAGTGATCAAAGCACATAGAAACTCTCCCTGGTTTAATGAAAATACTCGAGCTCTTAAATTAGAGTGTCGAAAACTGGAGCAGATGGAGAACAACAAAGCTACATGTCTTTCAAATTGCATGGACAGAGAGTGTAATAAATATAAAAAGCCCTCTTTAAAGCTCGCTCAGAATACTATTCTACATTAATAGATAGCAATAATAAAAATCCTAGGGTACTTTTAGAGCAGTGGCTAAATTAACAAATGGGAATTCAGATCAACAGTGCAAAATACCAACAGATATTAGCAGTACAGACTTTATGAACTTCTTCAATGAGAAAATTAAAAATATAAGATCCCAGATCTCAGCATCACAGTACAAACCAAATACTAGCTTAGCAGACCCCTGCACAGTGCATTCAGCACTTTAATAATTTTAATCCTGTAACTCACCAGGAAGTCTTAACTTTAATTACTAAAATGAAGCCCACTACTTGTTCCCTAGATCCAGTGCCAACAAAACTAGTAAAAGTGCAATGGATGTTCTTGCAGTGCCTATTCTAACCATTATCAATAGTTCATTACTGCATGGCACAGTACCTGATGCACTAAAAGTGTCAGTCATTAAACCTTTACTTAAAAAGTCAGACCTAGACCCACACATACTAAATAACTATAGGCCTATTTCAAATTTACCATTTCTCTCTAAAATACTAGAGAAAGTAGTCGCCAGTCAGCTTCAGTCACACCTTACGCATTACAATTTATTTGAGAAATTCCAGTCTGGCTTTCGACTGGTCATAGTACAGAAACGGCACTAACACGGGTTGTAAATGACATTCTGATATCCTCTGATGAAGGAAATTCCACTGTAATTATGTTGTTGGACTTAAGTGCAGCATTTGACACCATTGACCATTCTATTTTACTGCACAGGCTAGAAAACGATGTTGGGCTTACAGGCCCCGTGCTCGCTTGGTTCAGTTCTTATTTATCAAATCGATTCCAGTATGTACAGAAATGTGCTGACAGTACTCCATCATTATACACAGAAGTTCAATATGGTGTCCGCAGGGCTCAGTACTGGGACCTTTACTGTTTTCACTTTACATGCTTCCACTGGGATCTCTCATTAGGAAACATAATGTTAATTTTCACTGTATGCAGATGACACCCAGTTATACCTTTCATTTAAATCAAATGAAGTTTCTCCGATGTTGTCTTTAATTAGTTGTGTTAGTGAATTAAAGGAATGGATGAATGAGAACTACTTGTCTTTAAATACAGATAAAACAGAGATGTTAATTGTTGGAGGGAATGACGCTGATCACAGCAATATTTTGTCGTCATTTAACTCAGTTGGAATCCCAATTAATTTTACTGAATCAGCCCGCAATCTAGGAGTTATCTTTGACTCTAGCATGTCATTTAAAGCATATTACAAAGTCGTCCAAAACATGTTTTTCCATCTTAAAAATGTTAGGAAATTAAGGCGCTTTCTAAATAAACAGGATTGTGAGAAATTAATTCATGCATTTATCTCTAGTAGGATTGACTACTGCAATGCGGTGTTCACTGGCTGTTCAAACTGTTCTCTATACAGCCTCCAGTTAATCCAAAATGCGCTGCAAGAATTATTACAAGAACAAGAAAATATGAACACATAACCCCAGTTCTTAAATCTTTACACTGGCTCCCAGTTAAGTTTAGGGCAGATTTCAAAATCCTCCTTTTAACATATAAAGCATTAAATGGCCAAGGTCCGCTTACTTGTCTGAACTTATCATGACTTACAAACCTGAGCGCACATTAAGATCTCAAGATGCCGGTCTGCTTAGGATTCCAAGGATTAATAAAATAACAGTGGGAGGTCGAGCTTTTAGTTACAGGGCCCCTAAACTGTGGAATGGTCTTCCTGCTTCCATAAGAGATGCCCCCTCGGTCTCAGCCTTTAAATCCCGGCTGAAGACTCACTACTTCAGTTTAGCATATCCTGACTAGAGCTGCTGATTAACTGTACATACTGCATCTCTGTTGTTAGTCATTAGCACTATAACATAAGTAACATGATAATTATATTTGAATACTAACCCTCACCTATTCTGTTTCTTTCTCGGTACCCAAATGTGGCCATTGGTGCCACGGCCCACCTGCCAAGTTGTTTGCCTGCCTATGGTAAAGTCATCCCTGATGGAGGATCACAGGAATCATGGGAAAGAGGGTCCTTTCATCGGAGCAACGTTTCAGCCGTGGCATGGCCAAATGGGGAGGCAGCTAGATGGATGAGGTCTCCAGGACTCTAAAAATATCCAAACCTAATTATGTCATATCATCTACTGTTAAACCGTAATTCTAAAATTTTTATTATTATGCTGTCTTAAGGAATTGTTCTGTTCTGTATATTGTATTGTATTGACCCCCTACTTTTGACACCCACTGCACGCCCAGCCTACCTGGAAAGGGGTCTCTTTGAACTGCCTTTCCCGAGGTTTCTTCCATTTTTCCCTACAAGGTTTTTATTGGGAGTTTTTCCTTGTCTTCTCAGAGAGTCAAGGCTGGGGGGCTGTCAAAAGGCAGGGCCTGTTAAAGCCCATTGCGGCACTTCCTGTGTGATTTTGGGCTATACAAAAATAAACTGTATTGTATTGTATTGTACTTACATTCTGCCTTGCTCCCAAGGGAGGGCCATGCCTACGGAATCGGGGAATCCGGTGCAAACTCTGGTTTATGCAGAGGGGGCAGATAATGAGGGACGTATTCTCCCACCTGGCATTGATTCAGGTCCTGTCCCGTTTTCTTCTAGGCTTTTATCGTCCTGCCAGCTACGCCACTGTAAGAAGAAGGACCATAAGACATTGCAAAGGTTTGGGGCAGCCACCCGTATAATTTTTCCCGGTTGCAAAAATTGATGCCAAAGCACAGACATGTTCATACAACAGAGTCCAAAACAGAACTGATTTATTATTGACAAGATGGCGAAGTAAGGGAAGTGATGTCATCAGGATGGAAGTGACGTCGTTGGCTGCCGCAGAGCCAGGCGGGATTTCCTTATAATGGTCTGCAAGAAATCAAGAGAGAGAATTAGTGCACTTCGACACCCCCTTGTCTGGCGTGGAATTACATGTATTCAAGCCCTTTAGTTGTCTCCTAAACACGCATGTGACAATATATATATATTTTTATATATGTGTGTGCATATATATATATACAGTGATCCCTTGCTGTATCGCGCTTTGACTTTCGCGGTTTTGCTCTATTGTGGATTTTATATGTAAGCATATGTAAATGTATATTGGATTTTTCACTGATTCGGATTTCTGGACAATGGGTCTTTTAATTTATGGTACATGCTTCCTCAGTTTGTTTGCCCAGTTGATTTCATACAAGGGACGCTATTGGCGGATGGCTTAGAAGCTACCCAATCAGAGCACGTATTACATATTAACTAAAACTCCTCAATGCTATAAGATATGCCTCCTGCTCGGTGCTTGATTGTTTGCTTGTCTCTGCCTCTATCTCACCCTCTCTGACATTCTCTGCGCCTGACGGAGGGGGTGTGAGCAGAGGTGCTGTTTGCACAGAAGCTGTTTGCCTAGTGGATACGGACGCTCCTCTAAGAAATGCCGCTTTATCGGTGCGCCCAAAAGCACACTTATTGATTTTTGATTGTTTGCTTTAATCTCGCGCTCTCTCTCTCTCTCTCTGACGCTCTCTGCGCTTTGACGGAGGAGATGTGAGCAGAGGGGCTTTTGCACAGAGGCTGTTTGCTTAGAAGATACGGACGCTCCTGTAAAAATGCTGAAAGGCTACCTTCGACTGATCCCTTCATTGCAGCTGCTTTATCGCGGTGCTTGCATACTTAAAAGCGCAACAGCCCTATTGATTTTTCATTGTTTACTTTACTTTCTCTCTGACATTCTCCGCTCCTTACGCAAGACTTTGAAGAGGAAGATATGTTTGCATTCTTTTAATTGTGAGAAAGAACTGTCATCTCTGTCTTGTCATGGAGCACAGTTTAAACTTTTGACTAAAGGGTGTTATTTCATGTCTAGAGGGCTCTAATAATGTTAAAAAACGTATTTAGAAGGTCGTAAACAGGTTTTCTATGCTCTAACTGTGAAAATATTAGATTTATAAATAAAGAATCCTACTTCGTGGAAATTCATTTATCTGTCTGGAGCGGATTAACCGCGATAAACAAGGGTTTACTGTATAACTGTGCGGAGAATATTTATAAACAGTGTGGGAGAGTTTCTAAGGGCTTAAAATATATAAAAATAATCATACAAACATATGGTTTCTACTTCGCTGATTTTCACCTATCGCGGGGGGTTCTGGAACGCAACCCCCGCGATCGAGGAGGGATTACTGTATATATATATTATTAAATAGAATTTGAAAGTATTTTGAAATGTTAACTAGATTCAATATATAAACAATTAAAATCATAAGTTGTGTGTCGGACACCCTGACAATGGAAGGACCGGAGAAGAGAGCTTTTTCAGGATATTCTCTTCCCTGGACCATTAGAGGGCAGACCCCTTGGCTTGCAGCGGGACCGTTGTCACTGCCAGGGAACACGTGGACATTTGCTGGGCCCTGTTTGGCAGCACTTCTGCCACACCTGGGGTCCTTCCGGGTGTTTTATAAAAGGGGGCCAGTCACCAGAATTCAATGGCCAGGGTTAGGAGAAAGAAGGACTAAGCCTGTGTGGAGGACTGGAGGCGGAAAGACTGTGCTGTCATTGTGGACATTATTTGTATACTGGTGGGAATTGGTAGCTGAAGAATTAACTTGTGTGTTGTGGGGTGAACCTGTGTCCTGCCTGTCTGTGTCGGATTGAGGTGCCTGTACGTGCCCAGACATCACATCTTTTAATATTTTCTTCACGATTCTTCACTTTGGCTGACCTAATTGTGTTCAAGATTAGCTGTGTCACCCCATTTTTAGTATAATGGTAAGAACAATATTTCACAACATGCAATACAGTAAGTAAACCTGACCATATTTTTCAAGACATACTGCATAATGTGAAACTTTCAAAGATTTAAATATAATTATATTGGTCTTTAAGAGAACTCTCAATAAAATCCCATCTGGCCTTGTGAATTTATTATTTTAAGTGCCCCCAGCTGCATCAGAATTTTATCGGCGCTAACTGCAGTATGCTGTACTTCATGTTTATGTTTCATAGCAGAAATCATCTGAATTGCTGTGTTTGTCCTTCAATGCTACCTCTTGAGAACTATATTTCATGATAAAATCTGGTGGCGAATCTACAGAGAATTTTGGAATCCTTTGCAAAACACCATTGTAAACACACTACTGTGTATATTTAATGTTAGAAGAAAGAAAAGTCACTTGGGTGTACTTAGCATTAATTAAAATAAATCAAGTCTATATTTCTTTGTGATACCCTTTGTCATTTTTACGTAGACATATTTGATTTTCTTTTCCTTGCTTGCTTCTTTTGTTAATTTGGGGGAGGATGGCACTCTTTTGGAATTTTTCCACACCCAGAAGGCTAACAGTTTATTTATAACAAACCACATAAGGGATATTAAAACAAAAGGAGAAAGAGAAAGCAGAAAAAACAGAGGCAAAACATGAACCGCCTGCCTTTATTATTTAGGTTTTAAAGTCATGATTGTCAGGAAGAATCAGGAAGTTGTCTTTGTTCTCACCTATCAAGTACCACTAATTCTCACTTCCGATTCTTCTCCTTCTCTCATAATATTGACCTGTTCCTCCTTCTAGCTAGACTTTACTCTAAATATCTTTGCAGTGCTAAACTCACTATGCTAACTGCAGTGAGACAGTTTGAAAACACATAATTGCATAACTTTCAGTCAATCTCCAAAGTCACATTTGTAGTCAGGGGAAGTCCTACCTTTGGTACAGGCATTATACCAGGGTAGAACATCCTCTATGGGCTCCATGGAGATCTTTGCTCCTGAAACTTCAATAATTTTAAAGGTATAGATCTCTCAGCTCTCTGGGGTGCCTCTCTTGAAGTGACTTCATAGTGATACTCCTTTAAGATCTGGATTGGTCTGCATTGTGTACTTGTACTTAAGGGCTAACTGGTCTCCTTGCCCTTATTGAACAGGAGGTATTCTTATCTTCCACTAATGCTTCATGGATTTTCTGGTACTTTCTTGATGTCCTGCTCTTATAGCATTCTTGTGGAACTTTACATGTTTCCATACATACTGTTACTGTTTCTTTGTTGGTGTCTTTATCCTTTACCTTTCTTTGATATCATATTTGGAGAGGTCTAGTGCCTCCTGGAACCTACGCCTTCTTCCACTGGTATGTCAAGTTGCTCATTTGCTACCAGGGTGGAGGTCTTTCTTCTATAGGTCTAACCAAAGATACAATTTTCTGTTATTAGTAAAAAATGTACTTTGACTGTCTTTTTGTTTCATCCACTTTAATTAAAATGGTATTTAGCATG
This sequence comes from Polypterus senegalus, assembly GCF_016835505.1. NCBI lineage: Eukaryota > Metazoa > Chordata > Cladistia > Polypteriformes > Polypteridae > Polypterus > Polypterus senegalus. The sequence goes on from NC_053160.1 coordinate 134,143,929, forward strand.
CCCATTATATGTAGTAGATCAGGATATGACAAATGCTCATACAAAACTCATGGGATAATGGAAAGTATTTCAATTTGAGCCTGAGTGACAATGTAAAGTCAGTTTAACTGTTAACATGGACAAAATATTTAAGGAATTATAAAATGCTATGATGTAAGGAATGCAGAAGTATAAAGCAAGTTATGTTTACATTATTTTTATTTATTTATTTTTTGATGTTTAATTTATGAACAGCTTATATATACTTATATACATATACTGTATATACTGCACGTGTGCGTGTGTGTGTTTGTGTGTGTACAGTGGAATCAGAAAATATTCAGACACCTTTACTTTTTTACATTTTGTCATGTTGCACCCTTGTGCTAAAATTATTGAAATTCATTTTTTCTCCACATTAAGCAACATTCAATACCCCTGAAAGTCAAAAGCAGGATCTTAGAAATGTATTAAAAATAAAAAACCTAAAATATCTCATTGGAACAAATATTCAGCGCTTTAGCACTTAGTTGAAGCATCTTACAGCCTGGAGTCTTCTTGGATATGATGCAACAAGCTTTGCACACCGGGATTAGGGGATTTTCAGCCATTCTTCTCTATAGATTTTTCCAGGCTCTTTCAGGTTGGGTGGAGGTCATTGGTGGACTGCTATTTTCAGGTATCTTCAGAGATGTTTGGTTGGGTTCAAGTCTGGGATCTGGGTAGACAACAGAAGGACATTCCCATAGTTGCTCCTAAGACACTTCTGTATTGTCTTTACTTTGTGCTTAGGGTCATTGTCCTGTGGGAAGGTGAACCTTTAGCCCAGTGTGAGATCCAGAGCACTCTTGACCAGGTTTATATTAAGGATACCTCTGTACTTTGCCCATTTCAGCTTCTGTCAGCTCTTTAATTTCTCAGTCCCTGATGTGGATAAACAACCCCACAGCATGATATTGTACTGGTCCTCCAGACATGATACTAATTTTTGTTTCATTAGACCAGATACGCTTTTTTTCTCACAGTCTGAGGGTTTTTTAGCTGCCATTTGGCAAACTCCAAGTGGGCTTACATCTGTCTTTTACAGAGGCAAGGCCCGTCTTAAAGCCCAGAATGGTAGAATGTTGTAGTGATGGCTGTCCTTCTGAAAGTTTCTTTCATCTCCACACAGGTTCTCTAGAGCTCAGCCAGACTGACCCAAGGGTTCCTTCTCTCTTGAATGCTCAGCTTGGCCAGGTGGCAAGCTCTAGGAAGAGTCATGGTTGTTCCAAACCTTTTCCATTTAAGAAGTATGGAGGCCATAGTGCTTTTGGGAACCTTGAGTGCTTCAGACATTTTTGTTACCTTCCCCAGATTTGTGCCTTGACACAATCCTGTATCTAAGGTCTACAAGAAGTTCCTTCAACCTTATGGTTTGATTTTTGCTCAGATACAATATCAACTTTGGGACCTTATATAGACATGTGTGTGCCTTTCCTAATCATGTCCAATCAATTGAATTGACAACAGGTAGACTGCAAACAAGGTTTAAAAACTTCTCAGAAAAAAAGGGTGCATCTGAGCCTTTTCCTTTGTGATTCTGGGGTATTGAGTGGCCTTTATGCGGGAAAAGATGTCATTGATTTTAGCACTAGGCTGCATCATAGCTAAATGTGCAAAAAAGTGAAATTATCTGATGATTCTGCATTAATTAAATTATTGACAAAGGGAATGAAACAGTATAGGAGATGCAGAAATTTCAAGGGAGGCTCAATGAGTTAGCAAGAAGATTAAGAAGGCAGGTTCAGTTATGGAATGCACTCCATAACTAAAGAGAGAATTAAAACAAAACAAATTATTTAGCAGAAGTGTGTCAAGAAACGGCACCGGGGCTCTTTTATACCTATTGCAAAACTTGAGACTGTGACTGTTCTTTTTTTCCTTAGCCAAGTCAGAAGCTTTGCTTTCTTTATGTTCCCAATACTATGTCTTATAGAGTCATTCAATAAAAACTAACAATTTATGCAGATTTATGCTGTACATTTTATATTTTACATCTTCATGATGCAAGCCGGATGCCTGTCTATATTAGTTGCATTTACAAATACATTTGACCAGTTTTATTAAAGAATTTGTTTTACTCACCTGTCTGAGAAGACATTAAGTTATTTTGAGTATCATTCAGTCTGTTTAAGTTTTTTCAAAAATTTTAATACCATTTATATTGTCTCTAATAATGCTTACAGTATGTCTGGAAACAAAGCAATTCTTATTTTCTCAAAACAATTTGCAGTTTCACTCATACACAACATACTGTACATGTGATAACTTCAAAATAATTTAATGCTTCACCTGCTATTTTAATGTTTTTATGCAATTTCATGATTAAATAATTTTAGACTACAAATGCTTTTTTCTTTAAACATAGCTTGTTAGAGTTGTTTTAGGGATTTGACTACAGTAGTTTAAAGTTGTACAGTATCCTTTTGAAAACACTTGAAAAGAAATCCGTTGGGAGCACATTTGTAATTATGTATGAAACAAAATAAAAGGAAGACATCTGTTACAGACACTGTGCTTAATCAACAAAAACTTAAAATGAAAACAAAACAGAAACAAACTAATATGAAAGGAAATATAGGTTTTACCCTTTAGTGTGCTCAAGAAATAAACAAGATTTCTCAGTGCAACAACCCTGCTTATGACTCTGACAAAAGTGATTTAACCCTTGAAAAACTTTACTAGACAATGAGGTTTGTTAGTTAATATAACTATTCTTACCACACAGGGCTAGACAATTTAAATTAAATGACAATGTAAATCGCCCTATTTAATGTTAAGCTGTATCTTTTTACCTGTTGGAATAATAGAACACTCTCAAAAACACTTAATCCAATGTAGGGTCGATAAGTCTTTAGTCTCAGATGGAGACTTTTGCACAGCTTTTATGAATTAAACTTTTAAGATAAAAGAGAGTCATGTTTGTTCCATTTATTTGTCATGATGTTAAGCAATTTGAGTTCAGTTTTTGCACTATACTGTGCCTTTGGTCATTTATTTATTTGTTAATTCATTAATTAATTTGTTTATTTTTTTTTGCTGACAATCAGTGTTGATCGGCAAAATTCACCAAGCATTTTTTGCAGCAAATGTGCTATATATATTTGCCAATGACCCTGTTTACCAAATATTTGCCTATAAATTTGCCATGTGGCTGGCTTAGATGAACATTTTTATCCCAGCGCCCCATGATGCTTTGAGAGGCCAGTGTGACATCACAGAGATGTAGCAGCTATGTGCAGAACTTTAATGCCTACTGTAAGATCATTGCCCATCTGCTTTGTGCATGGGTGATGTTTGGACCTGATCAGTACTCTAGCCTTTGACCTTGCATGTAATAAAAAAAGACTGCAGTATTTTAATTTTAATGACACATTAGCTGACCATAATAAGAATATTATGAGTACTGTCACTGGACATATAATACTGATCCTTGTGAACTGGTAACACACACCGCCACAGGGCTAATTGGCCTGCAAATTAACCATGTGCCGCAGCTATGATCCAAGACAAGATGTTTCTTCTTGATGGAAAAAGAAAGTGTAAAATATCTGTAATGATACATATGAAAACAGCACCTGAAGTTATGACTTCAAACAATGGAACAAGCCAGTCCCACACTGCTGCTTTGTGGCATGGCCAATGTGTGCATCAAGATTGGAATTTTGTGAGCACAAAGATATATATTTACTTATTGCTAGTTTTTAGCCATTTGTTGTATCTTGTTTGTGGTTATTGCTCTGTCTCCATCTTTTTTGTTGTTGTTGTTGTTGTTTGAAGACCATGGGTGTAGTGATTGGCTCTGCCACCTTAAAACACAGATCACATTTATGACCACAATAATCAGTCCAGCATACTCTGCAGACAGTTTCCTAGTCCTCAGGGACACTTAAAAGACAATTTCACCTTTATAATCCACTCAAAACTAGTTCAATTTATCCTTCCCCTTTGATTTCAATGTATTTTGGTGAGTTTGGCAAAATTTCCGAACATTTCAGTGATGGCTAACATATTATGATGTCACAGAGTGTGATTATGTGGTATTTTGAATGTAATAAATGTAGGGCTTATAGTTTTAAGGGGCATGATATTATACACTATGTAAGCTGAACCAGAAGCATGGTTAGATCGTCACCAGTTATTACCTATTTAGAACAGTCATACTTAGTCATTTCCGAAGCACTTTATAAATCTATGCACATGCTTTTTCCTCATAATATATATATATATATATTTATGATCTGGTTTCTTACTGCTACTGTTTCTTTGATTGTTTAAACCACAGGTGGGTAAATGTTTTGGTCTTGGGCTGAACTGTCAATAACGATGCATTAATTGATTTAAAATCTTGGTTTGACTATAAACCAAGGTAATCCAGCAATGTTAATGACAAACATTAATTTTAAAATAGTTGCTCCAAGACATGGGTTTAATTCTGAAACTTTTTTATTAAGAGCAATTCTCAGAAGCTATTAAGAGAATAATTGTAAAGCACAATGATTTTGCTATTTCACCATTCTAGTCATGAACATGAAACTGCTTGCACAAACTGTTGCTATCAACAAAGGTGACGGTCATCACAACAGTTATTACATTGCCAAGATTTGTATCTGTTAGAAGGCTTCTATACTTACTTTTAGTAATATTCACATGTGAAAAGACATGCTCACTGTTGTGATTGCTACCATATAATTTGGAAACAAATCCTGAGTAATGTAAAGTTTGTATAAATCGAGCAAAGAAACTTTGGTAAACTTATTTTTTCAAGTCATCTGAATCATTGTCCACAATAACAGCAAACTGAGATGAAAAATTGCAAAGTCTGTCTCACTGTATATAGAGTTCTGAAAGCTTAATAGTATTGATTTATGCAATGTTTCTTTCACTGATCACTTTTCTATAATGATGGATTTGAATATTACTGTTGATGTCCCAACTACTAGTTGTCCCCCACGCTGCTCTCGCTTTCTAAATTCTTCTATTATATCCAATTTTAAAACCATATTCTCTAGTCTTGATGTGCATGTCCAAAATGAAGTTATCGATGATTTTGTCTTAAAATTTAATTCTTCTTGTAAAACAGTTTTAGACTCAATTGCTCCGCTCACTAAGGAAAGACCTGGGGCCTCATGCATAAATGGTACGTATCCACAGAAATATTACGTAACAACTGTTCCACGTTCAAATGGTGATGTATAAAACCTACACTTGGCGTAAAGCCATGCACTTTTCCACGATACCTCATACCATGTCGTACGCAAGTTCTCTGCTCGGTTTTGCAAACTGTCGGCACCCAGCATCAAAGCAGTGCTACTGTTACTGTGTTTCTTAGAGCCACATTCCTACCGCGGCTTTATACTGTAAATACACTGAAGCTAACCGCATATTGTTTATTAGTGTAATGCATCTGATTGTAATTAACTTGTAACAATATAATAATCCAGGGAATAGCCATAGTATTCCAAATACCATAACTGCTTTAACGTTACTACTCTCACTGCACCTGTTTTTTCTTCTTTCAGCTGCTTCCGTTAAGAGTTGACACAGCGGATCATCTTTTTCAATATTACTCTCACTGCACCACTCAGAGTATTTATATCACTGTATCTGAGTGGGGAATCACAGCAGCAGCTGATCGGAAAGAGATATATCAGTATACAGCATCAAGCCCACCCTGCCTCAGCCATGGCAAAATGTTTCAAAGCCTTTCCTGTACGGACCTCGCGGTTCAGAAACAGTCAATCAGTCCATCAAGTGCTCCTTGTAGAACTGTTTGTACTTATAAGTACAATTTCCCCACTGTAAACTGTGACTACAGTTATAATATTGCACAACTTGCGCCACTTTATAAAGCGCGTATTTACATATGATGACGATATCATTTTTAGGATGAAATACAGCAAAATATGATGATTATATTATACAGTATTGATAAAACTTTAATTTCATTGAAATAATCTGTATTGTTAATAGTTAAACATGTGAGGACATGGTTCTGCAGCACTAGCTAGTTCACGGATTGAACTGTATTCTTTCTGGGGCTGACAAGACACTGGAAGGATATATGGATAGAATAATTAAACTTGTACTACAACGATATTTAGTTTTAGTTAACGATATTTATTTTAGTTCCTTAAAAGTTTTCAAGAATCGTCGTTGTAAGCTTACAGATGGCTTAATCTCTACTACAGAGCTGATCATGTGGCGATTGGGTATGTGGAGAAAGAAAAGTGAGGACAGGAATTGAAGATTAGTATGTTTGAAAGAGATAGTACTGCTACAATAATTTCATCAAATTTTGCACACAATCACGCACTATATTCCCCTGTTTAATAACATGCTTTAACTCCTATCATCATGAAAAAGATATCACGTATACATCTCAGTATTTTAATTATTCAGAGAGCTGTAATATCACGAATGTAATGGATTCTGCGCCCTGTCGGAGAAACAGAAAGAGGAAGCACGTAGTAACTCTCACACAGAGCAAAAGATCAAATACAAAACAAAGCATTTAACGTGCTACTTTAATTATGATGTGATTTGAGAAACTGGTTAATTAAACGATTTTAAGATGAAGTTGATGATGTTCTACTTTAATGACAAAATAAACTACGTAATTAAAGTGGAAATTTCGAGATTGAAGTTGACATTTCGTGATTTTTTCCTACTGTGTGCCTTTTTTTTTCTCTGTACCCTAATAAGCTTTCATATGACACTCAGACGATGGGCTACAACTTGCCTTTTCACAGCGACTTTGATATGTGACAACTTATTTTGGGCACTGTGTGACTATGTCAAGCGATCAGCTTCCTTTTGTTGTTTATACCACTGTTTAAACCAACAAATAGTATGTTTTTCCTTGCGTCTACTTGGTATTCGCTGAAATTCTTCCATTTTCCCTCTTGCATTTTCCATTGTCTTTTCACAAAAGGCTGAGCTTAAGGGCAATTTATATTGATTTGCATATTCATAGAGGTGTAATTCTGGGAGGAGTTGGGGGTGGGACAGAAGGCACGTGCACGAGCGTTACTTTTCACGCTGACCAGGATTTATGGAGCGGAAGAACGTGGACGTTGGAGTACGCACAGATTCCTGAATCTAGATTTTTCTGTGCGTAAGCACATTTCGGCTTTTGTGCTTACTTCATGTTATAGTGCAAATTCTACGCACGGCGTTATGCATGAGGCCCCTGCTCCCTGGCTAAATGAAACTAAGCGATCACTCCTCCGCGCCTCTCAAACTGCAGAATGCCGTTGGAAAAAAGATGGTCTGATTGTTTCTAAACAGATTTATAGGACTTCTCTATTCAACTTCCAGGCTGCAGTTAAGAAAACTAAACAAGATTTCTTTGCTGATTTAGTATCCCGTCGTTTTAAGAATCCTAGGGTCTTATTTAATTCAATTAATGCCACCATTCACCCTCATTCTGTGATGGGATTAAATAGCACTGTTCATTCATGTGAGCAGTTTCTTTCATTCTTTGTCAGCAAAATTGATACTATCCACTGTGGCATTGTTCAAACTGGCCATGAACTTCCTACTATTAAACAGGGCATTGTCTTGGAATTATTTGATGTTGCCTCAGTTTCACAGTTAAAAAGAACTATTGACACCCTTAAACCAGCTCTCTGTCCTCTTGATATTGTACCACCATGCCTTGTAGTGGAAGCCTTTGATGTCCATCTTTACTAGCCATTATCAATGATTCTGTTAGTGAAGAATCTGTGCCCTCATTTTTTAAACATGCTGCGGTGCGACCCTGTCTGAAAAAGGTAGAATTAGATCCTGGAGTTTTAGCCAATTTTTGCCTGATTTCCCAACTGCCATTTCTGACTAAAATTTTTGAAAGAATTATTTATAATCAATAATGCCATCACTGTACTTTGTATGTAAGAGCCAGATCGAATGTTATTTTCCTTTCCTTCCCGTGTACATATACAAAGTGCAGCAATGGCAAAAGTACGATGTGCATTCTTGCTCAGATGTAGAACCGTCATCATGATCTGAGTTCTCCTCTGTTATAGAGCGTCTATTTGAAAGCAGCAGTGTCAAATAAGGGGCGGATCGTGAACGCAACTGAGAGAATAAAACTGTAATAAAAAAAAAAGCTAACCTTTACAAGTATCATAAATTTACACCGGCTGTTACAGACTGGAATCAAATGTATGTTTTTATTCTAAAATAGTAAGAATAACAGCAGCTCACTTCTCAAAACAGACTCATCCAGGGTCGAACCCGTGAAGTTTTTATTACCAGTCAACAGTAAATACCATTGCGCCACCGAAGCGGTCATAGCAAATGTATGTCAATATCGCACCCTAACGCGAGTTCTTTTTCTGCAGTTATATTCTTGAATAGAAGTGCACTTGTTCTGTTATATTTGTACCTTTTGTGAAAGTGTTTATTTGATATTTGGACTTCAGTCTTCACTCATTATACACTTCATGTCTACATTTTGTCAATTATTACTAAAACATGAAAAACGTTTCTGTTTTAACAACGTGTTTACATAGATACAGTAGTTGTAGACACAGAACACACATGAAATGCATGTGTTCCAAATAACGATACAGTATTTATAAAAGGTGTCATTTTGCTTGACTTCTCACTCTATACAACTCTAAGCAACTGACACGCAAGTAAACTGACTTGAGCTGAGAAAACTGTGCGTGGTAGTGGTGGGGGGGATGTGATAGCAGGTTGCTTGCTGTTTGCTGCTTATCGACACATTTAGAGGACAAAAGGTGCTGACAGAGAGGTGAGAAGCAATTTAAGGTGGTACGGATCTACAAGTTTTTTCGTAGGCTCTGGTAATTCTACTGTTAAATAGATTGTATCATTATATTTTCTCTTGCAAAAATTTAGTTGAATACTGTAATGAGAGAATCTGGTGTATGTTAACATTATTTTTAACAAATTCACATGGAAGTTTATACAGTCCATATACACTCACCTAAAGGATTATTAGGAACACCATACTAATACGGTGTTTGATCCCCTTTCGCCTTCAGAACTGCCTTAATTCTACGTGGCATTGATTCAACAAGGTGCTGAAAGCATTCTTTAGAAATGTTGGCCCATATTGATAGGATAGCATCTTGCAGTTGATGGAGATTTGTGGGATGCACATCCAGGGCACGAAGCTCCCGTTCCACCACATCCCAAAGATGCTCTATTGGGTTGAGATCTGGTGACTGTGGGGGCCATTTTAGTACAGTGAACTCATTGTCATGTTCAAGAAACCAATTTGAAATGATTTGAGCTTTGTGACATGGTGCATTATCCTGCTGGAAGTAGCCATCAGAGGATGGGTACATGGTGGTCATGAATTGATGGACATGGTCAGAAACAATGTTCAGGTAGCCCGTGGCATTTAAACGATGCCCAATTGGCACTAAGGGGCCTAAAGTGTGCCAAGAAAACATCCCCCACACCATTACACCACCACCACCAGCCTGCACAGTGGTAACAAGGCATGATGGATCCATGTTCTCATTCTGTTTACGCCAAATTCTGACTCTACCATTTGAATGTCTCAACAGAAATCGAGACTCATCAGACCAGGCAACATTTTTCCAGTCTTCAACTGTCCAATTTTGGTGAGCTTGTGCAAAATTGTAGCCTCTTTTTCCTATTTGTAGTGGAGATGAGTGGTACCCGGTGGGGTCTTCTGCTGTTGTAGCCCATCCGCCTCAAGGTTGTGCTTGTTGTGGCTTCACAAATGCTTTGCTGCATACCTCGGTTGTAACGAGTGGTTATTTCAGTCAAAGTTGCTCTTCTATCAGCTTGAATTAGTCGGCCCATTCTCCTCTGACCTCTAGCATCAACAAGGCATTTTCGCCCACAGAACTTCCGCATACTGGATGTTTTTCCCTTTTCACACCATTCTTTGTAAACCCTAGAAATGGTTGAGCGTGAAAATCCCAGTAACTCAGCAGATTGTGAAATACTCAGACCGGCCCGTCTGGCACCAACAACCATGCCACGCTCAAAATTGCTTAAATCACCTTTCTTTCCAATTCTGACATTCAGTTTGGAGTTCAGGAGATTGTCTTGACCAGGACCACACCCCTAAATGCATTGAAGCAACTGCCATGTGATTGGTTGATTGAGAAATTGAACAGGTGTTCCTAATAATACTTTAGGTGAGTGTATACCGGTAACAAAGTTTGATGTAACCAGCCCTCTGCAAATCAATCAATTGTAACAGGGGTTCTAAAACCTTTCAATGCGAGGGCCAAATCACAAAGCTAATACCATACTGAGACCTAAAAAGAGTAAGACTAACTTTATAACATCAGAGCCATGCATACACAAAAAACACTGGTTATGTTATGAAAAACAGTAACAGTTTATATTTCCATTCAAGCATATTTCTCAAATGAATATTACAAATAAAAGAAAACTGAGAAGCAAGCATATTGTTAATAAAACAATATTTATCATTCAAATCAGGGAATAGATTCCTGAGGTATATTACTGCCAGTGTATATGATTAGTGTAAGCTTTAGTAAACCTGAAATATTATCAATGTTGATTATTAATCTTATCTCATTTATAATGTGTGCGGCACACGGATATAATGATTTTTGAATCATGGTGCTGGAGAGTGAAGACATGATGCCTTTCTCTCCTTGAAGGAATCTTAGTTATATTAAGTTAGATAAATAAATGAGTCAAAAATTAATTAATCAATGCAGCTTATTTGCATAGTCTGAAATAACATTTATAAAATAATGTTTTTTAGCTGAGCTCCACCAATAACAATACATTCTTCTAAATGAGTTTGCATTTTGTTCATCATATCTCAATTTGCAATATTTGCATTTTACATGGGTGATTGGATCAGTCTGCTATAGATTTGGATTCCATGTATGCAGTAATGACAAGCATTCAATGTGACACCAACCAGATGTCCTTTACCACTGAAAACTGCCTTTAGTGTACAGCACTACTACAGTACTATACTTTACCTCATCCTATTCATAATCCCCATTATTTTCATTTAAATATTTGAAACCAGTGACAAAGTCTCTTCAACTCACAGCTTCTATCCTGTTTCTTATATGTGTCTATGATGTCTGTTTGATTTTTTCACAGGTTGTACTAGAAGTGGTGGTATTGTGGAAAATATTTATTATATCTTTGTACCATTGAAGTGAAAGCTCTGTGTGATGCTTCAACAACATTGTTTATAGCATTATATACTATCATAATAAATAGTATGCTAAACAGAGGGAGGCATATGATTCGTCACAGAATTTGCACTTGGCCGAGCTTGGCTAATTTTACTGTGCAAGTTTTATTTTAGGAAACACTGGATTGTACCTTCAGTCATGTACAAACTCACAATGCACACACAAGATAAAGGCAAGAAAGCAAATAAGGACATAGACTCAAAACACTTAAAAAGGTTTGGGTCAGCCACCTGTATATTATTCCTGGCTGCAAAAGGCTTTTAAATAGCACAGAGATGTTCTCAGTACGGAGTCCAAAACAGAATTGTTGAGGGTTTGCAAAGATGGCGGCTTTAAGGGATCAGACAACATGATGTAAGGGAACCGGAAGACTCTGCCTATTTCCTTTGTGAACACGTCTCCTACAAGACCTCACTTCTGGCCATGATCCCACCCCTTCCTGTTTCCTCTGTATATAACCAGATCGATTAATCCTCTTGTAATTTCTATTGGTGACTCAGTCTTGAATGATTTCTTGTTTTTTGTTGCAATTACCACAGTGTATGCAGTGGACTCCCCAAACATTTATTCTTGTTCTCTGTGTTTTTTACATAGAGTATATTATTAGCAAGAAACGCGATTATACCAGTGTCATTACTGTTTAACAATCCGTTCTTATTCTACTGAACGGAGTAAAAAAATGATTTTGTATGTCATCATTGAGATTTCTAAGATATTTTTTAATATGGTGAACAAATACACCTGTTGGTTTTTTTGGACATATTTTCAGTGATGTTCCTGAAATCACTGGGTGTTTCAAAATCACACGTGATGTCTTTCAACATCAAATCCTCTCCACCATGTGATTCAGTTGAGGCTGATCAGGCCTCACTTTGTATCCAGATGTATAGTTTCCACATTGCCCAATAATTCTCTTTTGAGCTACAGCTGCTCTAGGGGTTCTATCTGCTGCTTTGGTGGGTGTCTCTTCTCCTCCTCTGCCCTTTGATCCCCATTACCCTGAAAGCTCTGTCCAAAGATTGTGGTGCAAAGCCTCTGCAACCAGCTTCTGTCAGGTAGCACCTTGCTCTCCACCCACACTCACTTACTAGCTCCCCATACTGTACTTGGAGAGTTTCCTTTCAGAGGCGTCATCCAAGTAATCTTTCCAGGAGACTGTTTACTTAAACAACATAACTTGCTTGGTGGATTCAGACACAAATAGAATGTTTGGTCCCAACGTGGTGCCCACAATGTGGCATACGAACTTGACCTGCTTCTACAGGTCTACCAGTGGCTGCCAGTTTATTTGGAGTGGCTAAGAGCCCAGCAGATTTTTCTTGTGGGTCTAGATTACTCCCAGTTCTGATAAAGGTGATCAACTGTTTAGTGGATCAATGATGCTTACTTTATTCGATTTATTCATTGGTGGTTTTCACCACCACCTTCAGCCCTTGCTCATGTCGCCAGTGGTATATCATCTGCCCAAGAGCTTTTGAACAACAACTTATGCTCCAAAATGACATTTTTTTATGGTGGTGTTTACCATGCTAAAGCAGAGCAAGCCCACTTCCTTTCCTCTCTTCATAATTACAGATATGGACTAAGCTGGTTTAAAACTCATTTGGTCCCACATCATCAGCTTCTACAGTCCCTGCAGAATCCATCTACAGCCTGGCACAGACTCTGTGGTGACTGTTAGGTCATCCATAAATTCCCTATTGGGAGGTTGGCATTCACCAAATCTAGTCTGGGACCGTCTACAGTCAGACTCAGATGATTTTATAAGCATGTTCATGAGAAAACAGAATCACCAAGATTGTACACCCCGTGATTATCCCCACTCCAACCTTATGTCACTCTGAACCACTTCAGAAGAGACTGTCACCCGGAAGTTGCTGTAATAATCTCTAAGGAGGTTCTGCTAATGACATAGTATTTTCCAAAATAAGCTTCAATAGCTGCTGTGGTATAGTGCAATTTTCATTTGCCAGGTCGATCCATAATACAGACAGATTACCCATGTTCTCGTTAGCCCCTCTAATGAGTTGTGTTGCTACTCTTGTGTTGTCCAGACAGCCTGGCATTCCTGAAATGACCTGTTCTTTTTGAACTGATGTATCTATAAAGCTGTTCCTGGAGATGAAGGTCTAAAGTGGCTTGGAAACAATACTGAAGAAGAACTTAGCTTTAACACTAAACAGGGAAATGATGCACAACTGATCTATTAGCTTGTAATTTTCTTTTCTAGGAATCTAAATCTCTTCCCTAACACTCCACTGATATCGAATCTTGCCCCTTCTCCAGATACCACATATGATTACAGATTTAGCAGGAGTTCAGGGCAGTTCTTATATGCTTTGTAAGTATTGCCATTCGGCCCTGTAGCAGAACTTGATTGAGCTTTACACACTCTATATGTTAAGAATGACAATCTTAGGAGACATTTCAAACATAAAGGAAAAGCTTTAATGAAAGAACTAGTCCTGCAAATCATAATGTTATGAATTGAGTTTTCTCCAGGTCAAAAAGGTGAGGCTTTTAAAAGAAACTAGGGAGTTGGCGAAAATCTTACCTGGTCTTTACAGCTTTAGTGTGGCACAGTTGTAAATCTGTCTAGAACAGATCGTCCACCAAAACTGAGTGATCATGCAAGAAAAAGAAAAGTGAGGAAGGTCACCTAGAGACCTACCTGATATATCTGAATTATGTACAAGCTGCAGTGGAAGAGACTGAAGGGAAAGCTTTATTGGAGAATAAATGGCAAAGAGAAGGCAACATTAAAAACACAAATGGTATCTTGACTAGAGTTTCCCAAGCACATGGGAGATTCTGAAGTTAGCTTTAGGTTCTATGGTCTTTTGAGACCTAAGTTGAGCTTTCAGCCTTCAGACTAAATTTCAAGATTGCTGTAAGCTAAAAACTGCACATTATTAGAAAAACACAGCCTCCCTGCTGTAAAGTGGGGTGGTAGAAGCATTATGCTGTGGGAAAACATTTTTGCAGCAGGCCCTGAAAGGTCAATGAGGATGCAGGGTAAAACGAATGCAACAAAATACAGGGAAATCCTGAAGGAAAACCTGATGCAGTCTGCAAGAAACCTGTGTTCCAGGATGATGACACCAAGAAATTAGCCAAAGTTACACAGGGAAGACATAAAACCAACAATGTCAATGTTCTGGAGTGGCTGAGTCAAACTCCAGATTTCAATCAAATTGAAAACTGACAGAACTATTTTAAAATGTTAAAAAATGTAGTGTTTATATATGTAAAGCTGATAAAGAGAAATAAAGAGCTGTCAAAGGATCATTTACTAAATACTGTCTTGGGGTGAATACTTAGGCAATCAAATACAGGTAAAATTCCATTACAACGAATATCTTTACAACAAAATTTTCATTACAACGAAGTATTTTTATGGTCCCAAAGGTTTCCCCATATGGCATGAGACTATAGAAAGCTTGTTACTATGAAACACATTCAGTAGATACTTTTATTAAAACAAAGGGCCCAAAAGACCTTGAAATGCCTGAATGAATCATTCCCACAGCAGTTAGTTCTGTGGTCGCAGCTCAGTTGTACACAACTATCCCCAAACAGAAACACTGTAATTTTTTTTCTTTCTTCGAACTTTCCCTGTACTGTTTTTTTTTTTTTGCTGTTTTTGTTTTCAGTGGTTTTCAGTGATACCTTTTGCTTATTGCTCGTCAACATTTGAAAAACATCCATTGGAATTTAACTTATTGTCACCTTCCTATAGAAACAGGAGACACAATAAAACAATAACAGTTCATATTAGAGAAAAAAACTTTTCGTTTTTGCGGCTCTCGAGTGCAGCAAAAAGAAAAAAGACGTTACCAGTAAATTCAGAATTTCACCATTGACACTGTCAATTTTCTTGAAAGACCGAGCAAAAAAAGAAGAAAAATCTCGGGTTGTAAATGTATGCGAACTGCAGCATTTGAAGACATTAAAAAAGCATTTTTTATGTGGTTAAGTGATACTTGTTCAAGAAACATTCCTATTATTACTGCACTCATTCAAGAAAATATGAGGTTTCTAAACTATCTTGGGACAACCCCGAACTGGACAACACGCCAAAGAGCGTCCTGAAGTGCCATCACCACATCTGTGGAAGACTGTTTATCTGTTGCTGAGGCAACAACAGGCTCACAGCTCTGTTGCATCTCTCTGCCAAAGCAAACTTGATGGGTGATACAAGGAACATTGAAAATGCAGGGCACAGTACAACTTGGCCACTAACCTGGCCATGACCCTGCCTGACTGCTGTGTCAGTTTATAGGAGAGTGGCAGACCCCGCTACAATAAATAACCCTGCTGTTCCTGTTTCAAGCTGAATAAAGCTGGTTTTGCTAAAAACTGAAACTAAACCTCGTGTATTTGGGTGCAAGACAGGGACTTATAGCGTGACCCTGATCTTTTCAGATTTGCTTCCACAGCGCTCTGCTGCAGCGCTGTGAGCCTGCAGTTGCCCTGTCCCGGCAATGAACAAACAATCTTACACAGACGTGGCAATTGCTCTTCGGGATGCACTTCAGCGTGACGTTCCCGTTGGGTGGGGGGGATACCAAAAGAGTTCAGAAACCTCACAATATGAAGAAGAAGAAAAGGATGATTCAGCTTCTGATTGATAACTGTGCTGCCCACAACATGCTTCAGCATTTAGATAATGTAAACTTTGAATTCCTCCCACCCAATTGCACAGAAGTGCTTCAGCCATTGGATTTGAGCATCATTCGCACCCTGAAAGTTTATTATCGCAAGGAAATGTAGAGAAAAATTCTTGTCAGCATAACTTGTAGACAGGAGGAGATTAAAATGAATGCAAAAGAAGCTATTGAAATGATTGCAAATGCCTGGACACAAGTTAAAGAAAGCACTATAGTAACAAATACAGAATCTCATTACAACAAAATTTTTAGGTCCCTGGCAGTTCGTTGTAACAGAATTTTGCCTGTATTTTGTATTTTACAGTAGATGTGTAATTAATTTAGATTACTGTGCAGAGATCTGTCTTTACTTTGACACTTGTTTCTTTTGATCAGTCTCAAAAAAGCCAAATGAAATCCACTGTGATTACACTCCAAGATTACACTCCAAGATAAAACAACTGCTTGGCAGTCCCTGCAGATTGGCATAATGGCGGGTTGCAACATCTCCCCACTGGCCTTTACCGTGGCAATGGAGATAATTATTCGAGCTTCACGGTGGGTGGTTGGAGGGGAACGTCTAAAGAGCGGGCTGCATCTTCTTTCGATCAGGGCGTTTATGGATGACATGACAACTATAACATCAACTAAGGCATGCACCAGACGCCTGCTGAACAATCTCCAGAGTAACATCAAATGGGCACGAACGGAGATTAAACCAGAAAAATCCTGCAGCATCTCCATCGTTAAGGGCCAGCTCGTCAACGAGAAGTTCCATGTTAATGATGTGCTGATACCAACAATCCTGGAAAAGCCCATCAAAAGCCTTGGATGTTGGTACAATGCAGAGCTAAAAGTCTCCGAACAGGTGGAACAACTCAGGCAGGACACTATCAGCGGCCTAAAGCAAATTAACCATACTGCTGTTCCAGGGAAGCTGAAGCTCTGGTGCTTTCAGCATCTGTGCATCCAGTGGAGGTGGGCTGCAGGGGTTTTGTAGCTAGTTCCACCACAAGGCTGCTGAAGGAGGTAGGAGTCAGTGGGCAGGCTCAGAAGAAGACCATCAAGGAGCTGGCAGATACCGCCATAAGAAACAGCCATTGGTTGTGGCTGAAGCGGAATGAGACCGTATGGGCTGCTCATGGAGCCTCCAGCGCGGCACACACCCAGGTCTGATCAGCCTATGGTGGGCCGTCCTTGGGCGAGGGTGTATTGTGATAAAGGCCGAAACCCCCAGTGACCCCAGGGTACACAACTGATGATGTGTCGTACTGGAGGCAGTAACACTGCCAGATGAAAATCCATGAAGACACCTCCAGTCCTACCTAAGAAATCAATGCTCTCCTGATTACAAAGGGATTAAAACACCTAGTCCTAGTAGACATACAGTGTTGTATGCAAATAAAATGTGAAACCTTCCAAGGGGGTGAGTACTTTTTATATGCACTGCATATATAATATTTATTTATTTATTCAAAAATCACTTTAGGTATGAAAATAAACCTCTATTTGTCAATCTAAATTTTAACAAAATCAATTATTCTCCTTACGCAAAATATGTTAAGTTGTAAATTTACTCCTTACTCTTCTATCACAGCAACAAATGTGTTGTGTGTTTTTATCAAAAAACTGATTCTCTAGAATACTTATTATAAGGATTTAGGAAGATGGCGGTATGGTGGTGCAGTGGTAGTGCTGCTGCCTCGCAGTTAGTAGACCCGGGTTCGCTTCCTGGGTCCTCCCTGCGTGGAGTTTGCATGTTCTCCCTGTGTCTGTGTGGGTTTCCTTCCACAGTCCAAAGACATGCTGGTTAGGTGGATTGGCAATTCTAAATTGGCCCTAGTGTGTGCTTGGTGTGTATGTGTCCTGCGGTGGGTTGGCACCCTGCCCGGGGTTAGTTCCTGCCCTGTGTTGGCTAAGATTGGCTCCAGCAGAACCTCGTGACCCTGTGTTTGGATTCAGCGGGTTGGAAAATGGATGGATAGAGGTTTTAGGAAGAGCAATGCTGCATCCAAAGTACTTGTGAATGGGGGTGTGGGATGTGGAAGGTTTATTACTTAACCAGATGAGCAATAACACACTGGACTTTCTTATTTTACAATGAGAATACAGGACATTTCAGTGCACTAAAGGTTTGGTAAGGTTTTGGATTTAAAGAATATGCACACACAGAGATGTGAAGCTAATTTTAAATTTACACCTGTGTCTTCTCATTATCAGCTTTACACTTCTTCATTTAACTTACAAAGAACCTGAAAAATCCTATTTGAATTTCACTGTGTTTTTTTGGACTCTATAAAAAGTACCCACAGGTAGACATTTCTCAGCTAATCAGACATGGATATAATGACAGACTCTTCTACCAGCAACTCTTGCTGCACAATGTCCATAAGAAATTAGTGGCAGCATTTATTGGACAACAGGGCCTATGCTATGATTGGTGCCTGTTAAAAAAAGACAGTAAGTTAATGGCCTTATCAAACGTATTAACAAATGTGAACTTTTTACCTTTTAAGAGAAAGGCAGGAATACTTTAGGCATCATGTACACTAAGTATTTCTTCAGTTTTTCAATCATAGCCTTTATTATAAAGTACTACATTGGTTAAAGTGATAGATGGGATTCTGTGGAAAGACGTATAGGATTATAATACAGAAATAAAGAAAGAAAAAAGCCTGGAGAGATACAGATGATGATGAGAAATATCAAGAAGTGCACTTGACCCTTGTACATTCTTACTTTGAAATCACAACAGCAGCTCTTAAAAAGTAAAATGGATCCCTTTCCTCATGTATCTGCTGACTATCAAAACACAAGAAGCTTCTCCTTAATTAAAAATAACAGCAAAGTCACTTCTGTTTTCTAGTTAGAATATAGTCTGTTCATGAACTTACAGAGTTCAACACACATTAGTCTGGGCCAGTTAAAGATACAGTCTGAACCTTGAGGCAAACCTGAGGTCATGGTCTCTGTAGTCTGTGTATTTTCTTAAGCATATGAAACTCAAGATTTTGTTACATTATAACTTCCTTGAGGTTTTTTACAGGGCAGACTGTGTATAATAATAATAATAATAATAATCTATATATATAATTCACTAAGGGAAGACAACCATGAAAAGCACGCCGGAAGGGGCGTGGATTCACTAAGCCGCCAAGTGAGACACCTATGGCGACACAGGAAGGAGCCACACCCACCAACTCCAAGACCATTGGATACGACGACAACTCGCAGGGCCACGCCCACCAACTCGGACGCAACGACACAGATAAAATGGCATCATTTATGTTAGTCTGTCATAGAGGCCACATGCAGTGCAGGTCAGGTTAATGTCATGTACCTCCGAGCTACGTTGACTGTTCATAGAGGCATGTTTCTCGCGGAGATGAATCACCATATGCAGCGTGTGAAACGGTTTTGCGAGGGTATCCCATGGGATCCTTAAAACAATCCTTTAAAACTGAGGTTAAAGCACAATGAAGGAATCAGTCTTTAAAAACCAATAAGCCCTGTGCCTCTGTTTCATTACCGTCTCACCTGCTTCACCAATGCAGGCCCTGCAACAGTCGAGACGCTCTGTCAGCAGCTGACCTTCTCTGTGCCTGACCGGTTCACACAGAGGCAGCGCAAGAGAAAACCACGTCAGAGACAGACAGAGGCACACACACAGGCAGCTGGTGGGTGGCTCTCTGTGAGTTTCTCTTGCGAGCGGACACATGACTAGGCGTTGTGTATGCTTCGAGAACGAGGCTGGACGCGGCTTGCGACCGGGCACATGAGCAGGCAGTGTGTATGCTTCGAGTGCGAGGGTGGACGCGACAGGACCATCTAGGAAAAATCATGTCGCGGATGTGATTCGCTGTATGCAGTGTGTAAAACTGTTTGTTTATCGCAGATGTGAATCACTGTATGCGGCGTGTAGAACAGTTTGCGAGGGGTGTCCCTGTGTCTTTCCAGAAGTGTTCAACCATCAATAAATAATTATGCGGCGTTTGTTATGCCGCGGGTTCACTATTGTGTTGTATTTTGCTCTCTCCAGAGTTCCATCTTTTCATTCACTTACTGTTGTATTCTCACATTAACCTGTTTTAGACAACCGTGTCTTTCCAGAAGTGTTTACCATTCAATAAATAATTATGCATGAGATTGAGCGTGTGTCTAGGCGTGGGTAAGCCGTTGAACCCCATTCGGGCTGCAAACCGTGGAATTGCCACTAAGTGCGACTCATACGCTCCCACTGTTTTCGTCACTGCCCTTTGTACACACCCCCCTCCCACACGTTGACTGTTAATAGAGGCATGTTTATTGCGGAGGTGAATCGCCATATGCAGCGTGTAAAACTGTTTGCGAGGGGTATCCCATGGGATCATTAAAACATTCCTTTACAACTGAGGTTAAAACACAATGAAGTGAGCAGTCTTTAAAAAACGAGTTTTCGGTTACGACGCACGACCGCGTGCAGCATGGCAAAGTGTTGTACACGCTACATACAGCAATTCGCATCTGCGACAAACATGCGTCTTCTCCTGCACTTTGTACACACCCCCCTCCAACCTCGCTACGCCGCACGGACGATTGTGTGTTGGTTCATTCCGTGCATTGTTACAATGTTGCTTTTCTTGTTGATTTATTACATTACCGATTTTGCAAATGTTAAATTTTCTCCCTGTGCTTAAAAATTATTAAAAAACCGGCCTGATTATGCGGCGTATGGTACGCCGCGGGTTGGCTAGTACATTTTATTTATATAGCACCTTTTCTATGCTCAAGGCACTTATATTTCCAAATCACATTACTCTTGGTTGAGGTTCGTGTAGGGCTTTGCAGCTTCAATACACTGGGTTCGTACATAGTACACACTAATGCATCACTGTAAGTCTTGTGACTCTGACTTGATTGGAAATGTAAAATACGTTCAAAGTGCAAAGTGCACTTTAACATTCCTTTGTGTTTTCCTTTTCCTCATTTAATTAAAGATGGGCGGCAGCCAAAGGAATTATGCCCTGACCTAAGGGACCACAATCTGAAGTCTGCTCTGTGGTCCACAACTACACGCCTATCAGAGGGTATAACCTTATTTTCAGAAATGTATGGGGACTGGAAATTTCTTCACAGGGGTAAACGCACAGTGCACAAGAGGCTAAACACCCACTCTTGACAATATATGAAACTTCTACCACATGTGCCATGTTCTCTTTTAAGGCACTTTAACGTGTAGATTATTTAGTGTTTTTTTCAAACTCTAGTGTGATTTCCCTGAAAGTTTGGTTCATTTAGTTAAATGTTAACACTAAGACTTTTTGGAATGGGGGGGTCTCAGTGCAGTACTAAGCAAACCATGGAACTGTTCTCATGAGGTATGCATGTGATCCTGCACAAGACCAATCTACCTCCAGAAAAAACTGTGCATTATGAAATTGTGCATTCTGCAGTAGTGAGGCTAAGTGTCCACAGCAGGTAATTAAAGAATCCTATTTACAACATTGAGGATTAACATATGTGATTGGCGGCCTCAGCCATTACCCGGCCGGGATGCCAGCTGGATGGAAGGTCCAGGGTAGAGAGCATCTGCAAGGCAGTACCTCCCCTGGGATGCTAGAGGGCAGCCCTTCTATTCGGCTGTGGCCTCATGGATTCCCACAGGGCACGCTGGGACTTGGAGTTTGGTACAGCCCTGTTGGGTTCTGTGGGGGCCAGTAGTAGGACCTGCAGAGCCCTATAGTGGACTTCCACCACACCTAGGGGTGATTTCAGGTAATACTGATGAGCCACCTGGAGCAGTCCCAGGAGCTGAATAAATGGACCTCACCCCATTCAAAATGCAAGAATGGGAAGAGGATGAAGCTTGCTGAAGAAGAAGAAGAAGAAGGAAAAGGAAAAGGACTGTGCTTTATGTATTGAGCTGTGGGGAGCAGAGGAAAGCTGTAAATAAACGTGTGTGCTTTACTGGAACTCATGTCCTGTCTGTCTGTGTCGGGTGGTACTATTTGGTCCACACATACAATAATAAATATAATTAAAAGGTAAACATAAATGCGCACACAGATCCAAATTAGATTTCAATTCACAAAAAACAACTCGCACAATTACCTGTCAATCAGAGCAAGTCTCACACCGGATACATGCCTTTCTCATGATCATACAGCATTTGAAATAGAAACAAGAAAAAAAGTATAGAGGTGACAATAACTGAATAGCAGTGCCCTGTGAACCTGATGACCAAACCTCCTAATGTTACACCATAAAAATGTTGGCACTGATTGGACATCATTTCAATGTGCTATCTTGTCAGGTGCGATACGGATAAGGAAGATTACTAACTCTGATATACAGTATGCAATATTCCAAAATGAACATAATTCACAAATAGGAATTAAGACAGTAGACATGTAATTTAAGATAACCTAAATTGAGGCTATGTTCATATGGTGGCTACATGGAAGTAAATATGAAACATCATACAGTTAAATGAAATTTACCTGGTACATCTACTGTCACAAAACTGAACCATATTAGGAGGTGCCCTTAAGAGAGATTGGCTTATTTTGTACACTTGCCTATTTGAAATGTGTCCTTTTCATACCATTCATGGTAGCACATAATTTTCAAGTATTCTTTCAGATGTTCTATAATAGAGTTGTGTGTACTAAATACACCAAATAATTTTGAAAAATGTGGTGGTGCATAAGCACGACTGTTGTCTACCCTCCATGACATTTTTCTCAAATGTTTCTGTCCGGTGAAAGAGGTCCATGACACATCCGTCCAACGTTTCTTGGTATGTGTAGTTCACTTGAAGGTTTGTAGTGTGAAATGTAACCAAATGAACAAGTAATAGAAACAAAATAAATCATCTCTTGATTTGGAAAAGAGCAAACGGGCTAGGAGTGGGAAAATGACTTTGAATTCATAGTAAAGTCAAGCCTGTTGTCTTGCTAAGGCACATTAAGTGAGCTCTACGAGATGTACTTGCAGTAATTTTCAACCATTGTTCTGTAGGTTTAAACCGAACAGAAGATCTGTTTTCCATATGTTACATTTGCATGTGGTGTGGACCAGGGCACAATTCCATTGATTTTACAATTCTGTAAGAAATAACAAAGCATAAACCTTTATAATAATATCTTTGAATAAATACAGCAGTTTTCAAAATATTATGAGTATCCCCTTTGTTGCCTCTCCAGTGACCATGACAAACATGGTAAATTTCTGGTCTTTTAAATGCCAATTTCCTGATAAAACACTTCAATTCCATGCTTGTGCTTGAATCTGATTCAGTATAGTGAAGCCAGAGTTCGCCAAAAGCATACATATATACTGTAAATGTCTGGACCACAGGGCAGGCCACAGATTGTCATCCTTGTGGTTTGCATATGTGGTCTACACTCCTGTGATCCTGTGTTTTCATAACCTAAATTGTCATCAGAATAAGGAGTAAGAGGCTCTTTATGTATGTAGTCCATCCATCCATTCATTATCCAACCCACTATATCCTAACTACAGGGTCATGGTGGGTCTGCTAGAGCCAATCCCAGCCATCACAGGACGCAAGGCAGGAAACAAACCCTGAGCAGGGCACCAGCCCACCGCTGGGAGCACACACCCACACACCAAGCACAATTTAGAATCGCCAATGCACCTAACCTGAATGTGGGAGGAAACTGGAGCACCCAGAGGAAACCCACGTAGACACGGGGAGAACATGCAAACTCCATGCAGGGATGACCCGGGAAGCGAACCACTGAGTCACCATGCCACCCCATCTATGTAGTTTATAGTTTAATTATGATTCTGATGCATTTTGAGTTCATTAATGTTGAATCTTCTTAAGAGCAGAGAAATTATAGGCGTCAATATTGGAGATAGCAGAATTTGAGCTATTAGCAGAACAGAAGAAGCTGGAGAGATAGGAGAAGTATTAGCTGGGGACCTAATAATTCCCAAGAAAAATCTAGTTTTACAGGGTTTTAGGGAGACATACCAAAATAAAGGGTGAACACAGAGGGATTATGATCTATTCTGATGAGCCAGTGCAGCAGATGAGGGTTATGATGGATAACATCTAGCTTTTAAAAAAGGCAAGCTTAGACAACAGGGCTTCTTTTTTTCCTTCTGTTTGTTTGTATATTTGAACCACATGTAAAGAATTTAGCTTTTATTTGGCTTACTTGTACGTAATTTGTGTCTTCAGTAGTTTATAATACAATGTAAAGCCAAGCATCTTAAATGTAATTTATATAACAAAATTCAACTTTGAAGCAATGTGAAGTTTATTGCCAGTATATAATTTCAGTATTTACTTATGCATCATTTTTGCAGCCACTGAAATAACCATTTTATGACCTCAATATGGCTCTGCAGCAGATTTGCTCTGTGCTTGTTCTAGCGTCAACATCATGCTGTCAAAATCTCACTGAATAATTTACACTACTTCCTCACTGCCTCCAATGCCCCCGAGCTTTATGTCTTAAGCAAACTCGGCTAACAGGTTTAAAAAAATGCACTTTGATTGTTTCCTTTATCCATCACATTTCTTGTTTTCCGCAATCTGTCTAACACATTGCTAGTAGGATACACAGCTCCCCAGCAATGTATGATGTTTGTTTTGACAGTAGGGCATTCACACTACCTCAGGCTGCCAGCTTTTGGAAATGAGACTATTTTATTTCACATTGGTTCTTTGAGCCCTTTAGAAGCAGTTTAGTGTATATGCCAACACAGATCCATTGCATTATATTGCTCCTAATGTCTTGTGATCCAATGACATCTTAAAAAAGCGAGGGGTTTAGGAAGCCATAAACACTTAATCATCTGACTGGCATATACATACAAAATGCATGGAAAATCTTTTACAGCAAAGGTTCTGTAACTAACAGAAATGCAAATGGGGTTATAGAAGGGCCGATAATGAAAAATCTGTGAATGGAACATTCATGAGAAGTGAATAAAATTAAAGAAAGGAGGAGAAAAGCTCCTTAGAGTTTGGCTGGAGATCAGTGATCCAGTAAAAGTCAGAATGGTAGGAGTAGTTTCAGAGATCAACCACCTGTGAGAGCTCTCCTAGAAAATGAATCTGTTTTAGGGTAATGACAGCATGACTAATCAAGAAAGAGAAAGTCTATTATTTCTCCAAAAGGGCTGCTTATACAATAATCTCATTTAAAAGCAAGTACATAGATAGATAGATAGATAGATAGATAGATAGATAGATAGATAGATAGATAGATAGATAGATAGATAGATAGATAGATAGATAGATAGATAGACAGATCGAAAATGGCTGTGTGATGGTCCTGGTTGGCTCCATGCTACCTTTCTCTTGGACCCTGATCATCAATAATGGAAACAGGATGAGCTAGGCACATGAGGACACAACACACAAAGCAAGGGGTTGGTGAAATACTGTCACTGCTTTTATTAAAACAATCAAAAACAGTGCAGTGTTCAAAATCCATAATAAATAAATAAATAATCATACATAAATGAGTGTCTCTGTGGAGGTTAAAATTCAATAAATATCAATGAAAACAAGGTTAAAGACACAGGCAAAAAAAATATTCTTTACAATTCTGAGCACTGGTGCCTTCCTTTTAAAACTGACATCATGGAGAGATGTCCATCCAAAAACACATACAACCATTTATCCCTGACCATGTCACTGCCGCCACTGCGTTCCATTGGGAGCCACCATGTCCTTCTCCATTCGCAACGCTGCCAATACCTGGCTCCACCCAGCGAGAGCACGCTGTCCTCCCAACTGCTGCCAGCCTTTGACTCCTCCCAGCGAGAGCACCCATGAGCACACAATGGTTGCTTCTGGTACATGGTCGCACAACAGGAGTGACCCCCTTGGCTCACTCCTGAGCACCAGCCACATGTTCCTTCCTGAGGCTCACCTTCCTATCCGCCTGCTTCCTCCTGTCCTGCACCAGCTTTCGCTCACTCCTGCCTGTTTCTCTCAGTTCCTCTCTTTAAGTTCC
This sequence comes from Polypterus senegalus, assembly GCF_016835505.1. Classification (NCBI taxonomy): domain Eukaryota; kingdom Metazoa; phylum Chordata; class Cladistia; order Polypteriformes; family Polypteridae; genus Polypterus; species Polypterus senegalus. The sequence continues at coordinate 134,169,777 of NC_053160.1, forward strand.
TTCCATTTCTTTTTCTTTTTCTGTCCAATGCAGGCTCCTCTTATACTACTGCCCCTTACCGGGCATGGGTGTGAACGCACCATGCCCTCCAAGGAATTAATGAGGCATCCCCAGCTGTCCTCAAAGCATAGCACATTTGCACTTCCACCCACACCAGATTAAAGGCTGCACATTCAGGGCACGATGATTTATTTAAAAATCAGCCACCTTTTCTAAGCCATGGAAACACTATTTCATAGGCCGTCACATTACAGTAAGGCATTATGCAGGTGTTTTGCTGTTTGTATAAAGGAGACCCAGAAGAGCTTCTTGACACGCTTCTGCTGAATAATTTATTGGCTGAAAGTACTCAGTGAGAGAGAGAGGTTGTGCAGCATTGTTCATAATGGCATTCAGGCTTGTTTTCATTCTCCTTTGCCTCTATCTCTAGAGGGTTGAAAGTGCATCCCATAACTGAACATGCTCTTTTATTTAGCTTGTTAATTCGGTGGGCCTTTCCTGAAATTGTGTTACCAGCTCAGCACTGAAAATTTAACTGGCCATCAAAGAATTGTACAATAAGTGAAGAATACCATTACAGTAATCCCTTGCTATATCGCGCTTCGACTTTCGCGGCTTCACTCTATCACAGATTTTAAATGTAAGCATATCTAAATATACATCACGGATTTTTCGCTGGTTCGCGGATTTCTGCGGACAATGGGTCTTTTAATTTATGGTACATGCTTTCTCAGTTTGTTTGCCCAGTTGATTTCATACAAGGGACACTATTGGCGGATGGCTTAGAAGCTACCCAATCAGAGTATGTATTACATATTAACTAAAACTCCTCAATGATATAAGATATGCTTCCCGCATGGTGCTTGATTGTTTTCTTATCTATGTCTCTCTCACTCTCTCTGCCTGACGGAGGGGGTGTGAGCAGAGGGGCTGTTTGCACAGAGGCTGTTTGCCTAGAAGATACGGATGCTCTTCTAAAAAATGCAGCTTTATCGCGGCGCTTCGGCATACTTAAAAACCCAAAAGCATGTATTGATTTTTTGATTGTTTGCTTTAATCTCCTGCTCTCTCTCTCTCTCTGACGTTCTCTGCGCCTGACAGAGGGGGTGTGAGCAGAGGGGCTGTTTGCACAGAGGCTGTTTGCTTTGCTTAGGCTGTTAAAAGATACAGACGCTCCTCTAAAAAATGCCGCTTTATCGCGGTGCTTCAGCCTACTTAAAAGCACAAAAGCACATATTGATTTTTTGATTGTTTGCTTTTCTTAGCTCTCTCTCTCTCTCTCTCTCTCTGAAATTCTCTGCTCCTGATGCGCGCACTCCTTTGAAGTTTTTTAATTGTGAGAAAAAACTGTCATCTCTGGCTTGTCATGGAGAACAGTTTAAACTTTTGACTAAACGGTGATATTTCATGTCTAGAGGGCTCTAATAATGTTAATAGTGTGGGAGAGTTTATAAGGGCTTAAAATATATAAAAATAACCATACAAACATATGGTTTCTACTTTGTGGATTTTCATCTATCGTGGGGGGTTCTGGAAACGCAACCCCCGCGATCGAGGAGGGATTACTGTACCCACATTAAAGGAATGCAGTCCTTTAAGTAAAAGGCTGAACCTGAAGTACTTAGTAGCAATGCATCACCACTAAATCTACCATATGAATAGTGACTGGACACAGAGGCTCTTTGGTGTGGTGAAAGTCAATAACCAGTTTCTTGGTTTTGCTGGTTGTAAATTGCAGACAATTCTTTCTGCACCAAGAAACAAAGTTCTCCACCTAACTCCTATACTCTGCCTCATCCATTTATCAATACATGACCTGGTGTTATATATATAGTTATATTATGGTTTAATGCATGATATTTATGTTATGATTCCAGGAAAGAGTACTACAAATGTGATGTTTGCTTTAAGAGTGTTGATGGAGAAGTATAGAGAAGGTCAGAAGGAGTTGCATTGCATGCTTGTGGACTTAGAGAAAGTGTATGACAGGGTGCCATGAGAGGAGTTATGGTACTGTATGAGGAAGTTGGGAGTAGCAGAAATGTATGTGAGGTTGGTGCAGCATATTTATGAGGACGGTGTGACTGAGGTAAGGTGTGCTGTAGGAAAGACAGTCTGTTTCAAGATGAGAGTGAGATTACATCAAAGATCGTCACTGAGCCTTCTATTGTTTGCAATGGTGATGGACGGGTTGACAAATGAGGTCAGACAGGAGTCTCCTTGGACTATTAGGCTGGAAAATTACATTGTGATCTGTGGTGAGAGTTGACAGCAGGTTGAGACGAACCTGGAGAGGTGCAGGTACTCACTTGAGAAAAGGGGAATGAAAGTCAGTAGGAGTAATATGGAGGACATGTGCGTGAATGAGAGGGAAGGTGATGGATGGGTGACTGTAAAGGGGTTAAGGTAGACAACTTTAAACACTGGGGTTCAACAGTCCAAAGCAATGGAGAGTGCTGCAGAGAGGTGAAGAAGAAAGTACAGGCAGGGTAGACTGGATGGATAAGAGTGGCAGTAGTGCAAGAGTGAAAGGGAGGTTCTATAAAACAGTAGTGAGATCAGCTATGCTACATGGTTTGGAAAAGATGGCACTGACAAAAAGACAGGACATAGAGCTGGAAGTGGCAGAGTTGAAGATGCTACAGTTTTTGCTCAGAGTAACGAAGGAAGACAGGATTAGGAATGAGTATATTAGAGGGACAACACAGGTATGACAGTTTGGTGACCAAGTGAGAGATTAGATTGAGATTTTTTGGGCAGAGGAGAGATGAGGGGTTTATTGGGAAAATAATGTTGAGGATAGAACTGCCAGGTAAGAGGGAAAGAAGAAGGCCAAAGAGGAGTTTTATGGATGTGGTGAGGGGGGACAGGAAGGCAGTCTATGTTGCAGAAAATGATGTAAGAGAAAGGGATAGATGGAGACGGATGATCCACTGGGTTTATTCAAGTATTCCAGGTTCTTCTAATTTACAAACACATGTATGTTAGGTTAATCAGGAAATAATTAGAATAGAATTATACTGTAAATAACACCTAAGGAGAACTGGTAAGTTATGATTTAACCATACAGCAACATTTTCTGAATGGCTGATAAAGGAGAGTGTAGTTTAGATATAATTTTCCAAAAGCTATTATATTATCAAAGCCCAGACATGGCTGGTCAAAGCCCAAGAAATATATTTTGACTAGTTATCTTTAAAAACATTGCTGTTAATTTTGTGATATCATCTGGCTAAAGTTTCAAAAAAGTATTAAAAAAAAATTATAAATTAATAAAAAGTTATGGCCACCGAAAAACAAAGACAGCAGGTGGAGTTTGTTAAAAACAGTAATGACTGATGAACAGTCATGACATCAGCTTTAACACTAGAATCACTAAATAATAGGTTTACATTCCTCTCTGAGTTAAAAGAATGTTTTTCTGCAAGATTTATTTTTCTGATTTAATTTTTTTTACTTAATTTTACTTATTTATAAACATCCATCCATCCATCCATCCTCTTCCGCTTATCCGAGGTCGGGTCGTGGGGGCAGCAGCTTAAGCAGAGAGGCGCAGACTTCCCTCTTCCCAGCCACTTCTTCCAGCTCTTCTGGGAGAATCCCAAGGCGTTCCCAGGCCAGCCGGGAGACATAGTCCCTCCAGCGTGTCCTGGGTCTTCCCCGGGGCCTCCTCCCGGTTGGACGTGCCCGGAACACCTCACCAGGGAGGCGTCCAGGAGGCATCCTGATCAGATGCCCGAGCCACCTCATCTGACTCCTCTCGATGCGGAGGAGCAGCGGCTCTACTCTGAGCCCCTCCTGGATGACTGAGCTTCTCACCGTATCTTTAAGGGAAAGCCCAGACACCCTGCGGAGGAAACTCATTTCAGCCGCTTGTATTCGCGATCTCGTTCTAGCTCATGACCATAGGTGAGGGTAGGAGTGTAGATCGACTGGTAAATTGAGAGCTTTGCCTTACGGCTCAGCTCCTTTTTCACCACGACAGACCGATGCAGAGCCCGCATCACTGCGGATGCCGCACCGATCCGCCTGTCGATCTCACGCTCCATTCTTCCCTCACTCGTGAACAAGACCCCGAGATACTTGAACTCCTCCACTTGGGGCAGGATCTCTCCCCCAACCCTGAGAGGGCACTCCATCCTTTTCCGGCTGAGGACCATGCTCTCGGATTTGGAGGTGCTGATTCTCATCCCAGCCGCTTCTCTGCGATCCAGAGAGAGCTGAAGATCACGGCCTGATGAAGCAAACAGGACAACATCATCTGCAAAAAGCAGTGACCCAATCCTGAGTCCACCAAACCGGACCCCTTCAACACCCTGGCTGCGCCTAGAAATTCTGTCCATAAAAGTTATGAACAGAATCGGTGACAAAGGGCAGCCCTGGCGGAGTCCAACTCTCACTGGAAACGGGCTCGACTTACTGCCGGCAATGCGGACCAAGCTCTGACACCGGTTGTACAGGACCGAACAGCTCTTATCAGGGGTCCGTACCCCATACTCCCGAGCACCCCCACAGGATTCCCGAGGGACACGGTAGAATGCCTTTTCCAAGTCCACAAAACACATGTAGACCGGTGGGCAAACTCCCATGCACCCTCCAGGACTCTGCTAAGGGTGAAGAGCTGGTCCACTGCTCAGCGACCAGGACGAAAACCACACTGTTCCTCCTGAATCCGAGGTTGACTATCCGGCGGACCCTCCTCTCCAGAACCCCGAATAGACTTTTCCAGGGAGGCTGAGGAGTGTGATCCCTCTATAGTTGGAACACACCCTCCGGTCCCCTTTTAAAGAGGGGACCACCACCCCGGTCTGCCAATCCAGAGGCACTGTCCCGATGTCCATGCGATGTTGCCGAGACGTGTCAACCAAGACAGTCCTATAACATCCAGAGCCTTAAGGAACTCCGGGCATATCTCATCCACCCCGGGCCCTGCCACCAAGGAGTTTTTGACCACCTCGGTGACTTCAGTCCCAGAGTTGTGAGAGCCCACCTCAGAGTCCCCAGGCTCGGCTTCCTCATTGGAAGGCATGTTAGTGGGATTGAGGAGGTCTTGAAGTACTCCTCCCACCGACCCATAACGCCCGAAGTCGAGGTCAGCAGCGCACCATCCCCACCATATACGGTGTTGACACTGCACTGCTTCCCCTCCTGAGACGCCGGACGGTGGACCAGAATCTCCTCGAAGCCGTCCAAAGTCGTTCTCCATGGCCTCTCCAAACTCCTCCCACACCCGAGTTTTTGCCTCAGCAACAACCAAAGCAGCGCTCAGCTTGGCATGCCGGTACCTATCAGCTGCCTCCAGAGACCCACAGGACAAAAAGTCCTATAGGACTCCTTCTTCAGCTTGACGGCATCCCTCACGCGGTGTCCACCAACGGGTTCGGGATTGCCGCCACGACAGGCACCACCACCTTGCGGCCACAGCTCCGGTCAGCCGCCTCAACAATAGAGGCACGGAACATGGCCCATTCGACTCAATGTCCCCACCTCCCTCGGGGCGTGGTTGAAGTTCTGCCGGAGGTGGGAGTTGAAGCTACTTCTGACAGGGGACTCTGCCAGCCGTTCCCAGCAGACCCTCACAACACGTTTGGGCCTACCAGGTCTGACCGGCATCTTCCCCCACCATCGAAGCCAACTCACCACCAGGTGGTGATCAATTCACCCGAGTGTCCAAGACATATGGCCGCAAGTCCGACGACACGACCACAAAGTCGATCATCGACCTGAGGCCTAGGGTGTCCTGGTGCCAAGTGCAAATATGAACACCCTTATGCTTGAACATGGTGTTCGTTATGGACAATCCGTGACGAGCACAGAAGTCAATAACAAAACACCGCCGGGTTCAGATCGGGGCCATTCCTCCCAATCACACCCTTCCAGGTCTCACTGTCATTGCCCACATGAGCATTGAAGTCTCCCAGCAAAACGAGGGAATCCCCAGAAGGTATGCCCTCTAGCACCCCCTCCAGAGACTCCAAAAAGGGTGGATACTCCAAACTGCTGTTCGGTACATACGCACAAACAACAGTCAGGACCCTTCCCCCCACCCGAAGGCGGAGGGAGGCCACCTTCTCGTCCACCGGGTAAACCCCAACGCACAGGCTCCAGTGGGGGCAATAAGTATGCCCACACCTGCTCGGCCTCTCACCGGGGGCAACTCCAGAGTGGTAGAGAGTCCAGCCCCTCTCAAGGAGATTGGTTCCAGAGTCCAAGCTGTGCGTCGAGGTGAGTCCGACTATATCTAGCCGGAACCTCTCGACCTCGCGCACTAGCTCAGGCTCCTTCCCCTTCAGAGAGGTGACATTCCACGTCCCAAGAGCCAGTTTCTGTAGCCAAGGATCAGACCGCCAAGGTCCCCGCCTTCGGCCACCACCCAACTCACACTGCACCCAACCTCCTTGGCCCCTCCCATAGGTGGTGAGCCCATGGGGAGGAGGACCCATGTTACCTCTTCGGGCTGTGCCCGGCCGAGCCCCATGGGTGCAGGCCCGGCCACCAGGCGCTCGCAATTGAGCCCCACCTCCAGGCCTGGCTCCAGAGGGGGGCCCCGGTGACCCGCGTCGGGCAAGGGAAAACGTCGTCCAAGGTTTTTATTCTTCATCAGAGGTTTGTTGAACCGCTCTTTGTCTCATCCCTCACCTAGGACCAGTTTGCCTTGGGTGGCCCTACCAGGGGCATAAAGCCCCGGACAACATAGCTTCTAGGATCATTGGGACACGCAAACCCCTCCACCACGATAAGGTGATGGTTCAAGGAGGGGAATATTTATAAACATGTTGATGTTAACACAATCTGCTACTCTAAAATGTTTCATTTATTTTTAAATTAAATATATTCTTGGTTAAAGTTAGTGTTTGGTAAAACGACCTGCTGGCAATGGCAACAGTAGTTGCCATGTCAATATAATAGTTTACTGCCATGGACTGCGGGAGTTAAGAATATCTGGATACACATGATGTGAACTCCCCTTGAAGAATGGCAAAACAAGTTGTTTGCAACCCACTCTGGTGTTCCAGATCTGTTCACAAGACATTTCATCCACCTTAACCTACTCTACCCTAAGTGGTGATCAGTTGATGGCTCAGCAGCTCTCTTCAGCTGAGTGTCCAGAGCACATGGCGTAAGATCAGACAAAACCTATGAGCATCCTTATTTTTGAACACAGTGTTTATCATGGATAAGTTATGAATGGTACAGAAGGTCAAAAACAATGCACTTCTAAGATTCAGATCAGGCAGGTCCTTCATACAAATCACATACATTCAGGTATCTCTATCATTACTCAATAAAGCATTGAAATCTTCTAGTAAGAGAACAAAGTCTATAGATGGCATCAAATCCAATATTTCTTAAAAGGCCAAATATTTTGAAAATTTGTTTGGTGTATATATGCAAAAAAAGTCAACATTTTTCTGTCTACAGCTCAACACATTACTGAAACTACCATTGTCCTCATGAACAAGCTCTATATGGCAAACATGTGAGTAACCTACACTCTCCATGGAGTTCCCCCATGAACAACTCCAGGACAAGAGAAAGATAATTCTTGATCAAGAAATCAGGTTTCAGAAGCAATGCTGTATGTAGTGGCATGCCTGACTTTATCAGCCTAGTATTTTTTTAACCTCCTGCACAAACTCTAGCTCTTTTCTTAACAGAAAAGTTATATTTAATATATTAAGTGTCAGTTTCTATTTCCAAGGTCTCAGCTTGCCTGGATCTACCTCACTCTTGCCTGTAACTGGACTGCCATTCTAACTGACTCATCCTGCACCTTTTGGTTGAGAGCTTATATAATGGCTACTTGTGTAGCTCCTAGCCAGACTGGGCTATGTGGATAGCTGGTCCAACAGGCATTCACTAGTGAAGTCCAATTTTAGGCCTGACTCCAGATATGACACCTGATATCCCAGTTCTGGGCAAGTTTCTCTTTAATTTCCTCTCAACTATCATAAGGGTTATTTGTAGATTGTTTTAGGCTGCTCCTATTCCTTAGAGTAATTTCCCCAACATTTATTCTCTGCTTCCGTCACACTCTCTATTTTTGTCTTTGAGTCCTTTCAATGCTACCAGGACACATTTATTTTTTTAACTTATTTATGTTTCAGTCTGTTTTCTTGTTCATTCTCTAACAGTCGGCCTATGATAGTTTTTGATGATTTTGTACAGGACTTTGTGTTCTGCATGTCTGTACTGAGCCACGGTTGTTATTGCTTATTTGGGGGGAATAAATCATAAGTGTCTGGTTGGCGTTGCTTGGGGTTTTATCACAATGTTATCTGTCCTTCTTCCAACTACACTTCCTACTTTTGTATTACAATGCAATATTTTTTGTATTTCAGATTTTCTGACTTAGTTGAAAATGTAGCATGAAGAAATATCATATTTTTGAATGTTTCGTCTCCTTGGTGTATTTCTGGGTATTGAGTGTTGCTATGAAGTCCACATCTATAACATAAGTCAGCAGGGAAAAACTATAAAAACCTGAAGTTTATGACATAAATAAGTTCTAACAGAGATATTCTTGAAGAAATATATTTTAAATCATCTGCTTTGCTGCGTCCAGTGTTCTGTTACCTTAATATTCTATCCAGTCTGATGCAATTTGAAGTACAGCTCTCTTCTATTATTTGTTAATCAGTCTTCCTTGTCTACCTAAAGTGCAGATATCTGTTGGCACATGAAATAAGATATACACCTACACCTCAGCACCTCATCAGCTTTCATAGAATCTTTCACACAAGGTGAAAACTTTGACAAAGAAATATATTATAACATTATTTTAAACTAGTAATATATATCAGCAGTCTATATATTCCTGTATAGATAGATTGATTGATTGATTGATTGATTTCTGTATTGGTCTGGTTTTTAAAAGTATCGTGATGTATAATATTTAATAAATAATTTTATATTTATTTAATCCTTGTTTATTTGGGAATTATATAAATAAGCCATCCCTGCATATTGTCTCTATGTGCAACTAGAAAGATAAAAACAATGCAAAGTTAATATTATGGATTGAAGAGTACCATCTGAATAAACAGTGGAATGAAGAGACTTGGCTCTAAAGAATAACATAACCAGACAAGCTCATTATGACTAGACTTGCAGACCATCTGTTTACATTTGGTTATAGTAATGCATGCAGATTCACTCAAACTAATAAACTGAAGGGCCTCATTTAAATCTAGCAATTTAATTCAATTTCTCTCTAACCACTTTTAACTGGAACTATTTTAACACTACAATTACCAAAGCCACTGAAAAAACTTGCAATTTCAGCCCACCTTAAATTCCTTCGCACCTCTCCATCAGTGTCTTTTGTGTTGTAAATGTGTCAATCAGCACAAGCAGCAAGAAGCATGCTATCCCGTCCCATCTTCCCACCCACCGCTGCAGCGCAATTCGCAAAGAAGGTTCTCAGTGCTCAGTGTTTATCTGGGAGTGAAGTACCTGGAGCTGTATATGCTAAATAATACATCGTCATTTGGAACACATACATTTCATGTGTGTTCTGTGTCTACAACAATTTATGTAAACACATTGTTAAAATAGAAAAGTTTTTCATGTTTTAGTAATAATTAAATAAATGTAGACATGAAGTGTATCAAATAAACACTTTCACATAAGGTACAAGTATAACAAAACAAGTGCGCTTTTATTCAAGAATATAACTGAAGAAAAAGAAAGCAGGTTATGGTAGGCTATTAATAGGACAACTTGTGTGGTGCAGCAATAAGAACTTCTGACTCGTAATCAATAGGTTGCGGGTTTGATACCAGCTGCCTCCAAAATGTACCCTTTTGAGTAGTGTGCTGCTCTTATTGTTAATATTATACAATAAAACATACATTTGATTTGTATCTGTAACAGCTGGTGTAAATATATAGTACTTGTAAAAGTGAACTTTTTTTTCAGTTTTATCCTCTCAGACTCGTTCACGCTCCTACAAATAACCCTGCACACACAACCCTCTATCTGACACTTTTTTCAGAGAAAGACTGGGAAAACTGTGGAAGTGGGTGCAAATGGTGTGCTTGACTGAGAATGATTGTGGATGTAATTTTTTTTTTATTTAGTTTTATTCTTGAGTGTTCCTGCTCAAGCTGAATTAGTATGCACCTTCTGGTCCATGATATCAAAGCCATACTGACAAAAAAGAGAGACATAGGCATATATGACATTTGGAATAAATCATTTTATGACCTGTATAATACATTTCGGAAAACATTTTTGCACTAATGCAACATTATATTCATTCGCATTCCTTCATACGGTTGTAGTCAGTGACTGCATTTGAGTTTTTTTCCTGATCTTGCCCAGTCTCCACATTTTGGTGCATGGTGGTGTTTCTTTTGTACTCTAGGAAAGGCAGAAGACAGAATAGTACAGAGAAGTCAGTTATGTGCTATATACAATCATTAAATTCAAACATGAACAGTTCCCACACACCCAAGGACCATCCTTCCTACATTTACGACAATGTACACACTACTCTATCTTGTGGTTCCTATTACACTGAAGGAGCACCGGACATTGAACTTTCTTTTCTGGGGGAAGTGGAGGTCTTGGAGCAGAAGCTTGTCGATTTTGCATCCTCTTTTCTTTTTCCGTCACCTTTTCTTGTAAGAAGCAATGATAAAGTTCCTCTGCAATGTAACCCATGAACACTCTTCTTTTCTCAGCTGGAAATTACATGGAATTCTCTGATGTGGCAGGATAAAACCTGACACACAAATGTGGGTTTGAATGCACATGTGCTGTACAAGGCATGCACAGGGCCCACTTTTCTTTGTTATACTTGTACCTATTGTGAAAATTTTTATTTGATATTTAGACTTCACGCTTCACACATTATACACTACATTTTCTCAATTATTACTAAAACATGAAAAGTGTTTCTGTTTTAACAATGTGTTTACATAAATTGTTGTAGACATGGAACGCACATGAAATGTATGGATTCTAAATGACGATATATTATTTACCCTCTACAACTCCAGGCGCTTCACTCCAAGATAAACACTAAGCACTGAGAACCTTCTGTGCGAATTGAGCTGCGGCAGTTGGTGGGGGGATGGGACTGGACATCATGTTGTTTGCTGTTTGTGCTGATCGACATATTTACAACACAAAAGACACTGATGGATAGGTGCAAAGGAATTTAACGTGGGCCAGGATTATGAATTTTTTCATAGTCTTCTGCAATTCTACTATTAAAGGAACCAATGTACACTTTTGAATGTTTTTACCTCGTGAAGGGTTGTCTTAAATGCAGAATGTGCAAAGGTACCACCAAGATGGCATGTTGCTAATGGCTATCCCAAGAGAGATTTGCCTTTGGGTGAGAATCCCATACTTGCAGTTACAGCACATTTGCACATGTCAGTGTTGGCTGTAGAATGAATCACTCTGTAACTCTAAGTGAAGGTCCTTTGAGTAAAATGTCCAAGGGTGGTAAGAGAGAACCTGAGAGCTGGCAGAAAGCTAACTCAACTTATTTTATGATCATGTTTTTATTTTATTTAACAAAGTAAAAAAGAAATCAATAGTTTAAAATGAAAAAAAAAACAATATGTGAAATATATCCAGAAGGTGCCACACCCACCCCTGCTTCTTTTTTCCTTGTCCTGTGCCATACCACGAGAAACCGCAGCAGCACCAACCACATGAAACCACATGAACCACAACTGCACCATCATATTTGATTTAGGGAGCAGCTGCATCTCAAGTCTCTGCACCTAAAAGACTTGACTGGGGAAGGAGTAGAATCCCAGTTGCAAATGGTTTCATTGGATTCCCCATTAAGTCGTGATGCAGACAACTCCAGAAGAATCAAGTTGTAAAGTTGACGGCCGATTCTTCTTTGTAATAGTCTGTTAGGAGATGGTCCTTGACAAGAGGACATTCAACCAGAAGATGGCCTTTTAATGGTATGATTTAGAGATGCAAAAAGACTCTTATTCACTAGAGGGTACCTTTGCACTTTGTTCTGGTAACTTAAGAAGAAAGCAGCACTCTACTGTAGATGTGATTTTAGAGTTTGACCATGAGGAAACATTGAGGCAGAATGAAGTCTCTCAAGATTTAAGTAAGGAGGGGAATTGAACGGAAGGCTTATGGGCTCCAGAAAGACCCATCTTTGACAGTGGGAAAGAGCAATCAGTTGTAAAACAGGGGCTGAATCATGATATATAGGGAAGTCAATTTTAAAGACCATCTTTTTAGGAAGTCTGACAGGAGCTGCAGGACCTTGGTTGTCTTTGTTCTCCTTTTGTTCAGTGAGGTTCCCTTTAATCACTTTACCTTTTTGTATGTTTCTGGAAATACAATCACTATTTTCTCACCAACTTACAATGTTTTTGGCTTTATTCAGTGCGTGAAGTGAGTCGGGATGGTGGTTTCTTATTACACACTTTAAGATTAAAATATTAAAGGATCTTCTAGCCCCAATGTCAATGGTGATTCTGAGTGGTAAACTTAACTTCACATGTATCAAAACTAGACTTATCAATTAAACTTAGGTACTTCTAAAAAATATAGGTACAGTTTGTTTAGAAAATTAAATTCATTCCAAATAATTATTCAATTTCCTAATATTTTCATCACAAGGGATTTATATTTTATATTATTCTGATTGGTTAAGTAGAACTGATAAACTTCACTGAGTAACTGCCCTCTTCACTCATGTGCCAGCCTTCGGTGTTGGTCTTAGCTAGCATAGCATACCTGTTTGTTCAACAGACATTATCATCTAAAAATTGTTAAGGAGTAACGTTTGACATTTTTGAGAGAGAGATCAGAGCTACGTGTATTTTAGAGGGTAGCTGCTGATTGCCAGAGATATAACGGCCATGTGCTTTTCTCCCCACGCAGGGGACACTATCCTGTCAGAGCTGAACACATCAGATACAGTGCCAACATTTGACATTGGAGCGTACCTACCTTCTGCTTGGCCAGAATTACTTTTTTTTTTATTTACTCATTTTTAAAGTTTGTCCTGTTTCACTACTACATGGGCAGAGCCGCAAGGGACAACTAGTTACAAATAAACATAAAACCTAATTCAATAAATCAAGTGACTTAAAATATTAGTATGACAGTCAGAAAGAATGAAGAGAATGATCCAGCGAATGGATTTAGTAATCAGCAGTAGAGATTTTTTAGGAATAGAAATTGTCAGGAATATTATCTGTACACCGAAATCAATAGTAATCATTCAGTATGCTACTATGACAATACCAGGATCAAAACCACACATTCAGTAATTTTTTGTCAAATTGGTCTTCTTTTTCAGTTTTGTTTGTTGTTTAAGTGCTAAGTCACTCATGATGGCATCTCCAGATAATTTGTTGTGTATGGTACTATCTTTTACATAGCATAGTAAAAACAACTTTATGGTTCACACTCATGTGCATCATCAAAAGAAAATGATGATGAAATCATGCATGTCTTGTAAACAATATTTCAATAAAATTAATGAAAGAGCAGCTTACAGGTCTTGCTGTTTGTTCTCCGTTCTTTGTTATACACATCGGATTGGTGAGTCTCCTACATTGATTTTAGCATGAAATGGGATGCTGACAGCTGGGTGGAAGGTCTATTCTCACATTTTCCATTTCTCTGCAGGTCTGCCCCTTCTACAAAATCAGAATAAAAGATCATGTGACCAATAGGAGTCTGTCATTTAACTGGCAGAATTAAAGAGAGAAGGGTGCTGCTCTTTTTCTTCACTTGCATCCTATACCCACTAGAGGACACCAAAATGACATTTCTGCCATCATGACTGTGAATGAATATATTGGCATGTGACAGCCATGAATGTTTTATTTCTGAGACTTTTTTTAAATGAAGTAAGGCCTTTCTACATGTTATTTGAGAGTATAAATGAAGCTAGAAAAGAAACAAATCTAAGATACTAAATCAGAACTGTTTAAAAGTTTAGAATTTACTTTTTCCTATGCCTTTACTGATTCATTTGAGAAAAAATATTCTTCTGTATGGATTAGTCTTAGTCATAATAGTCATAACTGTTTATTATCATTGCAGAAGTACAACGGAATTGCACTTTTACAACAAAATTGGATGCTTACCTATCACTGCAAAGCAAAAAGGGATTATGAAAAACTATAAGAATATGCACAACATGCCACACATACAAGACATTTTTCACATTCTGCTGGTATTCATTCATTGCATAATTAAATCAATATGAGCAGTATTCAGTAAAGTTATGGCCTTTGAACAAACACTGTTTATTAATCAGCCTGTTTGTGTTTTTATTTTCCTAAAACATCTGCCTGAGGGCAGCAGTTCAAACAGAGAGTGACCGGGATGGAATGGATCTTTAAGTATGCTCTGGGACTCTTTAAGGCAGCAGGAACTATGAAGATCTTCCAGGGATGGGAGAGGGCATCCAATAATTGTCTGGGCAGTGTTGACGACCCCCTGGGGCACTTTCCTTTCTGATACTGTGCAGCTGGTAAACCACACACAGATGCAGTAAGTCTATATGCTCTCCATAGAGCAACAATAGAAGGGCATAAGCAGTTTTTGAGTGAAATTATTCTTCCTGAAGATTCTCAGAAAGTGAAGTCTCTGTTGTGCATTCTGTACCAGTTTTTGTGGTGTTAGTAGTCCATGTCAGGTCTTTCTTTATGTGCACAACACAGGAACTGTAAGTCTGAGACCTTCTCCACACAGTCCCCGCCAATGAGAAGGGGCTGAATGTCCATTTTCTTCCTCCTAATGTCAAAGATCAGCTCCTTGGTTTTGGTGGTGTTAAGAACCAGATTGTTATCTCTACACTACACAAACAGTCGCTCCACATCGTTCTGATAAGCGTACTCATTCCCCACAGCAATGAGCCCCATTTTAGTGGTGTCATCTGCAAATTTGATGATGCCATTGCTGGATTGTGCAGTCATCGGAGTAGAGGGTGAAGAGAAGAGGATTCAGCACACAGCCATACAGAGAACCAGTAGTATGGCTGAGGTCTGAGGAGATGTAGGGTCTATTCTTATGGGGACTTGTGGCTCTGGCATCCTCTGTAGATCCGTTTGCCTTGTAAGCATGCTGTTGTATGTCTAACATGGGTGGGAGGCCTGAAATAATGCGAGTCTGGGCCAGTGTCTTAAAGCAATTCAATATCACAAGGTAGGTGCCACTGGATGATAGTCATTCATGCTGCTGAGGGTAGTATTTTTTAGCATTGGAACTATAAAAGAGGACTTCAGGCAGGGTGCAATAGTGGACTGAGATAAGGACTGGTTGAAGATCTTGGTAAAGACCCCAGCCAGGTGATCCCCACAGTCCAACAGCACTTGTCCAAAGATGCCATTAGATCCCAAAGTCTTCATTGGGTTCACCGCCCTCAGTGTATGATGCTCTTCCTTTCGGTTAACTACGTGAATTGTGCACAGTGCTTTTAAACAATCAATGTAATGAAGCATCTTTGCGGTGTACTGCTAGGTTTTATTTCCTGTATCAATCATTTGGACCACAATATTTTCACCCTATGATTAGGCTCAAATGTGGTTTGCTTTATTTGAACAGCAACTAATCTTGGCCAGAAATCTTTCTATTGGTCACAATGTTCCAATTGTACGAACAATTCCTATTAGGAATTTGGATAAGCAGATTAAATGGATTCTTGAGTAAACAGCTAAGGGATTTTGGACTTAGGCTATTTTCTTTCAAGACTTTTTTTTTTTTGCTTTGAGTCTCTCTCTCTCTTTTTCATAACTTAGTCTTAATGTCCACTGCTTTTGAGTCAAGCTTGAATAGTTTTCTGATTACACTCAGTTTATGCTTTTCTGCTTGTGGTATCATCTTCAAAAGTCTTTGATATCTGTCAGCGAGTAAAGATTTAGTTCACAAATGTACACTGTTATTGTACTGTTTAACAGGATTGAATCCATCCTTATTATAAAAGCATTTAAGTTTTTTTTCTTTAAATTAATACTCCACCCCATAATTACATTTTTTATGTTCCTTACCCCATGTCATTATTAGAGATAGCTGAAGAAAATGGCTACTTCCCATCAAGTATTGGTCAAGAGTCCTGCCTTCAATTCAAAAGTTTGTTCCCATGTAAACTACTTAGTGGAAAACTTTAATTTTCCAAAGGTTTTTATTTAACAATATTTTAGCAAAATGTGCATGTGTTTTGCATGTTGTTAGCATATGATTGGATGATTTCACAATTATATTACACAACATAAATAATGGAAGATTATTTAATTTATGTTTTTGATATTGTTTGCTGTTGTCCAGTGTTAGTCACCATAGCACACATGCAGTCAGAAAAACTGTTATATTTTTTCTCCATGATAAAACAAGATTAAAAAATGTTTTCAATCATCACTACAAACCACACGGAGTAAACAGCATTTAAAAAAATCATTTTTGGATAGAGTATTCCATTATGCTTATTTTCTGGATCTTTGACTCTTAGCTGGATTCTTGGAGGTATCCCTGACTTGAAAACTCTAAAAGTTTAATTTTCTAACATTACAGCCTGATGCTTTCACTTATTTTTCCTCATGCAATAAAACAAACTGTCCTAAAAATTTGAAATAGCTGGTATTTGAATGAAGTCCTAAAACAAAAGGACAACTGAACATTTAAACAGATAACAATGCTATTATGCTATCGGTTTATCTTAAAGTTCTATAAGAAACATAATTTGGAAATTTTGTCAAGGAGATGGCACATGGGAAGCCAAATCAGAAGTAACACTGATGTAATGTTTATAATAATAGGGGTGTATTTATTGCGGAACAAATAACCAGTCGGTTAACTAAAGTTATTAAAAGCATAGGTGAACCAAAAATGTGACAAAATAATTGCAAAAAGCTGACAAACAACACTGCCTAGTGTTTGGCTTGATCTCTCCCTCATTCAGCTCTTTAAAATGTATAATGCTGTCCCATGTAATGTACTTTGGATAAAGTAGATAAAATCTGCCCTAAATCCAGCTCACATAAGCACTGATGCATGCAAATGAATTGCACCATCTGGACTTGTGCAGACTAAATATCACCAGTAAGTCCCACAAGAGGGAACCAATTTACTGAGAGACTTGATGTAGAATTAAGTATAGAGAAAAGAAAAACAGCATAACCTGTCAGTGTCTCTAAGTGCTGAAACCACATAGTGTTGATAAGCCACAGCCTTCCATGGCAGGCTGGAAACTGCAGGTACAAATTAAGGTAGCACATCCCTTTAATAAAACAGTGCTCTGCCAGGGTCCAGGGTCCACTGACACGATTCAGGATGAGCATTAATTCAAAACACATACAAAGGGTAAAAGAAATGTTTCAAGCACTTAAATATAATATTCTTTACCAGTGCTGCATTTGGGTATTATTTCCAGGCTTTTCATTAAAACAATATAATAAATCATTTTTGTTATTTTTAATTTTGCATTCATATTAACTCAATTTGTATTCCACTTTTACTAACACATGTCAAACTGGCAATATTTAATACAGAGTGGAAAATGGGACAGCAAGCAATTTTTATTGAATTACAATAATAAAAATTATGAAGCACTACATTTGTAGGCACTCATTAGTACAACATCTCTTCTTTGTTAATAATAAAGATACAAAACTCTGCAGAGCTAATTAATTCATTTTTAATCTAATTTTCTGAAATGTTACAGTATACATTCAGTGTCTTTATGCAAATGAAAAGGTTAATTATATTATGATACATTTAGTCATAATGTACATTTTGAGTCCCAAACATATACTTAATTCTGAGCAGAGGTAAGAAAAATAAAAATCTATACCAACATAAGATCTTCATATTATTATTAATAAGTTACATAGCTGTGACTAGTATTACTTGATATGCATGCATATATTTGTTTTCATTTATTTATTTATTTGACTTCTAGGTCCATTTTATTTAAAATCATATAGCTGCTCTTGCTTAGAGATGCTGCTGAATATTCATCAGGTATTTGCAAGCTCAGTCCAGCATTTCCCACACTTTGGAGTATATGTATATTTACTGCTGTTTTCACTAGAAGAATCATCTGTGTTTCTCACATTCCCATCTCACATTTCATTGCATGGTAAATGATGCACAGACTGAATTGTATATTCTATTATCTTATGAATGCTGATGGCTGTCATACAGAAGGACAGCTAAAATAATTGTAATAACCACTACTCCAGCCATTTGATAATTTGATTCAGCACATTATTTAATGCATGAGCTTCTAAGACAACCAGTAGACACAATGAATTGCCAAGACAAGGATTATTATTTTTGGTGCCTCCTGCTCTCAGGTGTCCTACTGCCCCCTGTTTGTTTTCTATCATACTGGTTTATCCAAGAGCATACTCAGTATTTTTAAAATTTCAATCCAGGAGCAAGAATGGAAAACCAGAACAAAAGTGTATTCAAGTCATATCCCATATTTTGGAGAGATAACAAGAGAATGGATGTGTTCAATGTTGCAATATAGAAATTCAGGGTGACATTTATTAAAACAGGTGCTCTTCCATGCATCCTTGCATGACAATGGTTGGTTGGTGGAGTAGAAGAGAGATTGAAACCAAGGTAAACCAAGTATATTAACTCATATTAATAATCCCTTCTATTTTGAGACACTGACTTTTGCAATCCAAACTTTAATGTAATTATTAATCGATCCACACATTTTGTACACCTGCTTTGTCTGCTTAGAGTTATAAATAATAGTTATTTGAATGGGATACACCAGTTATATTGTTGTTCCACTATTACTTCAATGACATCCTATGCAGCCCCAGAAGATGAAATTAAATTATTGATATAATTTTTAATTTACAGCAATAACGTAAGCTGAACTACAATAGATCCTTTAAAAATTAGCAGTTTTAGACATATCTCATTACATTGCACATTTCCACAAATTCATTGCCATTACTGAACACTACTATAACTCTAAATAATATGTAAAGAATATCAGAAGCTAATCATTCACAAGAAAGTGCTGTGTAGGTGTGTGCAAACAACTAATATGGCACAGGATAGGCTGTGGTCCCACATGGAGCCCCCAGGAGAGAGAGAGAAACTGGGAGCAGGTGAGATGCTGCAGATAGTGATATAAAATCTTCCAGTGTGCATGCTGTTTGCTCAGAAATGGTAATAATCAGGGCTATCTGTACATAGAAGAGAGTAGTGGCCTCAGTGGAGGTGAATGTATAGGAATGCGTTACCTTTCTATCAGAGAAGGTAGCTGGCAAACTTCCTTGAAGTCCTGCCCCTTCAACAGAGGTAAAAAAGGTAAATGGAGCCTCTAGAGGGAGCTCTAGCTTGGTATATCTGAAAGAGATTCTGCCGACAATTACCAAAAATTACATTTATAATGGGTTATAAAAAATGGCAGCAACCAAAAGAACAATGGAGTGCAGGGTCAAGAGAGGAGCGGGGAGAATACTCAAATGGTGGGAAAAAAAGAAAATAAAGTATTATATCATCACGGAACGATCCTATTTTCCACACTGACTCATAAACTAATATTCTTTGTATATTTTCTTACCAGATTCAATGATTGTCAGCCATAGTGTGCCTACAAGGCAGCAGGGGCATCAGCCACTAAGGTATATCCTTACTTATATGGTGCAGTTTCACCCCAAATTACACTATCCTCAGACTATCTATTGAACTCATATATTTGTTTTTTTCTTTACAGATTCAAGGATTGTCAGCTATAGTGTCCCCTCTAGGCAGCTGGGGCTTCAGCTACTACAGGACCCCTTACTCATGCAGTACTGTTTTACTTAAGGCTGTAATATTCACAGACTTTCTACTGAGGCATCCCCTCTCACCTCTACTGACTTGGAATTAAGTAATGAGCTCCTAAGTCCCATAAAACCACAGTAAAATTAGTCATCTGGGCAAACTGTTCTTTTTATTCAATATAATTTACACATTAACCATAAACAGAAGCATAGGCAGAAGTACTATATAGCATATGCAACCTGGATTCTTGCAACTGCAGCAGTTTTAAGATGATCTTGATTTTCTGTCCAGGCAGCTCATTTCTTAGTTACAGAGTATCTATCTATCTATCTATCTATCTATCTATCTATCTATCTATCTATCTATCTATCTATCTATCTATCTATCTATCTATCTATCTATCTATCTATCTATCTATGTTCTCGAATAAAAAGAGAAAAACCCTGTAGCTGTGTTTTGTCTGGTTTATATCTTCTAACAGTTAGGCAGCAATATACCTATCTTGTAAATGTTTAATCATGCTTCCTTGTTATCTTTTTGTAAAGAATAAAATCTAGAAAACATCTAGTAAATAATTATAGTAGAGCTCCGAATATCCAAGGTAATGTGAATCAATGCTATTTTGGAAAACTGAAAACTTGCATAAAACAGATGGCTTCGGCCATTTCGGATTAAAAATTAGGGAAGTCACAGTTTTTGCGATTTAAATGGTACAGTATCAACTTTAAGTCTCTTTTCACTTTTTATACCTTAGTTAATTTAATGTTCCTTGCGTCTTTGCAGCAATGTTCTGCAGTCGTCTAAGCATCAAGATGTTGGTGGCTGTAATGTCTTCCTGCTGTTTAATATTAAAAAGTGCTGCCTTGATGGTATTTAGACTGTGTGCAAGAGAAACTTTGTATTGATTTTTTATATAGTCCTCATAATCTTACAAATGCAAAAAACCCAAGTAAATGAAATAGCAGAGCATGTGTACATGGTCAACACTAGTGATACACTGACAATGGCCTAGGGGTATAGTCAGGTAGGGGTGAGTGAGTCGTCCCCATTTCCACCATCACCAGCTCCTCAACTGCTTGCTCAGTACATTTAAGATTAAAAGTATAATAGTATTTAGATGTTTGGTACAGTATTCATAGCAAAGCTTTTATGAAGGATAAGAAAAATAGCATATTACACTTATAGGCTTGCCTCAGATAATGCAAAAACTTGATTATTCAGAGTGAGGATAATTGGCATTTGATTGTAACTTTACAACTAAGCATACCATAACAAAGTACAAACTATTAACTTTTTAACACATTAAACAAAATTGATAGTGTCAACTTAATATTTCTGTCTATACAAGCAAGGAAGAAAGGTCCATGTAATCTCACCTGTGGGCAGGCCTCCATTATCAGAATGCCAGAAAAGAAATTAAGTATTCAGCTCCAAAATTCAAAGACTTTTTGGATTCCAAAACTTTCATCTACATATCAGGAACTAAAGGGAATGTTAAACATGGTACAGCTATGGGCAAGATTGGGAGCAGGACTAGTTGTTTTGCTGCTGTTATGTAGTTTGTACGTCTCCCAGTGACACTATTGTAGTGGGAATTTGTTGGAGATTTCAGGTTTAAACCCTCAAAATAAATTTAATTAAAGTTCCAACTGAATGAACATAGATTGAATTATGACTCAAGGATTGCGTCCCCCGCTGCCAAAAATGAATTGCGGGCAATACCCCTGCCCATTGATCATCTTTTCCCTTTAGTTTATTTTTGTTTAGCTATGTGAATCTGGCTTTGACAAGAACTTTTTGATGTTTGTTTGTGGGTTGTCAGTTTGGTTATGATCTTCATATTTGAAATACTATTAAAAATCTTAGATACCAAGGTGACATTTTTCATTAAAAAAATTTATGTTGTCCTTGTCACACACATACGTTTGGGAGACAGGCTAAGGGCGGAAAACAAGAGCAGGCTTTTTCGAAGTGCACTAACACTTCCTCTCCTTCTCCTACAGATCCTCCGAAGGGAAACCAACATAAAGTATTTCCTGCTCCCCTTGCATGACCGCGCCCCCTACCGAGGTCATGTCCGGCTTCATTTATTGGACCCCACCTCTTCCTCCCTGGCTATTATAAAAGCCCAACTCCTCCTTTCTTTAGTTGTCCCTGTTTTGGACATGGAACCAGACGTTGCTTTGGAGCCATTTTTGGACGCTTTGAGTAATGTTGATTTGTACGCTGTACAGTATAGGGGGGTTTATTGCAGTCCTATTTACAGTTTAATTTTGCAACACACACATAAAATTACAGTGACACTACGAAGAAATCAAAATGTTAAAAATGTTAATGGCAAAGGAAGTACAAAACAATAGGACCATTAAGTCAGGATTTAGCTGAGGCTCCATGACCTTGACAATAAAAATGGTCATTTTATAAATTGAGTGGGAAGATGTTTAAATTGAGTAATAGATACTGTAAGTGCAAACAATGGTCTTGAAAAGGTATGTCACAAAAATGGCACATGTTTCACTAAGCACATGATTATCTGTTGGGATCTATAGGTATCTACCTTAGCAAGAAGAATCTATTGCAGCCTGTCAAATTTATTCTACCTTTGTTCACCACATGTTTTATATTATTTGTGACCTTATTATTATTATTTTATTATTATTATATTGTCATTCCTCATATCCTACTTGTTGTATAAGTATTGAAGCATATTGTTGATTTACACAACATTATTGTGTGACCTTTGTACACTTTTAAAAGATGGTTACTGCATGAAGTTCCATCTGGTTCATATGAGGGTGTAACTCATAGATTAAATTAATTAAAGTATATATTTAAGTTGTTTTCAGGGTGCTATTGGACTATTATCAGATAAACCAACAGAAGCACAACAGTGGCATAGGTATTTCAGAATAGGCTTCCATTCAAAACATTTCCAGTCGGCAAAGGCCATGTTATCTGAAACTGGCCATTGCCATGAACTCAGTCAGCCACTAAACACCTAAAGGCAATAAAAAGTCACATTAGAAACATACCTTATTATATCTTATAAGTGATAGGAAGTAGCAGTCAACATCTCAATCAAAGTCCACTTCTGTCAGTGGAAATAGAAATAGCATTGGTGCATTGGGGTAAGGAGCATAACTAGTGAACACTAGAGCAGGGGAAAAACACTACCTGCTATGAAGAATCAACATTGTTGCTGGCTCACCCTTCATGAAAGGCTAGGATATCAGAAAAATAACTCCATGTGTCAGCTGATCCATCCTCCTAGGTGTTAATACTATGTCTGATGATGGCTATGTGAGGTGTGTGAGCTGATATGTGAGTAAACAGATAATTTATTAGCAAGGTATGGATATTTACTGTAGTGCACAGTATGTTGATCCTTCATTTTATAAATTGCTTGCCTAAACACTTAAAGAGATTAAAGGCCAGTCCAGTCATTTACCAAATGACCATAGAGTTCAGTAATGAAAGTATAATTTGAGCTGAGTTAAGATGATACAGATGAGGAAATTAAACAGATCAAATGAGAGTGCAGTTAAAACTAAACATATAATTAAGTCTGTAATGCTGAGAAATGGGTGATTTACTTATACTTCTTAACAGAAAATAACTCCAGAATTAAACTAAATTAAATTTAATTATGACTCAAACTTTAAATGCACTATTAAGTGAAAAATAATTTCAAAGGACTGAATGACAAAATAAGCATCATAAAACAAGTGGGATTTGTAATATGGCACATCCAAACCCTATTTTATGCAGCAAATTTATGTGAAATGAATATTATGGAATGAACGTTGAAGGGCACTGAGCTAATGCAGTTATTATGCCTGCCAGGTACCAACAAAGATCTCTCTCTGCTCGGAACTGCAGAGTTGGTGCATCTGCATCTGGAACTCTGACTTTCATGAATAAATTCTTAACTGTCTGAATCAATAACATCCCACGACCCTTGTTTGTTTGGAATCTTTTGTCTCAATCTTGGCTCCTGAGTTTTCCATAGAAAACAGTTAAGTGGGAGTGTAACTTTCCAGGAAAGCTTAAAACATAGCTTGAATAATAATGAGGTTAACATACATGTTTAAATTGAGGTCTGCTTTTGTATTGTTCAGAATTGCTCGGGAAACGATAAAAATGTATCTGTGGTCAGCATGCTTTAATAAATAAGCATACCATATTATCCGTGCTGTGCACATTTCTCAAATTCAGAACAAATAAATCAGACTTTTCTTTGACAACATAAAAAATTTACAAATGAAGGCCAGACAGTATTGTAGCATGAAATTACACTATTTACTACAAGGTTCTCTTTGGAATTAGAAAAAAAGCAGCTTTAATTATAATCTAAATTCTAAATTCAAACCAAAATTTTCTCACTCATAGTAGCTACAATATATAAATAAAGAACAATTGCCCTTGAGTAGTTTTGAAAGCAATGGGAGATTTCCATTTTTCCTACCATAAACAAGGAAATAGAGCAATTTAATGAGATAAAAATTGTGCACTCAAGTGAATTACAGAAGGCACATAAAGAGATTTACCTTGTGCCCCCTCTGCGATACCTCATTCACAAGTTTTCAGCACGTTCTTTTCAGCTACCGCACTGGATTATCACGAGGTCAGTACAGGTGGCAACACAATCAAGTTCTATTGAGGCTAGGAAGTTTCTGGAGTTAAGCAGAATTGAGGCAAGGAAAGGTTACCCATCTTTACACAAAAATGGCTAATCCATTTATATATATTAAAAACAGCAGCGGCCCTAGCACCGACCCCTCTGGAACACCACTCTTAAAATCGGCCAGTTCTGATAAGGTTCCTTGCATCATCACCCTCTGCTTCCTGTGTCTGAGCTAATTCTGCACCCATATAAAAACATCACCCTGAACTCCCACTTCTTTTAATTCAATGCCCAACCTCTCATGTGGCACCTTATCAAATGCTTTCTGAAAGTCCAGATAAATAATATCATAAGCTCCACTTTGATCGTATCCTTTTGTTGCCTCCTCATAGAATTCCAGCATGTTAGTAAAACACGACCTCCCTCTTCTGAACTCATCCTGGCTGTTCAGAATAACTCCTGTCCTTGCCATGTGTTGCTCAATCTTATCCTTAATAATTCCTTCCATTAATTTTCCTGTGATGCATGTTAAGCTTACTGGCCTATAGTTGCTTGGATCTGCCCTGTCACCCTTTTTATATAATGGGATGATATTTGCAATTTTCCAGTCCTTTAGAATCTCTCCAGTGTGCAATGACTTCCTAAAAATATGTGTCAAGGGTTTATATATGTACTCACTAGCCTCCTTAAGAACACGAGGATAAATATTATCTGGTCCTGGTGATTTGTTTGATTCAATTTTATTTAATCTGAGCAGCACTTCTCTCTCTGCAGTTTCCAAATCCCTTAGTACCTCCTTAGTAGTCGTGTTTACCTCTGGGATGCTATCCACTTGTTCATTTGTGAACACCTCAGAAAAATGTAAGTTTTGGGCATCCACTATTTCATTGTCTGTATCTTTTAATTACCCTTTACTATTCCTGATACACTTGACCTCCTCCTTGACTGTTCTTTTACTACTAAAATACTGAAAGAATCTCTTAGTGTCTTCTTTCGCCTTATCTGCTATATTCCTCTCCAACTGTCTTTTAACCTCCCTGATATCCTTCTTAATGGTTGCCCTCATGTTCTCATATGCTCTAAAATTCGCTTTGCAGTCATTAGTCTTATATGCCTTATAAAGCAGTTTTTTCCTTTGTAGCTTCTTTTTTAAATCTTTATTAATCCACTGAGGGTTTTTTTTTTTATTTCCTATTAATTCCAAATTTAGGTATGTATCTGTCCTGCATTACATGTAAAACATTTTTAAGCCTGTTCCACTGCTCCTTGACTGTCTCCACACTTAAAAGCTTATCCCAGTGTATCCTACTTAGACTTTGTCACATCTGGTCAAAATTAGCCCTACCAAAGTTCAACTTAACAAGTTTAGTCTTTGCATCTGCACTCTTACAAAATATTGAGAATTGTATTAAATTATGGTCACTTGACCCTAGTGGTTCAATCACCTCTACACCCTCAATTCTATCCTGATTATTACAAAACACTACATCCAGACAGGCTTCACCCCATGTTGGTGCTTTAACATGCTGTGTTAAAAAACAGCCACTGATTACTTCTAAAAACTCCTGCTATTGTGTTTCTCCATCTGCAAGGTTATCCCAGTTAATATTTGGATAATTAAAGTCCCCCATGACTATAATATCTCCCTGTAACCTTGCCTTTTTAATGTTACTAAAAAGGTTTGTGTTGAAATTATTGTCTGAATTGGGTGGTCTATAACACACTCCCAAAATAAGACCTCTTTCCATAATATTTTCCAAGTGAAGCCACATTTCCTCACTAAGAGGGGGCTCATTGTCCAACTGAAGAGGACTGACATTTAAATTTTGTTTGGCATAAACAGCACCCCCACCTCATTTTCTGCTAAAAAATGTGTATCCCTCTATGTTACTCTCATCCCCATCTTTGTTATTAGCCAGGTTTCCGTTATTGCTATAATATCATAATTATGCTCTGCTACATACAACTCCAGCTGACTTACCTTATTATTGATACTTCTAGCATTAAGGCAAGCTATTTTTAATGTGTTACTCGTTCTACGTTTAAATGTTTGCTTGGAATTTACATTACTACAAATTTTTATTTGTAAACCATTGTTTGTTCCTCCATGCATAGATCTAAACCTGGCCTGTCCTAAACTCCCATCCCCCACCATTCCTTAGTTTAAACAATCCTCGACTAGCCTACACATACGCCTTCCCAATACATTGGTGCCCCTCCAGTTCAGATGTAACCCGTCATGGCAGAACAGGTCCCATTTGTTTCAAAAAGGAGTCCCACTGCAGCATAAATATATATACTAGCCATGTGCGCCCAAATGCGTTGCGAGTGTTAAAGTTGTCTGTGAAGGGCTTCCTGTTTAAACGCAGCTGCCAGTCGTGAACTGGACCCTTTGTCGCACAACATTATGATTTTTTATAAGGGAAACAAAATTACAAAAGAAAACCCTTGGACATTGATTCGATAGGAACAGCCTACTCGGAATCACTGTCCGAATAGTAATTATGTGGTGGTGTAGGAGCATTTCTGCTTCTGTCCATTCACAGTCCGTCTCATTTTCACTACACTATCGTTTCCTCTCACAATCTCTTCTCAACTTTTCTCCAATCTCGCAGGTTGCTTTGTGGCAATCCAAAGAGTAAGGCAATATATACAGAGCAATGGCTATAAAAGGGGGACACAAAGGTATCCAGGCTCTTTAAAGCATAAATAGGGATCACTTCACTGACATGTGAGCAAGCCACGGTACAACTGTGAGACGCGCAGCACTCGCTTGCTACAACGTAACAATAATAATTTCTGGAACGTGTTGTTACGTTGTCATTCATTTTACCCACTGTCTTTCTTTTATTCATATGTTACGTAGGCACGTATCTTTTATCGGCAATCTCATTCTCTAACCAGGCCTCAGGAGCTAACCAGCGTAACACTGTCCACCACCCCTTGCGTTATTCCGGCACATTGTTGACATCCGTGAGTAACAACAACGTACTAAACTGGAAGGTGGTCTACCCATGCGTGGAATTCGCGGACAGAGATCATGATCTAAATGAAGATCTCCTTAGTTAATTTAAAGCACAACAATTTGTTTGGTTTTGAGGTGTGACTGGCGTACTACAGTCTTCAGTAGTATAAGCCTAGAGGAGATTCATAATGCAATGTCTATGTTTTAGCTGTCTCTCTACTGCCATCTAGTGCTTCTTCTTCTAATTCATTCGCGGACAAACAAAGATCAAGATCCAAATGAAGATTATATATATATATATATATATATATATATATATATATATATATATATATATATATATATATATATATATATATATATATATATATATATATATATATATATTTACCCATCTCCCCTGCACCACGATTTGAGCCAAGCATTAAGCCTTCTGATCTCCTCAGTCTTACCTGGACTGGTGTGTGGCACAGGCAGAACTTCAGAGAAGACTACCTTGTTAGTTCTGCTCCTCAGCTTGGCACCTAACTCTTTGAATTTGGATCTCAGAACTGACAGACTACCTTTATGTTTGTCATTTCTTCCAACATGGACAATGACAACTGGATCCACCCCTGCTCTGGCCAAGAGCCTATTCACCCTTCCAGGGAGGTCTCCCACCTGTGCTGCCGGAAGGCAACACACCATGCAAGACTCCCTGTCTCTGGAGAACGCCTGCACTTCAATCCGCCTAATTATTGAATCCTCAACTATCACTACCTCTCTCTTTCTAGGAACTGGTTTTGAGGTGGCCCTTTGGGACCCCTCATCTCTGCCTACCACCTCAGAATCATCAGAGACACCATCCAGCTCCGCAAGGACTTGATAACGGTTTGACTCTAGTAATTCTGGGGTTGATGCCCCTGGACAGTGTGCACCCTTTACCTTATGCCTTGTGACTGTGACCCACCTATTTCTACCTGTCTGGTCTGGAATATCCTCCCGTGCCACCTTGAGGGTGCACACTATCTCTCTAAAGGACACCTGGGCCAGGTCCGCTAATTCTCTACTACAACGCAGGCCAGTAACTCCTCCTCCAGTTCAGCGACCCTGAGCTCGAGGTGCTGGATCAGCTGGCATCTCCTGCAGATTTAGCCTTTATAGACAACTGGGTCATCCATACCATCAACTAAAAAGTCCAACGTCCAACAGGACTTGGATTGCATTGGTCTCATTATTAAAATTTGATTTAGAATTATTAAAAATGCCTTAACTTTTTTTTCTTAATGTTAAATGATTTAACTTAAATGGTAACACTAAGAACTGCTACAGCTATTTTATACCTTGTCCCCTTAAGCTCCTATACTGTTCTGCCTCGCAGCTGCCCGCTGTTTGTGCTTCTAGGAGATTAACTTTACTTTTCTCTGTCTCTTCTCCTAACTTGCGCTCCTCTTATTCCTTACTTAAAAGCTCTCCACTTGCACTGTTTGTATTATCCCGTAATAATGAACCCTTACACTGTCATGTGCTTAACTGTTCTACCTCTTGACTACTAAAAACTGTTTTAGATGCCATATGGGCCAGGAGAAGGAGCAGACCAGGAAGGAAGGACCGGAAAGGGTGGATGGAAGCCCATTAAAATGAGAAGTTGCTGGAGGTTTTTTATTCCCCCAACACACTAGATGGCAGCAGTCCTGCAGGTTGGTGCACAGTAAGAAGCCAGCAGGGCATGCTGGGATATGTAGTCTGGCAGAGCAGCCCTGGGTGCCACGAGAGGGTGCTGTAGGGAGACAAGCTCCCTATTATGGACTGTTATGTGACCCAGAAGTACTGTCATCGGGCAGTTGCCTTGGCACTGGAAGTACTCCTGGGTCTGTAATATTCCCTTATTCCCTTATTCAAGCGAGTCGGAGCTGGGAGGTAGTGGAGCAACGCTTGAGTGGAAGAGGGTAGTGCGGTAGAGAGAAAAAGAGACATATTATGAGAAGAGACCTGTATTTGCTTGTGTCACATTTGTAGGGATTTAAAATAAAAACCTTTGATTATTTGAACCTGTGACTGGACAAGTGTGTTCGTGTTAGGGTTTGGGGCTCACTGACGCCCTGGGTTTATCATACTGTTCAAGCTAAAATAAACAAATAAACAAAAGTTACTACCTTATCTGCTCCTACAGCCCCTTGTGCCTGATCAGTGTCTTAACGCTGGCCGCTTACCTATGCACTGCTGAGCTTTACCCTTTACTGCTTTGAAGTCAGCCGTTTCCTTTTTTCTTTTCTTTTAAACTAAGGAATTGCAGTTACAATGCGGTTAATTACTTACAAATGCCGATATCAGTTACCTTACAAATGCTGATATCAGTTACCAGCATATCAGTCTATGCTGGTCTTGTTCTTCACTACTGTAACCCTCATACCACTGGGGCATGGTAGTTTATGGACCAACTCCCTTCCCATGTTCTGGTCTCATGCCTCTAGTTGAATCCTGTGTGAGCACAAACTATATTATCAAACCTTCTACCAACTGGTGTTTCACCCGTAGCCATTGGCTAGGTTAAGACATTTCTTTTGTCTTTGTAGCCTGTGGTTTATGTCTCAGTTTAAATGACTTTTCCTGTTTTAACTGGTTCTAACCAGTTATGTAATAGTCACAGCAAGCAGGCAAGTTCTTATTATATACAGTATTAACTAAAACGATACAGTGTAACGTTTGCTGTTAAACCTTAAAACATTCTTCTAGTAAATAATTCATCACTTCAAGAATATCAGGATAAAAGCCTATTACAGTATGAAAACAGATGCACCAAACATTTTTCCAAAGTACATCCACAAATCAACCTGGATTGCTGACTTTGGTTTCTCACCAAAATGACTTCATGGTAAGGCTATTGTCTAAAAGTCATTACAAAAGAGCTAAGGTTTGAAACCTGCATTTTATTACATCATGTTATTGAATATTTTATTTTATGTAGCAAAATTACTTTGGAGTGGCACACTGGTTAATACTGCTATCTAACAGAACAAGCTTCCTAAGTTGAAATGTCTGTAAGTAAATAAGTATTTTTCTTTCCAGTTGCCAAAAGACATGCATGTTGGTTTATTTGGCCATTCCAATTAGGGCTCTGTGAATGAATCCTGTAATGAACTAGTGCCCTGGCCTTAGTTGATTCCCACCAGGATAGGCTCCAGTACCCACCATGTCCCTGAGTAGAAATTATGTCAAAAGACTATATGATACTGCAAATATATCTGAAGAAAGATAATCTGAAGAAAAAATATTTGAGTCAGCTTAAGAATGATTTCTAACACAATGGTGAAACTACTGTCTGTTCCTCTTTTGTTTGACATATACACCAAGACTGTGAGATGACAAGCATCAGTTAGTGTGTCTTGCATTAGAAATATGTGAATATGTCCCAAAAAGCTCTGCTAAATCAGTAAACAGACATTTATTCCTACTCTTGTGAAAAATGAATAAAAGAATGAAATAAATTTGTTCTCAACATTTACACAAATAACAAAATATACATGGTTTTGTGAATGCAGTGTTTGTCAGAATGATATTATGCAGTTGTACTGACATCTTGTGGTTGGCTAAGTGAAAAAAAATTAAATACAGTATAATAGATTGGGAGTTTCAAAAGTGTCATTCTTAATTATATTATCTATATTATACTCCACGGTGAATGTATTTGTTGTTGTTTTGTTTTCTGGGTCACTAAACCTAAAATTTTAATGAAAATATACAGTACATACTATATATGTATTTGAATTTGAACTCACCAGATATTTGCCAAGAATTTCTCTTGGTTTTGCATATACATTTATTTATTATCACAGGGTGTCCTGTGGACAAAAAGAAAAGAGCGCGTGAGAAGAGATGGGGAGCCATGAGCTAACTCATTTAATGAAGCTGCTGTTCTTTCCTGGAGTGAAATAAAGAGCGCAGGTGTTGTCAGCACCATTAAGTGTCGTGTCTGGTCTTGAATGACAGTCTCTTCCTGTAGTGGCACTCTATTATTGCTGTCGGAGAGGAAGAGATTGACACAGAGGGGAATTCAGTCACATTACACATCTTCAAGTTGATCGCAGTGTTCTCAGCTAAGGGAGAAAGCAAAGGATTAGTGAGTTACTCTGTACTTTTAAACTCCATCCCCCTCTGGACCCAGGGAAAAGCTAGAATTGAATTGAATTGAATATATCATATTAGGGCTGTGCGATATGACCAAAATCTTATATCCCGATATTTCATTTCATATCCCGATATCACGATATAGTACATTTTCTTTGCATTCAGTGAATAGTTTATATAATCACCACTCCTTTTTTTTTCATTTAAATTAAAAAAATCAAAAATGAGAAGTACTCAACTTGTAATTATTTCTGTTCTTTTATTTAGAACATTTGAGCAAATGTTTGACTTAGAATGTAAACAAAATGTTAATGTATCAAATATAAAACACTTTTCAAAAACAAATTACTAAAGGCCCAATATAAAATACTGCTATATAAAATGCCTGACATAAACAAAATGTGAACTGTAGCAGCAATAACTCTCACAACATATATTAAATATAAAAGGATCAAAGCACTAACAACTAAACTATATAAGGCCAATAAACCCTTTAAACAAAATAAATACAAGTCTCTAACGTTAACTGTCAAAACCAAATGTAAACATTGTACTTCAAACTGTAGCAGCAATAAGGCTTACGACAAAAATATATTAAATATATAATATTAAATATAATATTTTTTAGGCTACATTCTAGTAAAATGTTAATTTGCACATCGTAGTGTGGCAAATCTCCGTTAATGAGTTACAGCTGATTGCCCCGTGCGTGGGACTGGACGGCGCTAACGTGTTGATGCCGTCCAGCCCCAAGCACGGGCGATCCGCGGTAACTCGTTAACGGAGATTTGCCATGTTAATGCAGTTGTGGCGTAAACGTAATTTTAACAAGATTAACGCTGACAGCAAACGCTGCAGGGAAAATTATGCCTTAAGCAAATTGTTTTGGTAGCAATTAATCTTCCAAGCTTTTAACATGCTCGTTTAAATAGTACCTTTACAACTGTAATATCCTACGTGGCCTGCCTCTCAGTTGTAAACTCTCTGCATGCTCGCTCACGTGCTTTTTGCGGAGGTGGTAGAAGAGGTTTGTCGTGTTGGAGTCTGTGGTAGCGATCGGTTTGCAGCATAATTTGCACAGTACCGTTTTCTGGTCCGTGTCAGACTCTTCAAATCCAAACCATCTCCATACTACAGAGGTAGCCCCTCGTTTAGGAACAAGGTCCTTCTGTGTGGAGCTACCTGGTGTTGCCTCGTCTTCATCAGCCATGCTAGTGTGTCTGCATCCACGTGGTGGCCATCAAAACAATGAAAAAAATATTGCCGTAAACAGTTTATTTTGCGACACCACGAAACAAACGATAGCGTAATGTGCAGCGATAGACGTTTTCATATTGCCATCTGATATATATCGTTATATCGAACAGCCCTATATCATATGTAAGTGTTTGGAGATCATCTTAGCCGGTCTATCAACGTAAGACAGTCGACTACATGGAAGTGGCGAAAGTGTTTACAAACCATCTCTTCTCTCTTCCCTGAAGATCAGACGATAAGTCCCAGAAAGGGCCATAATGTCACTTCCAAAATTTTTAACAAAGGAAATCAGTAAGTGAAAGGCTAAGACTGTTTTGGGTTCTTGCAAGTTTTAAGTCACAAAATGGCTTCCCTGTTGTTGAGTTGTTGACACTAAGTGAGCAAGCTCAAAATGGGTGGCACCTTCAAGTGCCTTCAGCTGTTTAATTGGTTTCTAGAGATGAAGAGGCAGAACCTTTAAGATCATACCAAAAGTGATGTTAAGTTCCATCCCAGGACTTGTCCCCTGGTCTGTGGGGAAGAAATAATAAATGGACAGCAATCACTTTTACCCTTGTCCAGTGGTTGACTACATTACCTTGATAGCCCCTCTGAGAAGTGTTTGTGTACAATAATGTCTATATATACAGTATTATGTGTGTGCATGTTTATACAGTGGTGGACAGCCGGGGCCCTTGCCTGGCCAGGACACCCCTGTGATGGAAGGACTAGGGGAGAGGGCATTTTCAGGGCAATACCTCCTCTGGAACACTGGAGGGCATTCTCCCTGGATCACAGCAGGGCCACAGGTTTTAGAGCTTAGAAGCTCAACCCTGCTGGGGGCTGTGACCACTGCCAGGGGGCGCCTGAACAATTGCTGAACACTGGATTGCAGAACTTACGCCACATCCGGAAGTGTTGCCGGAAGAAGATTTGGGAGCACCTGGAGCACTTCCAGGTACCCTATAAAAGGGGCTTCCTCACTCCATTTAAGGAGAAAGAGTCAGGAGGAGGTGGACGAAGCTTGCTGAGAGGGGAGTGGAGGTGACAAAGAAGGGAGAGAAGAAGAAAAAAGTGGACTGTGTTGTGCTTTGCCCTGTGAGTGTTGTGTGGTGGGAACTGAAAATAAAACATGTGTTGTGCGGCAAACTCATCTCTCTGCCTGTCTGTGTCGGTTTATGGCAGCTATACACAGCCCGGTGGTCCAAATATATATATATATATTTGAATTCCAAACCAGCCACTGTCTGTATGGAGTTTGCATAATCTTTCCATTTTTTATCTCGGTACACTTATTTTCTTCCTACATGCCAAAGACACAAGAACATAAAAAGAGGAGACCAATAATTTCATCAAGCATGTTTGATTACTAACAGAAAACGTGTCCCAATATTTTATCCAGATTATTTTTAATAAGGTTTCAAATTAATCTCCATTAACTGGTAGTTTGTTCCACATTCTCATTACCATTTGTGTGAATAAGTGCTTCTCGAGTATGAACTTCAGATTCGATTGAGCAGATGCTAATAGATTAATTTTATTGATTTATTGAGGAATTTGAAGACAAGGATACGATCCCCATACTGTCTTCACTTCTCAAGACTAATTGACTTTAACTCCCTGAGCATTAGTAGTGCATCCCCTTTACTCCCAAATTCACTTGGTTGTTCTTCTGTTCACAGCTTACTCTGCTGTTATATCTGTCATGGTGAATATGAGATTTGAACACAGTAATCCAGACATGCAATCACTAATACATTTTACATTCTAAGCATAAAATACTTTATATTCATTTTGATAATTATAAGGGTTGTGGAATGGTCACTCCCATGACAATAGCATAAAATAATTAAAATTCTTGCTTTCAGGCTTCTTACCCCATCCATTGTAGTGTTTGCTTTTAATGAACTACTCGCAAAAAGCGGAATTAAACTTCAGCCTAAAATACTAATTGTCATTAAACTTCAAAAATTAATAAATTAGTTTTTAGTAAATATTTACTAATAATTAGATTCCAAAAACACAACATTGCAGGACTGAATTTTAAAACTGTTAAGGCATATAGAGAACCCAACATGGATTTTGTATTGTAAATTTTTATTGTTTTAATATCTATTTTGAGTGTTTATTATTTTAGAGCTAATCTTTTTCATTGTTTCACATTTTTTCCAAACATACTGTAACAATCCAGTAATAGGAATTACTGCTACACAGACACCAGTAATTGTTAACAATCATTTTATTGAATGTCCTGCTGTAGATGACAATTTATTACCTCAGTGCTGCCACTGACTGGCCATGGCAGATGTGTGTTGTCCAGCAGTCTCTTCAATAATTGTCATAGCTGTTCTTCAAAGGGAATCTGCTAGGCTGCTGTCCTGGGCCCTTTTTATGTCACTCATCCTTCATGGCTTTGTGATGCCTGCTTTACCCACAGCTGGCATCACCTCCTTCATGTACCAAGGATTGCTAGAGGAATTATGACACGTAACAAGCAAGGAATGCTGGTGCATCTAAAAGCACCAAGTGCTGTTTATTACAAACCAAATCTCAATTGTTCAATAAAAAATAAGGTCATTGCATTTCTTCATCTATATATAATGATAAAAACACAGGGCTGATAAAATCCAAATAAATACAGTTAACAAATACTCGATTAAAATCTTGAGTAAAACCAAGGTCTCCCAAGACATGACACTCTCTGTCATGCTCATCACACCCTGCTCACCAGCTTCCAGGAATGTTAGCTGAGACCCTGACAAAAACTGTCTTCCTAGAATTACATTCTAGTCACCATCTCTCAGCATCCACCAGGTCACTCTAAGCCCGGGTACATTTTCCTTACGCCCATCTCAGAGTTCACAGGATCCCTAGGAGCAACATGATCATTTCTGCTAGGCAATCCAGGCCACCAATGGAGCACCTCTAATCCAACACCACCGTGGTGTTTCCCCTGACCACTGCACCTCCATCTATTAACAATGCCTCCTAACCAGTTCTTATCTTTCACTGTTTCTTTTCCTTACTTCCTCAATGTCTTCTCTTCTTTTGTTCTTCGTAGGCTCTTTATACCTTAGGGGTGCATGTGCTTCCATTTGCCCACAGAGTGCTAGTGAAAAAATTGGCAGAACTGATCACAACTACACAAGAGTGTGTGGTCAGCCAGTTTCCCCATTAAACATCCCGGGGTCGTTTGGCTTTACTGAAGCACATACCCCTTTTATATGTCAGACACATACTGCCACGGACCCCTTATTCGCTTCACCACAAGCTCCACCCTCTTCTCAGCTGCTGGATAGACTTCACCTACGTAGTTTCCTCCTGGGTCTTACGTTACACTATTGTTTATTTATTTATTGTACAATGTGAAGTGGATGCACTGTATAGCAACTAGTATTGTATGGTAATTTAGTGTACCGTTTCATATTTGGTAAGAATTGTTTTGGCTTTATTAACACTCCAACCCTATCTGGTATTCTGACCCTAATTTGTCTTTTGACATCAATTTCTCATTTGCTGATCATCTCCTGATTGTTTTGGTACTCACTATAATTCTCTACACTCCACATATCATAACATGCCTTAATTAGCAGCAACACCTTATAGTGATGATTGGAAATCCTGTCCTCATAGGAGGCTCATACTAAAAAGAACAAGGTAAATAATTTATCAACAAAAAGAAACATAAAAATAAAAAAGAAACAATAAAAAATCAGTATGAAATGACTCCTACATTATTTCCAGTTAACTTTAGTGAAACTACAGTAAATCACTTAATGCAAGGTTTAATTGTACTGTGCAACGGATCACACACAGAGATACACATATAGACACCATCATAAAATCAATGTTTCTGGACATTTTGAGCACCATAAAACCAGAATCTAAAGTTAACTTGATGGTGAATATTTGACCCCATCAGCAAACTTGATGGTAAAAAGGGGAAGAAAAGGTGTAGTCATGAGCGGAACTTCATCTGAACCATAATGTCCATGAACATGGATGATGAACAATGGTGATGATAATGATGAAGGTGAAAGTATACTTTTAAATTAAGTAATAAGGAGATTTCCTAATAAGGGAAAACTTAAGGGTATGAGAAAATAAAGAGACTGCATATGGCATGTCTTGCATTTATTCTCTCACTAGCAAAATACCCGCGCTTCGCAGCGGAGTAGTGTGTTAAAGAAGTAATGAAAAAGAAAAGGAAAGATTTTAAAAATATCAAAAATCATTATTTCTTTCAATCAGGTTCATATTTGGAGGATGTGTTGTGTTCAAGTTATATTCCGTGTTTGCCAACCGTGGTAAAGATAACAGGTTTCATTCATCGAAGTGTTTACTACCCAAATTGGTACTTGTGAATCTAAGATGTTTAACAGGCATTCCCGGTATTAAGTTGTGGATTTGCCTGCAAATATTTAGCAGTAGCGTGTCTATGAACTTAATTTAACCTTTCCCAGTCCCGCAAAGTCAGTTCACGTGAACCGCTCGGAGTACATGCATTGAAGCCTCTCAGCTGTGCTTGTGCTAAGAAAAGGAAACATTTTAAAAATAACGTAACATGATTGTCAATGTAATAGTTTTGTCACTGTTATGAGTGTTGCTGTCAGCAAGGATTTGATTATCATTATTTCTTTCAATCAGGTTCGTATTTGGAGGATGTGTTGGGTTCAAGTTATATTCTGTGTTTGTCAACCGTTGTAAAGATAACAGGTTTCATTCATCGAAGTGTTCACTACCCAAATCGGTACTTGTGAATCTAAGATGTTTAACAGGCATTCCCAGAATCAAGTTGTGGATTTGCCTGTGAATATTTAGCAGTAGCGTGTCTATGAACTTAATTTAACCTTTCCCAGTCCTGCAAAGTCAGTTGACGTGAGCCGCTCAGAGTACATGCATCGAAGCTTCTCAGCTGTGCTTGTGCTATCTCGTGCGATCTCATGATGTCCTCGGCTTTATTTAATGTTAGCTCAGACCTGGCATACCAACAATTTAAACTCCCTTACAGCAATTTTAACTCTGTTACAAAGTGATCAAAAGTCTCGTTTAAACCCAGAGTCTTCTCATTAAACTTGTATCTCGCGAATATCGTATTCGTCGTGGGCATGACAAACACCAGCGGCAGCCTATCTATGAACT
Organism: Polypterus senegalus; assembly: GCF_016835505.1. NCBI lineage: Eukaryota > Metazoa > Chordata > Cladistia > Polypteriformes > Polypteridae > Polypterus > Polypterus senegalus. The sequence continues at coordinate 134,207,597 of NC_053160.1, forward strand.
TAATTTAAACTTTAGGTTTACACCGTGCTTTGCTTCCGAAGTAGCTGCACTCATGAATATGCTTGTATACGTCACTCGCTTCATATTCTTTTGCTGCCTTCTCAATTGTGTAATGCGTTTTTTGAACAGGTTTCATTGATCGAAGTGATCACTCGTACTGCGTTCACAGTCATTTCACGTGAGCCAGTCTCTTATGTGATCTTGCGATGTCCACGGCTTTATTTAATGTTAGCTAAGACCCGGCACTTAAAGGTTTCTCGCTACAGCAATTTTAACTCCGTTACAAAGTGATCCAAAGTCTCGTTTATACCTCGTGTGTTCTCATTAAACTTGTATCTTGCGAATATCATATTCGTCGTAGGCATGACAAACGGCAGTGGGAGCGTGTCTATAAACTTAATTAAAACTTATGGTTTACACCGTGCTTTGTTTCTGCAGTAGCTGCACTTATGAATATGCTTGTATGTGTCACTCGCTTCATATTTTTTTGCTGCCTTCTTAATTGTGTAATGCGTTTTTTGTTCAGTGCTCTTTGGAGCTCTTGCTTTTTGTCTGCGTACTGTGTTCACAGTCAGTTCACGTGAGCCGCTCGATAGTGTTTCTATTGGATTGCTGCCTACACGGGAAGTTGGAGAATTAGTGATGAGTCAGTGAGTGAGTAAGTGAGTGAGTCAGTCAGTGAGGGCTTTGCCTTTTATTAGTATAGATGAAAACCATTAATCCAGTAATGAAATATGGCTTTCACAAACTTCACAACTTTGTCACACAGTGAAGACTTCCAAATCAGTTTGCATATATTTAAACATAAATGGTTACTATAGATAAGTAACTATGTGAAAATAATATAAGTGGTTACTATAGATAAGTAAGTATGTGAAAATAAATCTGTGGTTACTCAAACTAGCTTTTGGCTTGTACATGGAAATATCATTAAGTTGCACATCTCCATTCTTAGGATCGCTGAGTGTCCCTAATACTGTATATATTAAAAGGTTGACCAATAAATTTCAAATAAATATCCAATCATTAGTGCCACTGAGAGGGGCCTTTGCATTTTCCAGAGGATATTCCACAATGCCAGGTTTAACTTTAGCCCTACTAAATTCTATTATACATGCAGTGGCAATTGACCTGTCCCCGTTTTTCATACTTGAAGCCATACTTTGTGTCAGTAAATTCTTTTTTTGATCAGAATCACATTAGGGATCAGCCAGACTAGATTAGACCAGACACAGTACCATAGCTGAAAATCTTTTTTCAATCTTCTGTAAATAAATGCTGTTTTCATTCTAGAAATGTTTAACAGATATTCCATATGCACACCTTTAATTTTTTACAGCACCCTGGCACTATGTGTCATACACCCTTTCTAATATCTATACTATGATATATGAAAGGGAAGGTTTGTGATATGGTTTGCATATTTGTAGTTGGAGATCCACAAAGGGAGAGGATGAATGACATATCATAAAGTAGCTTTTATTCCTGAGCTTTCAGCTCCTGCCAGGAGCCGTCATCAGAGGATAATGATTAGACATACAACAATCAAAGGCAATATATAGCAAAATTAGATATCTGGACATGAACTTAAGAAGAAGAACATCCTCATAATAAGTAAAACTTTACGACCAACACCCTCCTAACCCCACCTCATTACCCCCAAGCCCCCCCACCCGCACACACTCACCCCGCACACACTTTCCTACCCCCCACCTAATTTTGCTATACGTGATTCATTCTCTTCCTTTGTGGATCTCCAATTACAACTATGACATATATATATTCTAAGACCTATCAACATCTTCACACTTTCTATCTTTTAGAAGTGTATATGCAGTACATGAATGTACTGGAACATTTGCCTTTCTTACTTTTTCTGTCAGTGTCTAAGCAACATAATCTCCTGTACTGCATTAATGATTTCTGACATTTTATACATTACAAGTTGAAACAAATGTCCAAAGCTGCCCAGAGGTTTAAAAAATTGGACCGTTGTTTAGTTCTATTGAAAGAAGATTTTTTTCATAATATTCTGACTTTCTGCAGCATAATCACATAAAAACTTTTGCTTCATTTACTTTGAGTCTTTGTCATTTTGTTTTTATAATTAAGTAGAAAAATTAAATATAGACAGAATGCATATATTACTCTTTTATAAAACCAAACTAAGCACTCTATTCATCTTGGTGAATGATATTAATGGCTTGAAAAACCATTAGGCAAGCTTCACTAAAATGAATCATTGATGATTTCAATTAAAACAGATTTCCTTCATTAAAACTTTTCTACAGACTTACAATTACACAGTCAAACGTCTAATGTTCAATATTGTGTGCATAGTGGAAATAGAATTTTTTGCACGGAGTATTAATGTTTATAGAAACACCATTCTGTTTAAGTTGATTCAGCCAACTAATCAATTTTTTTAATGCGGATCCCCAATCACCCATCCATCCTTTGTCTAATTTTCATTTTCCATTATTGGACCAGAGAGATCACCGCCCTACCATTATAGAATGTGGCACACAGAAGGAATCAGCTTGGAATTGAAAAACTGCCTTTGCATTCCTCATGTCCACACCCCCTTTTGGACTTAATTAAATTCTTTTACCTTTTGTATTTTGTCTGTGTTTTATGCAGAAAATATGGTCTATAATGGAGCAAGAATGAGACCCTCTCTGAAAGAGAGAGAAAAAACCTCCAGTTTAGATTGCCTGAGTAAAACTGCTTGGTATTGCAGGCTAGTAATAAAAAGAGGTGGTTGGAGGGGGTGAGGGGGATGGGGTAGTCAGTCAACAAAGCAAGAGACCAGACCATTTATTAGGTTTCTTACTTCAGACATTCTGGAGACGTTTATTTTGTCATTTGCAAGTTGTAAGAATATGTCTTTCTCTCAGCTAATGAAGTAGTGAAGCCTTTTTAATAAGAAGATGTCTAGGAAATTAAATATCTAAGGTCCATCCTTAATTATTAATATGAGAAAATTCTTAAGCATAAATAATTGCCTAGGTCCTTTTCTCAAGCAGAGTTCACCAATTGATAGCATCCATAGGCAAAGTGCCTTTTTGTCCTTTTACACACCCTTTAATTTATATTGCGGTCAACCGGATAGAGCAGTTCCACTCTTTTTTGAACTAATTTAATGAGTTCTCCTCCGGGTATATCGGTAGTGTCTCCTGGGAGTGTCTTGTTTAGTGCACTTCTGGTTCCTTCCTGAAAAATAACGAAAAAAAAAAAAAAGAAAACAGAACAGGCTCTGATGGAACTATAATTCTCAGCTTAACTCCTAGTGACTTCCGTTAGATTCCTAGTTTGGCTTACTTATGCAGGTGGACAAAATTGGACTGCATTTGTACATCTGAGGGCAACTTGCTACTCCCAGTTTTATTTCAGAAGTGTCCGTCTGGGGAATAAAAGGTTGTAAGAAATGTGATGTGGAGGAGGTTAATATAAAGTTCTTTTGGGGTCTTTAAAGGCTGTCTCTGAAAGGGGAGCCCAAATTTGTCATAATCTAGAAGGACGAGAAGGAAACATCCAAATCTAGAGGTGCTGGAAAACAAAAAGAAAACAGCAACTGGTGGGTTTACACCCCACTGTATTGACTACACAGGATGGCAGCAGTTTTAGAAGAAAATGGAATCGGGAAAAATAGAAAAGTATAAACTAGCAAAGGGCAGCTATTGGGAGATCAGGACTCTAGAAAGCTAATTGCACAAAACCAAAATCGTAGTTGTAGTTAAATGCAACCTATACTTACACCAAAAAACGTACACCACAAAACTGACAAATTTACATTTTGCAGGATTAATATGGGGGTCAGCTGAATGTACATACAAGCAGCCATACTACCTGTACAGAACAGGTCATCAACCTAATGTTATGCATGTTTGGGCCTGGCCAGTACTTGGATGGGAGACCATCTAGGAAAAGCTGGTTGCTGCTGGTGGAGATGTTGGTGAGGCCTGCAGAGGGAGCTTGCCCTGTGGTCTGTTTGTGCATCCCTATGTCCCAGTACAGTGGGAGGGACAATGTGCTGTACATTTGGTGCCATACTTTGGATGAGACATAAAACCAAGGTCCTGACTGTCTGGGATTCATCCCAATGTCCTGGCAAAATTGCCCATCACAGCATTACACACTCTGGCCCCCTAATCATCCCCTGTCTTTAACTGGCTAATAGGTCACGTGTGGTGAGTGTATTGGTGCAATAATGGTTGCCATTGCACCATTGGATGGGTGCTACACATTGGTGGTGGCTGAAGTGGTTCCCCTATGTCTATGTAAGGCATTTTGAGTAGCAAGAAAAACATGATATAAATTGAATTACTATTGTCATAATGGTCACTAGAAATGATAGATACCATATATACTCGCGTTTAAGTAGGGGCTTGATTTTACGGTATAATTTCCGGTATTTTTATAATGCCAGTCGTATAAGTCGAATGTGGAAAACACACACTCTTGGTCCAAGAGATTATGATATTCTAACACCCACCTGAGAGAGTAACCATGGAGCACACTGCATTTTTTTCTATGTATTGTGTCTACATGACCGCACGGTAATATCCAAACTATTCCAAAGCAACGTTTTCACTGTATTGTGTCTGTTGTATCTCACACCCTCATACACCGTTATCATAAGAGCATCCCTTATCTACGTTGAAGTGTTCGATGAGAAGAAAACTTAAAAGAATGGGGTCCCATCCATGGTTTTTCTTTCATTATAGGTACAGCAACCCAGTAGAGACAAAGCAGGGTTCAGTTGATGGACGATTGGACTTGTATTACATTTCTAGAACAGCATAACCTATTACCATAGTAGTAATTAATAAAAAAGAGCAGTGGTTAAGCCACAACAGTTAGCTGATAAGTTATGAAACCTTAACTCTGATGGATCAATGCATAGTCACATGGAATATGATCCAGAGTTTTAGCATCTCTAAGGGAGCAAGTGACATACTAATGTTATGCAGCGTAAATATTTTGTTTTATTGATAACACCCAACATCAATAGTCAATCCTTTTGGACTTGTATTTCATAATGATGTTGTATAGATGCTTTAGCACAACACAGGTGTTGGCTTGCTGTGGAATGTAAAACACTGTCAGGAAAAACAAAGGAGTAATCTGTAGGAATTTCTCCCTTAAAGTCAACATGCCCAAGGAATTGGTCACAGATTTAGGGATGTGGGAAACAGATCACATTCTCACCTATATTAGAGGTTATCCTGTGGAAAGGACCAATAGCCTTGGATTTCTTGTACTCCTTGTTGACCAGAAAAGGACACAACAGATCTCTGCTATAGTCAAGAGGGTATGTCAATGCCTTTATTTCCCAACCTAGATGTCTTAGGAAGTCCAGGGTGACTCTGTCTATTTTCACCAACTTGTACAGTTGCACACCAGAGTCCGTACTCAAAGGCTGCCTAAATACTAGGATGACACCCATTCAGCTAAACAGAGCAAAGCACTGCAGAAGATAGTGAAGGTGGCAAACTGCTTCTTTCTGTTCAGGACATATAAAACAAACATTGTTTTAGAAAGACAAGCAATTATTAAAAATATAGGTATTTTACCTGACAGATGTGAATTTTCTCTACTCAGCTGGCCTTACTACAGCCTTATGTCTTCTAAATCTCAAGGTTATAGACTCCTAGAAAACAATTGCCAATAGTTGCTTTTTCATTTGTAACCTGGTTAAAAGTTAGTTTCTTGTATATTCTTCATAATAAAATCTAAGCGTTGTGGCCTGCAGGGGCGCATCAGCCACCCAAACCCGACACAAGCAGACACCACCGGATCAATGGCATGTCTGCTATGACTGGCATTCTTAATTAATTTTTTCTAGGCTATATTTAAGAATTATAATTAAGTTATACATCTTTCGTGGCATTTTCTAAATCAGAGACTCTATTTCTGGCATCTGTTTTTCAATAGGAAAGTTTATTTAAGAGTTTATAGTTTTTTCACATTTTTTTCTATAATACCATTTACATTTACAAATGGGTGCTACCATTTTGAGAGCTTTGCATCATCTGTTGCCTTGATAATGCATCCAACAATGCATCTGGTTAGTGTGGTGATGATATAATTAATATTAATATTGATATAATTATTATTAATTGGATAAAAGCCTCTAGCAATTATGTACAATATTTCTGATACTTTTTGGTATTATAGTCTATGCTTTATTTGGTTCTTTTGTTTGGTTCTGTCTCTATCTCTATCTCTATCTCTCTTTGCCTCCGCTCCTCCTCCAGCAAGCTTCATTCACCTCCTCCCGACTCTGGCTTCTGGAATAGTGGCTGCTGGCTCCTTTTAAACCGCACCCAGGAGTATTTCAGGTGGCTCATTAGGGAAGGCTGGAATCACTACTCCAGAGAGAGCCAGAATCGGGAGGAAGAGAGATGAAGCTTGCTTGTGGAGGAGTGGAGAGAAAAGTGCTACATACATACACGTGTGTGGTGCTGCACTTGTGTCTGTGTCTGTCATGTCGGGTGTTTGGGGAGCCATACAACCCACAACATTCAAACTTAACCTTTTCATACACCATGAGAGCCAAAAATAAAATATTTTAAACCAGAGGTCAAAGCTCATTAAATGGAACAAACTGTGGCCACATAAACAAAAGAGTTAAAACCAGCTTGCAATGTTTTCAAGAAATATGAAAGAAATAGGATGTAATCTGTCATAAAATGTGTTGTTCCCCTTGACAATGCAGACTTTGGGTCGATTTCATTAATATGCACATTCATAGGTATATTAAAAAAGAAGCATTCACTTTTTAAAATAATGGCAATAGGTTCACCAAGATGTTAGCATCAATTTAAGACCCAACCATGCCTATGCAAATATTTCACTTGTCACAGAAATTCTTAAATTAAATACTATGATCTTTGGTCATTTAAGACAGGATGACTGTTTATTAGAGTGGGGGAAGCTGTGTCTTTGTCAGAAGTTGTCCGTTTGCCTGAATAAACAGCAGTTTATTGCTAACGTAAGTGTATTTTCCTTACATCACATACCCCCACTTCCTACACAGATCTCAGGTATGCTACACACTCACTTTTTGCATCTGTCTGTTCTAGGAAGATAGCAGATAGATTAGCACTTGCACCAGTAGATTTAGGGACAGATTTTATACACAGTTCATAAGATTAGTTAACAGCCACTTGCACTGAAAAATACATTATTGTTTCTTGTATATATTATATGTATATTGCATTAAATGTATTATGTTGTATTTAAAGTCCATTGTTAGTATTGTATTTCTTATTTCTAGTCTGCAGGAGGCATGCAAGTAAGACTGTCATTGTGCCATATACAATTAAATTCATGAGAATATACTGATACAATAATGTATGACAATGATCTTAAATTTACAGCAGTAATGGTTTGCAATGAGTATTACAATAAGCAAAGGCAGACATACCTGTTCACATAATAACAACCATCTATTATGTAGAAAATCTTGCTGGAATTTCAAATTAAATCCCTACGAGTTATCTGAACTTAATGAGGTAAATGACCTTAGATGCTTTCTTTTAACAGCAGAAGCTCACTCGCTCTACCTCTATGCATCCTTGCTAAATATCACTCCACCATTGTACAAACTCTTAATCATTTAGTGACTCTAAGTATCTGCTCTCTTCCTTTTCACCATATTTAATTTTCCTTATTCTTCACTAAATTCCTTTAAAATAAAAAATGCTTCTAATAATTACTGCTATTATAATTAAAATTTTCTTAAATCTGAAATCTACATTTTTCGTGTACATGAAGGGTTATGGCTATTTTAATACAGGCTGATTTTCCTATTTGTGTTCTTTTACTACAAACCCCATCATTAATCTTATATATAAACGTCTACGTGTGGAAATGTGTATGTCTGTCTGTCCGGCCCAGAAGTGCGAGGCTGCCTGGAAGTGCCAGGCTACAGCATGAAGCTCAAAGAGCCTGTAAGGAGGCCCCAAGTTCACGAGTCAGAATAAGAAAGAAGTACAAGGCTACAGCATGAAGATGAAAGAAAGGAACTCCATCGCCAAAGTGAAACCACTGAGGAAAGACAAGCGAGAGGGAAACTCGCTTAGCCGCTGATAGACAAGGGGGCGAGCATGTCCGCAAAATGAAACCTGCTGACTCTGCATTTCAATTTTTTTCCTGTCTATTTCAATAGTTTCTAGGAACCCGGGTTTTTTACAGTATGGGCTTACACTAGTATTACAGCTTACAGCTAGTATTTTATAATTTTCATCTAGCTACAGTATAGTCAGGACTTTGGGGGCCATGGTACTGCATATGTAAATTGAGTGAATATTTCACTACCACAATAATTAATTCCTTGAAGTATGAATTTGACCATGAGTACACATTAAAGTAAAAATTTACTCACCTTGATATTTTCTTTCTATTGTATTACTTGCCATAATGAAGAGATGAATTTCAAAGTGTGTTGGTTGCTACTACAAGAAGTACTATTCTTTAATGGTATTTCAGACACTCTTAACTGCCTTATCCAAGATCTTCATTATTATTTCCCATGAGAAATATTTATTTGACAGGCCTTTCTGCTAGTTACTAGTGGTTGCTTCCTACTAATTGTTCTATTTAATTTTATAACTTGTACTTTGATTATTATTATATTTATTTCTTTATTTTGTGGTTTAATATTTTAATTTTGGTAAATGTAATTTCTCCAACAGTATTGTATTGTATTTTTGTTGATAGGTTTGTCTTTTTCTTTCGATTTTTCTAAAAGTTGCATTCTTTTATTCGCCTGTTCATGTTTTTACAATATGTTCTTTTTATAAAGATCTCATGTACACATGTGCTCTACAAGTTCTCAAGTTTAATGCCTTTTCATCATCACTTATTCTGATTATTATAAGTATACCTGTTTATTATGCCTGATTGCAATTTGTTGTGGATTAATTGATTTTGTATACCATCTGCTTACTTAACACTTACATGTGTTCTATACTTGCAAGTCTATGTAGGTAAAGTTCATTTTGAAGTGTAATATTAATCATGCCTTTGGTTAGTCTACCAGAGACTGTATTGCCTATATTGCCTAGAAAGAGCACATGCTACCCAGTTCACTATTCCAGAAGCAAATTACAAATGAAATCATTACTGACATATTGCTCAAATTTTATCATACATATAAAACACTCAATTAAATAATACTTTAAAACATATAACATGATTTTCCATAAAAGAAGACCAATGGCAGAGAAACTCAAGATCACAGATTGTGATGGAGGTTCTCGGGAGGATGGCAGAGATTCTACACTGGCAAAGACTGCAGATTCTGATGGTATCAGCCAAGCATTTATATATTCTTCTCATTTTCAGGTAGTGTTTTAGAAATGCAGTCTTAACATTTGACATTGTGAAAACCCTACAAAAGCTAATACTCTACACTACATCAGCCTCCACATATTTCCCTTTGGGTGGCCATACATTACAAAAGAGCATAGATGGTGATCAAAGCAAACTGCCCTCCCCAATACTTATTCTGTGAGATGGCCCATTTAATGGCCAAGTCTTTTGTCTCTACAGCTGCATACTTCAGCTTGCAACCCAGCAGTGTCTACCCAAGATGTACAACTCTGTCTTCTTCCCCCTCAATCATCTGACTAAACGTGCCGGACTAGTGGTTTCTGATGAATTGCTTAGCTATTGGTAGCATCTGGCTTTAGGCTCAAACTACAGACGGCTTCAGAATTTTACACTGTTGTTTACAACAGAACACTTTAAAATCAGAAGAAAATGTAATATTTTACTTCTTCTTACACATTCTAGTCATATAATTAATTAAAAAATGTGCATGCAAATCAGGTCTCCATTCTTTCTTCCAAGTACAGTGGAACCTTGGTTCACGAACGTCTCGGAACACGTACAAATCGGTTTGCGACCAAAAAAGTTCGCCAGACTTGTGCATCTGTTCACGACCACACACTCGGTATACGAACAAGCCAGTTTCCCTTTCAGTTTGTGCATGCAAATGATTTCCACACGTGTTCAGTCTTTCCCTGCGCTTTCCCTGTGTAGTGAGCGAGAGAGAGAGTGAGAGCGACACACACAGACACACGCGAGAGAGAAACACACACACGAGTGAGAGAGAGAGAGAGATGCATGCGCATGCGCGAAAGAGAGAGACACACACACACACGTACGCGTGCAAGAGAGCGAGCGAGAGAGGGCTGGATGCATAAGGCTGAGAAGGCAGTTAAAGAATACACCGGGTTTGTTTTTAAAGAGACAGATCCGAGCATTGTTTTAACCTCGTATTTAATGAAGACTTTTTTCTATTGGATTTTAACCTCCACTTCACTTCTGTTTACAGCGATCGGTTCATAGCGTACATTGTTGCAATGTTATTTTTCTTGGTGGTTTATTAAATTACGGATTTTTCAAATGTTCATTTTTTTCCCTGTTCTTAAAACTCATTAAAAAAAAGTGTTTTTAGGGAGCCGTTCATAGTGCTATAGTGCGAACTCTTACAGTGTTAGTTTTCTCTGTTGTTCAATGCTTTCTCAGTGTTATTCAGTGTTTTTACATTTAGTTTACTATTACGCTGTGCATTCTATAGTATAATTAACTACATCTGTGCTTAAAAATCCTCAAAAAAAATATATTTGCATATGGTTCGTACAGTCTGGAACGGATTAATTGTACTTACATACAATCCTATGGGGGAATTACTTTGGTTCACGACCAAATCGGGTTACGACCAGACTTTTCGAACGAATTATGGTCGTGAACCGAGGTTCCACTGTATGTTAAGTTCCTTTTATTACATTTATGCAATCTTAAGTAGCTGTCAGGGTCAAAGGTAACCTGTCTTTAAAAAATCACATCTTTCACCTGTGGATGCTGTACTATGCCCCTCACTTTGATGTTCAACAGTTGAATGCCTTACACCTCTTAATTGTAGCACAGAGTACTATCTGTCACTACTTGCACAGTCTAGTGCTACCCTCCAGCCAAGGTGCTGAACTAGACATCTGAGTGACACCACCAACGTCTGGGCAGTGTCCCAGCAACATCAGCCAGCTGCAATTTGCCATCTTAGGGTGACTTGATAAAACAGTTGATGGACTGAATCTGTAAATTTTCTCAAGTGTCCACTGTAAGATCTATTAAATGCAGAACAACATTCCAAATCAAATTTCCAGTACTGACCCCAATTTCCTGTGTCCTGACTATAATTTTTTTTGTACTTTATTAATCCCAAAGGGGAAATTGTCTTTTCACATGACATTTGGGAGTCAGAGCACCTGGTTGGCCATTGTACAGCACCTATAGAGCAATTTGCAGGTTAACGGTCTTGCTAAGGGGCCCAAACGAAGAAGGATTTCTTCTGGAAGTAATAGGATTTGAACCAGCAACCTTCTAGATACCAGTGTAGATCCTTAGCCACACAGCCACCAATCCACTATGTTCTTTTTAAAGATGTCTGCTTTTAATCATTTTTAGGAAATACTATTGTTACATTTTTTTATATATAAACGTATGAACATAAGGATTATAGGTCATGGCTGCCCCTTGTTCAAACTACACACATACAGATGACCTTCTCTGATTTAAAACACTATATGTAATCATATGCAAACATCTCTCACTATCCCAGAACCGTTTACAGAGGATCGTAAGTTCCTGGTATTTATAAGATCTTTTCATTCTTGGGACATAAAAAACTCACTCTTAATGAAGCAGTCCTCTGCAGGTGAGCTAATACATTATAACTGATCAAATCTTTTTTTATATCTACAGAAAATTTTTAATAATGATGCCTTTAATAAAGACTACATCAGCACTGTACTTTATAGCCATTAATTCAACTAGCTGGCTGTAAGGTTCTCAAAATGGAACCCGATTAAAAATTTCCAGTTCTTAATCCTCCTTCCTCATCTACCATATTATAATTTGAATTAATTAACTAGTGTAAATGAAAATTAATCAACATTAGAATTGTGAGGACCAAAGCTGGGAACAATTACTTGAACTAATTGTTTGGATGTCTGTTCTGGTTCTTCTGGTTTCTATTTAAAAGTAAAGCAAAAAGGTGACGTCATGATTCTGTAATGTTAGAAGTCTGAGTTTGCATTACTGACAGTAATTGTTTTATGTTTAAGTGGGCACATGCATTGTGCATCCATTCATCAATCTGTTTCCTAACTCAATCTAAATCCTTTGTCGATCTACTTAAACCGTTGGGTGCAGCACACTGTAGGGTGAATGAAAACAGTAAATGATAATAGGAGATTGGGTGGCGCAGTGGTAGCGCTGCTGCCTCGCAGTTAGGAGACCTGTGTTCACCTCCCGGCGTGGAGTTTGCATGTTCTCCCCATGTTTGCATAGGTTTCTTCCGGACGCTCCGGTTTCCTTCCACAGTCCAAAAACATGCAGGTTAGGTGGATTGGCAATTCTAAATTGACCTTGGTGTTTGTGTGTGTCCTGCAGTGGGTTGGCACCCTGCCCAGGATTGATTCCTGCCTTGTGCCCTGTGTTGGCTTGGATTGGCTCCAGCAGACCCCTGTGTTTGGATTCAGAGGGTTGGAAAATAAATGGATAATAGGAGGATTTTTCCTTATGAAAACTCTGCATCAATCTTTATATTGTATCCAAATTACATAATTCTGTAACATAGCACGTGCACACTATACAATATTAGCCTCATTTTACTGTTTTAAATAGAAAAGCAGAAACATACTACTTGTCATAATGTTACTAAAGTGCAACTTTACAGATGCAGTCAATGTAATACAATAAAAATCAAACTAAAACATTAAATTGAAAATATAAGCTAAACCTTAAAATATATGAAGATAGATGCACTTATTTTAAATCTTCACTTTTCAACTCAATGTAGAGACAGATTCAATAATGCCAGTGTCCTGACTTGCCTTCTAATAAACAATAAAAGTAAACTATTTTTTATTGGTTTAATTACTGTGAGTGAAGACCTGCGATAGCTTGTTCTGTCTTACTAGTTTATGTAAATACTCTGTGATGGTTCATATATTATTGAAACACTGTCCCAGCAGTACGTTGTGAGCTATCAGAGGCATGCTAATGCCGCATCATGGAGCTGTATTTATCTAAAACTGCTGTTTCATTCATCCAGCAAATTTTGAGATTTAATGAAACAGCTGAATTATAAATTCAGTCTTTCCATTTCATGAATAAAATTTAGTAGCAACCAGCTCCATTAACGTATTACTGCAGAAGTTGCAAGTTTTCTTTCTATCAGTAGCTTAATGCATGCTGCTGAGCCCAGCAAAGCAATGTAAATTAAGGCAATTTATTTAAATAATATCTTTCTAGTTATAATTCATTTTCTCTGTCATTGTCCAGTCTTAATTCAGTCTTACAGACAAAAAATATAGAACAGAAGATTGAGCAATGTGCTCTATGTTTTTAACATTGGTTTTTATAAAGAGCATTCAGTAATGTGGCATCGATGCAAACTGGGTCAAGGAACAGATGCCCAAAGCATTTAATTTTAATTTTAATGCATACTTGGGGATTTAATCCCTGGCAATGTGGCGTAGTGGCTGAGGCATTGAACTGTAAAGAACAAGGCAGCCACCATTGACTCAGTTTATGACCCTGATAAACTAGTTTACCTCATCTTTATAGAAATATGTGGAAGTTGCATGTAATTGCTCAATCATTTTGGATAAATAAACATATTGTAAATGGTAGGGAATGTTCTTGAATCCAGTCTAACCAGGAAAGGCACCAAATAGAGGCATGGGAGGCAGCTAAAGGGCTCAAAAGCAGGTAATTCCCGGTCAGACCAGGGGTGGCAGAGTAATCCTTTCTTAATGCAGGACAATGCAGGAAATTTCGCCTGACTCCCATGACACCACTTCTGGTTTTGTCCTAGAAGACGTCACTTCTGGTTCCCCCCCAGAAGACACCACTTCCTGTTCCCACCCCCCAGAAGACATCATCTTCTGGTTCCTTCCTAGAAGATGTCACTTCCAGTTCTGCCCCAGAAGACGTCACTTCCAGACCAGCAAAGGCGCCCACCTCCTAATGACGTAATTTCCATATCCCAAGAAGTCGCAGCCTGATAACCTCATTTCCAGTTCTGGTCCCAAGATCCCTCCTCTTAATGTTTCTCAACTACATATCTGTTATGTTTCCTAACCTGTTCAGTTCTGTTTTGGACTCTTGTCTGTAAAGACCATTTTTCTCATGTTTTGCATTTGCAGCCACTTCCAATAATACAGGAGGCTGCCCCAAACTTTTTATGTTGTGTCAAGGGTTGTTTATTTACCACAATAGGTACATACCAAATTACTCAAATAAAGCAGTTTATTATTCAAAATAATACATGTAAGGATTAATTTAAGGTATTTACGGGTGTCACACACTCGCGCATGGGAAGCAGTCTAAAGATGTAAGTGGGAGTAAAACACAGAGTCTGGGGTTGATTCATTGTACTACTACCTTTTCTCCCTCTACAGCAGACCTCCAAAAGAAAGTCCAACCTAAAGTTCTGCTTATTGTTCCTACTTATTGTTGTTGACCTCACTTCTGCCTGAAGTCCCACCTCTTCCTGTCTTAGAACTTTAAATCCTGAGCACTTCTCGTAATTTTCAGTCTTTGTTATGATTCAGTGCTGTATGATTACTCATTTTTTGAGTTGTATTATTTTGCAAAGTAGCACTATACGGGGTGGAATCCCCAAACCTTCATCTTGTTTCTTGTCTCTCATTACAAAAGCATATACAGTGCATCCGGAAAGTATTCACAGCACATCACTTTTTCCACATTTTGTTATGTTACAGCCTTATTCCAAAATGGATTAAATTCATTTTTTTCCTCAGAATTCTACGCACAACACCCCATAATGACAACGTGAAAAAAGTTTACTTGAGGTTTTTGCAAATTTATTAAAAATAAAAAATTGAAGAAGCACAAGAATAAATGTAAAAACAGTTTACATCCAATGATATTAGGGTGAGAAGATGGTATATTTAATTGCTCGCATTGACACTTGTACACTTGAGCACTCATACTCCCATAGTGAGCCCTTGACTACACTAGCACTAGACATTTAACTCTCTGATGTATGTTTTGCCCCTTTACATGTTGCTTTTCTAGTTAAAAGAACAACAACTTGATTTGTCATAATAGTTTCAAATGAAAATAATCCTAATGGCCCAATCCATCACCACAATATTGACCAGATATACAGTGCCTTCAGAAAGTATTGAGACCTTTTCACTTTTTCACATTTTGTTATGTTGCAGTAAATAATTTAAATTATTTTTTCCCTCATGAAGCAAATCTCAATACCCCAGAATGACAAAGTGAAAACAAAACAATATTTTACAAATCTTTGCAAATTTATTAAAATAAAAAAATGAAATATCACATTGGCATTTACTGAAGCACCTTTGCACATATGCAACAAGCTTTGCGCACATTGAATTTGGGGATTTTAGTCCACGCTTCATGTAAATGCCAAAAGTGACTCTATTCCATTGGACCTGTGAGCAAAGACTTTAACCTGCAATTGCTTTGTCCTGGGTATGATGTGTTAATCTGCATCCAGCCCTGCATGTTGCATGGAACTCTCGGGTGTTCGTGACAGGATCGGCAGTCCAGCCACTGTAAAAAACCTTACACTGTTCCAGTGTGGTGTTGAGGTGTCACCTAATGCACCTGGATCTCAATCCAGGTGTTTTGCTGTGTGCTGGGTGCAGCAACCTGCTATCAGCGCATGGTCCCAACCTTTCTCTCTTCTTTGCAGATGCTTTCAAGCTATGTCAGGATTGATGGAGACCATTGGTGGACAGCTATTTTAAGGTTTTGCCAGAGGCATATGATTGAGTTCAAGTATGGGCTTTGGCTGGGCCACTCAAAAACAATCACACATTTGACTTAATGCCACTCTTGTGTGTTCTTTGTTTTGTATTTAGGGTCATTGACTTGTTGGAAAGTGAACCTTCAGCTCAGTCTGCAGTCCAGATAGCTCTGGAACAGGTTTATTTAAGGATGTCCATGTAATTTATTCCATTCAGCTTTGCCTCAATCTTGACCAGTCTCCTACTTTCTGCTACTGAAAAAGAACTCCACAGTCTGATGCTACCACCACCATGCTTCACTGTTGGAAAGGTATTGCATAACTGATGAGTACTGCAATATTTTCTGTGGATGTGATGCTTAGAATTGAGGCCAAAAAGTTCAATCTTGTTTTCATTTGACCAGAAAATTTTGTTTCTCGTAGCCTGAGGGTCCTTTAGCTGCCTTTTTGCAAACTCCAAGCAGGCATTCATGTAACTTCTCTACACTCTAAAGCCCAGATGTAGTGGAGTGTTTCAGTGACAGTAGTCCTTCTTGAAGTTTCTCCTATCTCTACACAGGTTCTCTGGAATTCAGCCAGAGTGACGACAGAGTTCTTGGTCACCTCTTTATTACTAAGGTTCTTCTCACCTGATTGCTGATTGTTTGGACAGTCAGCCCTAAGAAGAGTTGTAGTTGTTCCAAACTTATTGCATTTAGGATTATGGAGGTCTTTGGGAACCTTCAATGCTGCAGAACTTTGTTTGCAGCTTTCCCTAGATATGTGCATACGATCCTATCTTTAAGCTCTTCAGCCAGTTCCTTTGACCTAATGGCTTGGTTTTAGTCATGATGCACATTGTGAACCTTAGAAGTGTGCCTTTCCTAATCATATCCAGTCAACTCAACTGACCATTGTTGGACTCCAAACAAAGTGTAGAAACATCTCAGTAATGGTCAATACAATTGGATGCACCTGAGTCTGATTTTAACTGTTATAATAAAGGATCTGAATGCTTGTCTGTCCATCCATTATCCAACCCGCTATATCCTAACTACAGGGTCACATTATAATGTGACCTTGAGAGATTCCCTGGACACAGTGGCTCCCCTTAAAACAAAAGTGATCAAAGCACATAGAAACTCTCCCTGGTTTAATGAAAACACTAGAACTCTTAAATTAGAGTGTCGAAAACTGGAGCGCAGATTGAGAACAACAAAGCTACATGTCTTTCAAATTGCATGGACAGATAGTGTTAATAAATATAAAAAAGACCTCTTTAAAGCTCGCTCAGAATACTATTCTACATTAATAGATAGCAATAATGGAAATCGTTGGGTACTGTTTAGAACAGTGGCTAAATTAACAAATGGGAATTCAGATCAACAGTGCAAAATACCAACAGATATTAGCAGTATAGACTTTATGAACTTCTTCAATGAGAAAATTAAAAATATAAGATCCCAGATCTCTGCATCACAGTACAAACCAAATACTAGCTTAGCAGACCCTGTCTCACATTGCATTCAGCACTTTAATAATTTTAATCCTGTAACTGAGCAGGAAGTCTTAACTTTAATTTCTAAAATGAAGCCCACTACTTGTTCCCTAGATCCAGTGCCAACAAAACTAGTAAAAATTGCCTATTCTAAACATTATCAATAATTCATTATTGCATGGCACAGTACCTGATGCACTAAACGTGTCAGTCATTAAACCATTACTTAAAAAGTCAGACCTAGACCCACACATACTAAATAATTATAGACCTATTTCAAATTTACCGTTTCTCTCTAAAATACTAGAAAAAGTAGTCGCCAGTCAGCTTCAGTCACACCTTACGCATTACAATTTATTTGAGAAATTCCAGTCTGGTTTCGCACTGGTCATAGTACAGAAACGGCACTAACACGGGTTGTAAATGACATTCTGATATCCTCTGATGAAGGAAACTCCACTGTAATTATGTTGTTGGACTTAAGTGCAGCATTTGACACCATTGACCATTCTATTTTACTGCACAGGCTAGAAAACGATGTTGGGCTTACAGGCCCCGTGCTCGCTTGGTTTAGTTCTTATCTATCAAATCCAATATGTACAGAAATGTGCTGACAGTACTCCATCATTATACACAGAAGTTCAATATGGTGTCCGCAGGGCTCAGTACTGGGACCTTTACTGTTTTCACTTTACATGCTTCCACTGGGATCTCTCATTAGGAAACATAATGTTAATTTTCACTCGTATGCAGATGACACCCAGTTATACCTTTCATTTAAATCAAATGAAGTTTCTCTGATGTTGTCTTTAATTAGTTGTGTTAGTGAATTAAAGGAATGGATGAATGAGAACTACTTGTCTTTAAATACAGATAAAACAGAGATGTTAATTGTTGGAGGGAATGACGCTGATCACAGCAATATTTTGTCATCATTTAACTCAGTTGGAATCCCAATTAATTTTACTGAATCAGCCCGCAATCTAGGAGTTATCTTTGACTCTAGCATGTCATTTAAAACATATTACAAAGTTGTCCAAAACATGTTTCTTCCATCTTAAAAATGTTAGGAAATTAAGGCGCTTTCTAAATAAACAGGATTCTGAGAAATTAATTCATGCATTTATCTCTAGTAGGATTGACTACTGCAATGCGGTGTTCACTGGCTGTTCAAACTGTTCTTATACAGCCTCCAGTTAATCCAAAATGCGCTGCAAGAATTATTACAAGAACAAGAAAATATGAACACATAACTCCAGTTCTTAAATCTTACACTGGCTCCCAGTTAAGTTTAGGGCAGATTTCAAAATCCTCCTTTTAACATATAAAGCATTAAATGGCCAAGGTCCGCTTACTTGTCTGAACTTATCATGACTTACAAACCTGAGCACATTAAGATCTCAAGATGCCGGTCTGCTTAGGATTCCAAGGATTAATAAAATAACAGTGGGAGGTCGAGCTTTTAGTTACAGGGCCCCTAAACTGTGGAATGGTCTTCCTGCTTCTATAAGAGATGCCCCTTGGTCTCAGCCTTTAAATCCCGGCTGAAGACTCACTACTTCAGTTTAGCATATCCTGACTAGAGCTGCTGATTAACTGTACAGACTGCATCTCTGTTGGTAGTCATTAGCACTAAAACATAAGTAACATGATAGTTATAATTTGAATACTAACCCTCACCTATTCTGTTTCTGTTCTCGGTACTCAAATGTGGCAATTGGTGCCACGGCCCACCTGCCAAGTTGTTTGCCTGCCTATGGTAAAGTCATCCCTGATGGAGGATCACAGGAATCATGGGAAAGAGGGGTCCTTTCATCGGATTGGCTGGCAGCACTGTTTCAGCCGTGGAATGGCCAAATGGGGGAGGCAGCTTGATGGATGAGGTCTCCAGGACTCTAAAAATATCCAAATCTTATTATGTGATATCATCTACTGTTAAATTCTGCTCCGTACTTCTAAAATTTTAATTTTATGCTGTATTAAGGATTTGTTCTGTTCTGTGTATTGTATTGTATTGACCCCCTTCTTTTGACACCCACTGCACGCCCAACCTACCTGGAAAGGGGTCTCTCTTTGAACTGCCTTTCCCAAGGTTTCTTCCATTTTTCCCTACAAGGTTTTTTGGGAGTTTTTCCTTGTCTTCTCAGAGAGTCAAGGCTGGGGGGCTGTCAAGAGGCAGGGCCTGTTAAAGCCCATTGCGGCACTTCCTGTGTGATTTTGGGCATACAAAAATAAACTGTATTATTGTATTGTATTGGAGCCAATCCCAGCCAACACAGGGTGCAAGGCAGGAAACAAACCCCTGGCAGGGTGCCAGCCCACCGCAGGGCACACACCACGGACAATTTAGAATCGCCAATGCACCTAACCTGCATGTCTTTGGACTATGGGAGGAAACCCACGCAGACATGGGGAGAACATGCAAACTCCACAAAGGGAGGACCCAGGAAGTGAATCCGGGTCTCCTTACTGCAAGGCAGCAGCACTACCCACTGTGCCACTGTGCTGCCCCTGATTGCTTGTGTCAATGTAATTTCAATTATTTTATTTTTAATGAATTGGCAAACATTCCTAAAATCCTGTTTTTGTTTTGTCATGTATTGAGTATTGTTTGATGAGGGAAAAAATGAATTTGAATGATTTTAACATATCTGCAGCATGACATGTTAAAACGTGAAGGGGTATAAATACTTTCTAAAGGCATTTAATGGGCCAATATACTGTCTACTACTGTACAGAATATCAGCCAAAGTATACACAGGAAAATTAAGAAATATTCATCAAGTCTACATACAGCTCATTTGGACAAATGGGCAAAGAAAAATGATATTTTGAACTGCTGCAAGGCTAGTCTTCATGTCTTCTGAATCATCTTTTTTTGCCATTTTTTAAAATAAGGAGAAGCTACGTTATCAAATGGATGGGGATGGCGGTGGGCAGCACATGATGTGTAGGGTAAGGCGTAGCATTCAGAATAATATCTGATTAATGGCAGCCCTGGAATTGGAGAAATAATATTACAGAACAAGACAAAAACATATAAGGGCTGAAACCATTATATTTAGAAAATTATTTTCTAAATAGAATGGAAAGTGGAAGTACAGGCACTGGATAACACTGGACAAAAAGGCAAAAATGTTCTTCTCTTTTCTGTATTTATCAGAACTTATGGATGAACTCTTCTGTATTTATATTTTTTTCAAAGCTGAATTATCTTTACAGTGAACATTTTTACTCTTACATTCTGTCTTTTTGACACTGACTGGCCACACCTCTGAAGTGAATCAAATGATCAGCATGATAGACCTGAACCTACTGCTTGTCATACAAAATGATAGAATTGTGGTCAGTGGGGCAATTGGGAGCATATAAGGCTGCAGTAGGTCTGCATGATACATGATTGAGTAGATTTACGTGAGCCATGTGAGCAACAGCAAAAGCACAAGCTGTTAAATGAGTTTAAGATGTAAGTTGGGATACACAAAAGATAAAGAATGTAAGGCAAATGTATATGCTGGAAGAAGCACAAGTAAGCAAAAACAGTAATAAATACTAAACAAGAAACTAATAGATCAAAATTGAAAGGCTTCCCTATGGGCTGGAAGGACATTGTTGGAGCACCCTTTTGTAGAGTGTGCCTTTCCTTTCTTTCCCTAATTTTTATTGTGACATGTATGTCTGGTTGGGAGCATGCGCTGATAGTGTGTATGTCATACAGCAGATGTTACTGATCAATATAAAGAATGGGCAGGGTTACCTGGCACCTTGAAGTTTGGGACCATGGGAAATTTTATAAAAATACTTGACTCTCATTGTTCCTCTTATGAAATGATAGATTGTTGGTTGTTGAATGTAATGCCTTTTCTATTTTTCATTATGGTTTCTTTAGGACTTTACCCTATTATGGCTCTCTAAGTCACATTGATAATTGGATGAACACTTTGTGCTTGTGACTAGAACATAAAGCAATTCATTCTGTTTCTCTTCCTTCCAGATCTTGAAAGTAGCATATACTATTTTAACCTTGCTTGGAAGCAAAACATTTCAATAAAAAATGCTCTGCCTTGCTTCTGTGCCATTTAAAGGATATAAATATTATGCCTACAAAGGAGTTTTTTCCATTTTATAGTTAAATTAATTATATCTGAATCTTAAACAATTTTATATTAAAAAAGGAAACTCCCTTAGATGGCCTTATGTCGATTTAGTATAGATTAATTTAAATTGAATTTATTCTGAAAGTCAAACAATTGTATTTGGCAATTAAAAGTAATTCAAATTAATGGCTTGCTTACATTTTGTCCCTGGATTTAACTCCTTTATAATAACTATAAACTTAGAGTGTTTGAAAATGCTTGACATGAATAGTCAAGTCAGTCCAGTAAAGCTGGCAGTTTTGTTGTGCCATTTATCCTCTACCCTTAGCTTGCAGCCAAAAAAATTATATTTTGGAAATGTCTGTCTTCATAAATGTACAGTTGTTTGCGTTATAGGGTGCTAAGGAGCTACAATCTGTCTGGCAGCGTTGGAAGCAAGTCAGGGACCAACCCTTAATAGGGTACCATTTCGTCATAGACCACACTGACAACACAGCAATTCAGAGGTGCCAGTTAACCTAACTATGCACCTTACATAGCTAACATTTCATATTCAGTCAGTATTAGAGCTACAAGCAATCACAAACATGGTAGAAGTTGGGGATGGGTGTGTAGTAGATCAGTTATTTTAGAAAGACAATCAAGTCTTTGTTGCTCTACTTCAGGGGTGGACAAAGTTGTTCTTGGAGGGCCACAGTGGCAACAGGTTTTTGTTCCAACCCAATTGTTTAATAAGAAGCCCTTATTGCTCAAGTAATACTTCTGCTTCATTTTTATTGTGTCACTCGTTAGGATTTTGAACCTTTATTGCTTATTTTAGGCTTAAATAGCTGTATTCTTGATTTTTAATTGCTCCTTATTAGCAATAAGATTCAAATGACAAAAGAAACCAGCAATCCTCCATTGAGCTTGTTTCATTTTTACACGTGTGTGTATTTATCATGCACTATTTGGTTTAATTAAATTAATAATTAAGCATCTGGATTGGAACAAAAAAATGCAACCACTGTGGCCCTCCAGGACTGACTTTGCCCACCCCTGCTCTGCCTGAATAAGGGTGTTATTAACATTTTTGAACCAGCTTTGTCGATTGCAGGATTAAAGTGAGATGCAGCTTCTCACAAGAGCACTGTTGGGAGTGCATGCACAGGATTGGAATTATGTTTATGTCATTTATTATTTATGTAAGAACATTTTGAAATATAAAAAATATTGTTTAGAATTTATTTTATTACTTAACCATTTTGTTTTCATCGGTAATACCATTTTAAAGTGTTTCAGTATTGGTGTTGCAATGTTGCTAATGCCTGTTGCCTCTCTCATTGTTCTTATTTAAGATTACTATGCATCTAAATTCTTAGATAAACAATATGATTATTATGTGATTATTATATTATTATAATGTGATTATTTTATAGGGTGACACGGTGGCGCTGCTGCCTTGCAATTAGGTGACCTGGGTTCGCTTCCCGGGTCCTCCCGGCGTGGAGTTTGCATGTTCTCCCTGTGTCTTTGTGGGTTTCCTCCCACAGTCCAAAGACATGTGGATTGGTGATTCTAAATTGGTCCTAGTGTGTGTCCTGCAGTGGGTTGGCACCCTGCCCAGGATTGGTTCCTGCCTTGTGCCCTGGGATTGGCTCCAGCAGATCCCCGTGTTCAGATTCAGGTTGGAAAATGGATGGATTATTTTATAGTCTTAGGGAAAAGACTTTAGATTGCTGTGTTCATTAACAAAAAGTAGTGTTTGTTAGAGATGCAAACTAGTTTAAATGATATAACAAAAGGATGGCTAATTGATGCCTAGATCTACACGTGTAGTAAAAATAGCCAAACCACTAAGAACCTGAATCATAACCCAAAATCATTAACAAAACAAAAATCCAGACACTATTTAAATGTTTATTCTTGTTTGTTTCTTAGTTTGCTTTCATTAGTAAAGTCTTTGCTCTTTGTTGAAAAAGCAGATGTTCATACATGCAATACCCATGACATCACACCTGCAGACTATCAGAACCTTGTGGTTAACAAAACATACAGTTGCTGTACCCAATATGGAGACCTTCATGCAGAAAAAAAAAGAATGACGATAATATAATTTAACCTCCTTGATGTTAACCCTGAGCGTGATTTTGGCTCAGAATTCTATACATTAGAACATTAGAACATTAGAACAATCTATACAAGAACAGGCCATTCAGCCCAAAAAAGATCACCAGTCCTATCCACTTATTTCATCCAAAAAAATATCAAGTCGAGTTTTCATGAGGGGTGGATCCCAACAAAATATACAATGGCAATCAAAAAGCTGTAAAGGAAGCTTTAGAACAAATTGAATCTGAACCATTGCTCAAATTGAATGATAGTGATGAAGATGTGAATTGGTTGTCATATGGAAAGTGAAACTGATGCATGATATGACATAGAACGATGGAAGCAACATGATATGCCGGTAGAATTCAGTTATATGAACCTTCATCATGGTTCTACAGCAGCTGTGAAAAAAGGTAAAATAATTGTGATGAAGTGCAAGGAGAAGCAAGACATTAACCTCCTAACCACTTTTCACAACGTGTCGGTTACCCCTTATCAAGTGGGGTCATTTTTGCTAAATCGCTTGTAATTCGACCTCTCCAAATTAGAATCATTGCTGTTATTGAACTATCTGGAGTATAAACACGTTTGGTCTCTTTGTAAAAGTAACAGTAGTCGGAATCACTGTAGGTGTGACTGATCAAAAGTTATGCACATTAGAACTCACAAAAAAAATGAAAAGTTTTTTTTATGAAAATAAAGGAAAATAAAGCTGCAGTAGGTAGGTGGGGACAGAAACACACAATGTACCAACAGAATAACTTGTTGACTACTCACATTTCAAATTTGAAAAGAATACCTGTAAAAATGACATTTTTTACACCAGTTTTTATGTGGGCATGCCCAGGGTCTTTTTAGAGGGACAATTATCCACATTTTGGAACATATGGAAAAAGTGTAATAACTTTTGAATGCTTCAACCCATATATATCAATGAGGGCTCTACTGAAAGCTTACACCTAAAGGAATCTATATCTACATACAGTGTCACTCTATTAGTTATAAAAATAATAAAAACAATAAAAAATACACATTTCTATGTAAAAATAGTCAATACAAGTCTTATGGGCCAAAAATATATTTATATTTTTTATTTTTTACTTTTTTTTTTATAAAATGCACACAAACTGTATACATTTCTTTTACAAACTGTTACAACACAGCTCAGCATTTTTCCATGTGCCACTTGATGGCAGCAATCACTAGCAAGCAGAAAGCACAAGGGCGTGGCACATGTCGCTCTCTGCCATTACACGTCACCTGGGCCGGTTGAATACTTTCACAACGCATACATGTATCTATTATTTAATCGAAGCGTTTGTTTATGTTTATCGGTACGTTTATTCATATTTAAAATACGAAAAAACTTGGCGAAATCACAATAAACAACCACGCACCAACTCTGCAGACTGGCACAAATGCCACCTTCGCGCAGCTCCGATCATTTTGTTTACAAGTTAGTATGGCAAGTTACATATCAAAATGCTCGGCTGCTCATTGGCTGTAAGTTTTGAGTGTCAGTCACAGTGTCCAATCAAACTGGTAGATTCTACCAGGGTTTGGAGTTTTACGTCATCCTTCAAGCTGTCTGTGACACTCGTTGGCTATATGAGGTGCCAGTCAACCCCAGACCCGTCATAATTGGCCAACTTAGGTGTCGATCAGAAGCTAACACTTCCGTGTTTCATGCGGTAGCATGGTTATCGCCGACAGAAACAAATTACGTCTGATATGATCAATATAAATGAAAAAAAATTACGTAGGTGGTCTCAAGTTATGAAACGTTTTCTGGAGTGTTTGTCCCTTTCAGGATATATCGTGTGTTTTGGACCTAAATCGTTTTACTGGATTATATTCGCTGGAGCCTTACGGACACAATGGGATCAATATTGCTCGGAAATATTGATGTTTGACTTGCAGGGGGTCTTCAAAGGTAAGGACAGTCAACTCTTAAAAGTATGTACTTCTCTGTAAAAAAGGCTTTAGTATCAGTGCTGTGGTTGTTGTGTGTCAAAATGGTTTATATCATCGGTAAGACGAGACTTTGAAGTTTCATTTGATGGGTAGTATGTCGAGATGCATGGCAGATGGGCATGCACACATTACTGTAACGTTTTTAAAATGCTGTTATGTCCCGGGACCGGTACGTGTGCGCGTTATGTGGAAATCACAACGCCTTTCACTGAGGTGGCCTACAATAACACAAGATGTGCATCGATCATGCAGGTCAGGCAGTGATTTTCAAACCTCTTGTGTGTAAGCATCAGAAAAAATATAAGTGTGCAAAGTAATGCTCTTCTTCTGTCCTGATTGCAACATTGAGCTGTGCATTGGTGACTCTTTCAAAACATATCACACAAGGACATGTGCTAAAATCAGTATAGCAGTAGACAGAGGATACCTTTTCTTCTGTATTTTGATAGGTACATTTGTTTGACTTGTTTTTCCTGGAGTAAACATTACGCTAAGGACGCCACGAACAAAAGTGACCATGAGTTCTGGGCAAGTATTAAATCAAGTTAAACTCCAAAGGTCTTAGGGAATTCGTCACATAGACTTACTACCCTGATTCTTTCAGTACCAATTTGTCTCTTGTTTGTGATGTTGACACTCAGTTCCCCTTAAGTAATTTTGATTGTCCACTAGTGTTTGGTTTATTAACTTTGCCTTAGAACTGTCAGCTGCTCAGTCCTGAGGTTTTGGGACTGACATTTATTTATATTCTTCCATGGTTCCATGGAAACAATAAAGGAAGTTGCATTTTCCAGCAAAAAATGCATCAATATGCATAATGGAGCTTATATGCAGCAGGTCACATATTTTGAAATTAAGTGGAAGACCATTACCCGGCTGGAACAGTATCCTCCCCGAGACTCTAGAGGGCAGCCCCCCTAGGTTACTACAGCACCATGGGTTCCCAGTAGGGCATGCCGGGAGTTGTAGTTTGGAGCAACCCCGTTAGGCTCAGTGGGTGCCACTAGGGGGTGCTGAAACTACAGTTGAACCCTTTGGGACACCACTTCCACTTTACCTGGAGGAAGTGGGCACTTCTAGGTGCACTATAAAAGGAGCCACTTCACCATCAGTTAGCAAGCCAGAGTCGGATGAAAGAGGACAAATTTTACTGGAGGAGCAGTGGAAGGAAAGAAAGAAAGAAAGAAAGAAATAAAGAAGAGGTATGTTTGTGCTTTGTGTACTACCAAACTGTGTTGTACAAGTGTGAAACAGGAGAAGCTGTTTCCCACAGTAGCAAAGAGAGGAATAAACATGTGTTGCTCCTGCACTTGTGTCTTTGCCTGTCTGTGTCAGATAGTGTTGCTGGTGTGCCCCCTGGTGATCCACAACTGTAATCCTCAATTGTAATGTGAATGGTAGGCATAGAATATTAATATTATTAGTATGCTGCAGATTACCTGAATTACAGTTTTGGGAAAACAGTTTTGGAAAAAGCAGAGGTGTGAATGAAACATAAAAATTATATTATCATTCATTTTCATATAACATAGTTATCATGTACATAGTATGATGATCCAATAGTTAGTGCCAATGCCTCAGAAATCCAGCATGCTGGTCTCATATTTCATATATGATGGTTGTCTGTATAGAGTGTGCATTTGCTCCCTGTGTCTTTGTGAGTTTTATTTTGGGATTTCCCTTGAACTCACCAATGATGCTCAGGGTACTTTAACTTGTCATTGTAAAGTGGCCCTGCTTGTGATGATTTTATGCCCCATTCAGGATACCTGCTTGCTCTAGTCTTGATGCTGTCAAAAAAACTTTCAACCTCCTGTGAACCTGAAAAGTATTTAGTGGATATAGAAATGATTATGATAATGATATGGCACAATTTACTTTTATAAGTTAAGCATATTGCACACATGAATGGTACATTTGTGAAACACAATAAAATATAAAATACCACTCAATAAAATTCAAAAACAATGTAAAACATGATACAATATACAGCTCATATGATGAGTTGACAAGAAAGGTAATCAAAACAGGTCTGAAACCAGATGATTTAACCCAAGCCATCACTCTTATTCCACTGAAAATATATGGAACAAACCAATAATCTGTAGCAATATCTGTCCCAATAGAATGTTAATTTACTTTGGTATCCTGGACTATATGAGCCCTCTTGTGAAAAACCAGTTGATTTTTTGGGCAAACATTGAATTGGAAGATACAATTATTTATCTGCTCCTCAAGGCTTATTCCCACCTGGTCAAAAATGACACTATGAGGATTATGCTTTTCTTTTCTCTGCTGTCTTCAGTACCATCCAGTCATCCCTGTTAAGGGGTGAGCCTGGGAATATGTAGGTGGATGAGCCTTTGGTGACCTGGATAATGGAATATCTATCAAGCGGACTGCAGTTTGTGAGACTTAAGGACTGTATCTCTGATATGGATGTGAGCAACACTGGAGTACCAAAAGGAACAACCTGTCTCCTTTTCTATTCATCTTGTACACTTCAGGCTATAAATATAACACCAGGTCATGTCGCAGAAATTTTCTAAGGTTTCTGCACTTATGGTGTGTACTGACAAGGGGAATGAGATAAATTATGTGGTTGGGTGGTGACCTTTGTTTTTGGTGTAGAAAGAATTGCCTGCAACTTAACATGAGTATAACCAAGGAACTGTTCATTGACTTTCACCACACCAAACAGCCTCTATGTTCGGTCACTATTCAGGGAGTGGATGTAGAGACTGGTCCACTCCTACATACAGTATACTTAGGGGTCCAAATAAGTAACAGACTGCTCTGGTCTCATAACACAGAAAGGGCACTCAGACCATTTTTCCTTAGTGTTCTTTTAATGTAGGAACTGACATCCTTCACATTTTCTATAAGTCTGTGGTGGCCAGTGAAATTTTCTATGCTGTGGTGTGCAGGGCCAGTAACATCACTTGTTGGGCCCCACTGAATCAACAAGCTAATTAAAAGGGCAGGTTTTGTTATGAGGTACACTCTGGACAAGGGTATAGCGGGTCCACAGCTCGAATTGAATAGGCCAGTTTTAATAGATAATCGCCACATTTGCGGTTTAGAGGGGCGTGGTAGTGTGGCCAGAGCGGTTCCTGGGACCTTCGTGATGTGGGTGGTACTCCCTCAAGTGCACTGGTGAGGAAAGGTCTGCATCCGTAATTGATGCCGGGGACTGTTAATCGCCACACCTGATCCACGTCCCCATAATATATACAAAGTAGTAGAAACGCGAGGCAGATGGGTGGGGAGAGAAAATAAGGAAAGAACGGGAACGTAGGTTAAGGGAGAAGAAGGCGGCAGGAAGGAGAAAGCTGGTGTGTGAGCAAGTGAGATCGCTAGCGAGAGCAGGCTCGTTGAAGGTTGAATGCAGCTAGTAGGAGAGCCCTGGTGGAGTATTTGGCCAACTCTTGGGGGGGGGGCAGACTGAAGCAGTTGCTCCAGCTGAGCAGTTTTGAGGAGCTGGAGTGACCGGCAGAGGAGTTGACTTGCCGTTGAAGGGAGCAGCAGTCATGGAGGCTTTGGGTGTGTTGAGCCCCAGAGTGAGCACCCTGGCCGCTGGTGAGGGAACCTAAGTCTCAGTCCGGCTGGAACCTTACATAGCCGGGTATCGGAAGGCTACCGGACCAGAATAGGAGGGAGCTGCATTTGCTGGTAGGGCGACTCCCCTGTTGCAGGGCCCATATGGGAGAAGCAGGGGAGCCGCCATTAGAAAGAAGAAAGCACCAGAGTTTTAAGGCAAGACTGCTTCCAGCCATTATCATTTTAACCTCGTTTTAAAAGGATGTATTTATTGGATTTCATCCTCCATGGATTCACTTCTGTTTTAATGGATTATTTATTTAAAGATTTGTGATGCACTGCAATTATTTATTTAGACACTGTTTTTTCTTTTGTTTGTAATAAAAGCACTTTGCACTTTTTGGACCATCCCCTGGCTTTGTTGTTGATGTCTTCACTGTCTACATCAACAGTGACATTACCAACGATGTCGGGTTCAAGAGCTCCCCAGAAGCCTAGATGGGAGCATGGAGTAGAACCCACATCATGGGCACATGCACATGGACCCCCTGGGGTTAATAGCAAAGGAGAAAATGGAAACAAAACCGAGTACCATTATGAACATTATGATCCTCTATCTGACAGGCTAACATTAAGTGTTTTCACTCAACCAATTATTCAGCAGAAGTGTGTCAAGAAACGCTACTGGGACTCCTTGATACAAACAGCAATATGCCTGCATATTGCATAGTGACTGTGATTGACGTTTTTCTTTGTTTTAAGACATTCTGATGTGTATTTGAGAGGGGTTTGATGTCTGTCATAATATAAAGGGGTTTGTTGTTTGGTACAATATAATAATTATTTATTTAAGCTTCCATAAAAAGCTACATTTTCCCTGGGGATGAATGAAGTACTATCTACCTACCTAGTAAAGAGGGACACTTAGACTAGACAAACAGTTGTGACACAAACACATTTTTATTACTTTCAGAATCCTTCACTTCTGGCCCCTCCTTGCACTTCATCTATCCATCCATCCATCCATCCATCATCAAACCATCTTATTCCATCTTGTCATCACAGGTACATAATATGGTACACTTGTATTACCTCCCTCACTCAACTATAGGAGACCAGTTTAGACTTTCCAGTTAAATTAATGTATACATCTTTTGAAGGTTAAAAAACTCTATATGTGACAATAATTAATTTATAAACCTATGAACTAGAGTACCCCCAGGAAATCACCCATGGACTCTGAGAAAATGTGCAAAATGCTAAAAGCGTTAGTTCAGAGTGTCACTCAGGCAGCTGTACAGATGTGTCTTGCATAAGCTTTAGAACTGAGAATCTCTCAGACTGTAAAAGTGCTGTCAGCATATGTCCCGAGCATTATTATAGACGGGTCTTGCATAAGCGTTACATCTAAGTGTCACATGAGCAAAAGTGTTGGTGCGTCTTCTCCTCTCACCTGCAAGTATGATCAGTAACCCCCTCCATAATAATGGCATCTCGGAAGAAACATTTTTCAGCAGCCCTGGTATTGCATGCTCTTGCTAGTGATGCATGATGGTGAGGATGCTAAGAAGCTTCACATCAGCAGTGATGAGGGAGTGAATCTGTCCTCAGGTGGTGAAACTGAAATGGACAGTGAGCCTGAAAGTGATTTTGATGAATCCAAAAGTGACCCTCGTCTCTGGCTGTCTTTTGACCCTGCTTCAAATAAACCAGCACTACCTTGTTTTAAAAGTGGATGTTGACAGCCAAGATCCACTAACTTACGTGAAGCTATTTCTGGATGACAACGTGATAGACAGAATTGTTGTTGAGATGAATCATTATGCTGAACAGTGTCGGGCAAATAACCGTATACCTAAGTAGTTTTCCTGTTCAAAAAGATGGGAACCAGTAACTGCTGATGATATATGGGCCTTTTTAGATGTATTGATATTACAAGGGCTTGTAGTGAAACCTGAAAATTGATGGTACTGGTTCAAGAACAAAATTTTGGAAACACTGTTATTTGGAGAAATTATGTTCAAGTGTAAGTTTTGACTAATTATGAACTATCTGCACTTTACCAACAATGAAGATTTTGACGAGAATACCCATCCAGCACCCAAACTGAAGAAAATGTGGGAGATATACCAGGCCATTGTAGCAAAATTTTGGAGCATTTACATTCCAGATCATGATATCAGCATCGATGGAAGTCTCATGACTGAAGAAGGGGTCTAAGTTGTTTCGAAAGCTTGCATATTGTGATCTTTTTTAGTTAGTCAATTAAAGCTGTCATTTTACTTGACTTCTCACTCAAAGATTTGGCATAAAGTTTTACCATCTTTCTGAATTTAAAATGGGATACATCTGGAATTTGGTTCTGCACAAAGGAAAAGAGACAGTGTTTGAAATGCAATTAGTATGGCATTGCTACATCATTGGTGCTGATAGATGCTCTGCTGGATCAAGGTTACTGTGTAACCATGGACAATTTTTATACTTTGCCAGAGCTATTTGACATCTTGCTGCAAAGAAAGACTGACACATATAGAACAGTACATCCCAACTGTTGTAGCATGCCTGAAGACTTTGGCACAGCTAAATTACAGTGTGATGCACTAATAGCTTTTCAAAATGGTAAAGTGCTTGCACTGAAATGGAAGGACAAGAAAGACATTTGTCTTCTTAGCACTGCAGCTATAGTCAATGAACAGACAAAAGACAAAAAGTAGGTTACGAAGCCCTACAATAGCACAAATAGATCTTGTGGATCAAGATTTGATTTTCTATCCAATTATGTGGAGGCTACAAAAGAAATATTACAAAAACATATTTTGTCATCTGGTGGAACAGTACGTTTGGAATTCACTGATCTTGTCCAAACAAGAAGCTGGAGAAATGATATCTCATGAAAACGTTACATGACTGCTTGTAGAGCAAATCATTGCCGCACATCCACCATTCACACTACTGCTAAAGAGATACGGTTGACCCAGCATATTGTGGATCAATCCAGAGTGTCAGATTGGTAGACATTTTAGTGATTATATACCACTTATTGCATTATATATATGCAGTGTGCTGTTCAAAAACTGATAAATCTGGGAAGAAAATTCAAAAAGAAACACGCTATTATTGTCCCGACTGTTACATTGGATGGTGTCTTTTTGAGATCATATACTGTGCTGTTTTGTATTAGTTGTATTATTATTACTGTTATTTTTTCTATTATTGTTAATATCATATTATTAATTTTATTCATCATTACTATTATTGTTTGTATCATTTTTATACTTTTGAGATTTAAAAAATATGCAATTTTTCATGACATAAAATGGAAGGCTTTTTACACTTTTTTTTATATAAAATGCAACACTAAGGAGGTTAAGACAGGATTGGAACAAAGGAAACTGGAATCGTATGATAGCAACAATAACCACTGTGTCACCTTCTCCTTGAACATACTGCTTCAAAAATGATCCAACTTGTACCCTTACCTGACCTCTACCTTTCAGATGCCCTTTTCAACAGAAACAGCATATGTGATTGTTAAAACTTGGGAAAATGAGTCCTTCTGCAGGATGCCATATCATCACTGCAGCTGTTATCAAATATACCAGGCACACATACAGCAATAAA
The DNA here is from genome assembly GCF_016835505.1 of Polypterus senegalus. Classification (NCBI taxonomy): domain Eukaryota; kingdom Metazoa; phylum Chordata; class Cladistia; order Polypteriformes; family Polypteridae; genus Polypterus; species Polypterus senegalus. Next base: position 134,240,226 of record NC_053160.1, read on the forward strand.
GTATAAGATTAAATATATCATTGCTTTTTGAAGTAAGGAGAAAATGCAACAACTTAAAAAAAATCCTATTCAAACATGCATAAATCATGCAGATTGCACATACTGTAGGTGGTAACGAGTCAGGGACACAAGTCGAGAGTCATGAGCTCTGAGACAGCAGCACTAATCTCTACACGACTTAGCTTATAGGCATTGCCTCATTCACTATTTATTACTGTTACACTGCATTTCATTTGCTATGCTTCACCCAAGTGAAAATTAACGTCTGGCTTTTCAAGTGCTCCTGTATCATTTTGCAAGCTAGCCCACACTTGGAATTTATTTACATCATCAGAATTGAAAAGCATGGCTTGTACTGAATTGAATTCCTTCAGAAGTTTACCATTAACATAATCCTTTAAGGAACACATTGTATACACCAGCATGAACTGAACTACCCATCTGCTTATCACAAAACTGTCCACGTTCTGGTGAGCACCACATTAAGAATATGTCTAGCAATATTAGAAAATGTAACTCGCATATTAGTTAAAAGCCTATGAAATCTTCTCTTTCTACATTTTTCATATTTTCTTTTCTTTTAGAAAAATATGTTCATATATTAATAATGTCTGTTAACAACCTGTTTATGGCATATTTAGGAGCTGAACTTTCTCTCCACTCCACTATCTTCCTGGGCCAGGACTTTATAACCACTGAGACAGCTTGTGTTTCAGCAAACTGAAGAATCAAACTGGTATTCAAAATGATGAATCCAGGAGAAGCCTGGAACTAGAGGGAGAAGAAATGTGAGCCAAGTGTTTATTATAGACAGACAGACAGACAGCTAGACAGCTAGATAGATAGATAGATAGATAGATAGATAGATAGATAGATAGATAGATAGATAGATAGATAGATAGATAGATAGATAGATAGATAGATAGAGTCACACACATGTTATTAGGAGGTAGCTAAAGGATTTGAATAATTGAAATAGTACATCAGACCAGGGGGTGGTGGAGTGTGCTGACTGTCTCTGTCAGTTTCTTGCAGACCATTCCCAGGAAATCCCAGCAGGTTCCCATGCTTCTGATGATGCCATTTCCGGTTTCGGTGGCTCAGATAATGTCACATCTGGTCTCGAAGATATCACTTCCGGTTCCAGCATAGATAATTTCCTCCATCACCCCTTAAAAACGCCATCTTACCTCCATGTATTCAGTTCCGTTTTGGACTCAGTCTTGTAAACTGCTCAATCATTATCTTTAAATGATAAATAAATAAACAAACAAACAAACAAACACTTTGTTCTAAATAAAGAATAAAATTAAAAAGAATGAAACTTCTAACTTGTCAGTCACAATCACAGTGAGGCATTATGCAGGCATATTTCTGATGGTGTAAAGGAGCCCCAGTCCCATATCTTGACACACTTCTACTGAGGAATGTGTTGCTGAAAGTTCTGAGTGTTTTAGAGAGAGGATGTATTGTTCATAATGGTGCTTAGTATTTTTGTAATTCTCTCCTTTGCTACTACCTCCAGGTAGTCCAGAGTGTTTTCTATAACTTTTAATTAGCTAATTGTTTTGTTTGACCTCATTTGAAGAGATGTTACCAGCTCAGCCCACCACAGCATAACAAATTGCACTGGCCATTAGAGTTATAAAGGATGTGAAGGATGTTACTTTCCACATTAAAGGAATGCAGTCTCCTAAGGAGAATGAGCCTGCTCTGCCCTTTCTTATTTACAGTAGTTCCCCTGTGTTATGAGACCAATCTAACCTGTCATTAATGTGGACCTCCAAGTATATTAACTCCCTAAACGGTGACCGGACATTGACGATCTTTGGTGTGGCAAAAGTCAATAACCAGTTCTTTAGTTTCACTGATGTTGAGATGCAAACTATTGTCAATGCACTAAGAAACAAAGTCTCCCATACTCTACCTTAGCCATGTTATCAATGTACCCCATAATTACAGAATCATCTGAGAATTTCTGCAAGTGACATAACCTGGTGTTATACTGTGACGATGCTGATCCTGCTCCATGCTCCCACCTCTCTTCTGGGAGTGTAATGTAACTGGATGAGCTGTGCAATGAGGACAAATCACACTGGGAGCAAGGAGATAGTGTAAAATTGAACAAGTGCTTTTATTAAAAACAAACCAAACCATACCAGTGTCCAAAGTGCAGGGCTTCAAAGTGTTTCAATAAATAAATAATCCATAAAAATGATGTGATAAAAGTGGAGGTTAAAAATCCAACCAAAAACAAAGCCGTTAAAATGAGGTTAAAACCATGGTATTAAGCTGTCCTTTTTTAAAAGCCTGGTACTTTCTTCTTTTAACTGGCGGCTCCCCTGCTTCTCCCATACGGGCCAAGCAACAGGGGAATCATCCTACCTGCAGCTGCTGCTGACTCTACTCCTGGTCCGGTAACCTTTCTTTTCCCTGGCTCCATATGGCTGCTTTACCGGACTGAGACTCGGGTTCCCCAGTGACCAGGATGTGCACACTGGGGCTCACTTTCCCTGACTCCTACTGCCTTCCTGGCCTTACCTGGTGAGCCAACCACATTTCCGGGATACTCCAGCTCCTTGCGATTGCGCAGCTGGACCAACCGATTCTTACTGCCCCACCAAGTGTCAGCCAAACACTCTTGCTGAGTGGCTCTCCTCCCCGCTGCCTGCATTCCAGGAGGCCTGCTCTTGCTCCCTCACTCACTCACTGTTTTTTGTTTTTTTTTCTTTCCGTCTTCCTCTTCTCTCCACTATCCTCTGCACTTGTGCTTCTCCAATTTATAATGGGGATATGGCACAGGTGTGGTGATTAGCAGCTCCCAGCATCAATTACGGACACGGGCGACTGTGCACATCAGTGCAGAAACGCCCACACCCACAAAGTGCCCAGGAACCACTCCAGCCACACTACCTCCCCCCCTCCTTAAAGCTGCGAGTGCACCGATTATTTTTTTAAAAACTGTCCATCCGTTCTGAGCCACGGACCCGTTGTACCACATATATTTATAATCTGGGGGACTCAGAGTAAAAAGAAAAGGAGACAAGACTGATCCTTGTGGTACTCCAGTGTTGCTCACATCTATATCAGAAACACAGTTCTTGGCTCTCACAAACTGCAGACAATCCATTATCCAGGACACCATAGGCTCATCAACCTACATATCTCTGAACTTACACATTAACAGGGATGGCTGGATGATATTGAAGGCACTGGAGAAATCAAAAAACATAATCCTCACAGTACTGCCAGCATTGTCCAGGTGAGAATAAGCCTTTTGGAGCAGACAGATAATTGCATCCTGCACTCCAGTCTTGTAGCAATAGGCAAACTGCAGCGGGTTCCGGTGACCTATCACATGAGGACTCCTATAGTACAGGACCAATCTCTCAAAGGTCTTAATGATGTGTACAATACAACAAGATAACAACACTTTGTTACTGATCTGATATTTCAGTAAATTTCAGGGGATGCTGGCTCAGTTCCCCAATAGAAAATGTGTCAACATTTCCTCCCACTTCCAGTGTACTGTATATTTTACACTATATATACATGCATGTCTCCCCTAAAAATTTGAAGAATATCCTTTTCTGGTTTAGTTGGTATCAGCAATATAAGTATGAAGGGGCAGTCTGCAAGGATCCTGAGACTCCATTTCAGAAATTTCCTGGTGAAACCATTCACTATGCTCATCGCTGACTGCTCTCAGATTTCCAGATAAAAAGTAAAAAATATGTTCACAAACAGCAATAAAATGATTTTAATTCTGAATATAACTTAAAAAAACCTATACACCTTAATAAGGATTTATACACTAAATCTAGAGCCTAAAAATGATCTAACTCAAATGATTTGGGTACATTTCTGAAATCACCATGAAAAAGTACTTTTCAAACACCTCAAAATAGTTCTGTGACAAAATCTTTGTTGACCAGTGCAATTAAAACTTTTGGGATAAGTTAGTATATTTGGCATGTGGGGTAGATAAAGGAAGATCCAAAAATATGGTGGCATTATGCCAGCCTGTCAACACCCTGGAAACAGACATGAAATTTACCATTTTGTAAAGAGGAAAAGAATTCTTAGAATCGGCAGTTGTCAAAAACAATGTCATTATTGGGCTTAAAAATAGGGCAAGCACCTCTATCTATGTATCTGTCCGGTTCATATGTCTCTATTACATGCTTTTTGGTATGGGAGTTATAAAAGCAGTGCTAATTTTTGTGATGTACCATCTGTTAGAATGGCAAATGCAATGCATTTAATTACTAAGCACATTACGGAATACACTTCAATACACTGCAGAGGTTAAAAAGACTGAAGTCTATATTGATAACTTAAATTTCAACCCGCCGTAGACAGGTAGCACAGCTAGTGAGCTAATAAAAGCATGATGCATGCACAAATCAAAGGTTCTTGTATGTGTATTCACTTTACATTTACTGTATTCTGTCCCTAAACTGTACTAAGTGAAATCCTTAACATTATGGAAAATTATTTATATTAACAAGACCGAGAATTATGGACTGTAAAGGTGGCTGATGAAGGTCATGCGAGTAGTGCTGTTACCTCACAGTATACAGTCTCATATTCATATTTCTGTGTGGAATTTACACGGTTGCTATCTGTTTGTGTGAGCTTCCTCACGAGACTCTGGTTCCCTTCCATAGGCAAACATTTGCTGCTTTGTCAAGCAGTGATTCCAAATGTGTTGTTGAGTCAGTATAGATTTAAAAGACTACTTTTCTGTATCATGCTCTTTCCAGCCATTAACCCATTATTTGCAAAATAAGCTCTGGCTGCTGGCAAAATGAGAGTTTAGAAAGTACTGTAAGTGGCATGTTGGATGGATGGATGGATGAGTTGGATGTAGCAAACAGATGAGTGTTAAATGAAGGATACATATTACAACCCAGGAAGTATTATGGAGCAAATGTCCTAGGCCATAATGAACAAGTGTGTTGGGATTTTGTTACAGATGTCAGTTATTTACGGTCTACTCTTTTGTCCCTTCCTGTTAACGTATACAAGTTAAGGCACAGCTTCTAATCACCTGCCTGTTTTGTGTAGGGTGTCTGTAAAGGAGCAGGAGACAAAATTTATGAGATCAGATGCTGGCTAATGTCAGAAAAAAAATAAAGACAGCTGCCAAACTCAAATAATCAATTTACTGTTTCCAGTCTTTTCAGTAAACTGTCTTAGCTGCAGCATCACTGTATTATTTCAGTTTTCTGCTGGAAGATGGAAAAAATTCATTGACCCTTTATGATGATTCAGTAATCTTTAATATTGAAATTTTTACTATCAATGTATAGCACACATTTCAGCTATTTTTATTAATACCCACTGTATTAAAATAGCAATTAAATCCTGAAAAAAACCTTAATATTCTCTTTTGTTCTTTGAGTGCCACCTTGTGGTTCAAATCAATAACTACTGTAAGAGAACAGAGAGCATATGAAAATATGGGTAATTCATTTATAAATAAACCATTATCTGTAACATGGTGTAGGAAAAACTTCCACCAAGCCTACAAATAAGATTCATTCATTATTGTTTTTAATTATCCATGTTCACTTATTAATGTGTTGTGACCATCACAACTTTAGTGGAGTATGGCATTTAAACTCAGAAGATAAATGACTTTAAAAAGATTCCAAAAATGTTAGTGTGTTTTGCATGTTCAATGTCCATTTTTCTATCACTTGCACTTGAGGACACCTTTTTTTTATGAATGCAACTTTACACTTGTATAAACAACTTTTAAAGTAAACGATTACCAACTGTGTTTCTTAAAGGAGTGCCAACAGCATTTCCTGTCTTTAATGTAATGCCATAGGTCAAGTATGCCTGACTCCATCCCACTCTTGCTGGTCTCATAAATACACTTGCTCTACCTTCAGGTGGTTATGTCACAGTATGCTAATTTAGTACCTTGGGGCAGGAAGACTGGAGTGATGATCTTCATCTATAAACTATGGAACAGAAGGGTGTATTCTAGTCACTGAGGGATCACACTTCTTAGCGTGCCTGAGAAATTATTGTTAGGTACCATAAAGCATATTTAATATCACTTTCAGGAGAAACAATTTAGATTCCAATGGACAGTGGACCTCTTTACCCTTGCCATTCCAGGGGTCATGGGAATTTGATAATCCTGTCTACTTTTTCTTTGTGGATTTAGAAAAAGCTCATAACCATTTACTCCATTGTATCTTTGTGGCAGATTATGGGGTTCCTGGGCTGTTGCTTCATGCCATTTGGTTTTTTTGTTTGCTGAGCAAGAATCAGCAGCCATACCACATACACGTCAGAGCAGGTCATCCACCTGAAGCTAAGCATGTTCAGGCTTTGGTTGGTGCGGGAAGAGAAGTTGTCAGAGACAGCTGTTTACAGTGCTCGCCCTGTATTCTGAATGTGGATCCCAATGCTCCAGTGCAGTGATGGGGACACTGTGCTGCAAAAATGGTGCTGTCCTTCAGATGAGATGCAAAATTGAGGTGCTGAATCTTTATGGTCATAAAAGATCCCTGAGAATCTTATGTAAAGGGTAGGGTATATTTTGATGTCCTAGCTACACAGCCTAGTTATTCTGGACTCCTAATCATCCCCTGCTTCTGATTGGCTAGTCATTTCTCTCACCCCATCACCACCTAACAGCTAGCATGTCGTGAGCGTACTATCTCAAAAATGGCTGCCGTCGCACCATTCAGGTGGATGCCGCACATTGGTGATGGATGAAGTGGCCACCACTCCCACTGTGTAAAGTACTTTGAGCAGTGAGAAAAGTGCTATATAAATTTAAAGAATTATTATTATTATTAAGAGCTGTATTTGCAAACTTGACATTAAGCATAGAATGGCCATTGGACTCTACCAAGGGTTTGTCTTGTCACCTCCGATGTGCATGATTTTCATGGCACAACTAGATATCAAGGCACACCTGAAGATCAGAGACTATTCAATTTAGTAACATAAGATTGGTGAAAATATTTCCATAACTGGTGTGATGGATGGCCGACAGCTAAACCCGGCTGACACATCCAGGACGCTAGGTGGAGACTCCCCTGCAGTATAGCAGTACCTTGGATTCCCGCAGGACACTGTGGGGAATGGAGTTCAGCTTCCCAGCCCTGCTGGGTACCGTGGGCACCGACAGGTAATGCTGCAGGGAGACAAGGGGATTTCTAATTTTTCCCTATACCCTTGAGGTGCTCCCAAGTCATGGGGACAGAGGGGCTTCTGAGCTGAAGAAAAGGCAACTCTCCATCTGACCGGGTCGAGGATTAAATAAAGGACTGATCGGAACCCACCAGGGAGCCAGAGTTGGGAGGGAGTGTGACAGAGCTGCTGGGAGGAGAGGAGAATTATTGTAGTTATTGTATTGATTTATTGTGAGTTGGTAGAAGTGGTGCTTTGGAGGCACTATTGCAAAGAAAAGAAGCAAAAATTCTGCTTAGTGCTTTTAACCTTGTGTCCAGAGTATCTGTCTGTTGGGTTCACGGGGCAACAGCGTCCCCAAACATCCACACTGGTGATCATTTGCAATTAAGCCAGTTACCAAAATACTTATGTTACTGGAAGTGTCATGCACATGTTCAAATAGTTTGGTTGGTTGATTTCTGCCTTCCAAAAAATCCTATCAGAATAGGATCAGTCTCCGTTCAACCTTATACTTGGAAAATTGGGTTCAGAAAGATGGACCGATGAATGTCTGAATATTTTTTTTTACAATATGACTAAGCAAATAAATACCACAATGCCTTGCTCTATAGTTTGCACCAGAAATGGGAAATCTGTCAAATTTATACCATCAACACTCCTACTGGGTTGTGAATAAAATTACACTATATATAGTGAAGTAACACACTTTATTCTTGAATTTAAAGGAACAATTTTGGATTCCTTTAAAGACACACAGCCAATGTGATAAACTTCTTCACTCATTTTACTCCAATCTTGAGTTACTACAAATTAAAAGAATTCAAAGGCCTCTCCATCAGATCTATCGAGCTACAGTAAGAAAAAAGCCAGCTGGGGAGTAAATTGGTTGTATTAGACAATAAATTGCTTATTAATGTTTTTGTTAACGTGAGAAATGAGATTTGAAAAACACAACAGAAGATATTCTGCACTACTTAAACCACTATCTGTCTGAAATTATGTTTTCTATGTAATTGAAACAGCTTTAAAAAGCAAATGCACAGCACAATTGCTCACTATATACAGTATGTCTATATATACATTTCATTATAACAGCATATTTTTTGGCGGAAGGCTGGAATGCCTTGGTAATGGAAGGACTGGGAGAGAGAACATTATATAATGCCAGCTATAATACTGTATTATCTCCCCCGGAGCACTAGATGGCAGCCTCCCAGGGTTGAAGCATTACCTCAGATTCGCACAGGCCTTCATGGGAGTAGGAGTTTACTATAGTCCTGCTGGGTTCCATGGGTACTGCTATGGGGTGCTGCAGGGACTGTGGAGCCCTACTATGTCGGGCTTCCTCCTCACCTAGAAGTGTTTCTGGACCACACTAGCAGGTCACTGAAAGTACTACTTGGTGCAGGATAAAAGGAGCCCACTGCCAGTGCTCCAGGAGCCAGAGTTGGGAGGTGGAGAATGCTAGTAGGAATGGAGGTGGAAGGACAGAAAGAGAAAGAAGAGAAGTTCTGTGTACTGTTTATTTGACTGTGCTTGTGTACTGTGCTGTTTACTATGGGAAACAATTGGGAAGAGTTTTCCCTGGCCAAATAAAAAACATGTGTTGTACTTGAACTTATGCCTGGAACCTGTCTGTGTTGGGTTTGAGGAGTGGGCACCCCCATGGTGATCACAATCTATATCGGAATATACACAGTGTAAAAGAGGAGACTTGACAAAATTAATCGTTTGGGGAGCACCACCCTAGGTGAAACCTGTATACAGTGATCCGGCTTCACTCTATCGCGGATTTTAAGCATATCTAAATATATATCACAGATTTTTTGCTGGTTCGCGGATTTCTGCGGACAATGGGTCTTTTCATTTATGGTACATGCTTCCTCAGTTACTTAGCCCAGTTGATTTTATATAAGGGACGCTATTGCAAGATGGCTGAGAAGCTACCCAATCAGAGCACGTATTACATATTAAAAAAACTCCTCAATGATATACGATATGCTTCCCGTGCAGTGCTTCGCATACTTGAAATCACAAACAGCACGTATTGATTTTTGATTGTTTGCTTGTCTCTGTCTCTCTTTCTGTTTGACATTCTTTGCTCCTGACAGAGGGGGTGTTCGCAGAGGGGGTGTTCGCACACTGGCCTAGAGGATACGGACGCTCCTCTAAAAAATGCTGAAAGACTACCTTCACATTACTGCCTTCCTTGTAGCTGCTTTGTCTGTGGTGCCTCGCATACTTAAAAGCCCAAACAGCCCTATTGATTTTTTGATTGTTTGCTTTTCTCGCTCTCTCTTTCTCTCTCTCTCTGACATTCTCTGCTCCTGACTCACACTCCTTTGAAGAGTAAGATATGTTTGCATTCTTTTAATTGTGAGACGGAACTGTCATCTCTGTCTTGTCATGGAGCACAGTTTAAACATTTAACTAAAGGGTGTTATTTCATGTCTAGAGGGCTCTAATAATGTTCGAAAAATGTATTTAGAAGGTCGTAAACAGGTTTTCTATGCTCTAACTGCAAAAATATTTGATTTATAAATAAAGAATCCTACTTCACGGAAATTCATTTATCGCAGCAGAGTCTGGAACGGATTAATCGCGATAAACGAGGGTTACTGTAATAGTTTTCAGCACGCAAACAAATACAGAGACATCCTCACTGATACGAGTACAAACACAAGTGAAGTAGGGTGGTGGCCCTCTTCATTATAAAGGTAGAGGGTCCAGGAGGGTGAACAATGGAAGTGACTTCATTACCAGAGTGGCAGTTAGGCTTCCGTTCTGCAGAGGGAGGAAGAGAGAAGATATTAAAATTTTGTGCAAACCCCTGGTTTGGCAGGTTATTACCATTGCCTGAGCCCTTAAGCTGTCCTCCTCAGGCACGTGTGTGACAACGGTACATAACCCACACTTTAGTTGCATAGACAGAAATAAGTTTCAGTGACCTGGAGCTAGAGTCTACCCCATCAAACACTATGCTAGAACCAGCCCTGAACAGGACCCATTAACATACGCACCCACACAGGTCCACCTTAGCATCACCAATTAACCTAACCAGCATGCATTTAGAAATTTGTGAGGAAAACCCATGCAAAGAACATGCAATCTTTGTAATGAAAATACCTGTATGCTGGATTCATGTGGCAACAGCATTAAGCACTGCATTATATGCCCCAGATATGGACATACTGTACATAGACATTCTATTTCAAATGAAGATGTCTTTGTAGCAGTATTACTATTAATTAACTAGTCCCTGTAGGGGCTGTTGGGGTCAAAGGTGGTCAGCGGGGTTTAAAAGGAGGGCAGGTGTCCAAGGAAAAAAAAGTGTTTTTTGTTGTTTTATTTTGTGTTCCGTTTACCTTTGGGCTGCCTTCTGTTAATTAAGCCGTATTTAGTAGTTGTTTCCTGGATTGTATTTGTTGTTGGGGTCTGGATCGTCTTCTGTCTATCCTGTGTGCTGAGGACTGATTGTGGATTCATGGCTTTCCTGCAAGTTAAAGAGCACTCCTGAACCATCCATCCATCTTCACCCTTACAGTGTCTACCGGTAGGACAGTTTTTTCATTCCCTTTCAACATACAGTACAGATCTCTAGACTTACTCTCATCATCTCTCATTACATCCAGTGTGGTTTTCCATGGACTTTACTGTGTGGAGTTGTGTTTTTGTGTTTAATGTAATATCACCATAGGGGGTGGTATTATTGTTTTCAGTGGAACATTTAGTTGGATGAGCCCAGCCCAGGAGGCTCATTTAGGAGGTGGTGCTCTGTGTGGACAGACAAATTGGGTTGGACTGAGGTGGTGTGTCACCACATTCACACAGTCCACCCTGTCCCAGTTCAGCTCAGAGCCTACAGAGTGTCACCTCTGAAAAGAGACATAATCAAGGAGTGGGTTGACCAGATGTTGGCGGATGGGGTCATCGAGCCTTCCACCTCGCCATGGCCTAACCCTGTGGTGCTCATTCAAAAGGCTGATGAGACCTACCGATTCTGTGTGGACTATAGGGAGCTGAACAAGAAGACCTTGAATGATGCTTACCCCATGCCACTCGTTCATGACATCTTGGAGTCTTTGCATGGGATAGCAGTGTTCAGGTCCCTAGATTTGAAGTGCGGGTATTGGCAGGTGATGATGGGGAAGAGTAGCATGGAGAAGACCATCGTCATCACCCCGGAGGGGCTGTTCCAGTTTTGAGTGATGCCCTTTGGACTTAAAAATGCAGGGGCATAGATGAAATCATTGTATTCTCCCCATCTGTCCAACAACATCTAAAGGACCTTGACCACATCTTCCAGCGACTGCATAAGGCTCATCTTACACTCAACACCAAGAAGTGTAGATTTCTACAAGACCATCTGACCTTCCTCAGCCATGTGGTGTCGGCAGACAGGGTCAGGGTGGACCCAAAGTAAATTAAGTCAATCTTGGACTATCCAGAGCCTCAGGAAGTAAACAGTCTCCAACGCTTCCTGGGGGTGGCTGGGTGGTTCCACAAATTTGTCCACGGGTTTGCTGCCCCATTGTTCAAGCTGATGAGGAAGGGATCAACTTGGGAGTGGTCGCCTGAGTGCCAGGACTCCTTTGAAAGATTCTAACAGGCACTGACATCACCACCAGTCCTGGCACAGCCTGATCCATCATTAACCTTCCGGGTCCACACTGACATGAGTGACCTCTGGCTCGGCGCCATTCTCTCTCAAACAAGGCAAGGAGAGGAGAGGGTGGTGGCCTATGCCTCACGGTCATTTAAGGGTGCTGAGTATAATTATTCCACCACCGAGAAGGAATGCCTCGCTGTCGTGTGGGCCGTTGAGAAGTGGCATCACTTCCTGGAGAGTACTTCATTTGAAATCTACGCTGACCACTGGGCTCTGACCTGGACACTCAATTGCCCGAAGACCACATCTAGGCTAACTAAGGTGGTTATTGTGCCTCCAAAAGTTCCAGTTCAAGATCCTGGAGGTGGCATGGTGGCTGACAATACGCAAAGACGTCTGGTCCCATATCCAGACTTGTACCACCTGTCAGCGATACAAAACCCCTACTGGTCTTCCCTCGGGACAGCTTCAGCCAGTAACCATCACTACCCCAGGGGAGAGCCTGGGCGTGGACTTAATGGGACCATTTCCTGCCAGTAGGGACCAGAAGACCTACCTTATGGTGGTTATGGACTATTTTACCTGATGAGTGGAGCTATTCCCTATGGCTAATGCCACAGCCAGGAAGATATACTCCACCTTGAAGGACGAGATATTTACCAGATGAGGGGTGCCAAAGAACATCATCACAGACCGGGGCCCGGAGTTTACCGACTCAGTAGCCGAAGAATTTTGGAAACAATAGGGTTTGGTTCACCTGAAGACAACAGTGTACCATCCCCAATCTAATCGCACTTAGCGGGTGAACCGGACCCTGAAGACAATGATAGCATCCTTCATCGGAAACCACCATCAGCATTGGACAAAGTGGTTCGGATTGAACACGGCGGTGCACGAGGTTACAGGTGAGACCCCAACATTGTTAGCTTTAGGCAGACAACTAAATGATCCACTGAAAAGAATAATTGATCACAACCCACCCAAACCAGACACATCAATACATGATCACTTACAAACTTTACAACAAATCACACAACGGGTGAAGGAGAGGATGGTGAGGTCCCAGTCCAGACAGTCTTAATCGTACAACCAGAGACATAAGCTTGTACAATTCTCTGTTGGGGAGAAAGTCTGGATCAGGACTCATCCCCTCTCCAAAGCATCAGACAAGTTCATGGCTAAACTGGCTCCAAAGTGGTTTGGCCCGTTGTCCAATAGAGGGGTCCGGTGACCTAGGCAGTAGAGTGGGGATTGCCAGGGACTAAGAAAGTAGACACAGTGAACATCTCAAACCTGTGGGGTGGGGATTGTAGCAGTGCTACTATTCGTTAAAACTACATCTCCCTTTCAACATACAATCTCTGGACTTACTCTCGTCATCTCTCATTACATCCAGTGTGGTTTTCCATGGACTTTGCTGTGTGGAGTTGTGTTTTTGTGTTTAGGGGTACTGGGGTAGTATTATTGTTTTCATTTATATCATTTAGTTTCATTATACTCTTTAATTGTTGTTAGTTCCCAGTGTGCTTTATTTTGTCTCTGTTTGTGAATGTGTGCGGGTCGGGCCAAGGCTGGGAGCGTCTGTGGGATCCTCTATAAAAATAAATAAATCACCGTCATCTTGACAGTGTGAATCTTAGAGGCACCGGAACACTACATCTTTGCTCTTTAAGTAAAAACGCTGATCTCATAATGAATAAATAGGCTATTGGGAATGATTAATTGTATGGGGGATGGAATAGCTCTTGCTAATTCACAATGATGTGGAATTAATGCAATATCTACAATGAAGCAATGTCTACATAGACTTGAGGTTAAACTCATGCTCAGTGGATTGCGTCTAGTAGATATTATTTATTTTTCATGTCTGCTGCAAATGTGGCAGAGCCATCTGGGGACATACTGCAGATGCTAAGACTGTCACATGTCTGTGTAGCTAAGTTTAAGCCATCTGGCTCTGGTGTTCCTCCTAAAATACTTTTTACAAATTTTACTGCCAAGCTATTCCATTATTTTAGCACAGGAAAACAGGCAAGCAGATTTGAGATATAAATATATTAATTCGGTTTTTCATGCATTCTTATTAACAAATGTCACTCTCTGTAGGGAATAATTTGAATATACGATGAATTCAGGCCTAAGTATGTGTACCCTTTCCTTATTATTCGTGGAACTATCAGTGATATGTAATCATGGGAGGTAAATTTTGACATAATCCTTGTGTTATTAGTATTGTCATAAACAGGGCTAAACCGGTGACAATTTAGAATGACAGATACCTTGGTGCATCTAGTTCTCGGTGTCTGCTATGGTACAACTGTTTAACTATCCATTGTTTACTCTTATTAAGATTTACAAAACACTAATGACAATTTACAATGGGGGCTACCTGTAGTATATCTACAGTATTGGTCACTTACTACTATTACTACTTACTAGTATTACCAAGAATTAATGTATTGACTACCGAGATTTTTCCAAACACCTCTTCTCTCTATGTATGCCTTACAAAATTCTAAATGTTATTTCACAGAAAATGTGTTTATTAAGATACAAATATACTGTATACCACGTTAATGAAATAGCATTTAAATAAAAATTAGCTTACCTAATATAACAATTTAGAGACAGAGCAGAATATGTATGATTCATTTTGAAATAAAAGTTTTGTTTAATTTGTATTAGCCTAAAAATGAAAGAAAGAAAGAAAGAAAGAAAGAAAGAAAATTCTTTTTTGCTGTGCTACTTTGTTCCAGTTTCATCCACAAGAGAGCACTGTGATACACACGTTACCAAAGTTGTGAGTGGTGACTGCAAAGTACACAGCACATGGAGAAGTCAGACAGGTTATTCAATTATATGCTAATCTTAAAGAATATTATTTATACATGTGTAGTATAAACTCAAAATTTTACTTTGCTTTCAATTATTCCCTAACACAAATGGAACCCTCTTGGGAATTATTGTGAAAAAGGTGTACTCTTCCATTCTGGGAATTTCTATCAAATGTGTAGAGTGATTATCTCATTAATGAAATAAAATTGATTCCTACACATTCCCAAACTTGTGCGGATGCTTTCTTTGCTCATGATTTTTAATTTACTTAAGCTTTATAAGTCTCTTCATTATTCCAAAATCTCATTTCTGCCCTCTTGAGTCAGACGATCTTTTCTCATAACTGTCAATGGTGTCTCCTTATTGAACTCTAATATAAAGACTGATGACATTTGCTTTGTAAAATTAAATAAAGATAGAGTAGGTAATCTTTTCACTGTGTTTTACTCTTTGTTGTTTATTATATTTATTCTTTAAATTAGTATTGGGCTATAATTTTGTTCTATTCTGTTTTTAATTTTTTCACATTTTATTCAGTAGCTTTTAATCAAAACACTCTAGGTTACCTGATTATCAACTTTTTGCTGATTATAAAATAATTCAAAATTTATAGAAACAACAAATATAGTAAATGTGGAATTTGAACAAATGTATGTGCACTAAAACTTCAATAAGCAGCTGTCTAAATTATTATGTCAAAGACAATAGACCTGTAAACAGACCACCAGTTATTGGTAATAAAAAAGTTTCTGTTTACCAGGATTTGAAAAAAATAATGGCTTCTTAAACTGCCACTGACTGCAAGTGAAATTATAGTGTGTTACAGAAAAACTGAGCCTGTGTACTTATGGAAAAGAAAAAAACCTAAAAGTTAATTTCATGCTGAAAAGAAGAGAAAGAGAAATGGTCACTGGTGTTCAGTGTTGATCTTGTATCTCAACAGCCAAAGCATTAGGTTTTTAACTTTATTTATATTTTTCAGCATCAAATTAATTATATCCTAAATCGGTTATAGTTTCAAATTGAATTCCGGTCATTACAAGTTTGCCCATCTATAGCACCTTTTATACCACACAATGCACAAGGCATTAAGAATAACTTTACATTCTGTAACACACAAAAACCCACAAAACAATTTCTATTTATTATATAATATTAAGATTTAAAATCACAAATCATAAACTGAATCTAAATTTAGTTTAACCTTAATTACTTTTTTTTACTCAAATTAACTGCTATTAATGCATTCATTTGTGCTTTAAAGGTAAACTCAGGGGCGGCACGGTGGCGCATTGGTAGCGCTGCTGCCTCACAGTTAGGTGACCTGGGTTCGCTTCCCGGGTCTTCCCTGTGTGGAGTTTGCATGTTCTCCCCATGTCTGTGTGGGTTTCCTCTGGGCACTCCGGTTTCCTCCCACAGTCCAAAGACATGCCATTTAGGTGGATTGGCGATTCTGAATTGGCCTTGGTGTGTTTGTGTGTGTCCTGTGGTGGGCTGGCACCCTGCCCAGGATTGGTTCCTGCCTTGTGCCCTGTGTTGGCTGGGATTGGCTCCAGCGGACCCCCATGACCCTGTGTTCGGATTCAGCGGGTTGGAAAATGGATGGATGGATGAAGGTTAACTCAGCCCATTAAACTGATGTTCATATTTTGTTTCTTTTTTGGTCAGTTGTAATAATTTATTTAGAGGGATATGAGTGCCAGAAATCAGACAATTTTAATGATAAGGAGATTAAATAACTTAAAGTATTATGTAGAGATGTAGCCTGATATAGGGCATATTTCAGAAATAGTGATCGTCACCCAAATAAAACAACTTTAGTCAAAATCAAAGAACAAATAGAGAAGTTAAGAAACTGAACATAAAAAGAAATTGCTAAGCAAAAGTTTGTTTTTGTAAAAAACTGGTGAAAGCTGGTGTGCCTGGGAAACTATCTTGAATAACAATCATGTTATGATACCAGTTGTGACCAGTAGGGGGTAGAGCCCTACACCCCAGACACAATTGCAAACCTCCACGTTACAGGTGCAAATAGTAGTTATTAGTAAGAAAATAACTCTCAAGAAGCTTCTGTTCACAATACACAACAGAATAGTCCACAGTTTCTCTGTCTTGTGTGTCTCCCAACTTCTTCCACTCTCCTCAATAAGACTTGTCTGTCTCCTCCTGATTGCAACTCCCAAGTTGTTTTTATACTGGACCCATTATAAATTAATTTACTTAAAAAGCTTCTATTTATTTATTGACTTATCTACCTACTAATTTATTTATTTATTTAACACTAGAATTCCTGAATCCTATTAAAAATCTCATAATTTCGGCCCACCTTAAATCCCTTCGCACCTCTCCATCAGTATCTTTTGTTTTGTAAATGCTTCGATCAGAACAAGCAGCAAGCAGCCTGTTGTCCCATTCCCTGCTTCCCTGGGCAAAAAGTTCTCCCAGCTCAAGCCAAGGCTCCTTATCTGCATGTGAGGTGAGGTGCCTGAAGTTGTATAGGGTAAATAATATATATCGTTATTTGGAATACATGCATTTCATGTGTGTTTCATGTCTACTTAGATCTGGGTAAGTGTAGGATGAAAGGAAATGTGAGAAATGCAGGAAATGCTGAACACAAAGCTGTAACTTCTTCCACGTTATACTAATAATGACGAGAAGTGTATAATGTGCGAAGACTTTAGTCAAAATATCAAATAAACACATGCGCTTTTATTCAGGTATATAACCAAAGAAAAAAGCATTCAATTTACATTACATATGGCTGTCAATAAGTTAAAAATGTAAGGAATTTGCACATATTCTTGAATGGTTCAAGACCGGGCACTTTGCATTTTGATTAGTGAGCTGCTATCATTATCATTATATATAAAACATACATTTGATTTGAGTCTGTAACACCCGGTGTAAATTTTGCCAACTTGCAAAAGTTAGCGCTTGTTTTTTTATTATTCAGTTTTATTCTTTCAGTGACATTCACGTGGTACAACGAACTTGCCACTCCTTCTCTGGGTTGATGGCATTTATCTCCATTCTTTTCATAACAGCAGCGATGTGGCAGATGCCTGCTCAGAACTGTTTGTTGTACCAGCAATCAACAACATTTATTTATATAGCACATTTTCATACAAAAAGTAGCTCAAAGTGCTTTACATAATGAAGAATAGAAAAATAAAAGACACAGTATGAAAATAAAATAAGTCAACATTAATTAACATAGAATAAGAGTAAGGTCCAATGGCCAGGGTGGACAGAAAAAAACAAAAAAAAAAACTCCAGACGGCTGGAGAAAAAAACAAAATCTGCATGGATTCCAGACCATTAGACTACCCAGTCCCCTCTGGGCATTCTACCTAACATAAATGAAATAGTCCTTTTTGGATTTAGTATTCCCACGGAAGGACTTGATGATGATGGTCACTTAGACTTCTGGCTTTTAATCCATCCATCATTGTTGGAGCATCATGATGCTTTGAGTAGGTGGTGGTGGAAAGAAACCGGAAAAAGAAACAGAAGAGATAGTAGGGGTCAGTATGGATTTTAGAGCCACCATGAATAGCTATTATGATGAATTGAACATACAGAGTATCAGGATTAAGTTAAAGTGAAGTTATGAAAAGGCCATGTTAAATTAGATACAGTAGATATAGTAGATCAAAGATACGATGACTGCTATCAGACTGGACAAAGGCTGGACCGTAACAACAGACAGCTTCTTCACAACGCTTTCGCTAGCTAATAGACTTCTGCACCACAACACAACTCTGCTTGGCACCATAAGTAAAATGGGACTTCCACCTGCAGCTAAAGTCACTTCAGTACGCAAGCAATTCGCCACACTAGTGTTTAGATCTGCTAGCTGACCGCGTATGCACCCAAAAAGAAGAAGCCTTTGATTTCAGTCTGTAACAGCTGGTTTGGGCACATACATGGTTGTTTTGGCTGAACAGCATTGGCTGATGTTATGCTATGCTTTCTGGAAGATGTGAAAGGAGAAATAATGTGTTGTTTTTCATATAAGATGTTATTGCTCATTACAGAGGCAGCTAAAAGTAAGACAAAGAAAAACATGAGAATTTAAAGGAGAAGAGAGAATCTGGAAATGAGTAGCATTTACAGGGAAGAGCACACTTATTTCTTTCTCTGACAAACTGCTGTGTTGTCAAAATCAAATATCAAGAGAAGAACCAAAGAAAAAAACACAAGAGTCTTACCACTGGTATGATGACACAAGTTGAAACCAGTCAGTATCTCCAATGTCAAATCAGTTTCTCCAGTTTGGCACATGTTCAACAAATTGAGCATAAATCAAGTAGCCAACAGCTTTTTATAGTAGTGCAATTAAAACAGGAACCAGACTTAGGTTGCTTTTGTGATGCAATGGAAAAGCTAAATAAAGCAGTTTTTTTCTAATATTGAAGAATCATAGAGCCAATATCAAAGTGTAAGAAGTTCTTGAACTGTTCTTACAAATTATTCATTTAATTTTTATTTTTTGAATAATATGTAGTGGGTGTGATGTATGATGAAATAAAAGAAAACAAAAAATAAATTGATCTAATACTGAAAACAAAAGAAGGCCATCAGATTCTGTTATAAAAGCAGTTGAAGCTGAATAATACAAAGAGAATTTGAGTGAAAGATGTGACGATTTAACAAGAAGGAAAATTCTTTAGCAAAGGGAATTAAAATGCAAACGCAGTCATGCAAGTTAAAGAGGAAAATGACAGATTTTGACTTATAGTGTGCTAATTATATTGGTTTTGTGTCCATTACTATAAATTGCTTTTATGAGTTGCTTCTCGTTTTGAATAATTTTATTTTAAACACATTTTAACTGTCTATTGAATGTTGGCCTTCATTTCAAACCTTTATTAACACATAATACGTAAATGTTTTCTACTTTTATGTTTATATAACACTGGTTACACAGGAAGAAGATGACTGCGTTCGTAAAGTATTGAAGTATTTAGGTAGTGTAATCTTACTAAAATATATACTTCGTAAAATTGGTTTCATGTATTTACTTCCAGTCCAGCCTGTAAAAAGGTCTCTGAACTCTGTTTCAGTATTTCCTTGCAAACTTAATAATAGATAATGTGCAATTTATTACTCTGTAGCATGTTTTCATTTTTTTTTTCAGGGACCCAGGACAATTTTTGACTTTCAGGCTTTTGGGGAAGCAACAGAGTTTATCAGGGGCTCCCTGGGATCCCCTCACATTTCATAACCTTGGAGTAAAGCATATAAAAGGTTTGAGCAAAAGAGTGAAAGGAAGGAATGCAATATATTTTTTGTTTTAGAAGTGTGCTCTGTGAGCCCAAACAGCAGTCTATGGTTGGGTTAATCACTACTTTAGCCTTATAGTGTTTCAATAAAAACAACTTTGTTGGCCACCAAGTTCCAATTACATGCTCTGTGTTTTACTCTAAGTAGTTAGCACAATACTTTAATCTATAGCGGAGATATTAGGAACTGCTTTAGTGTTAGGTTGTGTATTGCTTATCTGTTATTGTAAGGTTCTGATAAAATAACCAGATTTATTGCAAAGATTTAGAATTTCTTTCCTTTTTATATGTATCCTCACAGAGTCACACTCGTCCTGTGGTTTATTGAAAATTCTATTGACTGTCCTTTCTTTTCTAGTTAACCCTGCAGCTTCTCAATTGGCACTTGTCTTCATGACTATAATGAAATTAAGTGAACTTAATTTTGAGTTTGCATGTTCTCCCCGTGTCTGCGTGAGTTTCCTCTGGGTACTCCGGTTTCCTCCCACAGTCCACAGACATGCAGATTTGGTGCTTTGGTGATTCTAAATTGTCCCTAGTTTGTGCTTGGTGTGTGTGTGTGTGTGTGCGCGCCCTGTGGTGGGCTGGCACCCTGCCCGGGGTTTGTTTCCTGCCTTGTGCTCTGTGTTGGCTGGGATTGGCTCCAGCAGACCCCCGTGACCCTGTTGTTAGGATATAGCGGGTTGGATGAATGGATTTATTATTATTTTTAATTAATTTAATTACCTTTTCTTTGGACACCATATAAAGCACTTTGAGCTACATCCTGGGTATGAAAATGTGCTACAGATAAAAATGTTGTTGTTGGCATTGTTAAATAGAAATAATTGACTCAGGCTGACTCTATCATGTAGGAATTTGAGGAAACACTGAATGAACTTTTATTGAATATAGTGTGTTTAATCGCTTAATGATACAAATACATTGCATTAGGAAAATTCAGCTAAAAATGTTTTGCTACTGATTTTTGTCTGTATTCAGCATTTGATGTTTCTCATTTCAATAGTCAGCCAGCACTGATGGATTCTACATGCCCTGATACCTCTTTTCAATTAACACAATGTTCTGCTGAAACGTTTCGACATATTCTTCACTGACTATACCAAGATTAACTTAAAGAAGTTCAAGCGTGAATGCAGAAAATTAACCTTTAGTGACGTGTTACACTTCATGGTTTTGTGTTGTCAACCAGCTAGACATAGTTTGGCATTCTGTAGTTGAAAAGAAAATTCTCATCCTTGAATGCCCTCGATGCAATTTCTTCTGGTCCCACTAGCAGATCTTCAAACCACTTGTTATTGATGTCAGGGCCTGATTTGTGGACCAACAAAAATGCCTTATTTTATCTTGCCATTTTATTTTCATGGAAATGTCTGTCTCAAATGTAGAAATGCTTGAACCTTCTTGTTTAACTCTTTCACAAAATTTCTCAGCAGTCCAAGATTTATAGGCAGAGTGGTTTATGTGCAACACTTTTCTGGTCTGGAATCAAATCCTTAAAAAGTGGCCAATTCTTTTTAATGTAATGAGACTCTTTAGCTCGGCTGTTCTATGCACAAATGAAACATGTGGTATAGCCAAACTGCATTCCCAGTAGCAGTACTAACTACTTTTAGATTACCATAAATGTTCCAGTTTTACTTATTATACTGTATATCAGAGGTGTCCAACTCTGGTCCTGGTGGGCTGCAGTGGCTGCAGGTTTTCTTTCTAACCATCTTCTTAATTAGTGAGCCATTTTGCTGCTGATTAACTTGTTTTACCTTAGTTTTAATTGATGTGACTCAGACCCTTTACTTGTTTCTTTTTCCTTAATGACCAGCCAAACAATAAAGAAACACAAAACAAGTTGCCACATGACCAGCTAACCTCAAAATAAAGAAAGGTGAAGGTCTTGAGTATGTTGGTCTGCTCAAGTCTCCAAAACATCTTGATGGTAGTCTTAGAAAAAAACAGAAAATCAACAGTCTGCTGTGGCAGAATAAGAGCAACAACAAGTCATGATATTCTGTAATAGCTTTAATTAACAGCAAGAATTGGTGTCTCATTAAGAAACTGGTTGGAATGAAATTGCCTGGAGTTTGACGTTCCAATTTAGCTGGTCATCTGTTGGCTCGTTTCACATCTCATTTCTGCATGGCTGCCATTTAATGAAGAAGCAAATCAATTCAGAGGACTGAATCCTTAAAAACAGGGCTATTATAAATGAAGGGAAAAGGAGTTAATTAGCAGTGAATATTGCTCACTGATTAGGAAAACGGTTAGAATGAAAACCTGCAGCCACTGCGGCCCTCCAGGACTGGAGGTGGACACCCTTGCTGTGTATGTATACTTTTAATATGAGAGGAAGTCACAAAAATAGACAATTGCAATAAAATGATACATAATAGAAGTGATTTTTGTGATCATCAGGAGAATATTCATAAAATAAATGCAAAGGTGTTCAGGAAGCAAAGCGTTAGCTGTCAAGTGCAATCAACCGTTCACCCAATTTGATACTTCATTATTGCCATTTGAAGTTACAATGTCACACACTGAACAATGTAGAAGTGTAAAGATACAGTACTCCATATGCGCATGCATTAACTGATATTATTTTGAGTAGCAGTACAAATTTAAAAATGTTTATGCAAAGTCTGTTTTGTTTTGGAAATGTTCTTTTTACAAATTGGATATCAACTAAACTGCTTTATAGGTATTCATTACTCTCAGATATTAAAGATAAAATGAAATAGATGACATTCATCTTTAATTTACCTTTTTCATTAATTATTGTTGAATTATTCTTAGGCAGTATAACCAAAACAATGAAGTTTCCCCACAATAAATATTCACCAGTAAATGTAATGAAAAGGCAGCGTTCTGTTTCATTTTAAGGATCAGCAGTACAGGAGATCAGCAGCACTCAGAGAAAGTTGCTAAATCTGAAATCCTCCAACTATTGGCACGACAAGCAGATGTGAAATTTATAGCCCTGTGCAGTGTTTGAAAAGCTGTATCTAAATATTGTTTAATGTCGCCCCCATTCTGTCATTTGTGCCATTAAGTTAGTAGACATTTGATACAGTAATTTGGCCTGAAACATTGATTTTCTGTTGAAGTGGTTACCCTGGTATCAAGAGTACACTGTCAATTAAAAGCAGTGGTAACTTTCTATTACAAGGTCTGCCAAATGTGAATTTCACTTGTATGCTTTGCCTAAATATTTATACTTAAAGACTTCTTATGTGGTTTGCATAATTTGGCGAATAAGCCTCTGGCACATGGTATTAACCTTCACCCAGTGGTGCACAGCTTGTTTAGATTGGATTTCATAGTTGGGTCATGAATTATGAGACACTGTTGGCTTTGAATTTTACAGTTAGTTACATTACTGCCTTGTTTTATTTCATATAATGAAAAGTTATATTTCACAAGAGACTGCCTCATTAAATAAATGCCATTGCTTTATTTTTTACATAAAAACCTCCTCTTTGAAATAATTTAACCATAGATAAATGGTGCAGGAAATATGATACAATATACTGTGACACAGACAGGATACCTTTGTTTGCTATTACAGGATGGCTATGCATATTTTTTTTTTTGCAATTTTCCTTTTTTTAGCAACATTGTCATGTTCTTCATTCACATTCGTCTCCATCCTTCTGTTTTTGAAACTGCTTAAATTGTGAGGCCACTCTAGGAAGGAATCAACCCTGTGCAAGACGCCAATTCATGGATGGGCAGACTCATTCATACTGGGACAATTTAGAGTCACTAAGACATCTAATGTGTGTCATTAGAACGTGCAACAAAACTGGAATACCTAGAGAGAACTCACAAGAACATAAAGAATATGTGCATAATCTCCTGATACCAATTAATGACGCAGGAAGCTAGAAAATGAAGACATTGCAGGCCAAAGAGAGTGTAACGTCCCAAGAATATCAGTGTGGAAAATATGCAGACTTAGCTAGCCTAGTAATAAGGTAAAGCTGCATTATGATGGTTAGAGGGATAGTTAACAGTAGTTGACTTTGATACATTGTTCACTGTGTACAACTTTATTTTTTATTATTCTGTAAAAAAATTAGACATCAGTGTGCTTTATGAAGGTAGCACTCCAAAAGCATATATTAATCACCCCAAAATATAACATTTTAACTTTTTGTCATTTGTTTATATTATTGCTAAATGGAATTTGTCTTCAATTTAACTTTTTAAGTTGTTTTAGTGTTACAATGACATTTCTTGCTATATGATAGGAAGTGAGCCTTTGGCTTCATCAGAAATTTATGGAATATGACTTTTCTGAGGTAATTTGACATTTACTTAAAGCATTTAATGTGGCCATGCCATTTGACCTTTCCATAATTGGTGACAGACTTAGGTTTATTTGAGCTTGGACTCAGTGACTGATTTGCTGTGGACATCTCTTCCTCTGACTGATCTTGAAATACAATACTTTAAAATTTAAGATCAAATTACTGTTTAGTTACCCATCTACCATTCATTTTCAGACTTGCATAGTCCACAGTAACATTGTGTGCATGCTATGTTGAAACAACAATCAATGGTTTATTTGTGTTGTGTTTCATCCTGGGTTATATTTATTTTCCCTTTTCACATCTTCTTTGCTTCTTGTAAAATATTATTTTTCTGGTATTTTTGTGTTTTTTTGTTAATATTGTCCTGTTTATTAATTATTTATTATTGTATTCCTTGTATTTGGTGGATGGAACCCCACCCTGATGTCACAACTGAAAGACAACCCTCAGTCACCCTGAGTCTGGGGATCGGATCCTTCAGCAGTTCATTGACTTTCAAGAAGTTCTTTTTAATTGTGGAACTTGTTCTTTCTATTTCTGGATTTATTGCATCCGTTTTTTGTTTTTCATTTCTGGATTGTGGACTTGAACTTGCTGTGAGTTACCTTTTTAGGCATGTTTTTGCCTTTTTTGCCATTTATCTGTTCTGCTTTTGCTTATTTTAAAATAAATGTTACATTTATAAAGGCTTTTTTCTTGAATTTATTTCTCTTGCCAGAGGTTTATGAATTATTTTCTCTAAAAAGAGGTATCTTTAATACATTTCGGAACATTTTTTGGCCTCTGTAGGATGAAGGCTTTCTGGGGCATTTGGAGTCTGGCTGTCTGAGGCGAAGCCTATTTCAAAAAGGCCAAGGAAGACTTTAGGCTAGTTTAATATTTTTTTCTTCGAGGGCTCATACCTTTTTGCTGTTTTTTGTGCATTTATATTATAACAATTTGCATAAGACAAATAATCACTTTAAAGTAATGGTTCCCAAAGTGTACCCCCAGGGGCACTTAAAGGGTACTTAAAAAGTCTCCAAGGGGTATGCAAAACATTGAAAATTTTACAGTGAATTTATGCATATTATATTTGTTCTATCTGTTCATTCATTATTTTTATGTGTTGAACAGCACCATGTATACTCTTTCTAGTGTGTATAGCATTTAACAGAAACTATAATTACTCAAAACCATGGTCTTATTTCAAACATTTCAAAGAGGTATAAGAGTGCTACTGCTTACTGTTTGTATCTGTTAGAGGCATTTGGAAGACTAGTTGTGTTAAGTCTCCTCTAAAAGTAAGCTACCTAGTTTAGCTAAAAAAATAACAGTCAAAAACAGAATGGATAGTATGGATTTTTTAGTTAATATAAAATAATCTTTTACATATATATATACAGGGTGGTCCAGATCTAATTATGCAGATCCAGATCATCTGGATGACTTTGATTTATGCAGGGACGATTCCAGTTCGGCATAAAGACGATTCTTCATGTCGTCAGTTCGCACTCTTCTCAATGGTCTGGGATTTTTCGGGTGATTTTCTATGTAATAAACTTAATAAGTTATAGCATAATGAAAATTGCATAATTATATCTGGACCACCCTATACAGTATATATACTGTATAAAAAGCCATAACAGAATGAATTACATAAGGGAAAAGACTGAAGGTAACTCAAGGGTTAACTAAATAACTAAAGGGTTAACTAAATATAGCTAAAGCACATGAAGTCTTCCTCATCTTAGGGAAACCACTAACTTGATTTTCCAAGGTTAGAATGAGCTAAATGAGTAATGAACACCCCTCTAGAAACCAAGGATAAACTATTGGGACAGCCCAAACTATCTTCCTATGAAGTGGTGCAAAGGAGAATCTGTAGAACACCCCTGGTAATGAAATGGCATTCAAATTAATGGGAAAGTTGACAGAAGTCAGAAAATGCTGGTGACGTTAATTGATTGGGTGGAGTAATAAAGTTCTGCAAATTAAGAGTCAGGTGATGTGATGTATTAAATGAAGTAATAATAATAGAAAAGTATAAAAGCAGATTAACTGTTTAATTGATTGCTCACTCCATGGACTGAGACACTTGTGCATTTTCATCTGGGCTCTGTGACTGCCTTCTTTGAAGACTGCGGAAAGTTTTTTTTTCCACTACAATAGGTAGTTAAAGTTGGCTAAAACTAAATGTTCAACTGCCTGCAACAAGCCCGACATGCAGCTGAAACAGTGGCACTTGTATCAGTACAAGTGATTATCCTCGACTGCAGTGTCTGTTGTGTAAAGGTGCAATCCAATAATAGCATGAAACCATTGCTAGTAAGGAGATATCTAAAAACAAAACATCCATAACATAAGGACTCCTTTATGATCATCCAGTCCCCTTATTTAGACTACTTACATGACTCTGATTGGCACTTGCAGTTAGGCCATCTTTTTGATATTTTTTCTCATTTAAATGACTTAAATATTGGCATTTAGGATTTAATTTGTAATATGACATTGCAGATTTTTCGTTCTCTAAAAGAATTGCTGTCTGCAAACCAATCTGACCTGGCAGACTGTGTCAAACAAGACATCAACCTGTGTCTCACACATTTTTCTGAGCACTGACATATATCATTTCCTGCAATCAATAGTACAAAATGGTGGATTCATAATCATTAGAATTGTTGCACCTGTGTCCCCACTCTTCATCTCCCACTTAGTGAACAAGAGAACTTAACGGAGACTGCCACAAAACTTGAAAAGTGAATTATCAAAACAAACCACTAGTTTACTTTTGATTAAGTTTACAAACTGAATATCCAGGGCTTTCAAACGTGGACGTTCCTGTTGAAATTCCAATCCACATACCTCAGCGAGTGTGTTTTTTTCTGCACTCACTGCACTAAAATTGAACAGATATAGACTTTCTGTTGAGAACAGATTAACACAAAAACTGTCTTGCATTTTGACAAACTTACAGAAAGTCCATCCATCATATTAATAATGAGTAGAATAAATAAAAAATACAATAGCATAAATTAAAAAATAATGCTGTTTTAGGTGAGTTCACATATAATGCATGAAGCACCTATTGTGAAAGCTGATGCCTGTCTGTCTGTCCACCTGTCTGTCCACATGAAACAACTTTGTCCCCCATAGACCAATTTTGTTGAGATGTGGCCCCTATTCTTCAAAGACAGTTACATTTTCATTGAGATATCTCAAACAGATCATGCTTTACGAAAGATTAAAATTTTCAAATTTCCCAATGAAAACCATTGGCAAGTTCTTTACCTTAAAATGGAGAAACATTTTCTGTGACTTCAAGTAGGAATTAGCTTAGGGTTTCAATTTCACCTTGAGAGTGGTTGCTTGAATTTGTATAATTTGTATATTTAACTCTTTTATTTGTCCGACAGCCGCTCAGATGACCAATGCAATTGAGACAAATGCTGGGCAGAGCACGCGTGCAGACACAAAGAACTCACACAGCTTCACTCTTCTGCTGATTTAAATAAGTTAACTAATAGAGAAATGGAAGGGGAAAGTAATTATGTAAGCATATTATTCAAGACTCAATTGATTGAACAATATTATCTGCATATTATTATTGTAAAGAGTCAATATTGTCAACCTGCAGGTAAATGATGTTTGAACTAATTAATAACACAGGAAAGGCATATCTGCCCTAAGTGATATAAAAAGTGATATAGTAGACATGGATAGTGGCATCAGGAGGTGAGAGGCTTCAGTGACTTAAGCCCCTGATCTCTGGCACCCAGTCCCTGATCTTTTAGTCCTAGATATGCACAAAGAAACATGGCAAGCTTCTGATCTTCTTGCTCATCCTATATCATTATTTTTCCCATTATACAATAAATCTGTGACTTTCCAGGTCCAGTTACTTTCCAAGTTCTTATTTATTTACATAATTTTAATGAATTACTGTGTTTTAAATAATATTAATAGCTAGATAGGGAACATATTTCAGTTTCTTTTCTCCTTTCACAGGATGATATTGACTTTGATTATATGCCAGTATTGGCCATTTTGTACTTAGATATTTTTCAGTTGTTAGATATTGGGTACTACTCTTTTGGGTATACTTTCAAAAATGTTATGTTTAAGAAAATTATTTCAAAAATAATTAGGAAAAATGTAAGAACTGACTCTTGGATGAAGTAAATAAAATCATATCAGTTAACTTATTCGCTGACCGCACTTGAAAGTTACGTCCTGCATACATTGTCTAACTTGTTTTATCATATAGTGCATGGCAATTATTGGCATTAGTATTAACTAGGTATTCTTAAGGTATTATGCAGAGAGTCTGTGGAGCTGAAAAGGGATACCAAGTCTATTAAAGGCCTCTTTAATTTGTTCAATTTAACCTATTTAACCTATAACTTCCGGGTCAAACAGAAGTCCTTTGAAATAGGGAATGCGAATCCTGGTTGCTTCCCCTTGTTGGCCCCCATAAAAACCAAACAGGGCTGCTCCATGGGCATACCAATCCAGGCATGTATTACAGATATCCGTGTGGGGATCCTAACCCAGGGATGCTGCCATATAGCATTTCGGGAGAGACCATAGCCAAATCGAATTGTCTTCCCTGTCCTTTCATTTTACTGGCTTCCCAACAGGGTAAATATCCTTACTCCATCCCAGACAGGATGTCAACACACCACTCATTATATTGTCATCTTCTGCTAACCTCCTGGAGAGAATATGAAATGTTCTGTTCTTTCTTTATCCTGGCCAAGTAATGCACCAGCTCCCATCCTGAATGGGGTGCCTGCCAAAGGGTACTGTCCATCATAATACTGTTGTCAGGAATGCCAGGGGCAATGACCCGGCCAGGACGCCGTGAGGGACCGGATGTGGGTCTGCGCCCACCCTGGATCACGTGGGGGCCGCCTTCCTGGTTCCTCTGTGGGCCACGGGTTGAGGGCATGGAAGCCCCACCCTGTAGGGGCCCGTGGTCACCGCCAGGTGGCGCCCCAATGCCTTGGGGACCTGTTACCTCAGCACTTCCACCACACCAGGAAGTGCTGGGGGGAAGAATTAAAAGGGCGCCCGGAGAGCTGCCGGGAGAACAGCCGGCACTTCCGCCACGCTGGGGCGTGGCCAACGAAGGAGTGTCAGGAATCACCTGGAGCTCATCCGGGAGGATATAAAAGGGGCCGTCTCCCTTCATTCAGGGCTGGAGTCGGGTGGAAGAAGGACAAAGCAAGAGAGGACAGTGGAGGCGGCCCGAAGAAAGGCATTAGGTGGCCAGGACTGTGTTGGGGTTTGTGCACTGACTTTATTTAGTGTCTGAGTGACACATTATTATAAATAATTGTAAATAAAAAACGTGTGGTGGTTTGAAAAAAACATGTCCGCCTGTCTGTGTCCGGTTCGGCTCCACACTGTATATAGTCACACACGTGTGCTTAGGAGACTGCCTCAAAGCTCTAATAAGGGAAGCTTTACCACCTCCAGACGAGGAAAGGTGATGTTGCTAATAACCTGGCCTTTCCATCCGTTGTTCTGAAGGACCACAGCCACACAATGCCTGACCATTCTCCTGCAAACCTCCCAAGGCCAAACCCTTCTGGGCTTAGATATATATATATATATATATATATATATATATATATATATATATATAAAACACTTTTTTAGACACACAGGTAAAGGAGCAATAGTATGCAATCTTCTCAAGCAGTATTAAAGCTTAGTTCTTTGTTAAGAGCAATGGTCAAAACTTTAGCTTTGTACCAGTTTTTTTTACTTTTGGTAGCATTTAAATGGGGACTACAGGGTTGGCAACGTATGACAAAAAGACTCTGTACAATAAAATTGATGGGTGGGTATGCTGTCAACTGATGATTGCATATACACGTTGTTTGTCATTGATTTTTTGTGAAATATGGCTATAAAGTCTGTCTTTGGTCAAAATATTAAACCTGCCACACAAAATGATTTATATATGTAGGGGGGCACCAGTATATTTTTAATTTTTAAACAAGACAATCTTGGTATACACCCATGCTGGCTGACACTTATTGATATTGCTGATATTTTGTATGTAATGTGATATTATTCTTTTTGCTTGACAATACCAAATATTTAAAAACTTATAATATATTGTATTGATATAAAGTAACTTTTAACAGACTGATCTGGATATTTACTCACTTGCCATGATTCTGAAATAACAACCTGGGTGCAGAACAGTAGGCTTTAACAGTAAATGGACAAATGAAAATTGTAGCATTCCAGGGCAGAAAGAGTTAAACAACTGTATTAAAAAAATATAATATCCTATTGGGGAACTGATTTTTGGAATGTATGTGAAATATTGATTGATTTTTTTTTATCTTCATCTGAAATATAACTGCAGAAAATACTCTAATTAAATTATGTTTAATCATTTGCAGCTTTTATGAGCAGACATTTTTAAATCAATCGCTCAGACCATCTGTGAACTTTTTAATTGCTGTACTGCATTGCTGGAGGGCTTTGCTCAATGTGCTAATTGATGAATTGCTATCTGGATATATGGCAGGATGCCAGGTTGGGTGACAGCTTGACAGTGGTAAAGTTGCTTGAAGTGATGAGCTGTTTGAAATATTGAGTGTGTGGAACTACAGATTCTGTTGATTTTAGTCAATGTAACAGAGCGAGCTTGTTAAATAGTGCCCAGAAATGAGTTTTGTTTCTTGGTTACATCGACTGAATGCAATTCTTTCATGTTTTTGCAGTTCACAAATTGGTTAAAGTGATTATGTTGTTTTCTAATTACAACCAGTTGTAATGAGAAGAATTCATATGAGACACTGGTGTTCCAGACAGTAAATTGCTTAATAAAGTTAGCTGAAAAAAAACACTAATGACTTTTATTTCCTGACTCCTGATGTGTGCATGCTTCCCATTATAGTTAAATTGTTAAAGGTTTTTCAGAAAATCGGAGGAAAGGAACTATTTCAGGCTATTTTTACTATTTCAAAATTTCTTAAAACTCCCGTAGCTGAGTAGGTACTTTTTTGTATTACAATGTGAAAGGTTTCTGTCAAAACAGCAACAGCAACAATACTTCCTCAACACTATTCAGTACGTTCCTACAGTATGAAGAATGCATGCTGTCAGTATATACAGCATATATTTAGATGCTGGGCTATGAATTCAATAATCTAGCTTTCTCATAAATGTTTCTTTGTATTTACCACCATATATACACAAAACACTTTAGGGGCTTTATATGAAGATCATTCCTCACTGCAAAGTAGACCCAATCTGAGTGAACCTGGCTGGCATTTTGCACAAGCATTTTACAAACATAAAATAAGTTAAAAATTATGGTTGAAATTAGTGAATCTTAAATGCCAGTCTGTCCACCCACCCATTAAATCAATCCTTTTAATGCAGTTGTAAGGTCACAGGTAACTAAAGAACATCGCTACAACATTTTATTCCATTTCAGGAATCACTTACACTCAATCAAATCAAATCAAATTTATTTGTTACATACAGTTATACATATATTGCAAATTGTAGTGAAATGATTAGTTATAGAAGTTCAAGAAAAATAAATATATTAAAAAATACACAAAGCCTCCTTGTTTCAAGAAGATAGCTGCTGCTGTTAATCACATCCTTGGAGGTGGCAGTAATCTTGTCAGGTCTGCTCACTTGTATTGCAGGTTTGCATTTAAAGGCATTGATATTCAAATAGAGCAGGTCCAGCATTTTTATGTGTCCTTTGTTATGTGTGTACGTCTAGGTGTCACCAGACAAGCTTGACTGAGGTAAACAATACCACTCCAAGATGAGAGGGGACGCTGTTGCTGACAGTGCCCTGCACCCAGTCCTTTCTCCACAGTCTACAGAAGAGACCCACTGAGGGCACTCCTGACACTCATGACTTCTGGAATCCCCTTTGGCCGATCTGCCATATAAACTAACAGTATTGAAAAGTGGCGCCTTTAAATAGACATGGACCTGAGTCCGCTAAGAGTCAGAGATAGAGCAGCGAGTGAGAAAGTCTACAAGACTGGCCTTAAGTTGGTGTCTTTTTAGTTGTGTGCTTAAGCACCTGTTTTCACTTTTTATTTTTGTTAATTAAATGGGGTTACTGGGGTGGTACCTAGGGTTGCTAGATTAGAAAATTAGAAATATGGAATACTCATAAAATCTCTCTCTATATTACTATACTGTATATATGAATTTATACATGACCCCTACACACCCAGACCAATATATTATATAGAAGTAGAGACATAAGTTAAAAACATAAAGCAAGGATTTTAATGGGTTATGAGGGAAAAAAAGTAAAGTCATTTGAAAATATTTATTTAATACAGACAACTGAGAGATATTATTATTTAATTCAGGCAGTTAGAAAAAAAGTAGGCCATGGCAAGTAGTAACAACACACTTTGTTGACACTGTATGTTGCAATGCTGATAAGGAAACTGTACAACAGCGTGGCAGGAGGGCAAAACGGTAACAGTGTCGCTGTCCTCAGCCAACCATAGCAACTGAACAAGTTGCAAACAGGCAACAAACACTAGTTTCCTTGTTACATTTGGGTTATTTTCATCAAGAGAATCTGAGAAAAAAAGTATAATTACTTAAAAAGTAAAAAGTACCGTAAGAAGGTAGTAAAAATATATTTTTATTATGAAATTTGAAAATGAACTAAATACGGGACATTTGGGTGTTCATGAAAGGTCAGCATGGGACAGGGGACAAAATTATCAAATATAGGACATGTCCCATATATATGGGATGTCTGGAAACCCTAGTGGTACCTGAACATTTCTCCCTGCTTTCTACTGCTTCCTCACCACTGCCCACACCACAAATGATGGAAAAGCAGGCCAATTCAGAATTGCCCTCCAAATGTAAGGCTGTAGTGCTAATCACTGCACTTCCATGACACCTATCTTTTATCACTTCTCGGTACAGCACATTGTTTCTTCAACCTGGATTGTTTTGTTATCATTACACTAGGGTGTTTCCATATATTTATTGTAAAAAGAGCAGAGGAACTACACTGCTTTCATAATTAAACACAAGTGCATTGGTAATGTTACTGCCTCACAACAAGGAGACCAGAGTTCACAACCCAAGGTGTTTGCATGTCATCCCCATTTCTGCTTGGGTTTCCTCTGAGTGTAAACATTTTCCTACCACAGGAGGTTAGGTCGCGTGACGTTGCTAAACTGGTCCAAGCATGAATGTGTATATTCACCCTGTGATTGGCATGTTCTGTGGAAGCGCAAAGTCCACTGAAGATTCTCACCTTGAAAGAAGGCTCTCGGAGTCGAAGGATAGGCAAACAGAGTAATTATTTTTATTGCAACAAACAAAAAGATGGACACAACCCATTCAAACTGAGCCCCGATCGAGCCAAAAGTTGCAGTATATATAATCCTTTCTTATCATCCTGGCCTCGCTTGAAGCAGCTCATTCACTGCTTACCCTGACTCCCTATTCCAGCTGCCCCTTCTCAGGCCCTTCTTGGCCACCAATATTTCTTGTATTTCGTCATTCACTATTATTCCTCGCTACCCTTATTTCCTAACCGGTTCCCAACCAGCACATGTTCCCCCTTTTCTGACCTCTGGCTGACCCCATTCGTCTTTCTCTGTTCCTTTGGGCTATTAAATATTGGTGGCTTCTCTCTGATCTTGGCCTAAAAGGAAATATAGTATATGCCTTTATTGAATAATTGCTTAGCATACTTGATTTGTGTAAAAGTTCATATTAAGTTCAATTCCCATAAAAGTTCATAATAAGTTTATATCAACTTGTGCTAATACATGACCTTTTATTTTCCATAGTTCCCTGTCAAGGTGTTGTTCCTCTCTTGCACCCGATGATTACTGGGATAGGCTCCAGCTTCCCCAAGATCCTGCCCTTAATAAACAAGTTAAATAGATGGATGGATAGATGGATACTATAATATGTTTAAAAGTAATCCAGCTGTTTTTTAAATAGATAGATAGATACAGTGGTGCTTGAAAGTTTGTGAACCCTTTAGAATGTTCTATATTTCTGCATAAATATGACCTAAAACATCAACAGATTTTCAAAGTAGATAAAGAGAAACCAGTTAAACAAATGAGACAAAAATATTATACTTGGTCATTTATTTCTTGAGAAAAAATGATTGAATATTACATATTTGTGAGTGCCAAAAGTATGTGAACCTCTAGGATTAGCAGTTAGTTTGAAGGTGGAATTCGAGTCAGATGTTTTGTAATCAATGGGATGGCAATCAGGTGTGAGTGGGCACCCTGTGTTATTTAAAGAACAGGGATCTATCAAAGTCTGCTCTTCACAACACATGTTTGTGAAAGTGTATCATGGCACGAACAAAGGAGATTTCTGAGGACCTCAGAAAAAGAGTTGTTGATGCTCATCAGGCTGGAAAAGGTTACAAAACCATCTCTAAAGAATTTGGACTCCACCAATCCACAGTCAGACAGATTGTGTACAAATGGAGGAAATTCAAGACCATTGTTACCCTCCCCAGAAGTGGTCAACCAACAAAGATCACTCCAAGAGTAAGGCGTGTACCCCAGGGTAACTTCTAAGCAACCGAAGGCCTCTCTCACATTGGCTAATGTTCATGTTCATGAGTCCACCATCAGGAGAACACTGAACAACAATGGTGTATATGGCAGGGTTGCAAGGAGAAAGCCACTGCTCTCCAAAAACAATTGCGGCTCATCTACAGTTTGCTTAAGATCACGTGGACCAACCAGAAGGCTATTGGAAAAATGTTTTGTGGACGTATGAGACTAAAATAGAACTTTTTGGTTTAAATGAAAAGCGTTATGTTCAGAGAAAGGAAAACACTGCATTCCAACACAAGAACCTTATCCCATCTGTGAAACATGGTGGTGGTAGTATCATGGTTTGGGCCTGTTATGCTGCATCTGGGCCAGGACGGCTTGCCTTCATTGATGGAACAATGAATTCTGAATTATATCAGAGAATTCTAAAGAAAACTTCTGGACATCTGTCCATGAACTGAATCTCAAGAGACAGTGGGTCATGCAGCAATACAACGACCCTAAGCACACAAGTCGTTCTACCAAAGAATGGTTAAAGAAGAATAAAGTTAATGTTTTGGAATGGCCAAGTCAAAGTACTGACCTTAATTCAATCAAAATGTTGTGGAAGGACCTGAAGTGAGCAGTTAATGTGAGAAAACCCACCAACACCCCAGAGTTGAAGCTGTTCTGTATGGAGGAATGAGCTAAAATTCCTCCAAGCCAGTGTGGAGGAATGATTAAAAGTTAAAGGAAACATTTAGTTGCAGTTACTGCTGCAAAGGGGGGTCACATCAGATACTGAAAGCAAAGGTTGCCACTCACAAATGTGTAATATTCAATCATTTTCCTAAATGACCAAGTATAATATTATTTGTCTCATTTGTTTAACTGGTTTCTCTTTATCTACTTTTAGGACTTGAGTGAAAATCTGATGATGTTTTAGGTCATATTTAGGCAGAAATATAAAAAATTCTAAAGGGTTCACAAACTTTCAAGCACCACTGTAGATAGATAGATAGATAGATAGATAGATAGATAGATAGATAGATAGATACTTTATTAATCCCAAGGGGAAATTCACATACTCCAGCAGCAGCATACTGATAAAAATAAACAATATTAAATTAAAGAGTGATAAAAATGCAGGTAAAACAGACAATAACTTTGTATAATATTAACGTTTATCCCCCCAGGTGGAATTGAAGAGTGGCATAGTGTGGGGAAGGAATGATCTCCTCAGTCTGTTATTGATAATGATAATGTTAATGATAACAGTGCTGTAATAGTTCTTACTATTTATGATAATTTTATTTCTTGAATAGAAGAATAGGAGTACTGTTCACTCACTCCCTGCAATTTTCTTGAGGAAAAGCATTAGTTATTTTAACTTGAAGGCACTTGTACATGTCCTTGTTGTTCATCCTATGCAAGATGTTAACCATGGGTAGTTTCAGAAAATATTTGATTGCAGGCAATAGACGGGATGGCAACATTCGGTTGAAATTATTTGATTGTACCATGTGATTTTTAATTCAAGCAATCAGAGATGCTTTGTATTGGAGTTTTAAAATATAGACATTCAATTACTCTATGTTCTGCCAGGGAAGTGGCCACTAGGGCAGGAATAATCAGACCATGAGATGCAGAAATGCTCAGAAAACTGCAGTGAGGGCCAGTTTCAAAGGTCAGTAAAACTGCTGTCAAAGCCAAAATGCTAAACTATGAACGCCTTTAAAACGAGAATTTCCAGAAGTTGATAATTAAGATGCCCAAAACTAAAATGCTTAACTGTTAATGAAGTTAACAGGAGAATTTCTAGAAGTCAATAACCAAAAGATGTTTATATGGGAAGCAAATACTGAAATTGTTTGAGGTCTGAATCTGTAATGTCAGGCACTGCACTGGATGCGATGCAGGTTCATAAAGTGTAGCACCACTGGTGGGACATAGTATGCCTTCTAGAATTTTAACCCATAGCAATGGTGCATTACATCATGACAACAAAGCCACTAAACTGTGACATTACAAACTCAAAAAATAATGATCATAAATTACATTTTGTTTCAGCTAAATTCCAATATTAATATAAGGAACCAACATACCTTGATGTTCAAAACCTTCAAAAAGCTACAACAGAGCAGTCGAAAAAATGCTCTATTCCATTACACAGTAAAGATTTTAGTAATGACATTGTAGCATTTTAACTCTGACATTTTTCAAAATGCTTTTCTGTGACTCTCAGATTAAAACTATTTTGTCATCAATGTTATAGTTCTTTCCAGTCTGCACCAAATAGGAATGCATGCCCCCAGAAAATATGCAACGGCTGTTAGTAACCATAAAGTTTCAAATACACACTGTAAGTACCGTATATACTCGTGGATAAGTCGGGACTTGATTTTATCGTATATTTTCTGGTATTTTATAATGTTGCTCATATACTGTAAGTCAAATGCGGAGAACTCACGCTTTTGATCCAAGAGATTATGACATGCTAATGCCCACCTTTATCATAAGAGCATCCCTTATCTATGATGGAGCGTTCAATCAGAAGAAAATATGAAGCTGGTTTTAAATTAAAAGTTATTGAAGTAGAGAAAGAAATTTGTAACTGCGCTGCTGCAACAAAATTCGATGCGTCTGAGAAACTGATGCAAGATTGGAGGAGGCAAGAAGATGTAAAAAAAAAAAAAATTAAGTGTCGCATTTTTGAATGGGCGTATGAGTCAGGGTCTGATTTTATGATCGATTTTTTGGGTTTCAAGACCCAAAATTTTTATGTGAGTATATACAGTAGGTCCTTTTCTTAACAGATACAGTAACTGTGAGATTGACTATAAAGATAACCATGTTGAGTCATATCTGTTACCTTTAAAGTCCACTATAAACCTCAATTGATGTTGTTGTATATGATATCTTTCAAGCTCAACGTTATTATAAAACATGACAAAATATTCAAACATAATGGTACTGCATCTGTGATAGTTAGAAAGTGTATGATGGCAGTTGTTAAAAATAAGTACAGCTTCCACTCTTCAGAATTATGTCAAAAAAATTCCTGTTGACAACTGCACTTATTTTAGTATAAATTTCACCACTTATAAAAGAGACTTATAAAGGTGGATATCGAGAATTTAGAAAAAGATAAAAACAAATACAGTATATGAGCCAAAATTAAACAGCACAATTGGAAGCAATTATTATACTTGACATGTGTTGCTTCTACTGCTGGAATGTACATTCTTTTCATGATGGTGGATGGATTATCAGCTATCTAACTTTAGCTATACTGAGTGAGTCTTGGGCAAAAATCAATGTCTGTTCTGTTATTTCATTACTGTATATTCTGCACTGTGCTCATCAATAAATGTCATTATTATGTTACAATTAAGGGAGAAAACTTCACGGAAAAGGGCAAATTACATAGATAGATAGAACTTTACTTCTCCCCAGAGGGAGATTTGGCTTTTTACAGAAGCTCTTTAAACAAATAAATACAGAAATACATAGATAAATAAATACATACACACAATATGATCTGAACATACACCAGACTAAAATGGAATAAAATAAAAAGGAAGGAAAACTTCTGACATGTCAGTCACAGTCACAATGAGGCATTATGCAAACATAGTTCTGTTGCTATAAAGGAGCCTCAGTAGCGTTTCTTGATACATTTGTTGGCTGAAAGGAGTCGGTGTTAGTGTGTCAGAGAAAGGATGTGCAGCATTGTTCATAATAGTACTCAGTTTTGTTTTAATTCTGTCCTTCGCTACTGCATCCAGGAGGTCCAGAGTGTGCCCCATAACTGAGCTTGCCCTTTTAATTAGCTTGTTGATTCAGTGGGCCTCTGTTGAAGTGATGTTACCAGCCCAGCACACTACAGCATTGAAACTCACACTGGCCATTAGAGGGTTGTAGTAGATGTGAAGGATATCACTTCCCACATTAAAGGAATGCAGTCTCCTAAGAAAAAAGTTCCTGATCTGCCCTTTATTGTATAGCTCCTTAGTGTTACAAGACCAGTCCAATCTGTCATTGATGTGGACCCCCAAGTACTTGTAGGAGTGCACCACCTTTACATCCACTCCCTAAATAATGACCAGACATAGAAGTGAAATTAATAGGAAAATAACAAAAGACAGTTAAGAACTTAAAGCTATGGCATAAATACAAGTATTTCCAAATTTCTTAGAAGCATAAATCAGCGGTTAAAACAAAAGCCGACAGACACAGAAGTTCTCCAGGAACCAGATTAGAAACCACTGCTATGGTGTATTCAACAGTGATCATTTACTGTAGCTTTTCATTTGGTTACAGAAAAAATAGTCTTACAGGACTCCAAATTCCATGGAAGACAAAGTGGTGACCCTGGACAGTTGCAGTGGATCTGACAGAGCTTGAGAGGATCTTCCAGGAAGATACTAAGAATACTCCAAGCTGTAATTGCTGTCAAAGTGGTTTCTTCGAAGAATTGTGTTAAGGGTCTAAATACTCATTTGAATAGTAGATATCAGTTTTAGATTTTTAATAAATGTGCAAAACTTTTGGGAAAATATGGTTTCACTTTGTTATTGTGGGTCATTGAGTGTGAATTGATGGGCAAAAATGATAATTTTGTGCATTTAAAATTAAAACTGCAACACCATAATGAGTGCAGAAATTGAAGGGGTCTGAACACTTTCTGAATCCACTGTATCTGGCAGGAGGATCTACTTTTGTAGATTAGAATCTGTGGTTACAAACAGATGCTGCTGATTTTCAATTGAGAAGTATAATATCTACAAATGTACAAAAGGAAGTCATTATTTAATCTGCTACATCTGCAAAAACAGAAATTTGAATAGGAACTTTAAATACTTAACTAACTCATAGAGCATAATTTCAAGTCACAGGCATCATGCCAGACTGCAGCCAAACCTTTTCCGCTTTAATTATCAACAAATTCCATTATATACTGACATACAGTAAAAGGTTGTTTTACAAAGAGAAGTGATGCCAATGATTATCATCGTTACAGAGCAAGACTTATAAAAAAGATTTTTAAATGACCCTATTTTCTTACTTTAAAATAGAAATGATAATGTGCCTTCTTTATCAGTTTAGTAGGGGATCAACGTGATATGACAGTTCCATCTCAACATATAACCTTACATTCTCAGTCTACTGAAAACAGTCGAGCTCAAATGTTTTGTCATGTGTATATGAAACACTTACACTCTAACCTTCTTATTTCACACAGACTAGGAACAACAGTAGAGCACAAGCAACAGACAGTAAATATAACACAGGCAGTGAGTGTAACCCCGACATCACACAGTATATAAAGATGGATAAAAAGGACCTTTGGTCACCCAAAGTTGTCACTGTAATGGGCTGCACACTCACTTAGTAACTAATTTAAACTATAAAAATTAATTTCTTACTGGTATAAGTACAGCATTATAATTTATATATTCTGCATTTTTAGTACCTTTAAATTACTGCTGCTTGTGGTTTTCTCATCATGAAGACTGACTGTTATAAGCTGATATTCTGAATTAGATCATAATAATTCTTTTTATGGTCTTCACTCTTTACTAACCTTGAATTCAGCAGTAAATTCATTATAAGTAATTCCAAAATTGCTATGATTTCCTTAACCAGATTTCTAATAATCTTTAAAAATCCTTAGAGTCTTTTTTGCTTCATTAAAAAACTTCCTAGGTGGACTTTTTTTCCTTTGGTACTTGTGTTATTGTTTTTTGGCTTGTGTGTATTAACTTTCATTGTGTGTATATATGGTGCAAGAGACAGACAAGACCATGATAAAGATTTGGGATACTTCACTAGGTACCCCGTATAATTGAATGATTGAAAACAAAAAAGAAACATGCAACAACAGCAGGGATGTCTTCACGCAAGTTCATAACAGAACTGAATCAAGTTGGCGGATCCTCGGTTTTAAGTCCTTCAGGCAGGAAGAGGAGGGTTAAGGTGAACAGACTCCCGGAGTGACGTCACTAGTAGTATAGCAGGTGGAGAAAGAGAAAAGACATTAGTACACAGCACCAACCCCTGTAGCAGCTGGGAATTATCATCACTAGAGCCTTTAAGCTGCCCCCTATGCATGCAAGTGA
This sequence comes from Polypterus senegalus, assembly GCF_016835505.1. NCBI lineage: Eukaryota > Metazoa > Chordata > Cladistia > Polypteriformes > Polypteridae > Polypterus > Polypterus senegalus. The sequence continues at coordinate 134,281,080 of NC_053160.1, forward strand.
CAATGGGTTAAAACATACTTTGGTTAGGGAAACGTCTAAGTTCGTGAAGGTGGTTTTTGACCTACCCTCTGACTATTTCTATGTTTTGGTCAACTCATTTTTCTTCTTAAGTCTTTCTCAGTTAAGACCTCTGCCTGTCCTTTTATTATGATTTCCCTTCTCCATTCACTCTGTTTCAATGCCTAGTTGTATTTTTCTCCCTAAAATCTTACGTGCACTTTTCAATTTGTGTCTAAAATGCAGCAGATTAGTCTATTTTACATTCATCCGTTTCTAATGTGTGTCAGTTATGTTGAGGAACAGTCTACCAATGACAGCATCTTTATAGTCTAGGTGTAATCTTTTACAAAGTTGGGCAAATCCCATTGATGCAGTGGTGTGTATCTATTGAATATTCTTGTGTTCTTAGCATGTTATAATTGATTCTACTATAATTTTTGTGTTGTGAAACAGCTCACAAACGCAATCTCAGTAATACCTCATTCTGAAAAATACCTGAAGGACAGTATAGTTGTCGCTGTAACATATTTCTATGAACAAGAGTAGGCTTTAAGCCCTATAACAGCTATCCATGTTTCATTCTTCACTCAGTGCATATGTGTGAAATTAGCTCCTTTCTCCTACATCCTACTCTGTTACTATAAAGAAAAGTATATGTTTATTTTTTCATTTGCTTATTTGTACTTGTTACAAATCTGCTGCTGATGTATTCTGACAAAGGCCTTTCACTTCAGAGATTTGTGTTTCTGACAATTGTAAACCTAAGATGATCTTTCAATTCTTGGAGATGTCATCTCCAAATTGATTCTCATTTATTAAATTGTCGCGAAAAATTAATTTTATCTTCATCTGCCCATACATTTTCTAAATTCTAAATTTGCTTAATCTAGGATAATGGGGGTCTTGAGCATATCCTGGTTCCCTTATGTCAAGGAAAGACCCAACTTCACACAGATATTAGACCATCACTCTTTTACATAACCACAAACTTAAATAAATTTAACTCTATCATTGCAATCGTGTACCACATTTTACAGTGCAGTTCCAAATTCAGAAACTGCTTGTTCTGGTATTGTAATTTTGGAGTTACATTAGAAATATTGGACAATTTCTGTTGGCTTCAGATTAAAGTACTTTTCAGAAAAATGACAAACATAACATTCAATATTTTAATCCTCTTGATTTTAGGATTGACAAGACTTTTTAATAACCTTTATATCTGGCCTTCCACCCAAGTTTTGTTATTTTAAAATGCAACAAACACCAATTTCTAACATATTGCCTATCATGACCATAGTACTATATACTGCTTATCATATACACTTCTTTTCAGTATGTACCACGCCTTCATCTCCTCTTAACTTCTCATCTCTCTCTTTCTCCAAAACCTGGTCTTTCTTCCTTCAACCTGTCAAGTTCTTTCTGCAAGTCTCTTTTGACTGCTTAGTTGGTTGCCTTTTAGGTCCAGACTGACCCTAATACCCCGTCCTGAACTTATATCTGGCCTTGTGCCAGAATTGCTTACTTCCGGTGTTTATACGCCACTGTATGTAGAATAAGCCTTAAAGTGCAAGGTTTCTAAAGTATTATTTTGGCAGCCAGCTCTCTTGTCTGGTCAATGTGCCATGTAGTGGCTGGGAGATATTATATACTGTAGTACCCTCTAGTTTTATCTCTTCTGCCTTTCTTTAAAGGCTGAGAAGCACAGATCTCCCTCAAATAATAAACTTTCTGTATGCTAGTTACCTGCAGGAAGACTTACGATATCTCCCAACCATTCTCTTCTCTCTTCCGGTGTAGGTGTCCTTGCATCCTGATTGTCGGGATTAGGGGTTCTCAAAGTCGGTCCTGGGGGCCCACTGTGGCTTCAGATTTTTGCTCTTATTCTATATTAAGAAAGCACCGAGGCATGGTTTTTACATGTATAAGACATTTAGAAATATTTCTGCTTTTCCAAAAGATCGAAATGCTTAACTCACTTTTGGTGCTTTCTTTATATTTAGTCCAATTAAAAACAGAAGTTAGTTGGAACAAAAACCCTCAGCCACAGGAGGTCCCCAGGACCTAGTTTGAGAACCCCTGGTCTGGACTACCTAGTGCCAGATGTTGTGCTCTTTTAATTGCTGTGCTGTGTGATATTTCGTTGAGTATAGATTTCTTACCATTTCTTGGGTGACCTCTCAGTCCTGCTCCTGTTTTCTGTACACTTGTCCTTCAATCACCTGCATGTCCATCATAACTTAACACTGAGAGCACCTGACTGGACTCTTGAGAATTTGAAAGAACTTAACATACACTTGGGAAATTTCTGCTATAAGCTCTCTCTTTTTCTTTCTTTGTCAATATCTGAGTTTAGGAGTCTATACTCCTATTTTATATTCTACTGGCTATCCTGTCAACTACTGTTCATTTTTTTATGTAATGCTGCTTTTTGCCCAGAGCATAATATCAAATAAGAATTCCTTTTCTACTTGTTGCATAAATAAAATATACATCAGTTTTGAAATTGCTACTTAATAGTGACACCTGTTTCTTTATATGTATTCCATACTGTATAGTGTTAAAAATAAACACAATTAAATGCTATAGTATTAACAATAAAACAGAAGAAATTTTTCTTTTACTTTCTCCATTATTCAGTGGATGCTGGAGAACTGATATTAAATCCGAGCAGACTTTGATGGAGAATGACAAGAAATTGGTTTGAAAACAGTGCAAATGAAGCCAGTAATCTATCTTTATTTTATGCAATGCCACTCATTTGTCTTATCTTCATTGACAGCCACTAGAAGTTTTTTATTTTTAATCATTTAAAGTTCAAAGCACAAACAGGCATTGTAACAAAAAGAATAAACAGAGTGGTTTAAAATATAACTTAATAAAAATCGGTTTGCCTAGAAGGTCCCCTTCTAACTGACTTACATTCAAAAACAACTGAGCCCTTCCAGACCAGTCTCCCACTTGCTGACAAAATGATAAACATTTCAGTTTACTAAGCTGTGCTTTTAATGAAAGTCCAAGCATTGTGAGGTAGTAGACATACCATCCATGACAATCTGTTGATCATAAAGTTACAGTATCATGTTGAGTATTTATTTTCAAAGAATTTGTTTTTCAATAAATCTTATTCCGATTTTTGCAAACAGTCAGTCAGTCAGTCAGTCAGTCATTATCCAACCTGCTATATCCTAACACAGGGTCATGGGGGTCTGCTGGAGCGAATCCCAGCCAGCACAGGGCACAAGGCAGAAACAAATCCCTGGGCAGGGCGACAGCCCACCGCAGTGTTACAAACAATCCACATATATTTTTATTTATTTTATTTTAGTTGAGAGTCATTCAGTTGATTAACACTATGTAAAACATGTACCGCTACCCTGGTGAGCCGCACAATCAGAATACAGTAATCCCTCGCTATATCGCGCTTCGACTTTTGCGGCTTCACTCTATCGCGGATTTTAAATGTAAGCATATCTAAATATATATCACGGATTTTTCGCTGGTTCGCGGACTTCTGCAGACAATGGGTCTTTTAATTTAGGTTACATGCTTCCTCAGTTTGATTGCCCAGTTGATTTCATACAAGGGACGCTACTGGCGGATGGCTTTGAAGCTACCCAATCAGAGCATGTATTATATATTAACTAAAACTCCTCAATGCTATAAGATATGCTTGATTGTTTGCTTGTCTCTGCCTCTATCTCACCCTCTCTGACATTCTCTGCGCCTGACGGACGGGGTGTGAGCAGAGGTATTTGCACAGAAGCTGTTTGCCTAGTGGATACCGACGCACCTCTAAGAAATGCCGCTTTATTGCGGTACTTCCAAAAGCACACTTATTGATTTTTTGATGGTTTGCTTTAATCTCGCTCACTCTCTCTCTCTCTCTCTCTCTCTCTCTCTCTCTCTCTCTCTCTCTCTGACGTTCTTTGCGCCTGATGGAGGAGATGTGAGCAGAGGGGCTGTTTGCACTGAGGATGTTTGCTTAGAAGATACTGACGCTCCTCTAAAAAATGCCGCGGCAAACTTAAAAGCACATGTATTGATTTTGTGATTCTCTGAAATTCTCTGCTCCTGAAGAGAAGAAGATATATTTGCATTATTTTAATTGTGAGAAAGAACTGTCATCTCTGTCTTGTCATGCAGCACAGTTTAAACTTTTGACTAAAGGGTGTTATTTCATGTCTAGCGGGCTCTAATAATGTTAACAGTGTGGGAGAGTTTATAAGCGCTTAAAATATATAAAAATAACTATACAAACATATGGTTTCTACTTCGCGGATTTTCTTCTATCTCGGGGGATTCTGGAATGCAACCCCCGCGATTGAGAGGGATTACTGTACTGCCATCACACCAGCAGCAATACTTTATAAAAATCTGTTCAGGTTCAGTGACTAACACTCATCTTTGTTTAACCCACTCACCACAAATCGCACACCAACACTCAGCGAATGGCAGCATAAAAAATGTTTACTTACAACTTTTCAAAACAAAAACAAATTCTTTACAACACAACCCCCACCCCCCAAACAACAGATACATTGCCAAAACAAAACTTGAAATTAACAAATTAGGGTGCGTGATGCAATTGGCATTACTTACCCATTTTGCATTAAAATAACAGTTTGTTTTTCCAGTTCTTGCTGTTCTGTAAGAGTTCGATGGAAGCATGATGGAATCCCCAGCAAGCTGATGCAAGTAATATAAACATTATGTCCTACCAAGAAAAGTAGTTGGGCATTCCAGAGAAAATACAAACAAAAGGGTTTGTCTTCTGAGATGTGTCTCACTTGTAATCTTGACAAAAATACAACTTCCAGTAGGTAGCTTCATTTTCAAATTTTCCGTGCTTGTATGCTGTTCTCTCATTTTGGCAAAATGTCCTGCCCGCATAGTGTCTACTTCTTAAAGATGCAGATCCCCAATATGAGGAAAACCCACATCAACCCACTTTACCACGTATACATTTAAAGAGAGGATAAACTAACTAAAGGCCAGTAGTATATGTGGCATCTGCTAAAAACAAATACAGTACAGTAGATTTCCATCCATCCATTGTCCAACCCACTGAATCTGAACACAGGGGGTCTGATGGAGCCAATCCCAACCAACACAGGGCAAAAGGCAGGAATCCAATCGCAGGCAGGATGTCAACCCACCGCAGGACACACACAAACACCAAACACACACTAGGGCCAATTTAGAATCACCAATCCACCTAACCTGCATGTCTTTGGACTGTGGGAGGAAACCCACGCAGACACGGGGAGAGCATGCAAACTCCACGCAGGGAGGACCCGGGAAGTGAACCGGGGTCTCTTAACTGCGAGGCAGCAGCGCTACCACTGCACCACCCAATACAGTAGATTTGCACAAATAATATGCAATAATTGTATGAGAAAGTAACAAAAGAATTTCACCACAGGGCCACATCCAAATTATTCATGTTGATTATTAAAACAAAAATTGATAAGGCACTGAATGAGAGGCTAGTGATTAATCTAAAAGAAGTGGGAGTTCAAGGCACTCTTATGTGGAATTGGTGCAAACTTGACTCCAAAACCTTGACTTGAAACAGAAACCAAAGGGTAATCACACAAGGTAAAGTTTCTGAATAAGTGGAATCCCACTGGGAACACTGTTGGGAGCTGCTGTGCTTTTGAATTTATATTAATGTGCTAGATATAAATGTAACTAACAAGTTGATTTTTTTTGTAGATGACTCTAAATTAGGTGGAACAGTAGATAATCTGGAATTGTTAGAATCATTACTGGCGAGCCAGGGCAGAATTCACACTTATGCAAATAAGTGATGGCTGAAATTGAATGTAATGTACTGTTTTACATGTAATAAGCAGACATATTAAGTATATTAATATACAATGTGTGTTCTGAAATGTGAAAGTGCACCATATGAGAAGAACTTAGAAGTTATAGTGTACTCATCTGTGTCCACAACAGTGTACATAAGTGATTAAGGAGGGTAATAAGATGTTAGGTTAAAAAGCCAAATGTGTGGATTACAAATAAAGGGACCCTCTTTCATTTCTTGACTTTGTGTTTTGTGTTATTGGTACTTTTGTTACAATTTCTTTCTTGGAATTACTCATTAAGGACTTTCAGATGTGACTTGAGAGCCCTTTGTAAAACATTTCTTGTCATTGTTTTGTGCTGCTTCATTAGGTAGATTTTTAGCAAATGTTTTTCAGTTCCATTTTGTAAATCCACTTGTACGTCTGTTGGTCTTTGGGTCATTTTTTTATCCTTCTCTTTTATTTGTTATGACTTTGTTTTCAGGTTTCTGAATTTTGGGTTTAATAGATTTTTTTTTCTTTTGTGTTTTTTTGCCTATTTTTTGTTAATCTTTTTTTTTTGGCTTTCTTTTTGTATATTTTTTATACTTAGTTTTTGAAATTGTGTCTCTTTTGGAGAATTTTGATCCTTGTTTTTTGAATTTCCTTCTTTAAGTTAATAAACTGAATATTTATAGAAAGGTTTTGGGATGGGTAAGGTGTTTTGGGAATTTATAGCCTTAATTATTATAATAACAGCAATATTCATCTGAAATGTATACAACTTTATCTCTGTATTACAAAAAAGCTAAAACAACAATAAATAAAGTCCAGGGAGAATCAACAAGTCTGATTCCCAGACTTTGGGATATAAGTACGAGGAAAAACTGAAGGAATGAAATCCTTTCAGTTTAAGCAAGCTTTAAATTAAGTTATTCAACAAGAATATACAGTAGATGATTACATGTTAAAAGAATATTTCACACAAAGTTTTTCTTTACACACAGAACTGTAGACACTTGGAATAAGTGACTTTCAAAACACAGCTAGATATTATTTTGGAAAGATTAGGCAAATAGGTTGGTAAGCTTTATTAGACTGAATTACCTTGTGGATGATTGTTAGGACACTAGTCATGTCTGTTGGGGTGCCAGCTGGATCACCCCTTTTAATCCAGGGCAATAACAACAAACAGAAAGAATGCTTAATGACATATAAACAGTGAGAAATCATAGCAAACTAAAAAAGAGATCTTAGTCTTCTCATAACAGAAGTCAGTTGAGTCATCTTCGGGAGCTCAGTGCTAATCCAAATGCAGGTCCAATCTGAGACACCATTCTCCCGGGTGTCTGTTCTTTTATAGTCCTTTGGCAATAAGGGGAGGAGTCAATTGCCCTCAGTGGGCTTCTTCTCCCTGCTGTGGATGAAAGAATAGACAAGAATGTTAGAGACTGCACTTCCTCTTGCCCTGAGGTGGTATCGCTTAACTCTGATAAACCAGGAAATTGAACCTCCAACATGCATGCGTGATAGACTGTTTAAAAAAAAGAAAAAAGAAAAAAAAAAGATTTTATATATAAACTAGTGCTGGGCAGTGATTAAAATTTTTAATAACAATTAATCGCAGACAATCACAATCACATTGTTTTGTGCAAAATTCAATAATGAACTCAGAAGTAGTGTATTGTGTGTATTTGGTTTACAAACACTTTAAATAAATAAGGAGCTCTTTAACAGCAGTATTCCATTTACATAGTAGCAATTAAAATATTTCTTGTAAATCAAATACAAAACCACAGCTATTTGCCACTGCCAGAGCATTAAGTTTTATCTAGTTTGTTATAGAAAAACAAGTTACCCTCAGAGTCCAGAGCCGCGATCACAACATTATAAAAGGCACCTTCCGAGCAACAGGAAGTTAACATTTCTAGTTTTCTTTTTTATCTGAACAGACACCAGCAGAAATGTTTTCTTTTATCAGGGAGCATCCTAAACAGTCTATGTTCAGTAGCAGCTCTTTGAGGGCTAATATTTTTTTCCAAAAAAGTTTATGAAAAGTGCACAAAGCAATGGTTTCACACATAAATCAATATAAAACGTTTGTTGCTGCCTGTTGTGCCTGCTGTCGGCGCTAGTTTGCAGTTTGCGGCAGCAGCGGCTGTGTGGGGAGCGGCTCGATGGCCAGCAGGAATGCACGGTGGGCTGGCTGCCTGGCTGTCTTTGTGAGACAGGTGCATGGGAGTGGCAGTTGCAGTGAGACACAATATGGTTTGTACCTCCTGTCATCGTAAGTGTCTGTCATCCCAGGCGAACGTTACCATAGGTGCATGAGCTACATGAACGTGTTCAGCACCATGATCAGCTGGGGATCGATCAGCTGACACTAGTAGCTCACTTTCGTTTTTGATCTCCAGATCACTTGCATCAAAATCGGAGTCCGACAAATCGGAGACCAATTCAGCGATAAACGAAAAAAGTCATCCACGGATTATTTTGCTTTGAGCATTCACTATGGTATCTCTCCACCTGCCATTTTAGAAGCTGTTTGCTCTTCGCTACTCATGTACTCGCAGGGAATCAAGGTCAAATCAACAAAGCTAACTTTCCTTTTAGGAAAAGCATATTGAAAAGTGCTGTAACAAGAAGATCACTGATCTCTATCGATCGCTAGCGAGACTGAGGCTTTCAAAAAAATAATATTAACAAAAACTGTTCTTGTTGGTGTTAATTATTTAATGCGTTAATGCGATAATAACATGTTAACTTGCTCAGCCCTAATAGAAACACAGAGAAATGTCTATACTATTGGAAGAAATTGTATTTTGTAGTTTCCTTTTAACAAAACTTGTGCAGGCACAAAGCTCTGAAAGAATTGCCTGAGAGGCAAGAGTAAATACAGCAAACAAGAGTTCCAATACAGTATTCAAAAATCAGAGTCAAGGCAGAGCAGAGGTTCAGAAAATCAGCAACACAGTCAAAATACAGAATCCAAAAAATTGTAGTCTAGAAACAAAGCACAGATTCAATATCCAGAGAATCAATAGACAATAGAAAAGACACGGATACTCACAAGAACTCTTCTCTCCCTAGCGCATTCAATGAACCACCAGGAACTATTGGTGGCCTTCCCTTAAATAGGGTGGAGGGTCATTCCTGGGCGTGACAGGCAGTTGGCCTCACTCCTTGTGGGACCTCTCACTAAGCACAAGGGACATAACTAAGGCCTTTCCTGTTTTCCAACATACAAACAGAAAAATGTACGTAATACTTAATAAATATTAATACAAATAACTGAAATAAAGTTAGACAAAACAGACCGATGATCTGACTTTGAACCCTAGCCAGGGAGAAAATACTGACTGATGCATGACACTACCTTATTGAGAACATCGTATTTTTTCAATATTAGATAGTTAAAATGGAAAAAGTCAAAGTGTTTCACAGGTCCAAGAAAAGATTGGCTTTGAATGTGTCTTGGTGTAGAATGCACATTCTCACCATCTACTCAAGGTTTTCCTACTACACCCCAATGACATATATGAACTTGTACTGTTGGATTTGGTTCTGGGTTTGCACATAATGCTGCCGGAATAGATTTTGGCTGTGGTGCTAAATTGGAAAGAATGGATGAATTTATTTGTTTTTATACAGTATGTTATACTAAACAAAACTATGTGATTCATAATACTGAGTATTATCATTCTACTCATTAATTTATAGTTTACAGTTCTACTTACAGTGATTGTCATTTTTTAGATATTAAGTAGAAGCAGAATATTTAGTGTTTTAGCCTTAACGGGCTTTTAATAGTTCTTTCTCACAGTATCTTTGACAAACAAGCAGATTACAATTAGAAACTGCCAAGGGTGGGTGCATCATATAACCCAATAATGCCTCTACTAAATAGTGTAAAATGACACCATGTTTTCAGAATGTACTACAGTATATCTAATCACAAAAACAGTTCATGGAAGCATCACAACCTCTTGGCTAAGTACCTAGGAATTGTATTAATGAGTAATTGTTCTGTGAATAAACTAGTAGAAAGAAAATGTTACTGTAAATCCTTTAATCTTAACCTTTTTCTAAAATTTGTGCTGACCAGTCTAATTTGAGCTTTCACAGAGGATTTGTTCCTGACTGTATTGATAAAGCACAAATGTGTTTAGAATTATCTACAGGACTATCAAGTAATATTACATTATTCTATTTTTTGTGATGGAGGATGCAGCAGTAGAAGTAAATTAAAGGCTTTTAAAGAAATATGAAACCATGGTGATGGGTGAAAGGAAGAAAACGGAAGAACAGCAAATTTATCACTAAGACTCAATTATACTGAGCACAAAATAGTGTATATTTATATATATTGTGGCAGACTGCCAGGGCCCTTACCCAGTTGGGACGCCTTGATCATGGAAGGACTGCGGAAGAGAGCTTGTTTCGGACACTATCTCCCCTGGAACACAAAAGGGCAGCCCACCTGCCTTGTAGCAGGGTCACGGGCTTAGAGCATGGAAGTTCAACCCTGCTGGGGCTTGTGGCCACTGCCAGGGGACGCCTGGACGTTTCCTGAGCCCTTTTTAGGAGCACTTCTGCCTCACCCAGCAGTGCTGCCGGAAGAAGCTCACTGGACACCTGGAGTGCTTTGGGTGTCCAATAAAAGGAGCCAGCTGCTGCTACTCGAGGAGCCAGAGCTGGGAGGAAGTGGATGAAGCTTGCCGGGAGAAAGAGAGAGAAAGAGAAGTGGAGGATTGGACTTTGGTGCTGTTTATTTGTGTTGTGCTGCTGTGGGGAGCAAGAAAAGCGCTTCTTGACGGGAATAAATGTGTGCTGTGCGGTAAACTCGTGTCTCTGCCTGACTGTGTCGGGGTTAGGGTGGCTAGAGCATATATATATATATATAGTTTTTACTGTCAAATAATGCAAAGAGTACGCGACACGTGTTTCACCCTAATTCTGGGCTCATCAGGCGTACACACTCACTGCACTCCCTCTCGGGAATCGAACCTCAGGCGTCAGCGGTGTGGTTCACGATTAGATTGTGATTCAGACTACAAATGCATTAAATATATATATATATATATATATATATATATATATATATATATATATATATTATATATGTATATATATAGTGTGGAAAGCTGCCTGGACACAGGCAGACACCGATGGTTCAAAACCACACACACATTTATTATACATTTTTAATATATAAAAATGTATCGCACACAACCCAGTGCCCCAGCATCAAGCACCCTCAGTCCAGGCCTCTATTACAATGCGTCTCCTCCTTCCCCGCCTCAGCTCCTCTCCTCCAAGCTACGTCCACTTCGACCTGACTCCAGCTGTCGAATGGAGGGAGGTGGCCCCTTTTATGTTCACCTGGACGTGCTCCAGGTGCCTCCCGATGAACGTCCGCCGGCACTTCCTGGTGTGACGGAAGTGCCGGCTGAGCACCAGGAAGCACTCCGGGTGTCCCTGGTTTTCCTTGTGCTAACGTCCAGGGCTCTTCAGGCATCCGGGCACCCCTGGAGGTGACGATGGGCCCCTATAGGGTTGAGCTTCCATTCTCTGTTCCCGTGGTCCCCATACCAACCAGGGCGGCTGCCCCCTCGTGGTCCAGAGGAGGCGTAATCCCTCTTCTGGTCCTTCTAGGCGTCCCGGCTGGGTACCGCCCCCAGCCACTCGCCCCAATTGATATATATATTGTGAGCTGGGGGGCTGATCTCTCCCCCAGAGAATACAGATGTTCCTGAGAAAACTCCTGAAAAACGTTGACAGACTACCTTCACATTGCTCCTTACCTTATTTACACTCTGTCTCATGATAAACCTCTCGCGGGGTAATCTGCATACTTAAAACCTTGTTCAGCACCTGTCAGTTTTGGAATTGATTGTTTTTGCTTTCTCTCTCTTTCTTTCTCTGACATTCTCTGCTCCTGACGGAACTGTCATCTCTGTCTTGTCATGGAGTTTAAACTTTTGAAAAAGAGACAAATGTTTGTTTGCAGTGTCTGAATTAAGTTCATGTCTCTGCAACCTCCTGTGTTTCTGTGCAAATCTGTGACCCAAGTGTGACAATATATTCAGTCCCAGGTTCAAATAAAGGTTGCTTATTAATCAAATTCCCTTCAAATATGTTCATTAAGGTATCAAAAAGCACAACCCACAAGTTTTCCTTCTCCTCCCAATAACTCTCTCACCACCTAACTGCCCTCCTTTAGTCAAGTGTTGCCTCTCTACCACCCAGCTCCGACTTGCCTAGATAAGGGAGTGCGGTCCCTTTTATTACAGGCCCAGGAGTATTTTCAGTGCCAGGGCAATTGCCCGATCAAAGTACTTCTAGGTCACATGGAAGTCCATTATCACAGAAGGGAGCTTGTTTCCCTGCAGCGCACGTGACCCCAGCAGGGCTGCCCTGCCATACTACATTTCCTGGCATGTCCTGCTGACTTCCCACGTGGCACTGATAACCAGGGCTGCTGCCATCTAGCGTGCTGGGGGAATAAAAAACTCCCAGAGATATCTTCTCTTTTTAATGGGCTGTCTGTCCACCCTTTCCAGTCCTTCCTTCCAGGTTTTCTTCTGGCTGGGATGCCCATCCAGCCCACATGGCATCTACAATGTCACAAGAATGGGCAGGAGACATGAAAAGGTTTGGGGCAGCCACCTGTATATTATGCCCTGACTGCAAAAAGGGCTGGATTTTGTAGAGCTGTGTCTGGTTCAAAGTCCAAAACGGAACTGATGACATGCGGCAAAAATGGCGGCTTTAAAGATCTGGACAGGAAGTGACGTCATCTCGGTTTGCCTAATACGGAAGAGACGTCATCACAGGCACCAGAACCAGAAGTGACATCATCAGGGCACCAGAACCCTGTGGAATTTCCCGTGAATGGTCTGCAGAGGACTGAGAGATAAAGTCAGTGCATTTGAGACAATTGAAATAGAAAGTATCCAGTGTAATAAAATACTTGAACTTGGTCATACTTGAACACTTGGTCTTGATTTTACCAGTATCATTATATTGCATTGTCTGCTACAAAATTCTCAACATATACTATGTAACTTAACATAAACATAGTATCATAGTTTGTGACATCATAATAATATTCATATTGACAGTAGGTAAATCAAAAAAATATTGTGTTTGTTGAAAACTGTTGAGGGCAAACAGCACGCCATTTCATGTAATATTGCTACTGCTAATAGTGCTAAATATGAACACCTAGTGCGCATCTTGAATATAATTCACTTTATAAAATTCAATAAGAGACTCTATAAATGTTAGCTCTAGGATGCTGCATTCCAATACAAAAATGAGTTTTGGTCATGTCAGGGCATTTATCATGGTGAATGGAATCTACAGTATATTAAATAATTACTATTGTAAACTTGATATGCCTGGTACCACACTGATTAGCACCAATGCCTTATTGCTCTACAAGGTGTGGTTTCTGTTTTGCCTCTGTCAATGTCTGTGTAGACTGTGTACATTTCCATCATTTTACTAGAAATTTTCAGCACATACCTTAGATTTTCTCTCAACAATCTCTAAAATAATCTGTATGAGAGAGTGTGGATGTGTGTCTATATGGCCTATTGCTGTAAGGCTAAACTTAGGTTTTCCAACAATTTAGACAAGCAAATTCAGTAAATGAATGGATAGATGGATGCAATTTACAATCTCAGACCTACTTAATCCAATTCAAGTTTACAGAATGCCAGAATCTTTCAGACCAGCATCATGCTCAAGGTAAAAACCAACCCTGAATAAGGATCCAGTAAATCAGGGCCCACATTTGCAAATATTCACAAAGCTAAAATAATGAGATACAGTACCCATCATTGAACACCTAGTAATATTTTGAGCCATAGGCCACTGACCCACTAAGGTGATCTGCATAATGTCTTCTGACAAGTAGTGATTGCCATCACCATCCTAATCTGGCCTGGTGTAAGGTTCAAGCAGCTTGGACTGCGGCACTTTTGGGTTGGTTAGTTCAAGTGATATGCTTACCTATTCATTGATGATGAAGACTCCTGTATTTCCATATGAACATGCAGACAATGGTACAAGAGGCAACATTTGATACTTGCCCTGAACAGCAACTGTAATAATAGACTGTACCAACAATAAAGATGCCCTATCACCTCTGGTGATTGGTAGAGGAATTTTTACCAATTTTACCACTCAGCCTAGAATGTCTTTTTTTTATTTACAATTTATTATTGCCTTACTATTTGTTTGTGACATGAATAAAAAAATTGATTACAAAAAAAGTTACCACTCCTCCATGCCATTTTATGCACCACATGTAAGCAGTGGCATATTTTTCATGAAAATTCTCGTAAGGCTATACCAGAATTTTACGTGATAGGCTTTCCTAATAAATAATATTTTTGCCTTTTTTCTTAAAGATAATGAGTGCAAGTTCAAGCACTGTTCATGTCACAGAAATTCTATCAAACAATCGGTTGCTGGTGTGTGGTCTGTCTCGAATGACATCAGATCATTGTGATATGCTTTGAAATTGTCTTCTTTGACAAAATACACAAATATAGATTTAAACGTTGAGCAAACTGCAAGCCTTGCAATGACACGTTGCACTGGATACTATATCGGCTGTGAATTGCCAAAACTGAAGCAGAATTCCTCGAGTTTAGAATCAGAAGGGTTTGTAGTGATCAAGGACTAACTCAAATAACACAGAAAGAACTATACACACTGCACGACTCATACAAAAGACTCTGGGACTCTCCAGTAGGAGTGGTAACCACCATGCAGCCAGAGGCATCGACTGACTTGTTTTCCAAAAATTAGAAGTAGTATTGATAAAACCTTTGTGGTAGCTTTTTCAGATTTTTGAACCAGTAGATAGTCGTCCTTGGCGGAAGGTGAAGATCAAGATGTTGCTCAGCCATATCATACTGTCTTGTGCTTGATGCGTTGCTATACTGATCCATCACTACCTGGAAATGTCTGGTTGCACATGCAAAGACACATGTAAGGGTAAAACTAGAATGCTGCAGGGTCAGTGGAGCTGGCACCTCTGCCAGAAACAGGCTTGCAGTACCTAGAAGGAAGACATGTTTACATACAACAAAAAATATAATTTTCTTAGATAAAAATATGTGCATATGATGGAACAAAGAAAAAAACCAAATGTTTGAAAATACAAAGTTCGGGGTTGTTATACGCATTTCAAAATTAATTTAACAATAATAATGTAATAAAAAGTCACTCAGGGAGGTTTTTTGCTTATTTTGCCCAACACTTGGTGGGTTTTGCCCTACTAGCCCTTAATGCAGAAACATTAATACATGTGGCCACATATTGCTGCCAAATTCTGGGAGCATCTTGATGGTTTCACATACTTTCCTGCTGTTTACTTGTCTCTTATAAGTTTATAAGTGTATAGAGTAATTATAGTAAAGGAGTTATGGGTCATTCATCATCTCATTGTCCTTCAACGCTTGGTGGGATGTGTTACAAGACATTGTTCCTTACCTGTATGACTTCATGCCATAAAAGTATATTTCTTTCTTAGCCATAGGGTGTTAACCTGACGCTGACAAGTCCATATGTAGCTCTGGTCAGAGTCCGTTGATTATTTTCTGTATTCCTGCTGAGAACAGTACAAAAGAAATATATAAAAAAGAAAAATCAGAAAAGAAATCAGGTCACTTAAGCAAGCAATAAAGAGTATAGGTTAACATTTTGTAAAGCACATTGGATTGTTAGTGACTCCACAGAATAGGGGAATGATTTCTTAGCAATTAGGTATTTTAATTAATGGTACAAGTTAATACTTATTTTAAAAAAGATAGCACAGGTACAGCTAGGGCTGGGAAACATTACTGCAAAACACTGCACAGAACACTGGCACCAGAGATTAGTTAAAAACTGAAATGGTTTGAAAAGGCAGTCGTCCAGCAGGTTTTCTTTTTATAGCATCAAGGCCAGCAATGTCACCTCTGCAAAATCTCAGCTTCTTTCTGTATATACTGTATAATACCCTCTCACTCTGTCATACTAGCTAAATTTATTTTACAGTAGCGTGCCATTTTAGCTAGCTAATATTTGGATTAGTGTATTCACTGCTGTTAAAGATCAGGACAGTCTTTTGTAGTCAGTTTACTGCTGCCTTTTAGGTTTCTAAAGACTTTTTGTATTTAAAATGGTGCAAGGGCAAATGTGAGTTTTAGTGTCAACATTTTGTCTATGTTACATTCCTAAAAACGTGAGCTGACTTGTTCAACAGCAGTGCCCTGGCTGGCAGTGCTGTGTCTCCAGCAGCGATTGCTCCCGAGAGACTGCAGTATCTTTTCCAGTTCCAAGGCTCTCTGCAGAATATAGTAAACTCAAACAAAGACGAATAACTAGATTCAGTTAAAAAGAAATTAAAGTACAATGAATGTGCTGAACACAGTCTTGCTGACATTTAATCAGTGATTCAAAGCAAAAAGAACCTGTAGATACATGGTAACACATTGGTGAGAAATGTTGCCGTACACCTTTATAACCTGGCTTTAAATTGCCCATTCTTTCTTTGTCTGTCAAACTTGTATCTAGTTACTTTGTTTTTGTTTGTTTTTTTTCCAAATTACAGAGATGTAAATGTTAGTTTTATTTGTAGCCACACATTAGCCTAGCATTGTCATGTGTATAGAGTACACTGTATCTTAAAGTTCTTACTTGCATGTACAACCAATATTAAATCCGATTATTTTCAATAATATGCAACATATTGCAACTCTGTAGCACCATGATAGTTGGTAGGAGAGTGCTGTGTCTCCTCATGATCCTATTACACATAAAATGCATTCAAGAAATGCATGGATGGATTTTATCAAGTTTTATCAAGTAGGGAAAGCTACTGTTAAAAAAATGCATATAACTTCTCAGCTAGGGTACGCTGAGCAGTTGCCTGGGGGCCCCACGAGCATAATAAGCATGCTAATCTATGTATGTTGTGACCTGCTGTCAATAAATAAATC
Source organism: Polypterus senegalus (assembly GCF_016835505.1). NCBI lineage: Eukaryota > Metazoa > Chordata > Cladistia > Polypteriformes > Polypteridae > Polypterus > Polypterus senegalus. Next base: position 134,297,872 of record NC_053160.1, read on the forward strand.
TTATACTATAATAAACTATAAATATTTGTTATTGTGTTACAAGTGGGCATTGGCATTCACCTCTGATTTAGTATCACGGTCACCTCACATGCATGTATGTGTACAGATATCATGTACTACATAACATAAAAGCTTATATGTCAACTCAATTCTCTGCAAATAAATTTTGCAAATGTTTGTGTTGAACACTCGATTAATAATAAATAATTCATAGTAATTTCATATTGTGCCATCTCTGCCTGTATGGTTTACCAATTGAATATCATTTATATGCTGACATTTTTGTGTTTTTCAAGGCTCATGTTATATTTTTCAAATGCTTGTGTTGATTAATCTTTGCTGTACAACATGTTTTTTTTTAATGTTTTAACACTGATTTTGTTGGAAGTACCAATGCAATAAATATGTTTAATTTTATCATCTATTTACATTTTTATTTCTGTGAGTGGTTGTGTAGGTAAGGGACACACTGCACTGCTTTTCCCGGGGGCCTATAATGCTGTTAAGATGGCCCTAAGAAGGCACATTGGAGACTCTCAAGTCAGTTGGAAGGAGGGTCTATAGCCTGATTAGACAAAAACTGAGCTTCTTGGCTGTCAGACAAAGCACCATGCTTCTCTATAGCAGGTCATGGAAGGCAAGTAAGTTGGGTGGGACAATATTGGGAAAGGCTCAGCTGGCAGTGGGGTGATGAAAAATGTGTAGGCGAATTAAGGAGATTTGTTTTGGAGTATATTGTGGGTAAGTATAGTAGGAACTCTAAAAGTTTATCAGGGGCATTGATCTATTTAAGAGGGCCCACTGGGCATAGATTATTTGTTTTCTACTTCTCATTTGCATTTTGTGTTTGCTCCTTATTTGTCTCCTATATATTTTTTATGATTAAAACCACCTTCTGTTTAAGTTTTTGAAGTCTTTTTGGGATACAGACAGAATGATTTATGCAACCAGAAAAGGACTCACAATGGTACACCTGTGGGTTAGCATCCGGTAGAAGAAGCTATACTCCCTGATAGTTTTATGCACTGTATAGATGTTGTACATTCTACTAAGATTTCTAAGAGGGATAAATGAGACTATTCTGTGGTCACTTAAATGGGTTTTAGCTCCTTATGAAAAAACAAGGCCTTAAAGGATAAGAAGACTTGGGACCACCAGAAGGAGTTTGGGTAGCATTCTAGACCCTGAAAATGGCTCTGAATAGGAGTTTAACGCCTCTCTTAACCCAAGATTGAGGTTGGAGTCAGGAGGAGACTAGGGGCAAGGGGTCATCTCTAGATACGAGGTAGGATCCAAAAATTCCACAGGAGTAGAGTGTAGTTATCAACTATACCACTAGGTATCGTATGCTTACAATCTTGTTAATCAGTCTGCCAGGTGGCATTGTACCTAGTTGAACGAGTGTGTATTTCTGACATGTATTTCAAAATCGTTAATCATTTATTTTTCTCTCCAAGCCAAATAAAGCACGTCAGGTTATATCGGACATCAAAACAATAATGCAAAAATTTTTACAAATTGACATACTTGTTAATGGAGGGTTTCCATGTGAAAAAACTGCTAGTCAGCAACATTACACTGAACTGCCGAGGCATCTGCAGAAAAGCACCAGGATAAAAATGCTTGAAGCATGGTGCACACAAATCTGTAATTTGTACCATGACAGCACACTTGCACAACAAGACATTTTGATAAAATGAACCCCTCCAAATTTGCTAGATCTCACTCTCTGTGACTTCTTTTTGCTTCCGAAATTAAAATTAGGACGGAAGGGAAGATGATTTGTTAGCAGGTTATAAATGCAGAAAAAAAGGCTCTAAACATCTATATATATAAATGTAAAATCCAACATCTGTCTGTCTGCCTGTATGTATGTTGTCCTCTTTTCATGATAGAACTACTAATGGATTTAGTTAGGGTTTTTTTCTATAATTTGCTTTAACATTGTGGTTGATTTTGCAACTTCTCTCATCGCGCTAAGTATCATAGTTTGCTTGGGGCAGCGATTTATTCATGTAAATCCAAGAGAGAGCCTGCCGAGGGGAGGGGGAATTGGGCTTTGCTTTGCAATGTTAATTAACAAGGCCCACAGACAGACACTCAGGTTGGCAGGGGTTGATCTTAGCTCACCATGCTTCTCACATGGTCAGCTTTACGTCACTTTCTCCCAGGTTAGTTCCCCAAGAAATGTACTGTATATGCCCTCGCCCCGATAGCAAAAAATGTGTATACCAAGAGGCCTTCAGATATGAAAGCTATCAGTATTAATTCTTCTCAATACAAATTATATTTTTAAAAATTTTTTTATTGATCTTTAAAGTTTGTTCTGTCTCATGACTACGTGGGCGAAGCCGCGGAGGGAGAGCTAGTAATAACGAAAGATAAGTGCTGGAAATGTTTTCAGGAATGGAACAAGCGCTGGGACAAGTGTATTACAACTCAAGAGGAGTATTTTGACAGTGATTAAAATTACATTTCTGTAAGTTGCATAATAAAGTTTTTCTTAACAATTCCATGATCTTTTGGGTACCCTTGCACTGTTTAAAGTTGGTGAGACAACAGAACTAAATTGCAGAGAAGGTGTCAGCTGTGAGGAATTAAGGCATAACTAGCTAGGGTGAGAGGTGGTTTGGTAGTGTGTATTTATTGTTTGGAGCAATATAAAATAAAAAAGTTAACAATCAAGTGCATAAAAGCAGTAAAAAATGTACTAAATTTGGCGACAGACCTAACATTCAAGCATTTCAGCTTACGTTGCAGGTTTGACACATTTACTGCCTTTATTCTATTTAATATGCCATTAAAATTCATTGGCATTATACAGCATGTATTGTCAGCTCTCTCTTCAGGATGTTGTAGATGTACACTTGATTAAATAAATGAATTAGCAATTTAATTACTGTAATAGTGTGTTTTCTTCAATATTTGCACAAACCTGGTTTATATCAAAGGCCTTGTTTCATTTCAGCATTGCATTGATAAAAGGCTCATTATTATCTTTCTGAATTAAAGTCACTGTGTATGCTTCTCCTTCATGCTGGGAACAGCAAATCCTTGCAAAATATTTTAGTTCACTATATTTAAAGCAATAGTCAAATTACCTATCAACATTTTTCCCTGACTTCCACAATCTCTGAAGATTGCTTTTGTTGGTCTTGCCATCATTTGCAGTGTAAATATTTCTTTTTGACATTTTGCATTCTATAAGCTGTGTGGATTTTTGCTGTTTGATTGACCGTCTGTGTGTGTTTTTTTTAGCATATTGGCTAGTGCAATATCATTAAAATTAACAGTACTGTAATTACCCAGGGGCAGGTTGGGATATGGATAAATGCATTCATCACTTCAGTTAACACTAGCAGTAGGTGGTGTAAAGAGAGGCAGAACACAATGTTAACAGGTTAGGGATCCACCCCATCTATTGTAGGGTTCACTGAAAATAAGCAAGTAAGTAAGTAAGAGTCCCAAAGTAGACTGATTGCAGAGCAAGGCTATTGACTTTTTATTACTATGGAAGGAAAAGAGGCGGGACATCCAGTGGGAAATGGTCACCCAAAGGCGTGGTCTGGAATCGACAGGGGGAGGAGACTACAGTAGGTCTTACTGCTCCTGTAGGGAAGGAAGAATCAGTACACCTGATTACTCTCATGTACCTGTGTCTCAGCAGTAGCTAGACCCCACTGCTACCTCCTATATGTGCATGTGTGACAGTGGACAATATCACTTCCTTCCACAGCCACACTTCAACTCCTGCCCCAATCTGCCACATTTCTTAACATGCAGCTTCATTCTTTCTCATCATCATTTTCCACCGCCTGAACAATTCATTTTTTTCCTCAGAATTCTACACACAACACCCCATAATGACAACGTGAAAAAAGTTTACTTGAGGTTTTTGCAAATTTATTAAAAATAAAAAAATTTAGAAAGCACGTGTACATAAGTATTCACAGCCTTTGCCATGAAGCTCAAAATTGAGCTCAGGTGCATCCTGTTTCCCCTGATCATCCTTGAGATGTTTCTGCAGCTTAATTGGAGTCAACCTGTGGTAGATTCAGTTGATTGGACATGATTTGGAAAGGCACACACCTGTCTATATAAGGTCCCACAGTTGACAGTTCATGGCAGAGCACAAACCAAGCATGAAGTCAAAGGAATTGTCTGTAGACCTCCGAGACAGGATTGTCTCGAGGCACAAATCTGGGGAAGGTTGCAGAAAAATTTCTGCTGCTTTGAGGGTCTCAATAAGCACAGTGGCCTCCATCATCCGTAAGTGGAAGAAGTTTCAAAACCACCAGGACTCTTCCTAGAGCTGGCCGGCCATCTAAACTGAGTGATTGGGGGAGAAGGGCCTTAGTCAGAGAGGTGACCAATAACCCAATGGTCACTCTGTCAGAGCTCCAGAGGTCCTCTGTGGAGAGAGAAGAACTTTCCAGAAGAACAACCATCTCTGCAGCAATCCACCAATCAGGCCTGTATGGTATGGAGTGGTCAGACGGAAGCCACTCCTTAGTAAAAGGCACATGGCAGCCTGCCTGGAGTTTGCCAAAAGACACCTGAAGGACTCTCAGACCATGAGAAACAAAATTCTCTGGTCTGATGAGACAAAGATTGAACTCTTTGGTGTGAATGCCAGGCGTCACGTTTAAAGGAAACCAGGCACCGCTCGTCACCAGGCCAATACCATCCCTACAGTGTAGCATGGTAGTGGCAGCATTATGCTGTGGGGATGTTTTTCAGTGGCAGGAACTGGGAGACTAGTCAGGATAAAGGGAAAGATGACTGCAGCAATGTACAGAGACATCCTGGATGAAAACTTGCTCCAGAGTGCTCTTGACCTCAGACTGGGGCGACGGTTCATCTTTCAGCAGGACAACCACCCTAAGCACACAGCCAAGATATCAAAAGAGTGGCTTCAGGACAACTCTGTGAATGTCCTTGAGTGGCCCAGCCAGAGCCCAGACTTGAATCCGATTGAACATCTCTGGAGAGATCTTAAAATGGCTGTGCACCGACGCTTCCCATCCAACCTGATGGAGCTTGAGAGGTGCTGCAAAGAGGAATGGGTGAAACTGGCCAAGGATAGGTGTGCCAAGCTTGTAGCATTATATTCAAAAAGACGTGAGGCTGTAATTGCTGCCAAAAGTGCATTGACAAAGTATTGAGCCAAGGCTGTGAATACTTATGTACATGTGATTTTATTAGTTTTTTCATTTTTAATAAATTTGCAATAACCTCAAGTAAACTTTTTTCACGTTGTCATTATGGGGTGTTGTGTGTAGAGTTCTGAGGAAAAAAATGAATTTAATCCATTTTGGAATAAGGCTGTAACATAACAAAATGTGGAAAAGTGATGCACTGTGAATACTTTCCGGATGCACTGTAGGTTCAGCAGAAGCACCTCGAAAATGTTTGAAGGTTAGTTCTATCTATCTGTGGCCCCCTTCCATGCTCTACATTGGCTCATATTATTACAGGCTTCCCCATATGCCTCCACCCCTGTTATGCCTGCTGAAATCTGAGCAATATTTTTCTCTCAGGTGAGGTCTCTGGATATTATAATATCTACTGCATCGTCCAGTTATTGTACAGATGTTTTGTCATTCTCCGTAAAAGAAATTCTCTAGCATTTTAGAAAAATGAAGGGTGGCTCGGTTACAAAGTTCTTTAAATATTTAACCACTCTTTCTGATAGATCTTAAATCAAGCAAACATTATATTTGTTTTGTTCAGTGTATATAAATAAAAATGGATACAGTAGCATCTTTGCATCCTCACATCTAAATGTTCAAGGGTTGTTAATATTTCTTCTTCTTTAGATCAACTTAAGTAGATAATTGCACTTACATATTTATTTTACCTAAATAAACCAAAATAAAATAATTAAGCATGTGACTTGATCTTGAGTCATGCCTCAGACATAATGCTTGTCTTTCAGTAAGACATTGTCTAACCCTAAGTCATATTTTCCATAGACTTGATTTCATTGCTTAATTACTTTGGTATTTATTCTGAAGTTGTCACAAGGACATGTGTCCTTATTTTGGATTAAAAATTAATAACAAACTGCTTGATTCTTGACATTAGATAAAAAATCAATTGTATTAATTTTTTGGATTTAATGGACTTTGACTTTTGCTTATATTTACATTTATTTGCTTAGCAAATAATTTTATCCAAAGCAACTTAAAATAGCACTCAGTATAATCGAGTAAACATCAATCTGGGGAACTCCTGAGGAACATGGTTACAAAATTGATCATAAAAAGTGAAAAACTGAGAACAAAATACAAGCTAGTCACACTATTTTGGTTACAAAACCTACAAAAGCCAAAAATTTACAAAACAAGAGAGTCTTCAAATAGTTCTTAAACACATTGAGGGAGTCAGAAGTTTGAATGGAGGAAGGTAGCTCATTCCACCAGTTAGTAGATGCACATGAAAATAGTCTGAGATTTGATGCCACACAGAGGTGGCATCACCAGACAGCATTCATCACCAAACTTGACTGGACAGGAATGAGCATAGGATCTCGTAATGGTCTCCATATATAAAGGTACTAACCCACTGACTACTCTACAAGCAACCATCAAGGATCTGAAGTTAATGCTACTACAGGGAGTCAATGCTGTGATCTGAAAAGTGAAATGAAATGTGCCCGACTTGTTCGGTTGAACATCTTTAATTGACCTAACTTTTCATTTTGTCTTCCTGGGTTCCACTACAGTACGCTGAACTGCTTTTTTCACATCTCAAATTCTCTTCCAGGTCTTTCATGCAAAACATACCTGTGTGAAAATCTTGTCATTTATGATTCATTCCAGCACCTGTCTCAAATGGTGACACAAAGAGTGGTGTTCACCACTACTAAAACCATTGACAATCATCTGTTATCTCTTCTATGTAGTTTTACTCTACTTTTCCAGACTGAAACATTAAGTCATTAAGATTGTATTTTACCTATAGAGAGCACTACTACCTCATTGATCCTGGGTTCAAATTCTATACATGGTGATTTTCTGGGTGGACTTTGCACATTATCCCTGTTGTCTGCATTGTCATGGTTTAGGCTGAATATTGACATTTTATAGCTAGAGAAGTCATATTGTGTACTGTTGTCGGGGTTACATCCTTGACTTAATCAGCAGACGGCATAACAGGTCAGCCTTTTGCTCTGAGCTTTATCCGATCTGTGGGTAAAATCCTTGTTTTCATTTTGAATTATGTATGTTTACTCTTCTTGTATTGCCTAGTTTTTTGACTTATTGTATGTTATTTTACCTTGATTTATGTCTCTCATCTAGGTTTCAGTTTATTTCATTTTCTTTTGTTCTGCCTTTTGCCCGCTTCTCCTGGTTTATTTACAAAATTAGTTATCTGTTTCCCTGCCAAGTGAGGACAAAAGATCAGATCAAAATGAATGACCCCGAGATGCAGTGTATTTTCACAGATATGAGAGATATGCAGGGGGAAATGAAAACCCTGTACAATGAACTTTTTTTAATTTGGTGTATGGTTAATAATACTGTCACAGATGCTCTGATTGATTCAGCTGGGAATTTTATTAGTTCCTCCATGATTAAGCATTTACATATCACTCCAGTAGATCTTCAGTATAAACCTCGAGTCCTTTCAGTGAATGGTCAGCCCATTGGCTCTGGGCATTTAGATTATGCTACACCACTGCTCTCAGTCAAGATAGGACTCTTTCATGAAGAAACATTGTAGTTTTTTGTTATTCAGTCTCCCTTGCCTCAAATAATCCTTGGATACCCCTGGTTGCACAAACACAATCCTGTTCTTTACTGGGAATCCAAAGATACCATACAAGGAAGCAAGGTCTGTGTTCAGAATTGCTTAAGGACTGTACCTACAGTAAGTCGGTCCTTTGTAACATGATATCAATCCTACCTTCTAAATATTCGGACTATGATTGTGCGATTGACTTATTGCCAGGGGCCCCATTACCTAAAGGGAAAGTTTACACCTTGTCATGGCTGGAACAGGAGGCTATGGAACTATCCATCCATCCATCCTCTTCCGCTTATCCGAGGTCGGGTCGCGGGGGCAGCAGCTTAAGCAGAGAGGCCCAGACTTCCCTCTCCCCAGCCACTTCTTCCAGCTCTTCCGGAAGAATCCCATGCTCCCAGGCCAGCCGGGAGACATAGTCCCTCCAGCGTGTCCTGGGTCTTCCCCGGGGCCTCCTCCCGGTTGGACGTGCCCGAACACCTCACCAGGGAGGCGCCCAGGAGGCATCCTGATCAGATGCCCGAGCCACCTCATCTGACTCCTCTCAATGCGGAGGAGCAGCGGCTCTACTCTGAGCCCCTCCCGGATGACTGAGCTTCTCACCGTATCTTTAAGGGAAAGCCCAGACACCCTGTGGAGGAAACTCATTTCAGCCGCTTGTATTCGCGATCTCGTTCTTTCGGTCACTACCCATAGCTCATGACCATAGGTGAGGATAGGAGCGTAGATCGACTGGTAAATTGAGAGCTTTGCTTTACGGCTCAGCTCCTTTTTCACCACGACAGACCGAGGCAGAGCCCGCATCACTGCGGACGCTGCACCGATCCGCCTGTCGATCTCACGCTCCATTCTTCCCTCACTCGTGAACAAGACCCCGAGATACTTGAACTCCTCCACTTGGGACAGGATCTCTCCCCTAACCCTGAGAGGGCACTCCACCCTTTTCCGGCTGAGGACCATGCTCTCGGATTTGGAGGTGCTGATTCTCATCCCAGCCGCTTCACACTCAGCTGCGAACCGATCCAGAGAGAGCTGAAGATCACGGCCTGATGAAGCAAACAGGACAACATCATCAGCAAAAAGCAGTGACCCAATCCTGAGTCCACCAAACCGGACCCCTTCAACACCCTGGCTGCACCTAGAAATACTGTCCATAAAAGTTATGAACAGAATCGGTGACAAAGGGCAGCCCTGGCGGAGTCCAACTCTCACTGGAAACGGGCTCGACTTACTGCCGGCAATGCGGACCAAGCCCTGACACCAGTTGTACAGAGACCGAACAGCTCTTATTAGGGGGTCCGGTACCCCATACTCCCGGAGCACCCCCCACAGAATTCCCCGAGGGACACGGTCGAATGCCTTTTCCAAGTCCACAAAACACATGTAGACCGGTTGGGCAAACTCCCATGCACCCTCCAGGACTCTGCTAAGGGTGAAGAGCTGGTCCACTGTTCGCGACCAGGACGGAAACCACACTGTTCCTCCTGAATCCGAGGTTCGACTATCCGACGGACCCTCCTCTCCAGAACCCCCGAACAGACTTTTCCAGGGAGGCTGAGGAGTGTGATCCCTCTATAGTTGGAACACACCCTCTGGTCCACCTTTTTAAAGAGGGGGACCACCACCCCGGTCTGCCAATCCAGAGGCACTGTCCCCGATGTCCATGCGATGTTGCAGAGACGGTCAACCAAGACAGTCCTACAACATCCAGAGCCTTAAGGAACTCCGGGCGTATCTCATCCACCCCCGGGCCCTGCCACCAAGGAGTTTTTTGACCACCTCGGTGACTTCAGTCCCAGAGATGAGAGAGCCCACATCCGAGTCCCCAGGCTCTGCTTCCTCATTGGAAGGCATGTTAGTGGGATTGAGGAGGTCTTCGAAGTACTCCTCCCACCGACCCACAACTCCAAAAAGGGTGGATACTCCAAACTGCTGTTCGGCGCATATGCACAAACAACAGTCAGGACCCTTCCCCCCACCCAAAGGCGGAGCGAGGCCACCCTCTCGTCCACCGGGGTAAACCCCAATGCACAGGCTCCAAGCCGGGGGGCAATAAGTATGCCCACACCTGCTCGGCGCCTCTCACCGGGGGCAACTCCAGAGTGGTAGAGAGTCCACCCCCTCTCAAGGAGATTGGTTCCAGAGTCCAAGCTGTGCGTCGAGGTGAGTCCGACTATATCTAGCCGGAACCTCTTGACCTCACGCACTAGCTCAGGCTCCTTCCCCTTCAGATAGGTGACATTCCACATTCCAAGAGCCAGTTTCTGTAGCTGAGGATCAGACCGCCAAGGTCCCCGCCTTCGGCCAACACCCAACTCACACTACACCCAACCTCCTTGGCCCCTCCCATAGGTGGTGAGCCCATGGGGAGGAGGACCCACGTTACCTCTTCGGGCTGTGCCCGGCCGAGCCCCATGGGTGCAGGCCCGGCCACCAGGCGCTTGCCATCGAGCCCCACTTCCAGGCCTGGCTCCAGAGGGGGGCCCCAGTGACCTGCGTCTGGGCAAGGGAAAACGTCGTCCAAAGTTTGTGCTCTTCATCGGAGGTTTGTTGAACCGCTCTTTGTCTCATCCCTCACCTAGGACCAGTTTGCCTTGGGTGGCCCTACCAGGGGCATAACGCCCGGACAACATAGCTCCTAGGATCATTGGGACACGCAAACCCCTCCACCACGATAAGGTGACGGTTCAAGGAGGAGCTATGGAACTATATATCACATAAAAGTTGAAGAATGGTTTTATAACCCTGTCCAATAGTCCGATAGCGGCTGGCTTCTTTTTTGTAGAGAAAAAAAAACGAAGGTCTTAAACCTTGTATTGATTACAGAGGATTAAATAGAATAATACTCAAAAGAAATTACCCTTTGCCACGTATTCACAACGCATCACTTTTCCCACATTTTGTTATGTTACAGCCTTATTCCAAAATGGGTTAAATTCATTTTTTCCTCAGAACTCTACACACAACACCCCATAATGACAACGTGAAAAAAGTTTACTTGAGGTTATTGCAAATTTATTAAAAATGAAAAAACTAATAAAATCACATGTACATAAGTATTCACAGCCTTGGCTCAATACTTTGTCAATGCACTTTTGGCAGCAATTACAGCCTCACGTCTTTTTGAATATAATGCTACAAGCTTGGCACACCTATCCTTGGCCAGTTTCACCCATTCCTCTTTGCAGCACCTCTCAAGCTCCATCAGGTTGGATGGGAAGCGTCGGTGCACAGCCATTTTAAGATCTCTAGAGATGTTCAATCGGATTCAAGTCTGGGCTCTGGCTGGGCCACTCAAGGACATTCACAGAGTTGTCCTGAAGCCACTCCTTTGATATCTTGGCTGTGTGCCTAGGGTCGTTGTCCTGCTGAAAGATGAACCGTCGCCCCAGTCTGAGGTCAAGAGCGCTCTGGAGCAGGTTTTCATCCAGGATGTCTCTGTACATTGCTGCAGTCATCTTTCCCTTTATCCTGACTAGCCTCCCAGTTCCTGCCGCTGAAAAACATCCCCACAGCATGATGCTGCCACCACCATGCTTCACTGTTGGGATGGTATTGGCCTTTTTATGAGTGGTGCCTGGTTTCCTCCAAACGTGACGCCTGATATTCACACCAAAGAGTTCAATCTTTGTCTCATCAGACCAGAGAATTTTGTTTCTCATGGTCTGAGAGTCCTTCAGGTGCCTTTTGGCAAACTCCAAGCGGGCTGCCATGTGCCTTTTACTAAGGAGTGGCTTCCGTCTGGCCACTCTACAATACAGGCCTGATTGGTGGATTGCAGCAGAGATGGTTGTCCTTCTGAAAGGTTCTGCTCTCTCCACAGAGGACCTCTGGAGCTCTGACAGAGTGACCATTGGGTTCTTGGTTACCTCCCTGACTAAGGCCCTTCTCCCCCGATCGCTCAGTTTAGATGGCCGGCCAGCTCTAGGAAGAGTCCTGTTGGTTTCGAACCTCTTCCACTTACGGATGATGGAGGCCACTGTGCTCATTGGGACCTTCAAAGCAGCAGAAATATTTCTGTAACCTTCCCCAGATTTGTGCCTCGAGGCAATCCTCCCTCGGAGGTCTACAGACAATTCCTTTGACTTTGATGCTTGGTTTATGCTCTGACATGAACTTTCAACTGTGGGACCTTATATAGACAGGTGTGTGCCTTTCCAAATCATGTCCAATCAACTGAATTTACCACAGGTGGACTCCAATTAAGCTGCAGAAACATCTCAAGGATGATCAGGGTAAACAGGATGCACCTGAGCTCAATTTTGAGCTTCATGGCAAAGGCTGTGAATACTTATGTACATGTGATTTCTCAGTTTTTTTTATTTTTAATAAATCTGCAAAAATCTCAAGTAAACTTTTTTCACATGTTATTATGGGGTGTTGTGTGTAGAATTCTGAGGAAAAAAATTAATTTAATCCATTTTGGAATAAGACTGTATCATAACAAAATGTGGAAAACGTGATGCGCTGTGAATACTTTCCGGATGCACTGTATATCTTCAATTTTGAATCATGTTACTGGCTGTACAGTTTTTACGAAATTAGATTTAAGAAGTGTATATAATCTTAATCAACTGCCTTTAATACCACAATGGGACATTACAAATACAGAGTAATGCCATACGGATTAGCTAACGCTCCAGCTGCTTTCCAGTCCTTTGTTAATGATATTTTGTGTATCAGTATACATAGATGATATATTGTGTTTTTTTTGTGAGGAATGAACTATGCATGTGAAGCATGTTAAGGAAGTCCTTTGCCGTTTCCGTGAAAATAACATATTTGTTAAGATTTTGTTCTTGAGGTATGAAATTTCATGGAATGGTTTAGCCATTGGTAGTACTAAGGTCACTACTCACCTGGACTGGAAACCACCTGAGACTGTTGAACAGGTCCAGAGATTTGTTGGTTTTGCTAATTACTATTGCAATTTATAGAAAAAAATTTAGTTCTGTTATAAATCCTATTTCCACGTTAACCCGGCAAATTTTAATGGATGGAGAAAACAAACTAAGCCTTTGAAAATATAAAATAATTATTTACTTCTACCCCCATATTACATCACCCTAATTGCCATTTATTGTGTAGTAGATGAGTCCAGTATTGGAACTGGAGCAATACTATCCTAAAGATGTCCCAAAACAGGAGTTATTTATCTGCGAAGTTTTTATTCTAAGAAATTAACTCCTACTGAGAGGAACTATGACTTAGGTAACCGTGAGATGCTGGCAAATCAAGTTGGCTTTGGAGGAGTTGCATCCTTTTTTTATAGGAAGCCAAATTTCCTTTTCTTATATACATCAATCATAAAAATTGAATGTAATTAAAGTCAGCAAATTGAATTAATGTTTGTCAGGCTGAATGGTTTTATTCTTCAGCCACATTTCATGTTAATGTATCACCCTGGCAGAAAAAAACGGAAAGGCAGACATCCTTCCTCGCGTACATGAGCCTGATGGGTTCTCTGAAGATCCCTCTGGCATGCTTAATTTACCAGATATGAAAGTAGAGAAAAGCCAAGCAAAATGACACCTTTTATTGGCTAACCAAAAGCTTGTTGTAATCTTTTTAGTTAGCCAATAAAAGGTGTCATTTTGCTTGGCTTTTCTCTACATTCATAATGGCTAACACAGTACAACACCCTAGTACTCCAGATATGAAAGATATTTTGAATCAGTTAGTGATGTTCAATGGCAGGCAAATAACACTCAAAATATACCAGACGGGAAACTTTTCGTTCCTATCAATTTGAAAAACCAGGTACTTGATCTGTGCCATCAATCACTTATGTTCAGACACCCTGGGGGTGGCTCAGATAATGAATTTATTAAAAACAACATTTTGGTAAAGGGGCTGGAAAACAGACGTTAAAAAATATGTAGCCGCTTGATAAACTTCTTGTTGTCGCTCTAAGAAAATCCCTGGACTTCCTTTGGGTTTGCTCTAGCCTCTTTCAGTGCCATCACATTCCTGGGAGCACATTTCCCTGGATTTTGTCATAGATTGGCCTCCTTTCAAGGGCTATACCACAATTCTGGTTACAGTAGACAGGTGCTCATTTTGTTCCTCTAAAGAGACTACTATCAGCCAAATTACTGGCAGATGTCTTTTTATAACTAGTAGTGTGCCTTTATAAGTTCACATCTTCTATTGTGTCTGTCAGGGGTCCTTAGTTTATTTCCAAGTTTTGGAAAGTGCTTTGTGGACAGTTTGGGTGCAAGATACATTTAACATCTGGATATCATCTGGAAACCAATGGGCAAACCAAAATAATTAACCAAGACCTGGAAAAATATGTATGCTGTACAGTAAATTCTAAACAGGACAACTGGGCTGATATGTTGCCTGGGGCAGAATTTTCCAGGAATGTCCTGCTTCAATCATCTTTAAAGATGTCTCCATTTGAGTGCCAGTATTAGTTCAGTCTATAGTTGTCTGAGTCACCATTCTCCTCATATGCCATTCCATGTGTTAGGGATTATGTTGCAAACCTTTGTGCCAAATGGTACATGATTTGTAAAAATCTGAAGAAGGCAAGAGTAACTTTGAAGCACTTTGCAGATAAGAAGCACAAAAAGGCACTGATATTAAAAGTAGATCAAAGAATATGGCTGGCAATCAGAGATATTTGGCTTAAAGTATTAGCCCCAAGGTTTATTGGTCCATTTGTCACTAGATGCCGGATGAGTATTTAAGATCCATTCCACTTTTCATGTTCAAAGGTTAAGACCAGTTTGTAGCAGCCCATATTACTCTATGCATTCCCCTGTCCTAGCTATTTCAGTAGAAGAGTATGAGTTACAATATATGGTGGATTCTAGGAGACAAGGTTCAACAGTGGAATATCTGGTGCATTGGAATGGGTGTGGTCCAGAGTATCGGTCCTGGGTCAACTTTAATGCCCTTCTTGCGCCTTGCTTTTTGACTTAGTTTCATAATCTTTTTCTTTGGAAACTGGATAGACGCATCGTGTTGCATCATGGTTTAGCCTGAATATTGACATTTTGTATCAAAATTGTGTACTGTTGTCAGGGTCCCATCCTGCACTTGACTTAATCAGCAGACGGCATAAAAGGTTAGCCTTTTGCTCTGAGCTTTATCTGATAAAATACTTATTTTCATTTTGACTTATTGTGTGTTTACTCTTCTTGACTTGCTTAGTTTTCAAGCCTGATATTTGACCTTGATTTGTGCCTCTCTTCTAGGTTTCAGTTTCTTCAGTTAATATTTATTTTCTTTTGTTTTGCCTTTTGCCTGCTTCTCCTTATTTACTCATGAAATTTGTTTTTTGTTTTCCTGCCGAGTCGGGACATTCATGGAGTTTCCTTGAGGTAGTTCAGTTTACTTCTACATCCCCAAAATATCTGCTTGTTAGTTTAATTGACAGATCCAAATTAGCTTTTTGTGAGGGCAAGTGGTAGTGGGTGTGTGAATAGGCCTTGCTATTGCCTTGTGCCCTGTTAAGAGGTAGTTGAACATGCACAAGTCTGAAAATGTATGTTACGTTACTTTTCTGCAAGTTGTGTAATGCATAAACATATCTTACTGACTTTAAGAGTCTTTTACAATATTTTGATGAATAATTTGTTTTCCATGTATCTGTACAGATGCTTCACACTTTCATCTTCCATCAAGAACAAACACCTTGTAAATAATAATGAATCTTTTGTTTTTATTATTTCAAAGCATCTCCTTTAAGGCTTGTTTTGAGATTGCAGCTGGGCACATGGATAGTTTGCATGTATAATTAGTCATGCGGTGCAGCACTGCCAGCTCATAAGGCTTAGTTTAATGTATCCAGTGGCAGTTCTATTAATGCTGCAAGTTCTAAGCAAAGCATCATGGGGTGCTGGGAAAAAATGTTTGTTTAAGCTTGCAACAAGGTGAATTTACAGGAAAATATTTGGCAAACAAGGTCACCAGGAATTACACCTTATTTGTTGCAAAAAAATCTTTGTCAAATTTTGACTATTAACGACTGAGTTGGAGAACTGTGTTTGGTCACACAGTTAGAGCTGAGCAAGGAGGATAGAAGGGGCCTGATAACACTCTCCTGTGGAGGGTCTGTTGGCAATTCTGACAATCCACACATGCCGAAGTCTGATAGTTAGAATGTTCAAAATACAATATCTCTTATAATAGGGTTACAAACAAGAAGCACTATTTAAAATGTAAAACAGCAAAAGAAATCCCTACTACTCTTCTGCTGCTATAGCATAGTGGGAAAAGGAGGAGGTCTTTCATTTGGGACAGCACAGAAGAGTTCCATAGCCCTTAAATCTCACTGAAAATAAATAATAATAAAGGCAGGATTGCTGCTCTGCCTTTTGCTCTGAAGCTTCTCATGGACTCTGCCCTTAGGCCATAGTAAACATCAGAATTATTTTCTTCTAGTCACTAATCCTGTTTCTAACCAAAACTCCTCTTTTGAGATTGTTGCTTATGAGAAATGAAAACATGTACTACCCATGTCTTATATTTCTGCTGCCAGGGATTATGGACCCTGTAAGGACAAAGTGTACCTGAGGAAAAGCCCAGCAGATGAAAGGCACGACCATGAAAAGGCAAAAATGGTGGTGTGAGGACAGGCTAAGTAGTACCTGAATAAAATAAAAGAACTGATTATCACGGCAAAAGCCCAAAACCAAAGTCAAAGATAACAATTGTAATCTGGTCCTAACCATAACCAGAAAATCTTAGCCCTAAAATATTTGACAGAAAATGAATTACTTTACCCAAAGCTTGCATGCCAGAATGCACAAGCCACCATCTTCAGTTGTGGTGGTGCAACAATGTCAAGCAATGGTAATGAGACTTGCAGTTTTTTTTTGTCTGATTGATATGATTTCTGAGCATGGAAGGCTGACTTTCCTAGCAAGGATTATACTTGTATCACATCTCCTAGTTTATGTTTGCTTTCCATGAAAGGAAAATTTTGGAATCATTTCTATTTTGTATAGAGCTATTTTTAGCATACTGGATGGTTTCAGTAAACAACAAAAACATTTATTTATATAGCATATTTTCATACAGACAATGTAGCTCAAAGTGCTTTACATAATGAAGAAAGAGAAAAAAGACAGAATAAATAAATACAATTAGGGAACACTAACTAAAATAGAATAAAAGTAAGGTCCGATTGCCAGGGAGGACAGAAAAAAAACTCCAGACGGCTGGAGAAAAAATAAAATCTGCAGGGGCTCCAGGCCACGAGACCGCCCAGCCCCTTCTAGGTATTCTACCTAACATAAATGACCTCAATCAGTTCTCATTGTATTCAGGGTTCTCATGGAAGAATTTGATGATGATGGTCATGTGGACTTCTGGCCTTTAATCCATAAATGTAAGGACATCACTGTGCTTTGATTAGGTGGTGGTGGTGCAGATCGCCACCAAAGAAAACCTTAAAAAGAACAAAAGAGAAAGTAGGGGTCAGTACGGATTTTGTAGCCACCATGAATAATAATGATAATTAATTGAATATACAGAGCATCAGGATTTAACTAAGATGAAGCTATGAAAAAGCCATGTTAAAGTGCTCTACTGTATTAGCCTGGCGAATTCCTATTGGCAAGATATTCCAGATTTTAGGTGCATAACAGCAGATAAACCACTTCTTTTAAGTTTAGCTCTTGGAATTCTAAGTAGACACTCATTTGAAGATCTAAGGTTACAATTTGGAGTGTAAGGTGTAAGACATTCCGAAATATAAGATGGAGCGAGATTATTTAAGGCTTTGAAAACCATAAGCAGGATTTTAAATGTCAATTATAAATGACATAGGTAACCAGTGTAGTGACATCAAAACTGGGGTGATATGCTCGGATTTTCTTTTCCGAGTTAAGCTTCTAGCAGCTGCATTTTGCACTAGTTGAAATCGATTGATGTCTTTTTTTGGTAGTCCTGAGAGGAGTGCGTTACAGTAATCTAGCCGACTGAAAACAAAA
Source organism: Polypterus senegalus (assembly GCF_016835505.1). Taxonomy (NCBI): domain Eukaryota; kingdom Metazoa; phylum Chordata; class Cladistia; order Polypteriformes; family Polypteridae; genus Polypterus; species Polypterus senegalus. Next base: position 134,315,568 of record NC_053160.1, read on the forward strand.
GCGTTAACTAATTTTTCAGCATCTTGCAATGTCTAACTTTTTCTATATTTCTTAAGTGAAAAAATGCTGTCCTAGTTATCTGATTAATATGTGATTTAAAATTCAGGTCACAGTCAAAAAAAGGAATGCTATGAGATATGCATTCTATTTATTGTACAGGAGTTATGACTGGTATGAAGAATGTGGCGGTGGAAAGAATATAAAAAGGAAAACTGTAAAATTATGGATATTACCACATGTGGGTTTGCGTTCTCTGCTCAACAGAGCTGTAACGGCAGTTGAGAATTTGAAATCACAGCTTTTATGTTTATTATGGCAATTATGTCTTTTTGCATCGGTTGGTTTTGAAATGATAGCTACACATAGCAGACTCCTGTTTCATTCAGCCATGTTTAGTTTTTAAACTTCAGAAAGAGCCATGTTATGTAACATAACATTCCATTCTCAATATGCTTAATCGAGTTTGGAATAGCTGGGGGTTGGGCAGAGCCTGTCACAGCAGCACTGGAAGCAAAGCAATGGCCCACTCTGGGTAAAGTGCCTGTCCAAAGCATGTCCTATACACATACATCCTCACACAGGGCCAGTTCTGAGCCAAATAATAAACTGACTTTCACATCTGAGAGGATGTAGGAGGAAATTTAGAGTAAACAGAGAAAGGGCAAACTCCACAGGGACAAAGATTGGGTGTCAGATTCATACCCAGGATGCTGGATCTGTGAGGCTACAGTGCTAATTGTTGCACCACTATGTTGACCACAAGCTTTGTAATTTAAAATATTATGAACCTAAGATATTTGAGAAGTTTTTTAAACTCGGAATGTATCGTTAAACATATCTACTTTGAGAATCTTTTTAATCTAGTAAATGGGTTGAACTTACTACTTTAGGAAAGTCTTACTTCAACTCTTGAGGTAAATGATGTATGTTTTGAGCTTATAAAAAAAAGTAGCAGAACAACATATTTCTGCAGCATATCCTGAATGCCCAGGTCAACAGTACAGAATGATCTACAGATCTCTCTGTAGCACAAATCAAGCAAACCTCTCACATTATTGCATGGTGGTGGTGCCAAAAAAACTCTAGAACAGTTTTGGGAGAGGTGGCCATTTAAATGGAATTTATGAAGAAAACCCTTCCCATGGAAGTGTGTCTAGGAAAGCTTTATGAGTAGTCACCCAGATAAGGGTGAGAACACTTTAACCATAGTTGTGCCTGTGTGTTCAAATGGAAGAAACATTCACATGGATATGTTTAGCATTAATTCTGTGTGGACAAGTGAATAGGTCAAAATGTATGTACTTTCATGGCATACTCAAACTCTGAATAAAGCCAAAGAGACCAAACATAATCAAAAATGACTTGCTTTATACACAGACAAATGACATGGCAAGGGATGAACACTAGGAGTAACAGATTACAAAGTTAAAAACTCAAACTCTGTTGCCTCTCTGGGCTTTCCTAAAGAGGCAGGACACTCTCTCTCTACTAATTGAGCTGGATGAGCCACTAAGCAATTTCACAAAAAAACTGCAAGACAACTAGAATTTTCTAGCTGTCCAGTATGTACCACAGATTCACATAACTAGCCCTCATTCAATTAAACTGTATTTAAAAGGAATTGGGATACTGGGCAATATTAATTCCAAACCATTATGCACATTCTACTCAACACTGCAAATAATCACTGCAGTGTCATAAAATGAATAACATATCTATTTTAAATATTATAATGAATATACAGTAAACAAACAAATATGACTAATGAACTTCACACAATATATGTAAACCACAAAAGTAATGCAAAGTCTTTGAAATATAATGTATTTACAGTTAAGAATGGCCACAGTTCACTGATAACGGCAGGGAAATGGAGTTTGCAAAAGTGAATTTTACGATCCACATTTTTCCAGGAAATAAACAAACTCATGTCCTAACAGGAAACTCATATTGATGATAATGGTGAGACAGATTACCGAGAAAAGGTTTACCTGCTTAGCCAATAATGCCAGGATAACAATTTAACCCTAAATGTCAGCAAAGCCAAGGAGCTGGTCATGGACCTAAGGAAGCAGTAGGCAGGCCACACTCTAAGAAGCTTTATATTTCATGGAGTGACTATCACTGTAGTGGATACAACACATTTCTCTTCTGTCAAGAAGGGTCATCGGCTCCTCTCCTTCTTTAAATGAAGTGCAGGTTACTCGATCTGGTCTTGCAAATTTCAGTGCAGAATGGAGTCTATTTTCACATTCTGGTATGGTGCTTGCTTGGCTCAAGATCATAAAGTCAGTGGTGCAGAGAGTGGTGAAAGCAGCACATTATGTTACCAGTACCCAGCTAACTTCTGTTGAGGACATAAACAACACTTGCTGCATAAGAAAGGGAAAGCAGTATAATTAAAGATCTCGCTTTAAAGAGTCCTCTCAGTCTGGCACTTGCATCAGTAGATCCAAGAACAGTTTCTATTCACAGACTGTAGAATTACTGACCAGCTAATTATAAGAAATACTGTAACATAAACATATGTACTTCAAGCTGTGGTAAAGTGTGGTCCGCGGCTGTTTGGCATTTTAAATAAATAATTGCTGCACTCATGTCTTGGAAGGAGGGAGCATGGTAGCATGGGGAGAGTGGTTCTGGCACGCGATTTCTGAGCAGGTGGTCCTACACTAAGTGCACAGGAGTGGGATCATCCGTGACCCTAATTGGCACAGGGAGCTGCTAATTGTCACAGCTGTGCCACATCCCCATTTTAAAGGGGAGAGCACGAGTGCAGAGAGGAAGATTGAAAAAGGAAAGAAAAGAGCCAGGAAAGGAGAACGGAGGTTAAAAGACGGGAAAAAGAATCAGGCAGGTGAGAGAGCACAAGCTGGTGGAATGAATAGAAGCAGGTAGACGGGAGTGAAACCTGAAGAGGAATGAGTGGCCATCGCTCACAAGGGGGCTGTGGGTCGCTCCTGTTGAGCATGTTAGGAGCAGGGGTGACTATCATGCTCATGGGTACTTTTGCTGGGTGCCATTGGCAGCAGTGGAAGTACAGAGCGGCCGTGCTGGGTGGAGTCTGGATTGGCAGTGGTTTGGGTGGAGCAGGGCTCAGTGGTTGCCCTCGGACACCATGAGATTGATGACGGGGACACGGGCTGGAAGAGATGGGTTCTGCATCTGCTGGTCAATGTCTCTCCCGGCTGCGAGTTCCGAATAGGATAAGCCGCAGAGGCATCAGTTTTAAAGGAAGGCACCAGGGCCGAGTTTTAATGAGTTTCCTGCATTATGTTGTTTTTACCTCGTTTTAACAGATTTTTCTAATTATTGATTTTAACCTCCACTAGAACACTTTTTTTATGGATTATGTATTGATTGATCGTTTAGAACGATGCACTTTTGGAACACTTTGATTTTGAGTTGTTTTTAATAAAAACATTGGTGTCCTCATTTGTATAGCTCATCCCAGTCATTACTATCTATGGTGTCGGGTTCAAGAGGCTCCCAAATGAGAAGAGGGAGCATGGATCCGGACTCGCACCATCACACAAGCACAGGCAAAGAAATGCTGCACTTTCACTTTCTAGAGAGGATTTATATTAAAAAAAAAAAAAACTCACTTTCTTACAAACAATAGTCAAAATGGTGTGTGTTTAGTTTCATGTCAGGTCTCTTAACTTGCAACTTTCATATCTTATGTTAATAAAAGTCTTTAAAAGTGTCTGTACTGCTAAAGCAATTAGATTTTCCCTGGTGAGGGTGCTTCTGTTTTTCAAATCTATATTGAAGCCAGCAGTCCTGTCCCTCTTAAGGAAAGCACTTCTGTGGGAAATGCCTTCAAATTGTATTATTTTCAGGAAAACAGAGAAGTAGTCAAGCTCAGTTTGATATGTTGTTGTGCTTTTCCCTTTCTTTTCATGCTGAAAGAAAGTTGTTCCTAAAACTCCAAGAATAAAATGTGCCTTACACAGAAATCGTTTTAGGTTTTACTTGTGCAACTCAGAGCCCAAAATGTGACAACATGCAGTATATATATTATATAGTGGCGTAGCAAGGGACTGTGCATATTGTGCATAGTACAAAGGCTTACGAGTTTGGGGTGGCCACTCAGGGCACTCTAGATTTTTTTTTAATAACATAACTAAAACAATAGTTTCACAGACTCAATACAGTGGCTTCAACATTCAATGTCTTGTTACCATCAACTCTGACCTCAATGGCTGACTACGAATTGGATGCTGCTGTCGAACTTCTCGTTGAACGCTATAGCACTGATGTTTCACCCAAGTCGACTATTTTCGAAGTAACTTAACTGTTGCTGATAGATTACTTTGCACTGTTGTCTACTTTCAGTAACGTTTGCATGGCTTATATGTTACTGCTGATCATACCTGTGACTGTTGCTGCGTGTGAATGATCATTCTCCAAGTTAACACTCATCAAAAATTACCTCAGAAGCATCACGTAGCAAGACAAACTTAGTGGCTTGGCTATACTCTCAATCGAAAGCGAGAGTGCCAGACAACTTGAAGTATCAAACATTATTGAGACTTTCGGACAACAGAAGACACATATGCATTTTAAGGTACTAGTGATAGTAATAGGATTTGTGACTTGTCAGACAGTTCCATGTTTGTAAGCTATAACAGTTTAACATATCTATAATCTGTTTTATTGTGTACCTTAGTATGGCTTAAGTGCATTAGTGTCACTACTGTGAGGATTTGTGAGCGTAAAAACTTTTGATGTCCAGAACTTGTGTAAAACATGGTCTGTCATTGTGTAATAGTATCCTGTCAGCCGGTGTAGTTGTTTTAATTCATCACAAATTGAAATTGCTTTATTTTATAGCATAGAACAGATTCTACTTTCTAGCTTATGTTACATTTTAATCATCTTCCTTCACAAAGTTGTCTTGGAAAAGAAAGCGGATCCACATTTTACATATGTTTATGTACTACATTAGACCCCCGTGAAGACGTGGTTCAGGGTTCAGTCGTTTGCAGATTTTTTCTTACAACCTAACTAATAATTGTTAGTGGAAACTGCAAATATCCCCCGCAATTTTTTATGACTTTTTTCGTGGCAGAGTACAGGAATCAACCATAGAGGAAAACGCGGCTTGGGATGGTGAAAGTAGCCAATCCAAGAGTGTACTCTACTAGAATTTGAAACTGTAACTCCCAGCAGTTTCTGCACTGGCTTCGATTTGTCTTCTGCTCTGGGTGCAGGGCTGTTTGGGTCAAAGTATGTCAGCGCAGCTTTTTAAAAGAGGGCCAAAAGACAAAAAAAGTTTTTGTAATTTGTGTTTCAAGTTCCTGTCTCTCTCCCTGCCTTCTGTTGGGTTACCTGTACTTATTCGTTTTGTCCTGGATCGTTTCGTGGTTGGGGTCTGGATTGTCTGCAGTCTGCCTTTGTACATGAGGATTATAAGTAGATTCATTGCTATCCTGCGAAGAAAGGAGCGCTCCTGAACCCGTTCACCCATCTTCACCATTTCAGGAACTACTGGTAGGACTATCTTTACATTCCCATTCAACCTGCGGATCTCTGGACTATCTATCTTCATCATTACATTTTATGTGTTGCCGTTTTTCATGGACTTTACTGTGTGTGTTTTGTTGGTGCTTTTTTGTATTTAATGTATAATTGCCGTAAGGGGAACAGGGGTGGTATCACTGTTTTCATTTGTTTTCATTACATTCTTTATTTGCTGTTTGCATACAGGTTTGCTTTGTTTTTGTCTCGGTTTGTTAGTGCATGCGGGTCGGGTCAAGGCTGGGTGCGTCCCTGGAATCTCCACCATAAAAATAAATAAATAACCATCTTCCGTATGGTGTGAATCTTAGCGGCACTGGACCGCTACAGCGTTATTCATTTCTCCTTGCTGCTGATTGACTGCTGCCCTGTGATGTATCTCCAGCTGAGTATTCTCGTGTTTTCTGTTTTGTTCTTCTTAATCCTTAAACCGCCACAACCAGCTATATTCGGTTCCCAGTGCAATTTACCAGCACGTCAGAGTTGATCAGTCTGTGCCGTACATTCGTTGAGTAGCCAGCTCATGACCACTGCTGGCCCCTGCAGCACTGCAGCCCCACTATCTCTGGGATTGAGCTGCTATGCTAGACTAGCCTGCCAGCGTCAGCGTTTACCTCTGTGTGCTTGTGTGCAGCCAGTTCAAGCGCAGTTGGCTCTGTGATTTAATGAATTTCATCAATGGCGTCAGTTGCATCTTGTACATATCATTCCAGTAGTTTTTAAAATAGTTTTTACAGTTCATTGGCAGTGTGTAAAATGATTAGTGTTGCAGTACTGTAATTGTGATTATCTTTGCATGAAAAAAAATGTATTCCATTAAAATTTCACATTTTCTTTGTGAATTGTGATGTTTACTTAAAGTGCAGCAAAAAAGTATTTGGGGTCCAGGGATGCATTAACCCCCAAGTATGTGGCAGTTTAAGAGTTAAAGCCCTAAGGCCTCTGGTAATGAAAATGCATTTGCATGAATTACAGTACATAGCGGTAACATAGGTAATTTACATTCTAGCACTGCGGGTGACATATCAGTACAGTGCTGTTTACGGGTTTACATTCTTGTTTTTAGGTAATGTTTTAAGCTGAGGTTGAAATGAAATGAAAGTGTTTTGGGGGCATATTGAGGGTTTAAAATATAAAAAATAGGCATTTTTTTTAACCACATCCATAATTCGCAGTTTTTCACAATTCACGGGTGGTCTAGGAATGTAACCTCCACGAATTTCGAAGGGTGTACTGTACTACTACTACCCACACCTCCCACATTTCATTCCCTCAATTTATTTTATTTTTGCCAACTTACAGTGGCTGTAATAAAGCGATTAAAAAAGTTATTACAAATTTCTTATAGAGGTGTTTGTAACCAGTGTTAGTGACTCAGTCAAGGATGACACTGCCTAGCCGGCCCCTAGGATCTACTTGCAAATAAATTATTAACAGCATAACAGTTATGCTGGACAGGGGGGCCCAACTCAGGTATATATATATATATATATATATATATATATATATATATATATATATATATATATATATATATATATATATATATATATATATATATATATATATATATATATATATATAAGAAGAGGTTACTTTCAAAAATAACCACAAGATTTCGAAACTTGAGTTTTACAAAAGTCCATGAAAGAGCTACGAAGTTTAAAACCAATTTGAGCTTCGGCTGCAGGACCAACTACTGTATCTGCATTTTCTTTTTATTTTGATTTAGATCGAGAAAATTGTGATCCATCCAGGATCTTAGTTCTTCAAGACAATTGTGCAATTAATTCATTCAATTGTACACAGGAATATACACCTGCATGTTATCAGCATAATAGTGAAAAGAAACATTAAACTTCCTAAAAATAGCTCCTATAGGTTGAAGACATAGAGGAAATAAAATAGGGCCCAAAATGGATACTTGAGGAACACCACATTTAACAGGAGCAGTAGACAAAAAGAGGAATTGAAAGTCACTGAAAAGTGTCTACCAGAAAGATACGACCTAAAGCGGTTAAGAGCAGCTGCAATAGCAATATCTCATGGCCAGTAGTGTCAAAGGCTGCATAAAGGTCTAGGAGGACAAGAACTGATGACCCACCTGAGTCAAGTAATAAGAGTGATGTCATTAAATACTTTCAGGAGGGTCATCTCAACACCATGATAAAGGCTAAAGCCAAATTGATAGATCTCAAATAAACTATTAGAATTAAGATGATTGACCAATTGATGATAAATAATTATTTCTAATATTTTAGCCAAAAACGGCAATGGAGAAATCAGGCAAAACTTAGCTGACTCTACAGGATCTAACTTTGCCTTCTAAAGACAAAGTCGCACCACCACATGTTTAAAATATGAGGGCACAATGCCCTTTCTAATAGAACCATTTATAATATCCAACAATACTGTGCCCTGGACATCAAATGCATCCAGTAATAGACATGGTGGAACAACATCAAAAAGACAAAAAGTAGATCTAAGTGTGTCAATGGTACTTTTTAGCCGTGAAAGTGAAACAATATATCAAATGAGTCCAAGACAATATCATGATTAAAAGTACATAGTCAGTTAGAACAATGCCAGAGCAGGTAGTATTGATGTTGCAGACAATGAATGAAGGAAACTGCTAACATGAATGAACAGTACTATTTAATCACATCACTGAGAGGCGTGAAGAGACACATTAATTGCTTTACCTAAGACCCTGGGTTTCTTAGAATGGAAGGGTACCAAATCACAGAAGTAATCATATTTAAATTTCTTAATTGCCTCTTGGAAGTTAAACAGAGAAATCCTAAGAATCTGCACAGATACAGTCAGCCGGTCTTCTCCAATGCTGTTTAACAATCTTACAGGTGCAACACACAAAACCAATAATCTTTCTCTTATTATTGACTAGCAGAATACCCATGCTTTGCAGCGGAGAAGTAGTGTGTTAAAGAAGTTATGAAAAAGAAAAGGAAAAATTTAAAAAATAACGTAACATGATTGTTAATGTAATTGTTATGTCTTTGATATGAGTGTTGTTGTCATATCTATATATCTATATATATATATACACATACATACATGTGTACATATATACACACACACATATACTATGGGGTGCCAAACAAGCAAATAATTTGATTTTGTGAATATATAAAGTCGGCGTCAGAATATATAAAGTCAAAACTTGAATATATAAAGTCATTCCCGAATATATAAAGTCAAAACTTGAATATATAAAGTCAGCGTCGGTATACATAAAGTCAAAAGTTGAATATAGAAAGTCAGTGTCGGAATTTATAAAGTCATTCTTGATTATATAAAGTCAACATTGGAGTATATAAACTCACTCCTGAATATATAAAGTGAAAGTCAAAATCTATTGATTGAAACAACTCTGAACTGAATTAAGTTAGCAAAAACGTATTCAGAAAAATAAATTAAAAAACACTGTTCGGTTAATGTTTTGAAAATGATGCATGTGCCCTGCCCAGGATTGGTTCCTGCCTTGCGCCCAGTGTTGGGTGGGATTGTCTCCAGCAGACCCCCGTGACCCTGTGGTTGGATTCAACGTGTTGGGAAATGGATGGATATTCCAGCACTGACTTTATATATTCCGACGCTGACTTTATATATTTAAGTTTTGACTTTATATATTCCAGCGCTTACTTTATATATTCAAGTTTTGACTTTATATATTCAGAAACAAGTATTGACTTTATATATACCTACGCTGACTTTATATATTAAAATTTTGACTTTATTTATTCCAACAGTGACTTTATATAATCAAGTTTTTACTTTATATATTCGCAAATGACTTTATATATACAAGTTTTGACTTTATATAGTTAAATGTAGTCATCATTGCATAACTTTTTCTTTACCATAGAAATTTAAAGACAAAATTCAACTTCCATTCCTAACAAAGATATTTCTGGCAACTAAATAGAAGCTACTTATATCCAAATTCGAGCTATTGAGCTGTCGCCTGCCTGCCTGAATAAATCACCCTCGCTCTTACTTTTTTACCATTCATTTAATCATGGCTAGTGGTGGAAAAATTATAAAATGGAAGAAGGATTACACTGAGTATGGCTTTACCAAAACAATTATTGATGGCGAATCGATTATTCATAAAGCTTCAATCTTTGAGTATTGAGTATTTGGTGGCAGCGTCACAAAGTCGTAACACTGCGTTAGCTGCGGAGCACAGCTCAGAGCGAAATGAGGTGAATGGGAGGGGAGATGATGACAACAACAACAACAACAACATTTATTTATATAGCACATTTTCATACAAACAGTAGCTCAAAGTGCTTTACATATTAAAGAATAGAAAAATGAAAGACACAATTATAAAACAAAATAAATCAACATTAACATCGAATAAGAGTAAGGTTCAATGGCCAGGGGACAGAAAAACAAAAAACTCCAGGCGGCTGGAGAAAAATAAAATCTGTAGGGATTCCAGACCATGAGACCGGCCAGTCCCCTCTGGGCATTCTACCTAACATAAATGAAACAGTCCTCTTTGGATTTAGGATTCTCACGGAAGGGCTTGATGATGATGATGGTCACGTAGACTTCTTCCTTTTAATCCATCCATCATTGTTGGAGCATCATGAAGCTTTGAGTAGGTGGAGGTGGCGCAGGCCACCACCACAAAGAAACCGGAAAAAGAAACAGAAAAGAGAGTAGGGGTCAGTACCGATTTTAGAGCCACCATGAATAGTTATTATGATGAATTGAACATACAGAGTATCAGGATTAAGTTAAATTAAGATTAAAATGAAGTTATAAAAGGCCATGTTAAAGTAATGTGTTTTCAGCAGTGTTTTAAAGTGCTCTACTGTATCAGCCTGGCGAATTCCTATTGGCAGGCTATTCCAGATTTTAGGTGCATAACAGCAGAAGGCCGCCTCACCACTTCTTTTAAGTTTTGTTCTTGGAATTCTAAGGAGACACTCATTTGAGGATCTGAGGTTACGATTTGGAATATAAGGTGTCAGACATTCCGATATATAAGATGGGGCGAGATTATTTAAGGCTTTATAAACCATAAGCAGAATTTTAAAGTCAATTCTGAATGACACAGGTAACCAGTGTAGTGACTAAGACTGGTAGATGTGTTCTGATTTTCTTTTCCTAGTTAGGATTCTAGCAGCTGCATTCTGCACTAGTTGCAAACGATTTATATCTTTTTGGGTAGTCCTGAGAGGAGTGCATTACAGTAATCTAGTCGACTGAAAACAAGCGCGTGAACTAATTTCTCAGCATCTTTCAGTGATATAAGAGGTCTAACTTTACTTATGTTTCTTAAGTGAAAAATGCTGTCCTAATGATCTGATTAATATGTGATTTAAAATTCAGATTACAGTCAACAATCACCCTAAGCTTTTTACCTCAGTCTTGACTTTTAATCCTAATGTATCCAGTTTATTTCTAATAGCCTCATTGTATCCATTATTGCTGATCACTAAAATTTCAGTTTTCTCTTTATTTAACTTGAGAAAATTACTATTCATCCATTCTGAGATACTAGTCAGACATTCTGTTAGTGAATCAATAGAATCAGGGTCATCAGGTGCTATTGATAAGTACAGCTGTGTGTCATCAGCATAGCTGTGGTAGCTCACGTTGTGCCCTGAGATAATCTGACCTAACGGAAGCATGTAGATTGAGAATAACAGCGGACCCAGGATAGAGCCTTGTGGAACACCATATTGGATATCATGTGTCTTGAGTTGTAATTCCCACAACTAACAAAATATTTTCTCCCTGTCAGGTAGGATTCAAACCAATTTAAGACACTGCCAGAGAGGCCCACCCATTGACTAAGGCGATTTCTAAGAATGTTGTGATCAATGGTGTCAAATGCAGCACTCAGATCTAAGAGGATGAGAACAGATAAATGGCCTCTGTCTGCATTTACCCGCAAGTCATTTACTACTTTAACGAGTGCAGTTTCTGTGCTGTGATTTGTTCTAAAACCCGACTGAAATTTATCAAGAATAGCATGTTTATTTAGGTGGTCATTTAACTGCATAATGACTGCCTTCTCCAGAACTTTACTTAAGAAAGGCAGGTTAGAGATGGGTCTAAAATTTTCAAGAGCTGAGGGGTCGAGATTATGTTTCTTAAGTAGGGGTTTAACTACAGCAGTCTTAAGACAGTCTGGGAAGACCCCAGTATCTAGTGACGAATTTACTATGTCCAGAACATTATCAATTAGCACGCCTGATACTTCTTTGAAAAACCTTGTTGGTATCGGGTCAAGGACGCAGGTGGAGGGTTTTAATTGAGAGATTATTTTCTTTAAATCAGGTAAATCTATCCTAGTGAAAGAGTTTAATTTGTTTATAACAGGATGTTGGGGTTTAGGGGGATCCTTAGTGTTGGGGAGATATACTATGTTATTTCTAATATCATTAATTTTTTGATTGAAAACTACAGCGACAGCCTCACAGGTTTCACTGGAAGCACTTAGGAAGCATTCCTTTGAGCTACCTGGGTTTAGTAGGCGATCAATTGTTGAAAATAAGACTCTGGGATTACTAGCATTGTTATTTATAATCTTGGAGAATCTTGGTGACTCCCCCACCCGCCTTAACTGTCAATCCCCCACAAACACAGTCTCTCGGAATTTGCATAAACACAGCCCCTCACCTGCAATTTTAACTTAGTTACAAAGTGATCAAAACTCGTTTATATCCTGCGTCCTCTCATTAAACTTGTATCCCGCATTACCCGTGGGCATGACAAACGCCAGTGGCAGCCTGTCTATGAACTTAATTTAAAGTTTATGTTTACACCGTGCTTTGTTTCCGAAGTAGCAGCACTCATGAATATGTTTGTATATGTCACTAGCTCGCTTCTTATTGTTTCGCTGCCTTCTGAATTATATAATGCATGTTTTCTTCAGCACTTTTTGGAGCTCTTCCTGGTTTTCTACGTACTGCGTTGACAGTCAGTTCACGTGATTACGTGGGAGGTGTGATGATGTCACGTGAAACTCCGCCCCCCACGGCTTTCGAGCTCAACTCCATTACAGTATATTGTAGCGACCCGTGGTCGAGTCTTGAAGATTTTCAAGCCGATTTCGCCGTGCACCTCTTCCAAGCTGTCGGCTAGCGGATTGCCAGCATTAGGCACGCAGCTGTACCCAGCTCTTTAAGTACGAGCGCTCGTGTCCCATACACCGCACGACTACGAGCGTCTCGGCAGCACGCAGCTGTGCCCAGCTTCTTAAGTAACGAGCACTCGTGTCCCATACACCGCACGACTCCGAGTGTCTCGGCATTAATTGCTTAGATAAAATCTTAGCAATGAATAACAGCTCTGTCCTGTTGTATCTCTTTATTCACAGATAGCCAGAAAGCAAAGCTCAAATTCATCCGCTTAACCACTGTCAAGGTCAACAACAAAACGACATTTCTTAACGGCGGTATCTATTTACATTTTTACAACCCCGGATGGCGATATCCCAACCCACCCCACCGGCTGCGCACAAACACATATAACATTTACAACAGGAAAGACAATTACGAACTTAGTTAATCTTTACACACAATAACTTTCACATAAATTTCCCATAAATTCCCCACAACTATTTTACATAATTTACCCACAAGGCGTCACTCCGCCAGCGCGGACTGCCGGGTTGCTACACAATGTAGAAAAATTGCTTCTAGTTATGACCATTACGCGTAGAATTTCAAAATGAAACCTGCCCAACTTTTGTAAGTAAGCTGTTAGGAATGAGCCTGCCAAATTTCAGCCTTCTACCTAGAAAGTTGGAGAATTAGTGATGAGTCAGTGAGTGAGTCAGTCAGTCAGTCAGTGAGGGCTTTGCCTTTTATTAGTATAGATAACTCTGTTGTTTCCCCTTCACAACAGGTCAAGAGTCTGGGTGTCATCCTCGACAGTACTCTTATCCTTCCAATCTCAAATTAATAACATCACCCAGTCTGCTAACTTCCACCTACATAATATTGATCGCTTTCGCCCCTCCCTCACTCCTCATACCACTGCCATTCCTGTTCGCAGTCTTGTTACTTCTCAGCTGGACTACTGCAACTCACTCTTCTTTGATCTCCCTAATAAATCTCTTCATAAGCTTCAGTTAGTCCAGAATTCTGCAGCACGCATCACTACTCAAATCTCATCTATTCACCATATTACTCCAGTCTTGCAGCAGCTCCATTGGCTCCTGATTAAGTTTCAAATTGATTTAAGATTTTGCTATTAACATTTAAGGCCATTCATAACCTTGCCCCTCCATATATGTCTGACCTCCTTAATGTTGCCATTCCTTCCTGTAACCATAGATCCTCTTCCTCCATCCATCTGACCGTCCCTCTAGCCCTTCTAACCACAATGGGGAGCAGAGCATTCAGCCGTTCTGCTCCCAATCTCTGGAATTCATTACCTGCCGAGCTTAGAAATATCAAATAATATTCATCCTTCAAATGTAAACATCTGTTTAAAATGGCTTTTTCTTTATGATTATAGTCGTTATGTTTGGTTTTAATTTTTATATTTTCTGATGTTTTTAGTTGTTTATAATTGTGTCTTTTATTTCTTAATTTATTTATTGTTTGTTTGGTGTCCTTGAGTTTTCAGAAAGGTGCCTTGTATAAATAAAATGTACTATTACTATTATTATTATTAACCCAGCTGCCGTGTTGTGTCATTAAGCCATGGGGCAGGTCTTCCCTTTTTGCAGAATATTTTGATGGGAGCAATTGAGTCTAAAACTGTTTTACAAGATAAATTTAAAGCTAAGACAGAATCATCAATACTATCTCACTGGCCAAACTGGAAAACAACATTTTAAAATCAGATATAACAGAAGAATTTACAAAGTGAGAACAGAGTGAAGCACAGCTTGTAGTAACAACATCAATAGTAATATTCACTTCCATCATAAGAGAAAAATAATCAGTAATATGAACATCACATAAGTCAATATTACTTACTGTAAAACCACATGTAAAAAGAAGATCAAGGGTGTGACTAAGTGAATGAGTTAGAGCATTAATGTGCTGGATAAAATCAAATCTAATAATGATTTGATGCCCACGAGTCTAATAATGATAAAAAGTCATTAAGCTAAAGATTTAGATTGACAACAAATGTATGTTAAAATAGTTAACAATAAGTACTTTATCCTAGGAGAGCATATCAGCCAAGAGATCAGAGAATTCAGGAACAAATTACAGGAGGCCTATAAACCACAGCACACAACAAAGAAGAAGGGTTAGACACTTTGAAACGTTGCATTTCGAAGCTACTAATTGGACCCCTTGTAAGACTCTGGTACAAAACAGACTTTTAAAAACAGTGGCAAGGCCCCAAAAAAACACACAACGAGAGAGCCGAGGAGAGTTCAAAAATGAATAACCTGGTTATACCAAGTCAGTAAAACAAAAAGAGTCATCATTAACAATCTAGGTCTTGGTGATAAAAAAGCAGTTTAGTTTATTTGAGGTAATAAAGTCTTGCAGGATAACAGTTTCATTAGACATTGACCTCACGCTAAGGGTAGCAACTTTGATAGATGTAGCAAAGCTCATTGTGGGGCAGAGCTGTGGGGTAAGCCCGCAAAGATTAGCAGCGTTTACTCCTCTAGAACACACAGAAAAAAAGCGAGGCCACCTTAAGATAGGTAAATTAAATCTGGTTTCCTGTGCCCAAGGGCCAGAGCGTGCATCCTATAGAGGAGAAAATGGATCAAAGAAGATTCTGGATCTGGAAATCCAGAAAGGAAAAATTGAGCCGGAGTTGATTAATAGCAATTCTCACTCACCTTCTGTGTTGCCATTGGAAGCGTCTAGGTCTCCATGAGGCACTCATCTCATTCATACATGTAAGAAGTCAGGAGATGAATAAAACAAGGATAGAGGTTCAAATAAACTCCCAACAGAAGATAAAAATTGAGAAGATACAGTAACGTGCCAGAAAGTAAGGGAACACGAATGCATAAAAATGAAATGAAAACATATTGGCCCACTTCAAGCCCTGACCAATCTGCAATGTTCAGTTGCCGGCTCACCTGCGTCAAGTAACAGTATTAACTGCTGTACATTTTTATTAAAGGTGCCTATGCCTGAAAGTGATATCAACTCATGAATGCGATTCCCAAGTTATCCTACTTACACGCCACAACCCTGATGCCGTATATTTCATTTCATATATTGTTTTTTCATTTTTTTTTATTGTTATTATATTTTCTGTTTTACGTTCATGTATGACGATATTTAATAATGAATATTGCATTTTTGTACAATATTTAGGCACTTTAAAATTCAAATTTAGTCAGGTGCATCTTCATCTATAGTATCTACCTATCTAACTATCTACCACACATTTGTCTATAAGTAATGAGCATGAGTTTCAGTACTATCCAGTTTATAATTAATCAGCATCTCTCACTTTTTTTTTTTCCATTTGTTTGATATTTTGATTAATTTGACAAGAATCCAGAATCCAGTTGAGTCATTATACATTTTTAATAAGAAACCCACACAGGGCTTGCCATCTAAAGCCACTGCAAATTTACATGAGGTTACACAACAACAGAAAGTGGCTGTGGACCATTGGGAGGTCTTGAGTATACAGAAATATGGTAGTCATCGCATCTAAAAGGGTTAATAATGCAGACGATATCCATTTTTTTACAGCTGCCTAGAAATCTATAAAGTGCAAAATTACTACACATCAGCAAAGTTTGGCAAATTTACTCTTTTTCTGTGTTTCTAGCACTTTAGCTGCTAAGTAGTGTATGAATAATGAATGTTATTGATGAACCTGCCTAGTACTCTATTACACATGAGGTGATCTCATCAATTATGCACTATCTATAGCAAAGAGGTTTTGGGCGACTGTTTGTCAGCGGTAGTAAATTAATCACAATATTTATATCTGATGAAAGTGCTTACACTGTAGTCTATCTGCATGAATTTTCTATGTGGTTCAAAAATGTAAAAATGAAGGCACAATAATTTCTGAATTATCATAAAGTATCAAAATTCATATCTGTTAGTAGGAAAAAAACACTTGTAAAACAGAAAGATTAAAAAAATCTACATTAAAAAATATCTTTAGGTCTGTACAAAAGTGGGAAGATTAAATCATTCAAAATATGCTGCATTTAGAAATATTTACCATGAGGAACACAATAAAATAGTATAAACTTATTGTAGTCTACTTTATTATCTGGACTAAAATTTTACTTGGATGGTATACCCTGCATTAAACGTTTTGAGCAAGCTTCAGAAAGGCATTCTATTTTTCCATTTTGTGTGGTACAGGGGCCCAGCAGTAAGTGGTGCTGCCTGAAAACAACCTGTGTTCAATTTAAAGTGTGGTCATTCTATAGAGTTTCCATGTTAATCCCAAATTCCCATGAGTTTGCTCTGAGTGTTTTATGTTCCACCATACACAGATGTAGTGTACAATTTAGTTTGACATACATCTCCAGATTGCAATATAATAGAATTTTTTTTCCAAATAAAAAATGTGATTGGAACTTTGCTCAATGCATCTCCTGAATAAACACAAAATGAACACATGCAATAACAAATAGATAGCACTCCAGGCATTCAGTCCTTAAAGCCATAAATGCCATAACATTAAATAATGAAAATAAACCTTTGCTGACATCATGTAGCTCTGTATTTTGTGTTTTTGAATCCTTCTCATAAGCTGAAAGAGTTTAAAATAACAATCAATATAATAAAAGCTGATTTCCGTTTATCCAGCACTTACACTCTGTTGGATGTATTTAGCATTAACATTTGCAATGTGCAAACTTTTGCAGTATATCTTCTAATGCACCCAACATTGCATTTTTCCTTCCAATATATTGCACATTACAAACATTAGTACTTGAATTGGGAATCTTACAGCAAATATTACAGACAAATGGTCACAATATCGTAATAATAAAAAAATTGAATAGAAATAATACAAGAAATAAGAAAAGCTGGGAGGGGAAGAAAGACAGCAAGCTATCCCTAATCTATCCTTTCAACCTTATAATTATAATTACCAACGTAACAATAGACTGCATGGCAATAACCCCTGGGAAAATAGGAAATTAAAGTCAAAGCTGTCTCACTATTGGTTAAGACTACAAAATGATATAAAAAATTCAGAATCAATGTCTCCAAGACGGGACAGTTAACTTTGTGATCTGGAATGTTAAAGGCCTGAAAAAGAAAGAAAGAAAGTATTCTCTCAACTAACAGTATTTTTACAGGAAACCCACTTAGTAAGCAAGGATCAGTTCCGGCTGCAAAAAGACTGGACTGGCCAAATGTTCCATTCCAGCTTTACAAAAGAAACTAGAGGTGTGGAAATTCTTATACATACAACAGTCTAATTTCTAGTATCAGATGGTGTATCTGATCCTGAAGGGAGATACATGATTGTTATGGGTAATTTATTTAATTGTAAAGTGATTTTGATAAATGTTTATGTACCCAGTGTGGATGATAGGAAAATAATTCAAAATGTATTTGCATCCATTCCCAATTTGAATACTCATAAAATTATAATGGCTGGGGATTTTAATTGTGTTTTAAATCCAGACCTAGATAGGTCTCCTGTCACAGGGGCGATGACATCCAACACTGCAAAGACAATTACACTGTTTGTAACTGACCACAAATATCAGACCCCTGGAGATTTCTAAACTCAAATTCAAGAACATATTGTTTCTACTCAGCAGTGCATCATTGCTACTCAAGAATTGATTATTTTTTTGTAGATAACCATTTCTTGCCTATAATTAAATCCTGCAAGTACGACCTTACTTATTCTATGTTAATTAATGTTGACTTATTTTTATTTTTTATTGTGTCTTCTATTTTTCTATTCTTCATTTTGTAAAGCACTTTGAGCTACATTTTTTTGTATGAAAATGTGCTGTATAAATAAATGTTGTTGTTGTTGAATCATACGTGCTTCCGTTCTTTCTCTTTCTCCAACAGGACACAGAATCCATTACATTTGTGATATTACAGCTCTCTGAATATTTGAAATACTGAGATGTATATGTGATATTTTCATGATGATTGGAATGAAAGCATGTTATTAAACATGGGAACACGATGGCGCAGTGATTGTTCATGTCTCACACAAGATGCTGCTGCGCCATGTGCGACCTTCGATGAAATAATTTATTGTAGCAGTACTATCTCTTTCAAACGTACTAACCTCCAATTCCTGTCGTTACTTTTCTTTCCTCAAATACCCAATCGCCACACAATCAGCTATGTAATAGACGTTAAGCCATCTGTAAGCTTACGACATTTCTTCAAAACTTTTAAGGAACATTGAAATATCTCCATAGTACGTGTTTAATTATTCTATCCTTTTATCCTTCCAGTGTCGCGCCAGCCTCAGTAAATATACTGTGCTAGGCAGGAACAATACGTGAACTTACTAGAGCTGTGGCACCGTGTCCTCACATGTTTAATTATTAACAATACAGATTATTTAAATGAAGTTAAAGTTTTATCTGTATAATATAATCAACATATTTTGCTGCATCATCAAAATGATATCGTCATCATATGTAAATATGCACTTTATAAAGTGGCGCAGGTTGTGCAATATTATAACTGTAGTGCAAGTTTACAGTGGGGTAATTGTACTTATAAGTACAAGCAGTTCTACAAGGAGCAATTGATTGAGTGCATTTATTGTTCTTGGGATGAAACTGTTTCTGAACCGCGAGGTCCACACAGGAAAGGCTTTGAAACATTTTGCCAGGGCTGTGACAGCGTGTGCTTGATGCTGTATACTGATAATTCTCTTTCCGACCAGCTGCTGCTGTGATTCCCCACTCAGATAAAGTTATAAAAATACTCTGAGTGGTGCAGTGAAAGTAATATGGAAAAAGATGATCTGCTGTGGCAACACCTAATGGGAGCAGCTGAAAGAAAAAGAAGAAGAAGGAGGTGCAGTGAGAGTAACAACGCTAAAGCAGTTATGGTATTTGGAATACTTTGGCTATTCCCTGGACCATTATATTGTTACAGGTTAATTACAATCAGATGCATTACACTAATAAACAATATGCAGTTAATTTCAGTGTATTTATAAAGCCGCGTCAAGAAAAGAAAGAATAACCACACAGGAACAGAAGCACTGTTTTGACGCTGATTGCCACCAGTCTGCAAAACCGAGCAGAGAACTTGCGTATGACAGGGTATGAGGTACCATGGAAATGTGCATGGCTTTATACCAAGTGTAGGTTTTATACATCGCAATTTGAACGTGGAAACGTTCTTACGCAAATTTTCTGTGAGTACGCACTGTTTATACATGAGGCCCCAGGTGTCCAAGTGAGGCCCTTCATAGGAAAAGACAGACTCTGCATTCAGAACTCAACTTCTTGACAACTAAAGTAACTGAACAACTCATTTTAAATCAAGACATCATTACTATGAGCATGCAGAGAAAGCTATTAAGCTTTTAGCTCAACAAATCCACAAGTAAGAAGTTCGCAATGCAATCCCAGCAATTACCAACACAAACAGAGACATAATCATTGACCATAAAAATATAATGCATACATTTAGAGACTACTATAAATCCTTATATTCTACTGAGTTTAAAGAAGACAAGACAAAATCTAATTCAAAGGAATTGGATAAACCGTTGGCAGAATTATTAGATGCTAGAAAGTCACTTCAGAGTGGAAAAGCACCAGGCCCTGATGGCTACCCTGCCAAGTTTTATAAGAAGTTCTCCACTCAGCTAGCTTCCCTCCTATTAGCAACATTCACAGAAGCTAGAGACAATAAAATTCTACCTCAAACCTTTCATCAAGCATTAATCACCTTTTTTTCTAAACAAAATAAGGACGTATTAAAATGTGCACCATACAGACCAATTTCACTTTTGAATAATGATGTTAAGATACTCTCCAAAGTCCTAGCTAGAAGAATGGAGAAAGTGCTGCCTTCAGTAATATCACAAGATCAAACTGAATTTATTAAAGGCCGACATTTAGCATCCAATCTTCAACGCCTGTTTAATGTAATATACTCACCCACAAAGTCAAACATCCCAGAGATTTTATTATCCTTAGATGCAGAAAAAGTGTTTGATATGATTAAATGGAACTACCTTTTCACTACATTGGAGACATTTGTGTTTGGCCTGAGCATTTTTGCATGGATCAAACTACTGTATACCAATCCAGAAGCTTCAGTTTGTATTAACAACAATAATTGAGTCTACTTTAAACTAGAACGTGGTACCAGGCAAGGATGCCCCTTGTCACCACTACTTTGCAATCACCATTGAGCCACTGGCAGTTCACTGTCAAAATGCATAGATGGTCAACCCTTGATATCACTTCAGCTGGAAGAATTAACATTGTTAAGATGAATATCCTCCCTTAGCTTCTCTTTTTAATTCAAAATATTCCAATATACATCAATACATCGTTCTTTAAGAAATTAGATTCAACCATAACCACATTTATTTGAAATTCAAAACATCCACGTATCCAAAGAGTGACCCTACAAAGGGCAAAGGCAGAAGATGGCATGGCTCTACCTAACTCAATTTTACTACTGTGCAGCAAACATACAACATATAAAAACCTTGACATTGACACAAATAGATGAACATATACAGGCTTGGTCTGCAATAGAAATAAAATCCTGCAGTTCCTCTTTATATTCCTTGCTTTGTGCCCCAATAAATGCAAATTATCACCAATATACTAATAACCCAATAGTGCTTCACTCACTCAGAATATGGAACCAATGTAGGAAGCAATTTAAGATAGAGAATCTTTTATTTGTGGCACCTCTGCACGAGAATCACCTTTTTCAACCCTCGCAAACATATGCACTTTTTAATGTCTGGAAAACATTTGAGATTAAATCACTTAGAGATCTGTACATAGACAACGTCTTTGCATCCTACGAACAATTACATTCTAAATTTAACTTTCCAACAACACATTTCTTTCACTATCTTCAAATTAGAAACTTAGTTAAACAGAACCTGCCCAATTTTCCTCACCTCCCGCCCCACTCTATGCTGGAAAATATATAGATCAGTTTCAAGGACTTAGACAGCATTTCTGCAATATATAAAACCATTTTAGAGTTCCTTTCAAAGATCCAAGAATGTCTCCATCAAACATATCAGAAAAGGAGTTGAAGGTAGCAATGCAGAGAATTCACTCAAGCTCCATATGCGCAAAGCATACAATTATTCAACTCAAAATTATATACAGTATCGAGCACATCTGTCTCGCTTAAAATTGTCCAAAATGTTTCCAGGGCAAGATCCAACCTGCGAACGCTGCAATCAAGTTCCAGCCTCACTGGATCACATGTTTTGGGCCAGCACCAAATTAACATCATCCATCCATCCATCCATCCTTTTCCGCTTATCCGAGGTCGGGTCACGGGGGCAGCAGCTTGAGCAGAGAGGCCCAGACTTCCCTCTCCCCGGACACTTCTTCCAGCTCTTCTGGGAGAATCCCAAGGCGTTCCCAGGCCAGCCGGGAGACATAGTCCCTCCAGCGTGTCCTGGGTCTTCCCCGGGGCCTCCTCCCGGTTGGACGTGCCCGGAACACCTTACCAGGGAGGCGTCCAGGAGGCATCCTGATCAGATGCCCGAGCCACCTCATCTGACTCCTCTCAATGCGGAGGAGCAGCGGCTCTACTCTGAGCCCTTCCCGGATGACTGAGCTTCTCACCCTATCTTTAAGGGAAAGTCCAGACACCCTGCGAAGGAAACTCATTTCAGCCGCTTGTATTCGCAATCTCGTTCTTTCGGTCACTACCCATAGCTCATGACCATAGGTGAGGGTAGGAGCGTAGATCGACTGGTAAATTGAAAACTTTGCCTTATGGCTCAGCTCCTTTTTCACCACGACAGACCGATGCAGAGCCCGCATCACTGCGGATGCCGCACCGATCCCCCTGTCGATCTCACGCTCCATTCTTCCCTCACTCGTGAACAAGACCCCGAGATACTTGAACTCCTCCACTTGGGGCAGGATCTCTCCCCCAACCCTGAGAGGGGGTTAACATCATTCTGGCCAAAATTTTTCAATGCCTTTCAGACAGCCTTGGTCTCACAATCCCTCCTAACCCATTAACAGCTGTGTTTGGTGTACTCGTGGATGGGCTTAATGTGGAGAAGGACAAACAAACTGTGATTGTCTTTACTACACTATTGGCACGCAGACTTATCTTGCTCAACTGGAAGAATCCTAACTCTCCCCTTTTAAGTCAGTGGGTAACTGATGTTATATATTATTTGAAATTGGAAAAAACTAAAATTCTCACTTAGAGGATCTGTACAGAAATTTTTCAAAACCTGGCAGAATCTAATCAATAACATTTTAGAATAAGTTTTTAAAGCACTGAGGAAGCAGATTCCTTCCCTGTTCTCTTTTTTCTTTTTCTTCTCCATCCATCCATCCATCCATCCTCCATTTATCTATATTCACTTAATTGATCTATTTACTTATTTTACTAGGTTTAAGTTTTATTCTGCTGACCATGCTCTCTTTCTCAGGGGTGGGGGTTGATTTGTTTTCAATCCTATTCTTGTAAAATTGATCTATTTGTATGGAATGTTGTGTGATTGCAGTAAAATCAATAAAATTATTATAAAAAAAAGAAAAACATAAAGGGGGAATATTAATCTCATTAAAATTATGTTGATCTGCCCTCATTAATGCAGCACAAGAGTGCAGGAATAATTTGGGTAAATAAATAACACATTCAGTAAATAGTTATAAAGAGGGTATGCTAGACTCCCAGGAACTAGTTTTGTGACCCCATCGTCATGCCAACTATTGCTTCCCTCTGGTGGCAGACAATGGGCTTCAATGGGATTACTACTCCATCAATCTTCTTTATTTCTTGTTTTTTCTATTCAAAATTTCCTTTACTAGGTTATAGTGTCAGTTGTGAATGGCATCAGTTGAAATGAAAAAATACAATACACTTTATTAGTACATACCACATAAAACATTGGAATGGGTGCGTCAAGAAGGATGAATGAGCTTGTTGTGAGCAATGTGGTAGGTACTGCAGACTGCAGTTACACTGTTGAATTAATTTTACTCAGAAGATATGTCTGCATGTAGATTTAAGTGCTAGACCAATAGTCTATGACTTTTAATGAAATGGACCAGTTAGTTTGAAAATAATTATAATTACAGAAATTATCATGACTAGTTGTCTCTTAGTATATTTTGTTTTTTTTTCTTCTCTTTGTCATGTAATTGGCCTTTTTCTGTCATTGCTGTTATGACCAAGTTATCTTTTCTGCATTTGGAGAGGCATCAGATTTCATGAATGACAGACCCAGCCTCAGGGCATCATACAACGCTAAAGATGTATTATCATATAACAGTCCCATTTCTGAATTTGCTGGAGGACATGGGTTCCATTAGATAAAATCACCCAGAGGAACTAATGGAAGTTCTTATGTTATTCAGCCAGTACTGTTGGCATTTTAGCCATTTCTTGATTTGATGTCACACATCTTTATGAACGGATGGCCACTGTGCTAATACTAAAAAAAAATGCACCATGTTGCACTTTACTGTGTTTTCCCAACAGGATAGCTCACTAGATGGGAGGCCAATCCCTTCAAGCACACTCCACTATGCGCATATCACCATTACCTACCAATCGCCCCTTTCCTGTTTCTTGATTCCTACAGAAAAGATATGCACTCTTCAAGCACTGTGTAGCTTCAAGTTCCTTTTCTCTATTTAATGCATACTGAGGATTGTGATTGCAAAGATTGTCATCATAATTCACAAATTTGGGGTTTGCACTACCAGAACACATCTGGCGGCTCAACAAAATGTCCACATGTGACAAGAAATGAGTCTGGTGATTTTTTTTCTTACTAGAAATCTGCATTTAAAAACTAAATTGCAGAGAGATATATGCCAAATTAAAGCACATACAGTAAATGCTTTCAGACAGGAATTATTTTTTTTCCTTCTTCTGTCAATGGCATGGATTTCACTGTAAGTGAAATGTAGTTTGTTTTGTTAATTTGTTTAGCAAAGAAAAACATCAAATTTCACCATAAACTCACCTTCACGCAAATCATTTTCCTTATCACTACTAATGATGATTCCAAAAATATGAGATGTAATAAGGCCGCAGGACATTTGTTAATATCTTTGTGGAACCATTCAGCAAGCTTGAGAAATATTTGTAAACTTTCAACATCTGACTTTTCAGGGTCTACATTTACCCCTTCTTTCTATATATCATGTCCCATGAAGGCCAGCTGGGTTTGTAAGAACTTATACTGTATCTTTTGGCATCAAGTATGAGTCCAGCTTGCCTGAGTCACAAAGATCTAACATGTTGTTTTGTCTTGGTAGAGTAATATATTACTCTATTTTCCCCTTTTGTATTATTAATATCTAACCTTTGTCAGAATGCCTCAAATCTCACAGACTTACCACTGTTTATAAGTTATTGTACAATATAACTTCTTCCCACTTTCCCTTTTGCATTTATAACCTCAGGCAATTAGGTGTAGTAAAAGACAAGCAGGAGTTAAGTTACAAATTTAAATAATGTATTATTGATAATATTCATAAATAATAACGATATTCAAAGTACAATTCAATACTGGCAACCATACAACCTGATAAATGCTGATGTGTAGTTTCAGGCGGCACGCAGGCTTATAGTTACTTGAAACATCTCTAGTTAATTTTTGGCCAGCTTTCTTCAGAACAGGCCACATGCTGAACATTGCTGAAGACACACCAATTACCAGGGCTGCTACACACAATTTATGCAACTCAGGAAAGGCTTCCTTGTACTCCTGCAGGAGTTTACACACAGTGGACAGGTCTGTTTCCTTTGGACATTTTTTGAGCAACATCTGTTTTGCTACAAGAACTTCATTTTTCAGACTTACAACATCTGCTACAGTGCCTGCCATCACAGCCAGAGGGTGCAACAGGGTGGGATCTAGAAATACTGTACACTAGATTTGGATGTAAGACTAGATATGGCTCTCATCAGGTCAATATTCTTATGTGAAAATCTATTTTCCATTTCTGAAATGGCCCTGTCAAGGATGTTGAGCAAGGATCTTTTCAGAGACTGATGGGGTGAAAATGGTAGGGTTACCAGAGTCTGTATGGCCCAAAGTTGAGAGCACAACACTTTGACCCAGGTGTTTGCTCATTTTTCTCCTTCTCTTTGTTGGATGTGACTCATCCTCAGCAGGAGATGATACTCCCCAACAGTCATCCTCACAGATGTTTTTTATGGAGTCCAGTGCCGCACTAACAACCTCAGAGGTACTGCACAGATCAACTGACTGAGACTGTAGAATAGCATTTGCTGGTTTCAAGACACCAAGCACCCACACTAGGAACTTTCCAATCTCAAAGAAGTGAAGCCTCTTAATTTGGCATAGCAGGCCTGATTCCTCGGTCCACAGGTCAACTGCAGCATCATCATCCTCTGTCATCTCAGATAGGATACTAAGGATTTGTTCTTGATTGTCCACAGTGCACCTTGTCACCTCATAGTGGCTTGTCCATCTGGTCTCAAGCAGCCTTTTTAGACAAGGTGCATCATGTTTATTGAGCATATAGTGGTGGTGAAAAAAGTTGTAGAGTGAACTAGATAGACTAAAAACTCTTTTTGCACACAGCTTACTCTGCAAGGCATGCACAACCACTAAGTGCTGTTGGTGGTTGTAGCAGTGTATGTATGGGACATATCTGTCAAGCCTCTTTTGGAGCAGAGCTTGTACTCCACCTTAAACCCCACTCATCACAGAAGCCCCATCATAACACTGGCTAAGTATACTGTCAGCACTGTAGCCAGCATCACAAAGGTGTAACAGGATCTCAGAGACGATGTACTCTGCATCAAGTTGTTGCAAGTTAAGCAACCCAATAAGATGCTCCTCTAGCATGGAATTTCTGGCAAACCGTATTATTACAGACAAATTTTCCACATTGTACCTATCCCTGGTCCCATCACTTTTGAGGCAAAACCCTGCAGAATCAGCACTTTCATATTTTTTCCTGACATCTCCAAGCATCATAATTTCATTTTGGATATCCTTATATGTGTATTTTGCATTTTTGGGGATACCCTTAGCAATGCTTGCTAGATTCTCATCCTTCTCTAAGGTATATTCCATCAGTTTTAGAAAAATACCTCAAGCAATGTCATCATCATTACCCGCTGCATCATGTTTCAAGGTTTCTGCAGTCCCACGGAGCACCAACTCATTTACACAGAAACCTTATAGCACTTCCGACACTCTTGACATTGTAATGTTTTTTTTCAAGTTGTGTTTTACCAACCAACATTGAATCCACAGTCACCCCGTGGCCTCTTTGCTTTTATGCTCAGTCCAGATGGTTGAAGCATGCACATGGTTGTGACTGGACACATGCCTCTGTAGCCCCTTGTATCGATCAAGTGCTGCTTTCCAGTTCTTAAAACCAGTTAAGGTAAAAACTACATCCCTCTCATTAACAGTGCTGCCATATTTCCAACAGGGGAAACAGAAGCATGTGTCCCACAACAAAGTACTCCAGCCATGGTCGTGTGCAGTACCAGGCAGGACTGAATGACTTTAATGTTGTACCACCAAATACACATTTGGTATAACTACCCAGTATGCGCTGGGATGGTACATTGCCATTTAAGCTACTGGGTAGCTGAGTGGGTTGCTTTGCGGCAGCAATTTTTGGCAGAGGTACAGCAGAAAAAGTGCCTGTTGATGCCACAGGAGCAGACTTGCCAGCTGCTGTCTCTGATGTACCAGCAGCAGCATCATTGCTAGTGCTATTGGTACAGGCAGGGGCAGCGCCACACTTTTTAAAATCTTGGAAAAAAGGATGCTTCTCATAGCATTAACTTTCCCTTTGTGAGCTGCTGGAAGCTGGGGTGGAAAGTGAATAAGCTTTGCTAAAATCGCTGTGATTACATCAGTATATGAAACGAGATAACTGTTGAGTGCAGAGTTAAAAGCTGGGATGGGGCTTTGTGTCGGGGTCTGACAGACAGACACAGGCCCTCCAGTCGGCTCTATGCAGCAGACAGGCTCACAGTGGTGCTTGTGGGATCGAGAAAGAAACACTTCTCTACCAGACTGAAACTGTGAGAAGAGTAATGGACTAGTCCCCCATTGACTGTACAAATATAGATGTATTTTTGAGTTGTTGTTAAATATCTCACGAGTCGCTATGATTTTGACGACAGAGATTTGCTGCTTCCTCAAAGCCTCCTGCTGCTGCGCAGTCCTTTCTACTGAGAAACCTGACACCGGGTCATTTGCATACTGACAGTGATTGGGTGTTTAGCTGGGGGGGGCAGGTGAGAGAGGTATCTCTGCGAAGTGCTGTGTGAGCTGCGCACAAACAGATCATGGAGGGAAAGAGCGAACAAGAGGTGACCTCTATCATCTCATTTGTGCCTTTTCCAGTGGATTTTTCAGCTACTGTAGTAAATCTTGTCCATATTCAGTTTGTGGGTAATCTATAATTTTCTTTCTCAACTTCTAAAAGTTTGATTTAAGGGGGCAGGACGTTTGTTTAAGGGGGCATTGCCCCCTCTTGCCCCAGCTTAGAGCCAGCCCAGTAGATAGATACTTTATTAATCCCAAGGGGAAATTCATATACTCCAGCAGCAGCATACTGATAAAAACAATATTAAAATAACGAGTGATAAAAATGCAGGTAAAACAGACTTTGTATAATGTTAACGTTTCCGGGTGGAATTGAAGAGTTGCATAGTGTGGGGGAGAAAAGATCTCCTCAGTCTGTGAGTGGAGCAGGACAGTAACAGCAGTCTGTCGCTGAAGCTGCTCCTCTGTCTGGAGATGATGCTGTTCAGTGGATGCCGTGGATTCTCCATGATTGACAGGAGCCTGCTCAGCACCTGTCGCTCCGCCACAGATGTCAAACTGTCCAGCTCCATGCCTACAATAGAGCCTGCCTTCCTCACCAGTTTGTCCAGGCGTGAGGCGTCCCTCTTCTTTATGCTGCCTCCCCAGTGCACCACCGCATAGAAGAGGGCACTCACCACAACCGTCTGATAGAACATCTGCAGCATCTTATTGCAGATGTTGAAGGACGCCAGTCTTCTAAGGAAATATAGTTGGCTCTGTCCTCTCTTGCACAGAGCATCAGGATTGGCAGTCCAGTCCAATTTATCATCCAGCTGCACTCCCAGTTATTTATAGGTCTGAACCCTCTGCACACAGTCGCCTCTGATAATCATGTGGTCCAGGAGGGGCCTGGGTCTCCTAAAGTCCACCACCAGCTCCTTGGTCTTGCTGGTGTTCAGGTGTAAGTGGTTTGAGTCGCACCATTTAACAAAGTCCTTTATTAGGTTCCTATACTCCTCCTCCTGCCCACTCCTGATGCAGCCCACAAAAGCAGTGCCATCAGCGAACTTTTGCACTTGGCAGGACTCCGAGTTGTATTGGAAGTCTGATGTATATAGGCTGAACAGGACCAGAGAAAGTACAGTCCCCTGCGTTGTTGACCACAATGACAGACATGCAGTTCCCAAGACGCACATACTGAGGTCTATCTGTAAGATAGTCCACGATCCATGCTGCCAGGTATGAATCTACTCCCATCTCTGTCATCTTGTCCCTAAGGAGCAGAGGTTTGATGGTGCTGAAGGCGCTAGAGAAGTCCAGAAACATAATTCTTACAGCACCACTGCCTCTGTCCACGAGTGCTGATGATACTCTGTAAGCATGTTGCTGGAATGGAAGCTGTTTAATAAAGTGCTGTTACTAATATATTGTATGCTTTTTTTGTTTTATTGTATCTGTATTATATTTGCATATATGACTCTATGGAATGGAAACAGTGCTCTGTAAGAATAACTAAACAATTATGTCAGCTTTATGCATTTACTTTATATAAATTGCTTTGTATTCTTAGATGCTTCTAAGCCCTGAACACAAGCAGAGATGAAGAACTACTATCCAGATATGTTTAAATTTACAGAGGTCTTAACTAGACTAGTTAAGCTTAACAAACCTATGGTAAATATTGGCAATTCCATTCTCAGTAGAGAAATATTTTATCTAAGTGTCTATTTGAACATAGAATAATACAAATGTTAATGTAGAACATTTACCTCTTGAACATTAAAGTCCCAATTAATTAAGAAGTGATTATCTGGAAGTCAATACCACTCTACATCCTTGGTATATTTCATTTAAGCTAGATTCATATAAATAATTAGGTCTTCAAGTGTGAAGAGATGATGGCCTAGACTTCATGTTAGGCTTTTTAATATTACTATCACAGAGCCAAAGGAAAGTGCATTAGTATCCTATTGATTTTCTACAGTTATTAACATAGCATAGCATTCTCAGTCCAAGTCAGGGCTGTTTGGAGATGGACAAGACAATGTTTAGTGTAAGGTGAAAACCAACCCTGAATGGGACACCAGTTCACTGCAGGGCTCACACATCCACACTCACACTGAACACACTTAGAGTTTTCAATCAATCTAACACTTACCCATGGGAACATGGGAGGAAAACGCAAGCATCAGAAGTAAAATACAGTCTTTAGCTTTGGAGATGAGTCAATTAGCTGGCACAAGTAATTAAATTTGGCTGTGTTGAAGAGGCCTAAGCATTATTAAATAAAGCCTGGGATCCCTGGGTAGCATGGTAAAGTGGCCAATATGGTGTCAAATTCATGTGATTTTTTGAAAAATCAACAATGTTACAATTTGTTTAACTTTGTATATATGTTCTTTCCACCACATTAGACTCATTTAACAAAAAAACACTCAATCCTCAATGACTGTTCCCACCCTTTTCTTACCTTTTGTTTTTTAGCATATAATTTTTGCAAAACTGATCCTGTCACTAGGTCTGAGACTTTCTGTTGAGTAAATCATGAACTTACAATAAACACTGCTTCTGCTTTTCACAGATGAGATGTAGTAATTGCAGTGTGCACTGAAGAATGATGCATATGTACTGTACATGAGCCTCTTTGAAACTTTAAAATAGTTAAAATACAAGCAGTAGTATTTTAATTCTATTGCTTTGGATAAATGCTAATAATTTTTAAATAAGGTAGTACTGATGACTTCTGTGGTAGATGACCTGAAAAAATGTCACATGTTCAATTAAAACCTAAATTTCCTAGATTAAAAACAATGATACATCATTCCTTTACACAGGATTTCCCAAAATGTACACATCTCTATCAATGAACACTCCAGAAAGCATTTTTAAAAAAGAATATGAGTGACACCATTCTTGAGTTTAGAATCAAACTCCTCTGAAAGTTTGCTTTAATAAATATGTACTAAATTAGTCTGTATGTGTGAATTCTGCTATTTTGGACTTGATGTGAGAATGGTGGTTGGTGGCTACTTGGGAAATATTTAAAAATGATATCTACTTCAAAAAAGTGATCAAGTGCTATAGTGTTGAAGTTGAAGCTGATCTATTACATTCTACAAAGAACAAATGAACATCGCAGTGACCATATTTATATTTTTCTCAGTTTTGGATTGTTCTCATACACCTGGGGTACCCATCTCCAATCCTGGAGGGCCACAGTGGCTCTAAGTTTTCATTCAAACCATTTTCTTAATTGGGACCAATTTTTGCTGCTAATGAACTTAATTTGATTGATTTCAATCAATCAACATTTATTTATATAGCACATATTCATACAAACAAATGTAGCTCAAAGTGCTTTACAAAATGAATAGAAAAATAGAAGACACAATAAAAAATAAACATAAGTCAACATTAATTAACATAGAATAAGTAAGGTCCGATGGCCAGGGTGGACAGAGAAAACAAAAAAAAAACTCCAAAAGCTGGAGAAAAAATAAAATCTGTAGGGGTTCCAGACCACGAGACCGCCCAGTCCCCTCTGAGCAATCTACCTAACATAAGTCAAACAGTCCTCTTTGTATTTAGGGTTTTCATGGAAGGACCAGATGATGATGGTCACGTAGACTTCTGGCTTTCAGTCCATCAATGTTGGTGCATCATGATGCTTTGAGTAGATGGTGGTGGCGCAGGCCGCCACCACAAAGAAACCGGAAAAAGAAACAGAAGAGAGAGTTGGGGTCAGTACGGATTTTAGAGCCACCATGAATAGTTATTATAGTAATTGAACATACAGAGTATCAGTATTAAGTTAAAGTGAAGTTATAAAAAGGCCATGTTAAAGTAATGTGTTTTCAGCAGTGTTTTAAAGTGCTCTACTGTATTTGCCTGGCGAATTCCTATTGGCAGGCTATTCCGGATTTTAGGTACATAACAGCAGAAGGCCGCCTCACCACTTCTTTTAAGTTTAGCTTTTGGAATTATAAGGAGACACTCATTTGAAGATCTAAGGTTACGATTTGGAATATAACATGTCAGGCATTCCGATATATAAGATGGAGCGAGATTATTTAAGGCTTTATAAACCATAAGCAGTATTTTAAAGTCAATCCTGAATGACACAGGCAACCAGTGTAGTGACATCAAAACTGGAGAAATGTGTTCAGATTTTCTTTTCCTAGTTAGGATTCTAGCAGCTGCATTCTGCACTCGTTGCAAGTGATTTATGTCTTTTTGGGTAGTCCTGAGAGGAGTGCGTTACAGTAATCTAGTCAACTGAAAACAAAAGCGTGAATTAATTTCTCAGCATCTTTCAATGATATAAGAGGTCTAACTTTTGCTATGTTTCATAAGTGAAAAAATACTGTCTTAGTGGTCTGATGAATATGCGATTTAAAATTCAGATTACAGTCAACGGTTACCCGTAGTTTTTTACTTCCGTCTTAACTTTAAAACCTAGTGCATCAAGTTTATTTCTGATAACCTCATTGAATCCATTATTGCCAATTACTAAAATTTCAGTTTTCTCTTTATTTAGTTTGAGAAAATTACTATTCATCCATTCAGAAATACCAGTAAGACATTGTGTTAGTGTATCGAAAGAGTCGGAGTCATCAGGTGCTATTGATAAGTACAGCTGTGTGTCATCAGCATAGCTGTGGTAGCTCACATTGTAACCTGAGATAATCTGACCTTCGGAAGCATGTAGATCGAGAAGAGCAGCGGACCCAGGATAGCGCCTTGTGGAACACCATATCGGATATTATGTGTCTTTGAGATTCGATTACCACAACTCACAAAGAATTTTCTACCTGCCAAGCAGGATTCAAACCAATTTAAGACACTGCCAGAGAGGCCCACCCATTGACTAAGGCGATTTCTAAGAATATTGTGATCAATGGTGTCAAATGCAGCACTCAGATCTAAGAGGATGAGAACAGATAAATGGCCTCTGTCTGCATTTACCCGCAAGTCATTTACTACTTTACGAGTGCAGTTTCTGTGCTGTGATTTGTTCTGAAGCCTGACTGAAAAGTATCAAGAATAGCATGTTTATTGAGGTGGTCATTTAATTGCAAAATGATTGCCTTCTCTAGAATTTTACTTAAGAAGGGCAGGTTGGAGATGGGTCTAAAATTTTCAAAGGCAGAGGGGTCAAGATTATTTTTCTTAAGCAGGGGTTTAACTACAGCAGTCTTAAGACAGTCTGGAAAGACCCCGTATCTAATGACGAATTAACTATGTCCAGAATATTGTCAATAAGCACGTCTGATATTTCTTTGAAAAACCTTGTTGGTATTGGGTCAAGGACGCAGGTGGAGGGTTTCAGTTGATTTGCTCAGACCCTTTAAATAAGTGGTAAGCAATGTTGGCCCTGGGGGCCACAGTGAATACAGATTTTTGATCCAACCCTATTACTTCATGAGAAGTTTTGTGTTGCTGATGAAACATTTATTGCTCAAGTAACATTTTCTGCTTCATTTTTGTTGTCTTGCTTACTAATATTGTGAACCTTTAATTGCTTATTTTAGTCTTAAACAGCTGCATTCACTGTCTTTAATTGCTCTTCATTAGCAATTAGATGCAAATGGCAGTTCTCTAACTAGCTTGTTTCTTTTTTTTTCA
The DNA here is from genome assembly GCF_016835505.1 of Polypterus senegalus. Classification (NCBI taxonomy): domain Eukaryota; kingdom Metazoa; phylum Chordata; class Cladistia; order Polypteriformes; family Polypteridae; genus Polypterus; species Polypterus senegalus. The sequence goes on from NC_053160.1 coordinate 134,349,105, forward strand.
TCATGCACTATTTAGTTTCATAAAATACTTAGAAGGAATCTAAAGAGAAAGTGAATAACTGAAAATTACTCATCTGTTTCAGACTTCAAATCATTTGATATTGTTATAAAGGAAAAAATCTATGATTTAAGAATGACTTGACATTGCAGAGTTATGACATTATATAAGACCATTTATTGGCAAATATTAGTTTCTAATTAGGCAGCTGGGTTAGAACAAAAACCTGTTGCCACTGTGGACCTCCAGGACCAAGGCTGATCATGCTTGTTATACACTCTTGGTCAAAGGCAAATTTATGGTTATTTGCAGGATCTATAAAATGAATACTGAGATATTCTGAGAGTTAACACAGGACTTGAAGAAAGAATGGCCTGCAAAATTCAACTCTTTATAAGCATAGTCATGGGAAAGATCAATATTTGAAATCACTTTGAGATTACTTTTACCTTCTTCTTTGTACAGTATTATCTTCATCACCATTTTGGTAATGGATAATCTTTATTAAAAATCAATGGAATCACTTTAATCAAGATGTCAAGGTGAAGATATACTTCATTTTCAAGATTTACATGTTAAAGGATAGGTTTGGTTATTTTTTTTTACATTCATGGTGTACATTAATTTGCTACAGAAAACTGTGTTCTAAAATGAAGTGTTTTTTATATTTTTTTTTATTAAAAAATTAATCTTTGTTAAAATGAGGCACAAAGGGCACCAGTCGAAACATTTAGCAGATGCCTTAAAGTGTACTGAATATATGCACTTTAAGGTGGCAAAGTTTCAATTTCAAAAAAATTTCTTCCATGTTTTTCCATGCTCTCATCCTCAATAGGTTGGAGTTCCTCACCAACTTTGCCAGACTGAAGCTCCAATGTGCTCAGGAAAAAGCATCAAATAAGACTAAAGCAGGATACAAACTAACTATCCAGGAACAAGTATGAAAGTCACAGTGAATAGAATACTTAAACATTCTAGCACTAAAGTCTTATTTGTGTTAGCTTATTCTAACATTGACGGGCACCAAAAGTCACAGAAGAGCAAAGTCAAAATACCAGAGAGAACTTATTAACTGTTACAATGGGACAATTGAGTCCGTCCTTACTGCATGGAAATCTCCTAAACAACCTACTATATGGCCACTTCTTGGCTCAAGATCGTAAAGTACTGAAGATCGTAGGCAGCACAGACAATTAACGGCCCTAAGCAGCCTTCTTTTCAAGACTTCTATAACACATTCTACCTTCGAAATGGGATTATTAAAGACATCAGCCATTTTGCATAGTTGCTTTTTTCACTCTCTCCTTCTAATATACAGTACAGGACCATTGAAATTTATACCAGTAGTTTTAAAGCTAGTCTCTTTCCACAGATTGTAAGGTTACTAATCTCTTATTAACAATGCTGTATGTCTTCTAATGGCATTGCATTACTGTCACTATTCTGAAAAAAAACATAAATAAGAAATTCGTTGAACAATGTACACATAATATTAAACTTGAAGTCAAAGAAGAATCTATCCCTAAACACAATTGAAAATTGCAGCATTCATAAGCTGCAGGAAACCATGCACCTATGAATGAAAGGTTGCTGTAGAGGAAGACAGGCAATGATGTAAAGATGTATATCTTTCAAAAATGCAGAATCTTACAAAAGCATTTTATTTTCTGACAATCTTTTGCAGCATTTGTGCAATCTCAAGATGCAAATCAAAACTTGAGAAGATTCTTGGCTTCAAAAATGGATGTACTCAAGTTTAAGAAAATGTACTTTATGTTTGGACTGCTGTCCTTTGGACCCCATTTTAAACTGCAAAAACTGGCAATGTATTTTTTATTAGGGCTGCTGTCAATTAAAAACATTAATAGTGATTAATCCAACAATTTAAATTTTTAATCAAAATGAATTGCATATTGATAGCAATTTATTGTATATATCCATCCATCCATTCATCCATCCATTATCCAACCTGCTATATCCTAACTATAAGGTGGTCCAGATCTAATTATTCCACTTTTCATGCAATGCAGGAAAACAATGCAAGACAAAAGAATTGTACAAAATATCTTGTAATAAATTAATGTAGCGCAGGTGCTTCCATCTATCGGCAACAAAAAGATTTTTTTGTGAATTCCCTATGTAATAAACTTAATAAGTTATAGCATAATGAAAATTGCATAATTAGATCTGGACCACCCTGTACAGGGTCATGGGGGCCTGCTGTAGCCAATCCCAGCCAACACAAGACACAAGGCAGGAAACAAACCCCGGGCAAGGTGCCAGTCCACCACAGGGTGCGCGCACACACACACACACAAAGCACAATTTAGGATCACCAATGCACCTAACCTGCATGTCTTTGGACTGTGGGAGGAAACGGAGTACCCGGAGGAAACCCACTCACACACGGGGAGAACATGCAAATTCCACACAGGGAGGACCTGGGAAGCGAACCCGGGTTTCCTAACTGCAAGGCAGCAGTACCACTGTGCCGCCATAGTATATATGTTAAGCATATTAATACTTTTCTATTAAGCAAATAGAAAAAACAGATTCATTTCTAATAGAAAGCAGTTTTAATAATCACTTGCCTATTTAATTTTTTAATTCAGTTAGTTTATTGAACAGGTTTGTGTAAAAGAAACAATGCCCAATTACCACAAAACATTCCCATCCCCCACTGGGGGTTGCTAAAATATTTGTGAAAACCAATGTGTATAGTTTGGATTTCTGTGTTGCAAGACAGCATACCAAAAGCATTAACAATTACACAAACAATTAAATGTAAAAAACGAATACATAAAATAATGGTTCAGCTTTTGTGTACAGCTCAGGTTTTGCCTAACTATGAAAAATACATAAATCCCTGCAGCTGTTACATGGAGAGGAAGACTCATTAATTAAATTGAAGATATGTATAGATTAGGCTTTTAAATAGCAAAGAATAGACTGAAAAAAGTCTAAAAATGTATCTGATAGGGTTATTAATTTAGATGTTTTCAATTTTGCCTTGTCATAGAATGTACCATTTATGAACTATATTAAATGTATCATAACCTTCATTCCAAATGCATGAAAATATTAGGATGATCAGTTTGCACTGATTATTGCCTTGTTTTATTGGTTCCACTATAATATAGGTTACTAGCCAACCCGCGGCGTACCATACGCCGCATAGTCAGGCCGGTTTTTTAATGATTTTTAAGCACAGGGAGAAAATTAACATTTGAAAAATCGGAAATGTAATAAATCAGCAAGAAAAGCAACATTGTAACAATGCACGGAACGAACCAACACACAATCTTCTGTGCGGCGCTCAGGCGCAGAGGGTGGAACGGGAGGAGAGGAGAAGGACGTCCACTCCGCTGCCTACGTCATGCTAGTCTGCTGATTTCTTGTCCAGTATGCACTGCCTGCTCATGTGCCCACCTCCAACTCGTCACTCGAGTCGTTGTCGTCTGTGCACAGTCCAGATGCAGCTGTGACTCACGTAGACTTTTCATTGCTCTGTGCGGTTTTGGCTGCCTTTCTATATATAATCCACCAAGACACCCGACCACTGTGGTAGCGAGGTGGGAGGGTGGTGTGCACAAAGTGCAGGAGCATCTAAGAAGAAGCATGTTTGTCGCGGATGCGAATTGCTGTATGTAGCGTGTAAAACAGTTTACTATGGTGCACGCAGTCGTACGTCATAACCGAAAACTCAGTTTTTAAAGACTGGTTACTTCATTGTGGATACGACTGTAGGTGAATGAAAAGATGTAACTCTGGAGAGGACAACATACAATACAGTGTTTTACACGCTGCATACAGCGATTTACATTCACAACAAATATGAATCTTCTTAGATGGTGCTGTCGCGTCCACCCATGCTCTCGAAGCACACACACTGCCTGGTCATGTGACCGCTCGCAAGAGCAACTAACAGAGACTCGCCCACCAACTGTATGACCATGGAATACCCCTCGCAAACTGCTTTACACGCCGCATACAGCGATTCACATCTGCGACAAACTGTTTTACACACTGTATACAGCGATTCACAGCCGCGACATGATTTTTCTTAGATGGTCCCGTCGCGTCCACCCTCGCACTCGAAGCATACACACTGCCTCGTCATGTGCCCGGTCGCAAGAGCAACTGACAGAGACCCGGCCACCGAGTCTAAGACCATGGGAAACTCCTTGGAAACTGTTTTACACGCTGCATACAACGATTTACATCCGTGACAAACATGCCTCCTCTTAGATAGTCCTGCCACGTCGTGTGGTGCCTCTGTGTGAACCGGTCAGGTACAGAGAAGGTCAGCTGCTGAGACAGCGTCTCGACTGTTGCAGGGCCTGCATTGGTGAAGCAGGTGAGACGGTAATGAAACAGAGGCACAGGGCTTATTGGTTTTTAAATACTGCTTCCTTCATTGTGTTTTAACCTCAGTTTTAAAGGATTGTTTTAAGGATCCCATGGGATACCCCTCACAAACTGTTTTACATGCTGCATATAGCGATTCACTATAAACATGCCTCTATGAACAGTCAACGTGGCTCAGAGCTGCATATTGACTCTACGACAGACGAACATAAATGACACCGTTTTTCCTGTGTCATCGCATCCGAGTTGGTGGGCGTGGTTCTGCGAGTTGTCGTCGTATCCAATGGTCTTAGAGTTGGTGAGCGTGGCTCCTTCCTGCGTGCGCCATGGGCGTCTCACTTGTCGGCGGCTTCGTGAATCCACGCCCCTTCCGGCGTGCTTTCCATGGTTGTCTTGCCTTAGTGAATTATATATATAGATAGTAGGTAACATACAATTAATTGAGCAGCAACAACATACCATGTTTGTTTTGAGGGAAGTATGAGTGAGGTGTAAGGAATCAAGTGACTCAGAAATGGGTTGCACACTTCCCAGCATATTTCTCGCCAACATCAGATCCATCACAAACAAAATGGATGAATTACATCTACAGATCTCCGAGAACAAACTTGTTGCATTTCACAATTCCTAGAGACATGACTAAATTAATTTGTACTAGATGCAGTCATTGAGCTAGTTGTACATACAGCATTCTGTTCGGATAGAAGCAAAGACTAAGGTGGGGGGGGGGCTTTGCATTTACGTACTGTACATAATAGCTGGTGTACTGACACAAAGATCATAGGCAATCACTGCTCTACTGATTTGGAGTATCTTACAATCAAATGTAGGCCCTTTTACATACCTCGGGAGTTTTCATTGTCATAGTTACACCTGTTTACATTCCACCGAACGCTAACGCTGACAGAGGTCTAAGTTACTTGCTTGATACCATTAATTTGCAGCAAAACACTTATCCTGAAGCCATTTATATTATAGCTGGTGATTTTAGTGACGGTGCAGGTAGTCTCCAGCTCCCCTTAATTTCTGGGAGCCTCTCAAACCCGTTGTCGTTCACGCAACCGCAGTTTTACTTCAGATCCCTGGGGAGGTCAACCACCATGCTCACACCCCTCTCCACACAAATCATTAGTGGGGTGAATCTAGAGTGCCAAAATCTATGCTCCTCTGTGGGGCTCTTGATCGTGCTGCCTTTCCTCCCTAGGTGGCTGGATTCTCCTGCCCAAAACTGCTCTTCTGATTGTTTTTAACCTCTGAAGCCAATGATCTTCTGACGCATTTCTTCCTCTATTCCTCCCCTGACCCATGCAGGCTCTTTTTAAAACTGATAGCTAATTGGGTGCATTTGTGAGGAGCCGCTACCTCCGTGGCAAAATGGAGGCTCCGCCCCTGCATGTGAATGCACCGCGGTCAAACAGTGCCTCGGCTAACCGTGGCGCAAAACTCATTTTTACACTTAGAGCCTTCACCTACACAGAGTACAATTATTTATGTAAAACTGACACTGCACCACGAACCACATGTCACAATTTCAACCTTACTGACTTAAAAGTAGTTCCCCCAAAATTTTATCAACACATCAATTGTGCAACCAGGGGAAAAATCACACTAGACAAGGATTATTCAAAATCAAGAACTGTCATAGGACAAAACAGTTGCCTTATTTAGGTCAGTCAGATCATTTATCTATACTATTGACTCCCTCTGAAGAAAAGATCAAATCACCACAAAGACTGTTAAAACATGGTCAGAATAAGCATTCTTGCAGCTTCAGGATTGCTTTGATGGGACTAACAGTGACATTTTTGAGGATCAGGATTTTGAAGAGTACACATGAACTGTACTCTGCTACATGAAAAACTATATTGACAATGTCACAGTGAACAGACATATTTGTGTGTACCCCAACCAGAAGCCCTGGATGACGAAAGAGATCAGATCCCTCCTCAAGCACTGCAACGCAGCTTTCAGTTCTGACAACAAAGCCCATTACAAAATAGGCTAAAATAGCCTACAAAAGGAAGATTGAGAACCACTTTGCCAACAGTGACCCACGGCAACTTTGGCAAATCATTCAATACACCACCAACCACAATACCAGTAACCATTTGGCTGTTAATGTGGACATCTTGATGGCAGAGGAACTGAATTATTTCTTTGCTCGTTTTGAGATGGAAACAGCAGAGGCAGTCATATCTAAGCCCCAGCAGATAGGCCTAAGCAGTCTCACCTCACCCACACCAACCCTCTGCAACCAGAGCTTCACATTCCACTGCCAAAAAAAAGTGTCATCAGCAGTCTTAATGACTACCATCCAGTGGCACTCACTCCAATTATTATGAAGTGTTTCCAACAACTGGTCCAACGAAACATCAAAGCCAGCTTCCCAGTCACAATCGATCTACACCAGTATGCTTACAGAGCAAAAAAATCCACAGAAGATGCCATCTCTGCAGCCTTTCATACTGCACTTCTATCTTGAACATCAGGGGAGCTACGTGAGGAAGCTCTTCTTAGTTTCCAGCTCAGTTTTTAACACAATTATTCTGGATTGACTGGTCATAAAGCTCATAAAGGCTTAGGACTTTAACAAATCTGCCATTGTATCAAAGATTTTCTGACTAATCACCTTCAGATGGTTAGATTAGACTCCTACTTCTCCTACACCCTCACACTCAACACCGACATCCCACAAGACTGTGTGTTGAGCCCACTACTACCTATGACTGTGTGTACTCTCTCGTTCCACCAACACTATCGTTAAGTTTGCTGATAACACGACTGTGACTGGACTCATCTCAGAAGAACATGAGACAACCTGTCGAGATGAGGTCCAAAGACTAACTGCATGAAGCACTGAGAACAACCTTGCTCTGAACTCTACCAAAACAAAAGAACTTATAATAGACTTCCAGAGGTACAATGCAAACCACAACTCAATATATATCAATGGAGATTGTGTGGACGGAGTTCCTGCCTTCAAGTTTCTGGGTATACTACATTATGATAGACCCATCACCTATTTGAGCTGTTGCCCTCTGGTAGGCGGTTCAGGTCCATCCAATCGTGGACAAACAGATTTAAGAATAGTTCCTACTCCACAGCCATATGAGAATTAAATACTGCTAAACACTTACAGTATAATGATTGACAATGACCAATATAACAACAGTCACTTGCACTACAAGTACAAGTTTACATTCTTTGCAAGTTATACTATTTAACTATTTCTATTATTACACTCAATTCATATGTGCATTATACCAAGTACAATACTTAGTTATTCTCTTTTATTATATCATATCGTACTGCATTATAATTTAATTATGTCCATTATAATTACATGTGAATGCACCTTAGGACTGCTGTAAATTTGTTGTACTGAGTGCAATGACAATAAAAGGAATCTGAATCTGTAATGATCCCGTATTACAAGGGACAAGTAGTGACTCCATTGGAGTTTGTTGTAATGAAGATCATTATCAACACAGGAAGCGATCAAACACAATTAATAGACTTGGATTCATTTGGCATTGTTTCATGAAGTGTGAAGCAGAGTCAAATTGACCAGATTAAATTAAGGTATTTGAGGCAAGCATTAAAAAAATTAATTACGAAAAAATTTTAATAGCATTAATTGCACACATTAACAGTGATTAAACAGCAGCTCCAATTTTTTCTATTAAAATGTAAAATATAAATATATTTTTAATAAAAAATGCTTCAATTTACAACACAATTTCCTGTGGTAAATGAATGTACACTACGACTGTGAAAAAATAACTGACTTAAAAAAACTTACTTACTTTAAAGCTTAAGAGACCCCAATCTATCTGATTTAATGTGCTATTTAATTTTGTCTCTTAGAAATTTTTCTATTTTACCTGTTAGTTTTGTGCTGTAATTTTGCTTTTACTTTCTGTAAAACACTTTGAGACACACTCTTTGTATGCATATGTGCTCTAGAAATAAATAATGTTGTTTTTGCAGTTCAATTTAAATCATTTGCTTGGAAGGATGGCAGTCTCAAACACACTTTTATTGACAGAACAGAGCAAAAAAGAAACTATCTTCTACAAGGGCCTACTCCATATTATTTCTCCTTCCTGCGTCATTTATGTAAATAACTTCTCATGTTTTATTTTTTAATTTGCTTAGGCATTGACACTAATTCTATTTTAAACTCTGCCTTTGACTATTTTTCTCCTACCTAAGTTCCATCTGTTCAATTACTCCTGAGCCTTTTACTGGAAGTTTAATTTAGCAAGTTGCCACTCTAAGATTAACTCCTCAATGAATACATTAATTTTCTTTCAAGTTCATCATAAAATTCAATCTAGAATCAACTCTATACTCTTCTTTTACTCCTGGCTCAAATTCCTTATGCGTCCTTATTTGTACTCAAAGCCATCACAAGCTCCCTATTAACTCACATGCCCCGAATGGGAATTTAACACTTCCTCATTGAAAATGTTCAAACAAAAAGAGAATTATACAAATCAATAGAGGATCTCGGATCACTCTGTTGCATAGGAAACAGATCAAGCATTTATCAAGAATAACTGCATTCTTTGTTTAAAATATGTGAGGAAAAGGTGGCAGGTTAAGAAAAACTTCTGTCTATAGATCTAAACTAACACATACAAATGGTATTACCTTTCTGTTTGTTTTAAACCTTCATAGGAGTGGTTTTGCCTGGAGTTAGTAGGCAGAACACAGGCAAAGCAGGCATGAGAGATGAAAAAACATTCAAGGAGTAAGCTAGAAGTATAAAAACATAGTCTTCCCTAAAGCTTTTTAAAAATAACTATATGCACTGCAAATATGTTTTATTCGTTTTTTGTTATTTATTTCATTATTTTTTAATTTCTATTTTTCATATTTGCTATTTATGTACTTTAAATGTTCTGCCATTCCTAGGCCATCCTGATGTCACCTCTGCTGGGTTCTCCCTCTGCCTTTCTATTGAGGTCAGAAATTGGGTTCCAGAAGTGGAACATTAATAAATGTCATGAGGTTACTGTGATTATGTTTTCTTTTTTTTTTGATTATTGCTTGTGTTCTTACAATCTGCCATTTGGGTTGCGTTTTAGGAATTTTTTGCCTTGGATTGCTTTTATGGCAACTCCTTTTTTTGGACCCTTTTTACTTATTATATTAATTGCTTTGAGTTATCTCAATAGACAAGTAGTTAGAGATCACCCTAAATTGCTTGCAGTTTTTGTATATTTCTGAACCTAAAAGTTCCTTTTTGGATAAAGCCATTTAGGGGTCTAGCCATTTCTGGCAGGTCTGTGAAGGTCTGGACCTGCTTGTGGAGCTTTTTGGAGGCCTCACAAATCATGTCCGAGACAATCAAATCACAACAGATATTCAGAAACTGCTGACAGCAGCGTGCTGCCATTTAATTTAAGAAGGAAACAATGCAGTAGTATGATGCGTGCCCTTCCTATCATGTGATTGTCAACAATCATAGCAATTGTAAACAATATAATTTCATCCATGCAAAAAGCACACAATGGCTCTCTTCCCTATCCAGATTGAGAAATGAAATGTCAGTGTGGAAATGTAAAAGAAAAAAAGCATATTGAAAAATTACTTAAATGTGCAAATTACTGCTGAAAATAAGTTACATAGCAGGAGTGAAATATTGCTATGACAGATCATGGTTTCCTGCAGAAATGGATTGAACTCTTCTGAAGCCATGCACTACATTTTACTACTCTTTAGGGACATCCATCTGTTCAGCAACTTGCAAATGACTTATAGTGAAGTGACAGTTTCATTTCTATCACCTTGCTTAACATAGGTCATATAAAATAAACATGTAACTAAAAGTAAATTAATAAGGAATGTTTGCCTTCTGTTGTCAGAAGGTAATCAGGTAACTCTAGAAGCCATTTTTCTTCTTTTGTCACATTTTAAAATATTATGCTTTCTGGCAGGGGAAGATAGCACCAACAGTATGTCACCTTGCAGATGCTAACAGCAGCAGTGTCCTCTTTGAAGGTGGGCTGAGCAGCAGACATCAATTGATTTTCATGTAAAGTTCTTTGTGCTGCCTGGCAGAATCTTTCTCATTAGTAAGATGACAGTCCTGCCAAGTATTTAAGCAGCCAGTCAGTCTACTATTGGCATTTGAAACAGAATAAAAATCCATGAGTGTTGTTGGCATCCATCACTTATGAGCACTGCTGTCAAGTTGCTTTCAAAAATTGTGTTGGTCAAACTATTTAAGGACATTTATAAATTAGTACAGTAATTGTATTTATGTAGGCTAGTTTTAATTCATTCTCAGACTACTACATATTATTGCTTCTTCCTATAAACCTAACTCTCTTGGCCTGGATATTAAAAAAAGAACAGACAATCTGACATAACAAAGGGCTTCAGAGAAAGCTTTTTCAAAAATGTAAAAACTTATCTTTTTCCTCCTCTACAGTTATTTGAACAAAATTTGATATATATAAGGAGCACACACCAGTAGTTACTTTGCACTTGACCTTGTTGAAGTATTTAATTTATATATTATCACACACAAGCGCATGGGGAGTAGCTTAAGGACCCGATACGCACTGCTACAAGTCGTGCCAGGGGACAACAGCAGCATACTAAACTCTCTCTTCTTATTTCCTAAGAAGGAACAAAGCACCACCGCCACCATAATACCGCCCAGACGACTAAAAGAGCCGCAGCACTTCCGGGTCCCTTTTTTCCATCTGGTTCCTGTTTGATGACGTCAGCCGGCCGTCCATCTCCACGCCTTTCCCAGCATCCCACTGTTTAATTTCTGGCCTCCACCACCTCCTATCATCCCTCTCTCAGAAGCAGACGACATTGAGTCATATATGTCCATCTTTTAGAGGACGACGACTTGGAACCAGTGGCCACGGACGTAGTGGGCATCCATCTTGGCACCGTATCTGAAGGCCCCATGCACAGCGGGCCTATCACGATCTCCCCGAGGAGGAAGCCCGCCCAATATGATCTCCTGAAGGCTGAAATATTCAAGCGCTATGGCGTAACCTCTGGCCAGCAGTCGAGGGTATGGCGACACTGGAAATTTGACCCCGACCGCCCGGCTAGAGCCCAGGCATTCGAGTTCTGGGGCAAGCTTGGGCGCTGGCTATGGTCAGATATCAACCAGGCTCGCCAGGTGGTCGAGCAGGTTGCCTGCGTGGGGTTGGTCTATACTGTGCCGGATTACCTCGCCCAGCAGGTCCGACATCTATTCAAGGACATAAACCGCCTTGTGGAGGTCCTAGAGCCCCAACTGGCGGTGACCCAACTCGGCGGCTCTGAGAAGCCGGGTTGCTAGTTCAACAAGGACGTGTGGCCACCCCCGAGCCCACCCGTCACATCGCGAAGGTTCCGGCTAAACCGAGAGACTGGGTGCCTGCCCCACCGCACTGTTTTAAGAGAGGCGAGGTGGGGCATATGCTTCCCATCAGTCCCCTCAACATCAAGCTGATAGACTGCAGCTGAGCAAAGGGAGAGAGGTACTGTGCTCTGTTGGACCCTCTGCCAGTCACAAATACGGGAGTGGTGTTGTTAAATGGGCACTCAGTTGTGGCATTGTTTGACTCCGGGAGTAACATTACCGTTGTTGCTCACCGTTACGTCCTACCGCGACAGGGGGTGGCTCAAAGAACGAGCGTAACTTGTGTGCATGGGGAGACCAGATCTGTCACCACTCCTACTCCTATGTTGGGTCTGATTGTGGAGGGTCAAGGGGCCCTCCCAGCTACTTCCACGCTGTGCTCCTTGGCAACTAATGATGACATGGATGGCCCAGAGGAGCCCTCTTCAGCAATGGACCTCGACCCGGAAGTGCAACTGGGTGGAGTTCTGGGTTGGATGGGCGCTACCCCGGACCAAACGCATGACCCACTCGCCGGCATGGACTATCAGTTTCGGTCTACGCAGCCGTTGTTTAAAAGAGAACAGTGGAATCATGATTCCCTGAAGTTTACTCGGAATGCCATCGTGTCCGTGGACAACATGTCGTCAGTAGATTTCATACCACCGGGGCCCTACCTTGTTTTGGAAAATGAACTGTTATGTCAAGTTGCGAAATACGAAGGCAAGGTACAGAAGTTGCTGTTAGTTCCACGGACCTACCGGTGGGAGGTATGCAAACTAGCTCATGCTCACCTCTTAGGCACCCATCTCGGGGCTGAGAAAACATTGGAGAGAGTAAAACTCTGGTTCTATTGGCCAGGAATCAATGAAGAGGTCCAACGTTTCTGTCAGTCTTGCCCAGTCTGTCAGCTACGTCAGATACCCCAGAGGACTGTGCTCCTCTAGTCCCGATTCCCCTTATAGATGTCCCCTTTGAAAGGATCGGTGTCGATCTGGTAGGACCCCTAGAACCTTCGGTACGAGGCCATAAATACATATTGGTTATGGTGGATTATGCAACTCGATATCCAGAAGCGGTTCCCCTGTGAGCTGCTAATACAAAGATTATCGCACTGGAATTAGTAGGGCTCTTTTCCCGAGTGTGCATACCTAAAGAAGTCGTTACGGACCAAGGTACGCCCTTTACATCAGATACATTCAGGGAGGTTGCCAAGTTGCTCCGTATTTAGCATCTCAAAATGTCCGTCTATCATCCACAGACGGATGGACTGGTGGAAAGGTTTAACCAGACCCTCAAATAGATGCTCCGCAAGGAACTGGGATCAACTTTTACCCCTAGTGCCGGGAGGTGCCACAAGCCTCCATTGGGTTTTCCCCTTTTGAGCTTCTGTATGAGCACCAACCCCGGGGCATTTTGGATGTACTAAAAGAAGGTTGGGAAGGGAAGGCACTTCCCTCCACTAACATCTTAGAATATATCACGCAGTTACGCGATAGATTGGAAAAAATTCAGCCTCTGCTTAAAGAACACATGTCCAGGGCTCAAGCAGCGCAGACCCGGAATTATAACTGGGATATTGTGTGATGGTGCTTGTGCCCACTTCCCACTCAAAATTGCTGGCCCATTGGCAAGGCCCATGCAAGGTTAAAGAGAGAAAATGGCTTGTTGACTATTTGGTGAGCCAGCCAAATCGTCAACTGAGCGAGAAGGTATATCATGTTAACTTACTGAAGCTGTGGAAGGAAATGGACAAACACCCTCTTTCCGATCCCACCCTCTCCCTTTTCTCAGAAAAACTTAACCTCGCCCACAGTTTGACTTCCCACCAGTGACTGGAGCTTAAAAGTGCAATCCAGTCTGTCCCGGAAGTGGTCAGCGAAGCATCAGCCCGGACCTCGCTGATTCAGCATGATATCATGACGGACCCTGGGGTTCTCATCAGGGAACGGCCCTATCCTCTCCTGGAGGCAAAACGTGCTGAGGTGGAGCTGGAGGTTCAACGGATGTTGGACATGGACATCATCGAGGAAAGCCATAGCCCCTGGTCCAGTCCTATCATCCTTGTGACTAAGCCAGACGGGTTGTGGAGATTCTGTAATGACTTTAGACATCTTAATCAGGTCTCCAAATTGGATGCCTATCCCATGCCCCGCGTGGATGGGCTCCTTGAGGAGCTCCTTCCCTTGACAAAGGGTTACTGGCAAATTCCCTAGATGCCATCCGCAAGAGAAAAAACTGCATTTAGCACCCCTAGCGGACACTTGCAATACAAGGTCCTCCCATTTTGGCTGCATGGGGCACCAGCAACTTTCCAGCATCCAGTAGGCAGAGTGCTATGGCCCCACCTGTCCTATTGTGCTGCCTACCTCGATGACATGGTCATCTTTTCCACCACCTGGGAGGAACATGTACTGCAGGTTTATATTGTCCTGACGCTAGCGAAAACCGAGCTGCGTATCAATCCCCGGAAGAGTTACTTAAGGATGAACGAAGCCAAATATTTGGGCTATCTGCTAGGAGGAGGGTTGGTGAAACCACTGTGTTCCAAGATAAAAAACATCCTGGAATGGCTTGATAGTCAAGAAACAAGTGCAAGCCTTCTTAGGACTAGCGAGTTACTACCGTCAGTTTGTACCTCGGTTTTCTGAGAGGGCTGCCACCTTGATAGATTTGACGAACAAAAGGGCCCCTTTGCATGTGGTATGGAACGATTTGATGGAACGGGCATTCAGTGACTAGAAAATGGCCCTCACAACAGCACCTGTTTTGAAAACACCTAATTTTTCTCTTCCTTTACTCCTCCAGACTGATGCTTTGGACATAGGTCTTGGTGCCATGCTGAGCCAAACCATTGATGGTGTCGAGTACCCCGTAATCTACCTAAGCCGGAAACTGTTGGACCGGGAGACAGGCTATGCAGCAGTGGAACAGGAAGCCTTGGCCATTAAGTGGGCGGTAACTCACCTGCGTTACTACCTGCTGGGCCAGGAGTTCACCCTGGTGACAACAACAACAACAACAACAACATTTACAGTATTTAAATAGCACAGTTTCATACAAAAAGTAGCTCAAAGTGCTTTACATAATGAAGAATAGAAAAACAAAAGACACAGTAAGAAAATAAAATAAGTCAACATTAATTAACATAGAATAAGAGTAGGTCCAATGGCCAGGGTGGACAGAAAAAACAAAAAAAAATCTCCAGACGGCTGGAGAAAAAAATAAAATCTGTAGGGATTCCAGACCATTAGACTGCCCAGTCACCTCTGGGCATTCTACCTAACATAAATGAAACAGTCCTTTTTGGATTTAGGGTTCTCATGGAAGGACTTGATGATGATGGTCACGTAGACTTCTGGCTTTTAATCCATCCCTCATTGTTGGAGCAGTGACCAATGCTGATGCTCTCTCACAGGTTCACAACCTCTCAGTTCAGACCGCCCGACCCGATGGGTCTGGGCTAAATGGGGGGTCATGACACGCATGAGAGCATGGGGAGCAGCTTAAGGACCCGACGTGCACTGTGACAAGTCATGCAAGGGGACAACAAGCAGCGTACTAACCTCTGTCTTATTTCCTTAGAAAGAACGAAGCATAATACCGCCCAGACGACTAAAAGAGCCACAGCACTTCCGGGTCCCTTTCTTCCCTATGGTCCCCATTTGATGATGTCAGCTGCCCGTTTATTTTAAATTGCTTTTTGGGGGGCTCTGGACTACAGCTCAAATTACAAACAACAAAAGCAGGAAAGCAAATGCCTCAGCACTGAACTGAGACTAACAAATAGATTAAATAGAGCTCACTAAGATCATACCTATTAAATTAATTGTGGGGTAAGGGACCAGGGTAAAAATTCAAAAGTAGTGAAAAACAGCAAAAATTAATATATAATATGCAATAGTATCATAATTAAAACATAAACATTGTACAAGAAACAATCAGACAATACTTGTAACTGAGTGAGAGAATGTACAGTAACAACAATTTTCTTGTCTCTCTCTTCCTACCCC
The DNA here is from genome assembly GCF_016835505.1 of Polypterus senegalus. Classification (NCBI taxonomy): domain Eukaryota; kingdom Metazoa; phylum Chordata; class Cladistia; order Polypteriformes; family Polypteridae; genus Polypterus; species Polypterus senegalus. Next base: position 134,364,843 of record NC_053160.1, read on the forward strand.
ATGGCACCAAATTTTAAACTTTGTAATTCAATTTTGTCAGGAGAAATAATACAGAATACATTTTATATGCATGCACTCAGGGAGAAGGACAAAAATAGTTGATTTTGGTTTGACACAGTTGTCATATATATAAAAGGAAATAAGTAATCAGCAGGAATCTGACAAATATATCTGCTTATATTCACAAAATTATCAATTTAACGCTGATCCTTGATGTGGTAGAGAAGCTTCTGTGCCTTAGGTGTCCTATGATCCATGGTGTCATATACTTTGTACTCTAAACATTGTTGCTGATGACAAATTAATTTAAGGGAAGCTGTAAAGAATGATCCAAAACAGCATTGGGAAAGTCTCTGCTGGGAAATTAAAGTTAACATCAGAATGGGTCAAGATACCTGCAGGGTTGAGAGTAAAAGGAAGGGTGAATAAGTGATCTGAATACAAGCAGTGCATTGTTATTAAACTACTCATCCTCAATGTAGAAATAAGTGGCTTGTTTTCTCAAGCTTAGGGACAAAGAGCAGGCTTGTATAGAGAAATATATACAGTACACTATAAGATCTTGTTCAATAGCAATCAGGATGGTGACACTGACCAACAGGATGGTACTATGAGATGTTGTACTTGAGAGCACTGATGAAAAAGAAGTTTTTTAAGTAAAACAGGAATCTGACCAAAGATAATGGTGTTAGGTTTCTTTGGTGCGGTGGGTTTTCTTCACACCTTAAATGAGATATTCTCTTTTTGTACATTGGTGGGTCTAGTGTTGTTTTGGAAACAGCAAGACCATCTGCACTGGTTTCTGCCCTGAAACATTTTGGCCAATTATGTCAGTATTTTTTTTTTGAGATATTTTATATGTTTGGGCCTATGATGCCAATGCTTTCTGGACACCTCCCCAAGGAGGTTTTACAGTACATGCAAATCCAGCTGTAAGGAGACCAGGGGAAAGACATAGGACTCACGGGAAGGTTTGTCTGTCTCCGACAGGAACGCCTTGGGACCCAACAAGTTGGCAAGTGTGGATGGGGAAAGGAATGTATGGGCCTCACCACTCACACTGTTGCCTCTGCAGCTTGGTCTCAGAAAAGTGGTGAAAAAGGAATGAATGTGTATATAAGATCCATTCCATCATTGTGAGCAACCTGAGATACCTAACTTGTTTTAAAAATAAAAATAATAAAATAAACACTGCTTTAGTACTTAAATCCTAGTGCTCATGATTTTCTTATCACTAGGTGACAAAGTCAGACAAACTATTAGTTTTATTTGGTACTGAAAAAATGGAAGACTAATGACTGCAAGATGTCTTCTTGAATGCAAAGTTACTGCCCTTTCCAGTGTCTAAAACAATTTATACGTTAAAAGGTTGATTTTGAAATCAGCCCGAAGCTTAACTGGACTTAACAACTGGAGGTATATGTTTGTATTTTCTGGTGTGTGTAATAATTGTTCAAGCAGCAATTTGAATTAACTAAAAGTTGCATAACGAATGATTTGAACAGCCAGTGAACACCTAATTGCAATTCAAACCTACTAGATATAAATGTTTGAATTAATTCATAATTAGAAAACATCTCAATCTTCTAACATTTTAAGATGGAAAAAATATGTTTTGGATAGTTGTGTAATGTTTAATTTAAATGACATGCTAGTTTCAAATATAACGCCTAAATTGGGTGCTGATTCATTAAAACTAATGTTGTTTCCAACTGAGGTAAAGAGTGACAGAATGTTGTTTCGGTTAGCATCATTCCCTCCAATAACTAACAAACAACTAATAATAAATAATCACAAATTCAAGTAGAAAATTTTCAAAAATGAAATATGGAAGTTCCAGGGAAGCCACAATGTTGATTTATGACAAGATAGTTTATCCACAAATGGGTCATGCCCTGCACAATACAGAAACAATGCTGAAAATATGCTTTTTCATCTGTTTTTCTAATGTTTAACTCCTGTCAAGCAATTGCTTTGGCATGTGGCATCTTCAGTGCAATCTGTCCCTAACCTCCAGAAGTATAAAATTTAAAAAATGAAATAAAAGTATACATTTAGAATGGCATGGAATTTGGTAGGACCTTATCTAGTTTCCAACACCTCCACCCAACACAGTTCAGGGCTTGGTTTTATCTTTTGGTGCTTCAGCGCTTTCAATGATTTAGAGAAAGTGAAAAATAATGGAGTAACTGTTAAATGCTGTCTTTTATGTTCATGCTATAAAACTTCAAGTAAATAAGAATTTGCATTTTCATCCCACTGTTTCCATTAATTTATTTACAGTATGGACTGGCTATAAAATAAAAAAGGAAATAATTTCGATGTAAGGAAAATATTTTAATCATAAATTTAAGGCTACAAAATAAATGAGAAAAAGATGTTAATTTCAAAACCAGATGTCAAATATAATGTAGTAGTCATTTTTTAATCATCTATGAGGAATGTGAAGGCAATTAAAATGATCTATAAAGGCTATATTTAGATTCTACATTAATGCAGATCTTCATAATGAATGATCTGGTTGAAGCTCATAAACCACAATATATGCCTGTTTTATTTGATACCCTGCAAACTTACCACGAATGAACTGCTTTCAGCACCATAAATCATGCTATTATGATAAAATGTAACAAATGCAAAGAGCAATATCATAATTTCAAAAACTCAGATCTTGAAAAAATTACACATTAGCAGGTACATGAGGAATTCCTTAAGGAATTTAGTCCTCTGCCAATCATCTCCTTTGAAGAATTTTGACTCTACCAACACCATCCTTCAGACCTGTTATGACTCATTTTTATTTGAGCTCTGCACCAGGATCGAGAAGGGACTTGGTCATTGTTTGTGTAAAGTAAGGACATTTTCTCCATATCTGGATGGATTTTTCTGTGAGTACAACTGATTTAGCCACCCGGTTAAAGGCTAAATCAAAATTGATCCCACATGAGTGAGTACGGGAGTGTGTATTAGTGTGCCATGTGATGGACTTGTGTCCTTTCTAATGTTGAGTTCTTCCTTATGGCCAATGCTCTTTGAATAGGGCAGATAGTTATTGTATATACTTTTTCTGTAACTAAACTGTAAAATATTCTGCAGAAAATATCCCATCCATATATTTACATAAGAGATAATTATACAGAAAAAAGAAAGCAGGACTAATGAAACCTACTTTTAATTATTTGACAGTATAATCACAAAGGTCACTAGTTATGTTATCGAAATGCAGCTAGGCAGAAATGTAAACCAAGTGCATACTCTATTCTACTCACATTTCCATATTCAGCAATATAATTATGAGATGAAATCCCACAACATCTTCTGAAATGGTGTATTTGTATTGTATTTTTAGTTTTTTGAATCAAGTATTTCATTTTTATGATTTTTTTTTTATTTACAAAGTTTTGATTTTTTTAATATCTTATTTACTAGGCTGACTTTTAAGCTGACCACTTCTTAAGGCAATTCAATATGTAGATCAATTTGATATTCTATACAAACTCATTAATTTGGTTATATTGCATTTGAGTGGTATTACTTTAATACTCGTAGTTTCTGTTATTTTTGTGATAAAATTTAAACTTTTTTTCTATATTGAGGTCGCCCTTTTGGACCCCCCTGATATTTACTATGCGGTTAGGCATTTGTACTCCATCAACATTAATTATTTCCAGAGACATAATTTTGTCTATTTTTCCAGCGCATCGCACACTAAAGCAAGGGAACGATGGGAGCACCAGAACTCTGCTCACATCATGTCACTTCGTACCGCAAGCTGCAAGTAGTAAGTCTGTGATAAGCGGAATACCGGTACACTTTCCACTCATGGGACGGAAGGACAATCCCGACCGCTTTTATATAGTAAGAAAGAAGAAGAAGATATCGCACAGTCTGGAGTAGAAAATCATATTTTACCTGGAAAAACGAAACTACAAATCCCATCGTGCATTGCAAAATGGACGGGGCGTGTGTAAAACTCCGCGCCTGTGTATCACTCACGGGACGGAAGGACTTTCCCGACCGCTTTTATATATAAGGATGTGATGTTTGGAATAGCATCACATGACCATGGTCACCACAACTACAGAAGATGTGACGGTATTAATATGCTGGAGATCGTTAAATGTATTATATCTTGGAGAGCACACTGTGAAAAAATCTCAAGGGTCTTCTTTAAAGGCGAAATGTTTTTAACTATAGATTTACACACACTTTCACTTCTTGTAAGTTTTTTTTTTTTTATTGCTCATAATAATTCTCATTATGTCAATTATGTCTCATAATATAATAAAAGAAGCCTGAAAGGTAATCTGAGGTGAAGAAGTCCCAAAATGCAAACCAAGAGCAGAATCCAATAAACAGTAGCACAAAAAAAATCCAAGAAACCAGAAAAAACAAGAAATTCCAGTACTTAGAGTAAACTGCAATCCAACCTCAATGATTCACAGGCACGTTTCTCTTTCTGGTCATCTTATAAGGCCATAGGGATATCAGGGTGGCCCTGCTTCCTGTCATTCCACCACCAAGCTCAGAAAATGGCAGCACATTTAAATATACAGAATACAAATAACAATTTAATTTAACAGACATAACGTAAAAATATGAAAAACAATTCAAAATTAACAAAAACAAACACAAGCCAGGAAGAAAATCTGGCTATAACACAACACTGAGGATGGGAAATCTATATTGATCCTGGTTTTTATCTTTTTCTTTGAAGAGGTTGAATGCCTCATTCAGTATTGGTACAGCACCAGGGAATAGCTTGCAAGATGCAGAACTACATAGCAATGTTGCTTAGGCCCGTTGGTTGCAACTTCACAACTGCTTAACTCTATAATTTTTTAGATGTGTAAAGAAATTTGTAGTGGTGCACAGTGTTAATGGTGCTATATAAATTAAAAATTGATTGACTTGCATAACAAAATAATTATTGAGAATATTGACAACAACAATGGATTTAGCTTTTGGAAGAGGTATTCTGCAGTTTCTACAAATTTGAAATATATGTGTGAAAATTACTATATATACAGTAAATTTCAAATGTGTATTGAATATGTTCAATAGAAGCATATTCTAGAAGTTTGTCTTACGTGGAGCAATATTTCTGGGTCTGTTTATGAGGCTCCATCTGTCTCAACATTCAGATACAGACTAAAGATCCAACTGTTCACTTTGGCCTTCAAATTGCGATCAATTCTATAATCTATTAATTGGCTTTGCTCCTTCTGTTCAATGACATTTCACTATTTTTATCACACAGCACAGGCCCAATTTAATTTGCTACCACTGAAAACTTGACTCTTTTACCGTTTTTGCTTTTTTTCTGTAATGTTGCTTTATCTCTGTAAATTGTCATGGCATCGTCCATTACTGCTGCAATGAACCCTGTTTATAACTTTACACCATAGCTGTTCTGGATCTATAGATCTGCTTTTTATATTTGCTGTATGAAATTTGAAGAATGTAAGGCCTTTGTCAAATGAGAGGAAACAGTTTTCAGTTCAAGCTTGTTTGTTCAACTAATATCTAGGTTGTCCCCAGTTCTCCTCCAGATACTTTTAAAAGTTGTCAAGGATACTGTTTCAATTACATGACCTAGTAGTTTCAGGTTCCTGCTGCTCCCAGTGAGAATACATGCATCGTGGCCTCAGTCTTAAATGCACTTTCCTTTAATTTCCACCAACATCCATGACTAGGTAATTTTCTATTTAATCTAACATTTTTGCTGGATCAACTCCATGGAGAGTTTTTAAGACTTGAAATACCTTCTCATGTAGCCTTCTGTTTACAGGCCATATCCTATAATCCCTGTTCCCAGTTCTCCAGATGAGGTTTCACTGGAGCATTACGCAGTCTGAGCGTAAAATTCTTTGAGTGATCATCAACCAGGTTGTGTAATACTAGCTTACATTTTATTTGTCTTTTTAATTGCTTCTGCACATTGCCTAGGCCAGGAGTCACCAACCTTTTTGAAACTGAGAGCTACTTCAAGGGTACTGAGTAATACGAAGGGTTACTTGTTTGATACAAACTTCATGAATAACATAAAGTTGCACAGTTCACGTTTAATGATATTATTAATATATTGGAAAGTTTCCTTAGCTTTTCGGCCATGTTTTTTTTTATTTTTAGGGGGTAAAAACTGCGTCGAGCTTTCCATCGTAGCTTTGCCTGTTTGCTTGTCTCAGCAAAGAGTGAAATGGAGGTTTGTCTTGTGCACGATATTGAAGGTTGACCGCAGACTACCCCCCATTTCATCAATGCAAGTGCTATTGATTCAAAAAGAACAGCAACACAATTAAATAAAATTTTTAGACAGAGCTCCATGGTGTCTAGTGCAATTTTTAGAAAATGTCCTGTGGGCAACTCACATGGTCCTTGCGGGTGACCAGGTGCCTGCGGGCACCGTGTTGGCTACCTCTGGCCTAGACGATTTCAACCTTGTATCACTTGTCACATATGTGGGCTTGGGGGAACAACTTGTCGAAAATTCCACCCCGAGTCGAGAGTTGGCGCTGTTGCCTAATACTTATTCTATCTCTTCAACAGATTTGACCACAGGCAATGATGTCACTTACAGGTTCTGGCCCCCTAAGCCTGCCTCTTCCTCCCTGGCTTCCACAGGCATCTTTTGTCTGATTCTTAACTTGCATCTGGAAAGATGTTTCTTTTTGTTACATCTTTTTTTTTCCTTCAAATATACAGGGTTCACCCTATAATGCCCCTTTATGATCTATATTTTCCACCCACTTTAAAACACTAAATCCTTGTCAGATGTTGCTTCCTATATTGATTACTAATTTTCATTCTTATTAAATGTAGCACTTTGCCCTTTTCTACATCTTTCAGGTATAAAGCCAAGGTTCTGCAAGGGCCTATTGGTGGTGCGTTTGTTACATGTATGTGTGTGTTTTAATATTGTGCTGTTTAAATATTATTTTATGAGACCTCTAAAGCACCATATGATTGTGCATTCTGTTAATGGAAGTTTTATATATAAAAATCGATTCACTAATTGACTAATACTGAAAATGAAGCAAAGATCCCCAGGGTATCGTTTGGAGCCATATTAAAGGTTAAATATTCCCAGTTGGACAATGTTTATGCTTAAGTTAGAAGGAGCATGTTTTAGTTGAAAATAAGTTGCCTACATATGCTGAAATAAATGACTGCATTTGTGCATTTCAGTTTGACTTGTAATAACAGGTTACATAAAACAGACTGGACGAGGGCAACTCAGAAATTGCTGCTCTATATCTAACCAACATTCAGTGCCTAAAAACATTACAGATAGTGCTTATTTGACATCGTGTTACACTAAACAGACTACAGTAATTAAATGGTGGTGAGATTTAGTTAGCAGAGCTGCATGGAATTGTAAAAGTCCAGTAAGCAAGTAAAGCCCTACATTCTCTACTGATGGTGTATCTAATGATCAATATAGTAAGATCAATGCATAGTGCCTATGTGGGGAGGGCAATGACAGAATTTCAAACCGTGATATGGCCGGTACAACAGTGCATAGTATCTACACTCAGTCGATGTGTCTTTTAATTGTTCTTCTCACATTCATGTTGAGTTTTATTTTACATTGCAAAAGCTAAACATAAACTGCACAATCTGAAAGCTTCAAACAGAATGAAGTAGCCAGATTGGACACTTTCCCTTTTATCATTGCAGATCAGTTTAAATACCTAGGGGTCAACATCACAAGTAAATATAAAGCTCTTTTTCAACAAAATTTTACTGTTTGCATGGACAAAATTAAACAAGACATGCATAAATGGTCTACCCTCGATCTTACTTAGCAAGGAGAATTAACATTGTCAAGATGAATATCCTCCCTCAGCTTCTGATTCTATTTGAAAACATTCCCATATACATTAAAAATGTTTTTTTAAGAAATTAGATTCAATCATAAGATCATTTATTTGGAATTCAAAAAATCCATGCATTCAAAAGGTGACCCTACAACAACCTAAATCAGAAAGTGGCATGGCTCTACCTAATTTTCAATTTTATTACTAGGCCGCAAACATACAAGCTATAAAAACCTGGATAAACACACACTAACTTGGTCTACAATAGAAATTAAATCCTGCAGTACTTCTTATATTCCTTGCTTTGTACTCCAGTAAATATGAGGTATCGTCAATATACTAACAACCCAATTGTCTTTCATTCACTCAAAATATGGAACCAATGTAGGAAACACTTTAAGTTAGAGAATGTTTTATCTGTGGCACCTTTACATGATAAGCACCTCTTTCCACCCTCTCGAACTTACACAGTTTTTAATATTTTGAAATCCTATAGGATTAAATCATTTAGAGATTTGCATATAAATAATATCTTTGCATCATATGAACAGTTACACTCCAAATTTAATCTCCCATCAACACAATTTTTCTACTCAGAAAAATTCAATTCTCCAACTCAGAAACTTTGCTAAATGAAATCACTAGCCAGGAGTGTCAGTATGTCTTGGTCAGTTTACACACTGACAGAACATAGTGGAGGTGAACATTGTGCACCTATTCTTTTTTGTACAATGCTTAAGACATTCAATTCATTGCATAGGCCTAATAAATGTTCAGCCTGTAAACATCAATTTAATCTAAGACGGAACTATGAGACAAAACATCAAGATAACCTGAAAGACCTGAATGCAATGCACAAGATACAGAAAGCAGAAGAGTTAAAGAAGAATCTGACACTTCAGCAGACGTTTTTACCCGTGCAAAATCGCAAAGTGATTTCAAGTGAAGCTACTTTTATGGGAGAAACAAATGCACCAGTTCAACTTGCCCCACTTTCCCTGTTGCCAAGTAATGTTGAACCAAGTCAGGACAATGGTGTTCCCAAATACGCACTTTGCTGATAAACTGAGAGCACTGCGCACTGAGTTCGCATGGCGCTTTGGTGACTTTGAAGAACAAAAAAAGAATTTTGAGTTGTTTCGCAACCCATTTGCCGTCGATGTGGAAACTGCACCTGTGCAGATTCAGATGGAGGTGATTGAGCTGCAGTGTAATGGCACACTGAAGGCAAAGTACGATACTGCACGGCCCGCACAGTTTATTCACTCCATTCCCGCACAAATGCTCCAGCTCCGTCTACATGCGGCTCGAACCTTGTGCATGTTTGGTAGTACATATCTGTGTGAGAAGCTGTTCTCAGTCAAAAGATGGAGGAGGAAGGGCAGAAGTAACATAGTGTGGGCAAAACCCGGCTTATGGTGGTGGAGCGTTTTTTTTCCTATGAGAAAGCAGAGGGAGAAAGTTAGTACCCCGCCATTCCCTGCCGGCGAATGTTTTCCCAGGTGCATTAAGATCCTTCCGCGGTCTCCCACTCGTGCGTGCGTGACAATATATATATATATTGTGAACTGGGACCCGGACACAGGCAGACGAACAACATAGTTTCACCACACACCGTTTATTTACAATAATATTTACAAATTGTGCTCACGTGCACCCCCAGTGTCTCTGCACCGTTCCCCCAATTGTCCAGGCCACACAAGTCCAATGCCTTTCTCCTGGCCGCCTCCCGTCCTCTCTCCAGCTCTGTCCTCTTCCACCCGACATCCACTTCTGACTGGAGGGAGACGGCCTCTTATATGGGAACCCGGATGGGCTCCAGCTGCTTCCCGGCAATCAGTCATAGCCACACCCCAGTGTGGCGGAAGTGCCGACTGCGCACCCGGAAGCCGTCCGGGTGTCCCCTGTCATCTTCCCCCCAGCACTTCCTGGTGTGGCGGAAGTGCTGGGCTCCAGGGATATGCAGGCATTGGGGCGCCGCCTGGCGGTGGCCATGGGTCCCTACAGGGCTGGACTTCCAAGCCCTTTACCCAAGGCCCCCAACCAAACCAGGACGGACACCCCCTCGCGGTCTGGGGGAGGCACAAGCCCTCCTCTGGTCCTCCTGGGCGACCCGGCCGGGGACCACAGTATATATATATATGACAGCAACATTCATAACAGTGACAAAACAATCTTGGAGTACATGCATCAAAGGTTCTCAGCTGTGCTTGTGCTATCTCGTGCGATGTCCATCGCTTTATTTAATGTTAGCTAAGACCTGGCAATTAAAAGTTTCTCTCACAGTTTGGCTGAGTTTGTGCCAAACACCACCCTGACCATCTCATTTTTGTCTGCATTAGCACAGTCCTTCACCCGCGAATATTTAGCGGCAGAGTGTTTCTATTGGATTGCCGCTGACGGACGGCCTGGGCAGGCACTCAATTACGTGGGAGGAATAACGATAAGAGACGCAACTCCGCCTTACACAACGACCAAGCTGCAGGCTATGGCTAGAAAGTTAAGTACAATACAATACAATACAGTTTATTTTTGTAAAGCCCAAAATCACACAGGAAGTGCTGCAATGGGCTTTAACAGGCCCTGCCTTTTGACAGCCCCCCAGCCTTGACTCTCTGAGAAGACAAGGAAAAACTCCCAATAAAAACCTTGTAGGGAAAATGGAAGAAACCTCGGGAAAGGCAGTTCAAAGAGAGACCCCTTTCCAGGTAGGTTGGGCGTGCAGTGGGTGTCAAAAGTAGGGGGTCAATACAATACAATATACACAACAGAACAATTCCTTAAGACAGCATAATAATAAAAATTTTAGAAGTACGGTTAAACAGTAGATGATATGACATAATTAGGTTTGGATATTTTTAGAGTCCTGGAGACCTCATCCATCTAGCTGCCTCCCCAGTTGGCCATGCCAAGGCTGAAACGTTGCTCCGATGAAAGGACCCCTCTTTCCCATGATTCCTGTGATCCTCCATCAGGGATGACTTTACCATAGGCAGGCAAACAACTTGGCAGGTGGGCCGTGGCACCAATGGCCACATTTGGGTACCGAGAAAAGAAACAGAATAGGTGAGGGTTAGTATTCAAATATAATTATCATGTTACTTATGTTATAGTGCTAATGACTAACAACAGAGATGCAGTATGTACAGTTAATCAGCAGCTCTAGTCAGGATATGCTAAACTGAAGTAGTGAGTCTTCAGCCGGGATTTAAAGGCTGAGACTGAAGGTGCATCTCTTATGGAAGCAGTAAGACCATTCCACAGTTTAGGGGCCCTGTAACTAAAAGCTCGACCTCCCACTGTTATTTTATTAATCCTTGGAATCCTAAGCAGACCGGCATCTTGAGATCTTAATGTGCGCTCAGGTTTGTGTCATGATAAGTTCAGACAAGTAAGCCGGACCTTGGCCATTTAATGCTTTATATGTTAAAAGGAGGATTTTGAAATCTGCCCTGAACTTAACTGGGAGCCAGTGTAAAGATTTAAGAACTGGGGTTATGTGTTCATATTTTCTTGTTCTTGTAATAATTCTTGCAGAGGCATTTTGGATTAACTGGAGGCTGTATAGAGAACAGTTTGAACAGCCAGTGAACACCGCATTGCAGTAGTCAATCCTACTAGAGATAAATGCATGAATGAATTTCTCACAATCCTGTTTATTTAGAAAGCGCCTTAATTTCCTAACATTTTTAAGATGGAAAAAACATGTTTTGGACGACTTTGTAATATGTGCTTTAAATGACATGCTAGAGTCAAAGATAACACCTAGATTGCGGGCTGATTCAGTAAAATTAATTGGGATTCCAACTGAGTTAAATGACGACAAAATATTGCTGTGATCAGTGTCATTCCCTCCAACAATTAACATCTCTGTTTTATCTGTATTTAAAGACAAGTAGTTCTCATTCATCCATTCCTTTAATTCACTAACACAACTAATTAAAGACAACATCGGAGAAACTTCATTTGATTTAAATGAAAGGTATAACTGGGTGTCATCTGCATACGAGTGAAAATTAACATTGTGTTTCCTAATGAGAGATCCCAGTGGAAGCATGTAAAGTGAAAACAGTAAAGGTCCCAGTACTGAGCCCTGTGGGACAAGTACATAAGTAGGTTCCAGTTATGACCGTTACACGTAGAATTTCAAAATGAAACCTGCCTAACTTTTGTAAGTAAGCTGTAAGGAATGAGCCTGCCAAATTTCAACCTTCTACCTACACGGGAAGTTGGAGAATTAGTGATGAGTCAGTGAGTGAGTCAGTCAGTCAGTCAGTCAGTGAGGGCTTTGCCTTTTATTAGTATAGATTAAAGCAGACCATCGCAAACGTCATACCAGTTTTTAATTGCTACGAGATTCTTGCACCTGACAGCAGCGGCAAGCAGCAATAGATCACCACACAGAACACATTAAATGTATGATATTCCAACTCTCTGCAAATTTAGATTCTTTAGATTTATACTTGATATCACTTTCATGATGAAATGCTTTAAAATATGTATGTTACATTTTATAAATAAATCGTTAATTTTGTTTAAATAATGAATACTATTAATAATTGCACACATTGGGGTGACACGATGGTGGAGTGGTAGTACTGCTGTCTCACAGGGAATCACGTCGCTGGTATTCCCTGCTTGGACTTTACATGTTGTCCTGCTGGGTTTCCACACTTTGCTCCGGTTTCCTTCCAAAGATATGTAGATTTGGGAATTTGGTGCTGCTAAAATGATTCCATGTATGTGTGTGCTTCTATTCACTTTGCTAGGAGCTGAGTCCCCATCCAGGGATTGTTTCTGCCACGTGCCCATTGCTTGCTGGTATAGACACATCCCTGGATTGATGGATTTAATCATTAAACATCCTTTTAGGAGATATTGCAGTAAGGTGTTATCGGAATTTAATTGGTGTTCCAGGCAATTCACAACACAGAGAAGCAAAACCTGTTCTCATCGTGATGATATCTCATACCGCCTCCTGCTGGATTTGTCTAGATTTCCATAAAATACGCGCACAAGTGTAAACAGTAAAACGCTTGCGTAGCAGGAGCATCCACTGCGCCATGCATCGCGTCGCATGAAGTATAAACCTGGCCTTACAATATATACTGTATAGGTGGGGTGAGGAAAAAAATTGCTAGAATTGGGCAATAGTATAGGAGTAGGATGTAGTTATTGAAATACGCTACTGCTAGGTATGGTATGACTACAAATGTGGTTAATTAGTCCTCAGATTAACATAGTGCTGAGTTATTAAATTATGTATTTCTGGCATTTATTCTACAATTGCGTAGATGGCTTTGGTGATTTTTTTTTCAAGCTATCAGGGTGGATTTTCAAGAAAAAATGATGATTACATTATTTGCCATTGTCACACTTGCTCATAAAAAGTTTTTTCCCCCATGAAGAGACTGTTAATCAGTGGCCCAACCCTGAAGTGCTGACGCGTCAACAGGAATGCATGTATAAAAAAAATGTCAGGAGCACATGCAAAAAGTGCAGTCTTCCACCGTAACAACACACTTTGCATTATCAGTTGTAGTGTGGTTATTGCTTCACAACCCATGTATTTACTTGCTCTCACTCCTTATGACTTCTTGTTCCTGAAATTAAAACAACAACAGTTTATTTTTGCATAGCCAAATTCATACAAAGATTGACCGAACTGGCTTTAACAGGCTCTGTTTAACTGAAAGTCCCTGGCCTTGACTGTTCAAGAAATAAGAAAAAACTCCCATAAAAACCTTGCAGGGAAAAAATCAGGGCAATTCAGAGAGAGACTCCCTAGCTTTTTGTATTGGGTTTTGATGCCTGGTCCTTTTGTATTTCTGGCATTTACCTGTGCTTGTGTACTGATTTATTTTCTTCTTCTGATCATCTCACCATGCCTTTTGGCCTGACAGCTACCATCTAATGGCAGAACACATCAGGCCAGGTGATGTTTTTGTAGTCCTCCGATTTTCTTCCTTAGCTTTGTTCTCTCATTCAATGCACCCTCATCCTCACACCCACACTCATACCAGGCAAATTTAAGCAAGTGACTTTAACTAGCACATGTCCTAAAGATGTGAGAGGATTACTGGTGTACTTTTAGAAAAACTGACAACGACATGAAACAGTCATGCACACAGACATTAACCAGGTCAAAATTCAAACCCAGGCAATATGTTTAGCTAATGTTATTGTCTCTCTAGAAGACATGGTTAAGCAAGCATGAGAGAATGACCACATTCCAGCAGAGAGATCTTGAGGTTTTCTTCCAGCATCTATTCAGAGAGATGTATTGAAATGGGGATATATTCCTGGAATAGCAAGGAGAAATTAATGAGCAATTTGACCAGCTCAGTATATTAAATTTCACTGTGTGAAAAAGTCTGTACCTAATGTAACTGGTTCAAATTTTTTCATTTCTGTCCATTGAGTCTGTTTTTTCATCTTCCTGTTTGAATAGACCCTGGGCTCATTTACATTTACATCTAGTTGTTTAGCAGATGCATTTTAAAAAAGCACAAAAAAGATCAACAGAATCAGACTCATTTGTCTATGGTCACCATACAGTGTTTTATACAGTTTTATGGTTCCCTGAAGTTATTCCTTCAAAAAGGATTACTGCCAAAGATTTAACAAGTATCCTTAAAGATAATGTGTAGGTTGCATGAGTTCAGTCTTTTATAGAAAATCAGTTTATCCCTTGTTTCTGGAAAGCCTTTTCTTTGAACATTGACATCTCTATTAATTTCAGGCCTGGATATCATAAGGTTTCAGATTGACAGTCAGAGAAAATGGAACAAGACCTGGAGGGATATTCATTTTACCATGTGTCTGACTTTCTGTCACAGCCTTGGGCAAAATGTTGAAGAAAGGTCTAGTGTGAAACAGATGTTTTCATTTCAACTGTTTATCAGTATAAATAATCTGTCAGGATATAGATGACCAGAAAATAGAAATAAAGTTTAGTTGGTTGATGGGTAGTTTTGTGCTGTTTTGTTTTTTCGATTGGCAGAGGATAAGTAGCCTAAATAGTTGGTAAAATAAAGATAAATTTCCTTTATTGAGGTCAAAACCAAATACTCTAAATAAAGGGAAAGTTTTACTCACAAAATGAAGCACAGTTAATGAAATGAGAGTGCAGAAAGGCTGCTCCACTTATGTTACACTATTACACATCCAAACACTGCTACAAATTGCCTTTTTATGTTGGCAAAGACATGTTATGTTTTATAAATGAACGTTCACACCATACAAAAACAATTAATGAAATGAAGCTTGGCTAAGATATGTCTGATCTGTCTGTCAGTTCCCTGAACAGTGACAAGCAGCTGATATAAAAACTGACGAAAAAACAAAAGTTCTTCAGCACAAATACGCAGTGTTGGCCCTCTTAAAAGGGAACTATAATATAGTCTGTACATCATAATTATCACTGTTGAGGTGGAATATATTTGTCATGTCAATGCACATTCTAATAATGGCTAAGTGATGATTTATTATGCATGTGAGTCTTCATTTTACTGGGTTGGCTGCATTTCTCTACTTGATAAAGGGTGTTGCTGTTTTCCAGCTTTTCTAAAATGTTGCATATAAGTCAGAGCTGACATAAATATATGCATGTTCTCCTGTCAAGTTTTCTTATATAAATCCTGACAATTGCGTGAAAAGATGTTGTCAGGGATGCAAGGGGCAACGACCCGGCCGGGATACCGTGAGGGACGGGAAGAGGGTCAAGGATCACGTGGGGGCCGCCTTCCTGGTTGCTCTGGTGCCACGGGTTGAGGGCATGGAAGCCCCACCCTGTAGGGGCCCGTGGTCACCGCCAGGAGGCGCCCCAATGCCTTGGGGACCTGTTACCTCAGCACTTCCGCCACACCAGGAAGTGCTGGGGGGAAGAATAAGGACGATACCCGGAGAGCTGCCGGGAGAACAGCCGGAACTTCCGCCATGCTGGGGCGTGGCCAACGGGGGAGTGTCGGAAGCACCTGGAGCTCATCCGGGTCATGTATAAAAGGGGCAGTCTCCCTTCATTCGAGGCTAGAGTCGGGTGGAAGTAGGACGAGGCACGAGGAGAGAGTGGAGGCTGCCCGAAGAAGAGGCATTTGTGGCCAGGACTGTGTTTGGGGTGTTTTGTGCACAATTGACTCGGTCTGAGTGACCATATTTGTAAATAGCATTGTAAATAAAACGTGTGGTGGTTTGAAAAACAACATGTCCGCCTGTCTGTGTCTGGGTTGGCTCCACAATGTGTATGTACATTTCAAGCCTCTTCATGTGCATATGCAAGTTTTATAAATCTGACCACAGATCTTTTCTTCTTTGTCCAGGCACTTTTAGCTCTAGATTTTTCTTTCTCTTTTTTCTAACTCTAAATTATGCTTTAGAAAAACAGAGCATCCATATTCTGACAGTGTAAAGATGTGACGAGGACAACATTCTTTTAAACAACATAGCTGATGTTAGAAATTAGAAAAGTATTTAATGAGAAAGTATACCGTTTCACCAAATTGATTTACATAGAACATAAATGCAGCCGCAAGTGAAGGATTGAAGCTGATGATATTTAGTAAGTACTTCATCGAACTCATTAGAATTTCATAAGCATTTACTGCTGTGGTCTCAGACATAGAAGAAGGTCTAAAACAGAACTGTCATAAATGGCCCTTAATAATGAATCCAGACAACAGCACATTATGTTTTCCAGGAAAGTCAGGATTCATGGGAGAAGATAAAACTTTACCATAGATAAAATGACTTGAAAAATACAGCTGCTCACTCTTACTTAAAATAAATGTCTCTGGTAATTGTAATACATTGATTACTGAAGTAAAAGACAAAGCAAATACATTCTTAAAAGATAAGATACCTCTAAAAGTCATATAATTCGGTCAATGTTACTGTATAACTGTTTAAAATGAAGTCGTCATTTAAGATGCACTGTGAAAAATGGGATTAAATTCCTCTTGTAAGAAAATCACAAAGAAGGCTAATAAAGGTTGGGATCCCAAGTGGGAAACCATGACTAATTTAGTATGAGCAAAATGAGGAACATAAAGACACCACTGTTGTTGCCTCTGGCAAAATTGTTTAAACAGGTTGTCCTTAGCTGTTGGCCACCAGTGACAAGTCTTGAACCTGACAGAGCTCCCTTTAAAGTTACTAGAGGTAGAACTGTCAAAGGGAGACAGGTGGGTGGAGTTAGCTATGGGTTTCAGATGTCATTTGAGCTCAATTATTTCAGAACTATAAAGAAAACAGACAAATATGTCAGCCCTCTGGCTCTGTCTGAGGTCATCTCCTTTCGTTCCCTTTGCTTTGTCCCATTGAGCTCATATGAATAATCACATCCTTAACAACAGCTTTTTGAATTTCATAAAATGTTGAAGAATGCTAATAGGAATAAAGTAAGCATTGTGTTTGCTGAGACAAACTAAACTAATTCATTTTCTGGACTACTGTATTCCTGGACTAACTTGCAAAAAACACACACAACTTTCTCATCATTAAAACGTCCTTCAGAGCCCCACACTAGACTTTCCTCTAAAATCATTTGACCTTTTGAACCAAACCAGATTAGCTAAGCTATACACAATATGATCATCTCAAACAGTAAATAACAGAAAAAAAGAGAAAGAACAAAATAAAATACTAACCAAATACATGATCAATGGCCATTCATATTAGCTGTTATGGAGAGCCAGGCTGAGGGGTCACTATGAGCTAGAGTTTGGGAAATAAAATTGTGTTTACTACTATCATGAGTCAAATTTTAAAAAAGGGTCAATTTCAAAATCTATTCTCAATTATTCACCCAGATAAATCTCATATTGTTCCTTTTTTCTGTTCCCTGCTCTACTTATAGGGCTTATAAGGGCTAATCAATTGTATTACCACCCAAGGAACACACAAGGTCACGAGGCAATAACACTTTTCTCTTTTCCTTTCCCTTCTGCAGAAAGGAGGATTAATGTGCTGCCAATCATGACGTCCAGGGCCACTCCTCCTGAACTTGCCATCAGGGATGTGCTGGCCCCTTGTACTATCCTCAATGAGATCTCGAACCTGTGGTGTGACCCAAATAAAGGTCTTAAACTTCACCCCACTGCTATAAGTGCAGGGAGGTTGGTCATACTATCCCTAATTTCCCCCGCTTTGGTGAGCCTATGGACTGCATTTGAGTGAAAGGAGAGAGGTATTGTCTTTTTGCTGATCTGCTATCTCTACTCCAGGATGAGGTGGTTGTGGTTAATGGGCATAAAGTGTCAGCTTTTATTGATTCCAGGAGTAACATTTCCATTGTGGCTTGCCGTTATATACTTTTGCGACAGTGGGAAAGTAGTACGACCAGGCTAAACTCTATTCACAGGGAAACTCGGTGGTATAGCTCAGCCGGATGTATTATTGCTTATAAGGGCCTTACACAGAAAATAAGCGTGGCTGTGATGTGCAGCCCCTCCTTATCATGTAATTCTCGGTTGGGACTGGATGAACAAAATAAGCAAAGTATGGATGCCACCTCTAAGAAAATGCTAGGCCTAATTATTAAGGGTGGTAATTCATCCCAAGTTGTTCCCACGCTGTGTATACAACCGGGGCCAGTCCAAATTCTTAGAGCCACTTAATGGGACAAGAGGGATGTATGGACATTGTGGTCTGATGACATAAGTGAGGCGTAGGATGTGATGACGTACGGCATAACTCTGCCCAGTGAGGTCCAATCTGATCCCCTTAATCAACTGCATTTGCAATTTACATAAACCCTGGGCTCCATTAAACGGGAGCAATGGAATAGAGATTGCAGATGTGCTGATTGATGGTCAACGTACCAATTATCCTATGCCCCAAGGACCACTGCATGAGGGTGAGGTAAGGTTGTTGCCGCTGGTGCCGTGGATCTTCCAGTGAAGAATCTGTGAGCTGGGGCATACCCACCTTATGGGCACCCACATAGAGGCTGAGAAGACTTTGGAGAAAATTAAACTATGATTTTATTGGCCAGGGATTAACAAGAGGTCTGCTGCTTTTGTGTCTCCTGTCTGAAATGTCAACTGTGGCAGATTCCTTGGATGGACCGCTCATTGATATGAGCGACTAGTGGTCAATATTGTGAGATCCCTAGAACCCTTCACCAGAGGCCACAAGTACATTTTAGTAATGGTGGACTATGTTACCCAGTACCTGGAAGCCATCCCATTGAGAGCACAGGATCTTGTTGGGGTCTTTGCAAGGAGCGGATCCCTAAAGAAATCCTAATGGATCAACGGACATACTTTACCTGAGATACATTCAGGGAGGTGGCCAAATTACTCCAAGGTAAGCATTTGAAAACCTCTGTATATCATTCCCAGACAGGTTTTTAGCCAGCAAAGTGGTCAGCCAGGATGGTTAGGAATTGGGATCAGTTACTTCCCCTTGTTTTGTTTGCCTATTGGGAGGTCCCACAAGCCTCCACAGGCTTCTCAGCTTTTAAATTATTATATGGGTGGGATGGATGGGAAGAGGAAGGGAAGAGGATACATGTAGAATACATCACACAATTACGTGATAGATTTAATAAAATTAGATCTATACTAAAGAAAAACACTGAGTGCAATCAATGCAGATCCATTATTACGACCGGGGCATGACTCCCAGAGAGTTTCAACCCAGGGACCATGTTATAGTACTTGTTCTAACATCCCATTCTAAATTATTGGCTCATTGGCAGGGAATTAGCGAGTTAAGGAAAGGTAGGGCCTGGTGGACCATTTGGTTAACCTAATCGATGGCCGGCTGAGTGAGTATATCATGACAATCTCTTGAAGCTGTGGAAGGAAAGGGATCCAGATCCTTACTCCATTTCCCCCTGCTTTGGTTCAGTTCTGAATTAACATCCATACAAAGACAAGAGCTTCAAGAAGTTATCTCGTCCATTCTGGATGTTGTGAATGAGAGACCCGGAAGGACCTTTTTGATTGTGTATGAAATTGTTACTGAACCAGGGGCCATCATCTAAGAACGGCCATATCGCCTCCCAGAAGACAAACATACTGAAGTCAAACTAGAGATCAATCGTATATTGGACTTCAGAGTAATAGAGGAGAGTTTCAGTCCTTTGTCCAGTCCAATCGTATTAGTCTCCAAGTGTGATGAGAGTTCACACTTCTGCAACGACTTCTGTTGGCTTAATGAGATATCTCTGTTTGATGTCTACCCGATGCCCTGAGTGGATGAACTCCTAGAAAGGTTCGGACAGGCATAGTGCTTGACCACTTTAGACATGACGAAAGGGTATTGGCAAATACCTTTAATGGAAACTGAAAAGGAAAAGACTGCGTTTAGCACCCCAAGTAGCCACTGGCAGTATACTGTCCTTCCATTTAGTTTGCATGGGGCACCTGCGACTTTTCAGTGTATGATGGATAGATTGCTCCTAAACTATCAAACTTACAGTAACATCTATGTGGATGATATAATCATTTATTCCAACCCTTGGAAGGATCATATACAACAGGTACAGTATGTGCGACACTCTGGACACTTAGTAATGCTGGCCTACGAATTAATGCTAAAAAATGTAGGTGAAGCAAAATATTTGGACGCCCTTAGTGTTTGAACGTCGCTTCCATTGTAACTTGGCCCCATCCCAAAACTAAGAGGCAAGTACAAGCTGTCCTATTCCTAGCACTAGCTGGGTATTATTGCCGGTTCGTACCTCGGATCCCCTGAGAGAGCTGCCCCTTTAACTGACCTAACAAAGACGCGTGCTCCCAAATCTGTAGCATGTGATGGAAAAACAGTCACTGCATTAAAGAGGCCCTTAAAGAGGCCCTTATATCAACACCTGCATTGATAATGCCGATTTTTTCTGTTAATATTGCAGACCAATGCTTCAGACACAGGCTTGGGCCTGACCATCATAGACATACTGTATATAGGTAGACGCCGTATTCACTGTGTTGCCCAGTTGACACACTATGTCAGCGCATCCACCATATTGCGAGTGGAAAAAGTGCCATTTAAACTAATAGTGGTAGACGTGGATGATTTTTCTGATGAAAAAACAATATAGTTTAAAACAATATTGTTTACATACAACAGATTTTGGAAAATCGTTTAAATGCAATTATTTATATCCATTTATACACTAATAGTGGCAATTATTAAATAATAATAATAATTATTATTAAATAATTTCTCCCATATAAATAACATTTCTCGAACTGTCTTCTTCCATCTCCAAAACATTTGTAGACTTCGTCCTGTTCTTACCCAACACAGTACTAAAGTATTGGTTAATGCCCTAGTCCCCTCACGTATAGATTGCTGTAATGCTATTCTATCTGGAATCCCACAAAAACTTATCCATTGCTCACAACTTCTTCAAAATTCTGCTGCCAGGATAATATTTTGTTCTAAATCCACTGAACATATTACACTTATTCTCTCTCAACTTCACTGGGTCCCTGAATACAATACAAAATACCACTCTTAACATTTAAAACTCTCCTCAGTTTTGCTCCCACCAACCTCACTGATCTCCTCCAGACTCACACTCCCTCTCACTCACTCAGATCCTGTAATCTGCGAGTATTCAGTCTGGCAATATGGTGCAGCCTTTGTTTGTGGAAGACAGACACAGCTAAAGACATGAGTATAAAATAATGGTTGTCATTTTCAAACTGTGTTTCCTCAATGTGCTACTTGAGAAAAAACATATCATCTGAACCAATCTCAGCCCAAACAAGCTGATTGATCAAAGATACACTGACAGCTTGCCCTAATGTCGACTGTCGGAGAACACCCTCAGCTACTTTGACCATTCTGACTGTACTCTCAGAAGGAATCATCAAACTTCCTTTTTTGTAATGTGAGCAAGTGGTAGCTTTGATCATGTGATGCCAGTACAGCATCTGTTACTAAACTAACACGGCACACATCACAGGACAACTTTCCCAAAATCCCGTCCAAGGGCTACCTCCCACTGCTTCCTGAGGTGGATTTCTTTGGGAAACCTTCAAAGTTTGAGAAATGTTAACAGCTAACAACAATCTACATAGTTAGTGACTAAATATTTTAGCCAAAACGTTGTTTGGAGGCTCACTTGAGCACATACAGTAAATGCATAGCTTTGCTAGGTTAGCCTGGCGTAACTAAAGTTAAGATTATAAAATGGGATTTTCTAATGGCCAAATATAACCAAAACAATTGTTCAGCATTATCTATGAAATGTAATCCCCTGGGATCTGGTTTGGAGCGTACAGCGGTTTGTACAATCCTATGCAGCACATGCGTGAGGCATCTTTATCCATTAATTCACTCCACAGCAGTTCCACTCGCAATATGACGGCGATGTTGATGTATGATGCTGCTGGTCATGCGGTGTCTAGTAATTCTATGTCTATGCTGAACATCCCGTGATGTATCTAAGTCAGAAACCTTTTGCACCAGTTCAATATACGGGTTTTGCCATTAAGGTGCCACAGACCCTTTATAATTGTCTGTCTTCTTCTTACAACCCATTATAATGATCAAATATTTACCTTAATAACAGGACAAATGGCTGTATGTGGGTGCTGCATTCTTTCTTAATTACCAATTGGTGTGGCATTGTTAATGTTTGTGATGCACCATCTGTTGGTATAAAAAATTCAGTGCATTTTATTACTACATGAATTACAAACTAAATTCCAATAAATGGTTCACTGCAAACATTAACACTGAATACACTAAGGTTTATGTTGATAGATTTCAACCTAGTTTAGAAGGGTAGCAAAGATAGTTCAAATATAAATGAATGTATAATATGCAGTTACTTCAGAAATAATAAAATATATTTTTGTATACCTCATTTTTATTTATAGAATAGACACACGTTCCAGATTTGAATGCAAAATAATTTGTAAATTATTGTTGAAGAGTATTGTTTACTATTACATATTGTTGCATCTGGACTGATGTGTTGCACAAAAGACAGGCAGGAGTGGACTGAGCAAACGCTTTTTTTTACTTGCAGGAACAGCACTCAGCCTTCATTCAACAAAAGTGCATTCTTTGAAATACACTTACCCAGTTGTCTTTGTTACAGCACCTCCAATACTTCAGTTTAAAAGAACTTGTAGATGTCTTTCTTGAGAGGACATTGCTGTAGAGAGACAGAAGCACAGTAGAGGCTGGGATGGGATCAGAGACAGTCTGTACAGGACAAGAGAGAAGAACAACAGGTGAGTGACACTGGCTTTAAAGACGTGCGATGAGTGCTTTATGTGGTATAGCAGCTGCTGAACTGACAATACCCATCCTGAAAGTGTGCTTCTTTAGAACCAGAACACTGTATAATAGAGTATTTTCCCTGTAATTGTGGTGGATGAAACTGCGCCAGGGGATGTAACACAGAGCGAATAGTCACATTATCTATTCATCCATCCATTTTTTGAACCAGGTTTATTATTTAATTGTCTACAAAGACTTTTATGGTATTTTAAGACCCATTAGTCATTTTTATATCAGTTAATTGCTTTTTCTCCAGGTGTACTCATCATGTTTTATTTAAAAGCTAATAATTGTGTTGCTCAATTATGTCCTTGGCTAAGAAATTGCTGGCTTAGGCTTTATTTATCTGGGTCAGCAAAGAGCTGCATTATTAACTAAAAAGTAAGGTTGTTTCTATGCTGGGAGATCATCATTAAGCAAGTCTTAATAGAGGTTTTTGGACATCAGCAAAGAAATTCTTTGAAAAACTAGTAAAGAGAAAACAGAGAAAATAACAATTAACCATAATATTCTCTAAACCAGTTAATTCAGTTCAGGTGATGAGGGTTGGAAACATCTGGTACAAGGCAGACAATATTATAACGAAGTGCTTTTGAGAGACTGGTACTGGGACACATTAAAGAAAATATTCAAAATAGTCTGGATCAGTTCCAGTTTACATGTTATCAGTCCATTGAGGATGCCATGCGCCCCACGCATCATATTATACTGTGCTGCAGGGCCTACGCTTAGGGTGAGGCAACACAGTGTTGTGAAGTTGCAGCCCATAGGAGTTTCACAGAAAAAAAATTAAATAAAATAAAATGTATTGTGTAAGTTAAACTTAATCACTGCAAAAATGTTTAACTTCTACTACACCCCTTTTGAAGCTTACAGCTTGTGTTTTTCTCAGTTTTGTGTCAGAGGTAGGAGAGAAAAGAAAGATTTTGGAGGAGATAAGAATCATGAACGAGGATGGTGTTTTGTCAAATGGTGAAATGTGGATGGATATGGATTTTGTCGGAAGACAAATGGTGTTTTGAAAGAGGTAGGAGGGAGGATAGAGTTTTACTACAAGAAGGATGGGGTTTTGTCGGAGGGAGAAGGATGCCCTGAAATAGACATTGTATGGTGTGATTTACTACGCATAAAAGAGAAATAGAGATCTGAGATTATAACTTTGTTAGAGCTGTGAAAATGTCATCACTGTCTTTGTGAATTTTTAGGTCTGCATTTTAAAACATCATGCTATTTTGATAAAATACAATTTCTTGCAAACGTCCATCAAAGTAACAGTGGCAGTACTGACATAATTTTAAGAGGTGTAGTGTACATTTCATATTGGGCATAAAGTTCGGCTTTTACTCCTGAAAAAAAAATAGTTGGCTAGGTCCATGTGAAATTAAAGAGTAGCAGATGTTAGCAGTATAGTATTATAATTAACACCACAAAGAGGCCTTTAATCGCATTTTGTTACATTCCTTCATTGAAATCTACTTTACTTTAATTAGACAAAAAATTACATTGGCCTTAGGGATAATCTATCAAGCATTTATAAGGAACAGATGCTGCATGTAGTACATTAGATGTTTTATATCTTTAAAAACCTGAGATTTATATTATGTAATTGTTAAAGTTTGCTACAATTCTATCAAGCAAAAAACATTTGGACATTCCTTAATTTGCTAAATCTTCCTTCTACATTTAAGAAAAATACCACAGAAAACTGTAGAAAATAAGTCAATTGCATACAAATAAAAATAATAAGCTTGGTTTTTGGCAGCAGTCAGGCAGCAGCAGCAGCAGCAGCCGCTATGTTAACATGATACCTCAGGAAGTAGAAGCACAAAGGACGGTAACCATGAACTTCACAGAAAGATGCACAAATGGTTATAACTAGTCGCATTTTTGACACAAAAATTTAGCTCAGGATTTTTCCTTATGCATGCAGATTACACTAATGTTAACATTATTTAACCAAATTTGTAATATCTGTCCCTCTTTTGCTAATGCCAGAAAGACATGGATGCTCCCATGCCTTTAACATTATAAAAATAAATTGAACAATAAGATGCTGGTGCCTGGTCTGTCTTGACTGGCATCAGATCATTATGCCAGCAAACAGATGAAAAGATGATTTTCTATAAACCTTTTCTTTCTGCACCAAGACTTCTGCACATCTTTGAAAAGAATGTCATCATACTGGTGGCTTCTTTTACACAAAATGGTAGCAGCTCACAGAAGGCTGGTGGCGTTTTCACATTTCCAACTGTAATTGGAGTTCTAAAGACAAAGATAACACGTTTTTGTTTTCAAGATTTTCCTGTAACAATGAGTCATACTCCACAATAACAGTGACAATTGAATGTAATGACATGACATGTATTTGCAGAGTGCATAAAGGCGTGATGACTGAAATAGCTTTCATAGACTCCAGATTCCAACTGAACTGATATCAACATCAAAATGCCATTCTGTCCCATCAGTGCCAAGTCTTGTGGTTGCATTTCTCATATTGATGTTTACTTTTTTTAATTACTGTGGCTGACATTTAGGGATATTTTTGAAATTTTAGTACCACTTCTTTAGAACGAAGTGCATCATACTGTTGACATTATTTCCCCCAAGTGGAAAAAGCACACAAAAGTTTTCCTTGGTGGCTTTTTCAAATATAATCGCCATCGAGTGCTATGCATCAGACGTGGGTGAAGATTAAGATATAGCATAGCCCCATTTTGATAAATGAAATTTATTGTGATTGATGCATTTCTAATATTAACCTACTTTCTATTTTTTTAACTAGTGTGACTATATTTAAATGAGCCAATAATACTGGGCTTCTTATCTGTTTTTGCTGGCTTATGCTACATAGCTTTGACTATGAAAGCTTGAACTGAATTTGCAAATGTGAGATGAAAAAAGAAAGGTGGCACTCATTTTTAATGTCGAGAAAGAGGGGCTAATAACTAGTCCCATCAATAAACCAGTTCAGGTTGCAAATGCTCACATGGGTAAACTGAAATCACTTTAGGGCCAATAAATTTAGCACCATCAGTCAGAAACATCTTTGCAGTGCCTGGCACAAAGAAAATCTTACATGCTGGCACTGATTTTAGAACATGAGGAATTAATTTGCTTAATTATTATGTGAACTTAAGGGTCCTAAAAATATTTCATGTCATGACTCGCCACCATTTTGTTTTTCACAAGCAACTGCCACTTTGTGGGTTTGTTGCCATGAATGTTGACGTGTTGCTATATGGAGGTTGCGATCTGTGACACCACTAGTCCTAGATAAAAACAAAAACTTGTGTGTTTAGTTGTGAACTCATGGTTGTTTGGAAACCTTAGCTTTACACTCAGTATTACATTTAGGAATGTTGGATAAGAATTTGTCCTCCACCAAAGTAGGACATGAGAAGTAGTTATGAAGCGTCCTAAACTCAAAAAAGGAGTAGAAATGGCACTCATTAGGCATTTTGTAGTTTTCTTAGAAATCATGTTTTGCAGTTTTCTAAAACTAATGCCAAGGCTTCACCACAAAGATAATAATGATAATAATATTTAAAGTAGGAGAACAAGAAGAATGAAAACTGAAAGTAGGATATTGTGCTACGCTGCATGTAATTGTTGCCATTTTTCAACAACATTAAAAATAATAGTGTGTATTAGGGTGTGTTGATTTTGTGAAACTCTTTACTATTCACATATGTGTGCTAATCCACACTTGGTGCAATGATCTTTATATGTGTGTGCCATCATTTACACCAACAACTCCAGATAAAACAGGGATTTACATGAATGCATCTTGTTTACCTCACATTGAGAGGTGGGGAAATGTATAAATCGGCATATTACCACTCTTGTAGTAAGGGCGCTGAAATTGTGGTGCAAAATTTGAGAAATGGTTGCGTGTGACATACCCAAATCACCACTATTGAAATGTTGCATTTTCCCTTTGGCCAAAAAACGTAATGTTATCAACACTTTCATATGGTTGCTCTGCATAGATGGAGCAATCGTGATATACAAGAATGTTAACAATGTTATTCCATC
The DNA here is from genome assembly GCF_016835505.1 of Polypterus senegalus. NCBI lineage: Eukaryota > Metazoa > Chordata > Cladistia > Polypteriformes > Polypteridae > Polypterus > Polypterus senegalus. Next base: position 134,391,941 of record NC_053160.1, read on the forward strand.
TTTGTCAAATCTTTATTTTTTTATGAGTTATTGATTCTCAGTGCTACCAAAACATTCCCAGAATGTGTGTTCCAATCTCTGCTTGACCTCCATGTTCTCGTAGCTCTTAGCTAATTAGGACAGCTCACAAGGTCTCGTAAATCAAGTTTTCTTACTGCAAGGCAGCAATGCTACCACAACCATGATGCTTGCTAAACATGATGCAAACATACATCTTATTCTGATAGTTTTATCATGAAAAACAGCGAAAGGTAATATGTTCTTTATTCTGTTCGGAAGAATTAGTCAGGAATGTGGAGTAACTTGATAATATTGGTGCATGACTCATGTTGCTTACTGTATATTTCTTGAGTCAAAACAGTGACTAAGGTTCTCAGTCTTCATCTATTGTTATGCCAAATTCGATATAAAATTACTTTTTGCTTCTGTAGTCACTTGGGTCCCATTCTCTAGAACTATTGCCATGCATTTTATATGAGGCACCAACGCTCTCTCTGAAATACTAAAATGAATAATGTTTTTGGCCATTGCTCATTTAACTGCTATTTGTTTTCAAAGTTGGACATCACAAAGCCAACATATATTATTTTTTAACAATTTGTTGTCTTACTCAATTATTTTAATCTTTTCATAAATTATTTATTCTAGTAGTTTTTTTCTTTGCTCTGTTGTATGATGGTTTAATCCTACATTTTTGGCTCCAGCTATGGCTCACATATCTTTAACAATTACGTTTTAACTAGCAAAATACCCGCGCTTCTCAGCGGCGAAGTACTGCCTTAAAATTTTTATTAAGAAGAAAATTAAACCTTTTTAAACTGAGGGAAAATATACCAATAATTATTTGTTAAGGATCTGTTTGTATACCACATTGTGAGTTCGGCCCTCCGGTTGTAATATGACCAAGCTGTACGCTGAGCTTACGCTTGAGCATGCAACGTGCAGTTGGCCATGTGAACAGTAATCTTGTTTCAAATCTCACAGCTTGGATTGCTGCTGTCATAATCGGTTTGAGTTTCATGGTTTGTTTCAATTACGACAGTATTTGCAGGACTTGTGTTGAAGAGACATTCGGCATCTGTCAAGCATTGTAAGTATACAACCGGTTTCATCGATAACTTCACATCCAGCTTTTGAGAGTTTAAACATTCATAAACATCAAAGTGTCCACTACTGAAATCGTCACCAGTCAATCTAAGATGTTGAAGAGGCATTGGCGGTTGTCGAAAGGTGTAAAATATTTGGCCATTTCGGTACACTTGAAAGTGACAACCGAACAATTCACCGGCAGCCATCAACTCACATGCAGATGCATAGGTGAAGGGCTTAAGCATTTCACTCTTATAGTGCTCCTGTGTAGTATAATTATCTCCTGTACCGTCATCAGTCCACACCTTGAACCTGTCCCAGTCATTCAATACATAAGACACAATGTTCCTCCGGATATCAAGAGTGAGCCTGATATGGCCGTGCAATATGTAACAAAGAGAATGGAAAAGGTAGGTGCCATCTCCGGGCATTGAAACCAATCGGTAAGTGACAGTTCTTTGATCAATGGTGATCACCTCGATAGAAATGTTAATGGGGGTATGGTTGGAATGATAAAGGAAATGGGTACCTGAACAATGTAAAGTAAGTCTAAAATACCTACACAATAACTATAATCGTAATAAATGAACAATAAAACAGCGGAGAAGCCATGGATTAAATAAAAAGGCTGTAGTTATCAGCAGGGAGACGTGAATCCCGTGGCAAAGCAAGGAAGGGAATGTAGAGACTGGAGAGAAGGACGGCCTTATATAGGCAGGCAGCCAACAACGTGGGAGGCGTTGGGATGGGGGACCCAACGGCGCCTCACACGGTGACCAAGCTGCAGGCTATGGACGTATATATGTACGTAAGTAGGATTCAGTTAGCGTTGGGAACCCGCGTACCAAATTTCTTGAAGATGGGCCCATAAGTAACCGTTGAAAAGTTCAATATGGCGGCCGACAGTGGCATCATACCACCGAAATAAGTACCAAATTTCAGCCTTCTACCTACACGGGAAGTTGGAGAATTAGTGACGTTGGAGAGTTCAATATGGTGGCTAAAAGTGGCGTCATACCACCTAAATCAGTACGTACATTGGTTTTGGTTAGCGCAGGGAAGCCGCCTACCAAATTTCGTGAAGATGGGGACATGAATAAGAAAGTTCAACATGGCGGACGTTGTTGACTGTTATGACTGTTACATGTAGAATTTCGAAATGAAACCTGCTTAACTTTTGTAAGTAAGCTGTAAGGAATGAGCCTGCCAAATTTCAGCCTTCTACCTACACGGGAAGTTGGAGAATTAGTGACGCTGGAAAGTTCAATATGGCAGCTGACAGTGGCATCATACCATCGTAATAAGTACGTACATCGGTTTCGGTTAGTGCAGGGAAGCTGCCTACCAAATTTTGTGAAGATGGGGCCATAAATAAGAAAGTTCAACATGGCGGACGTTGTCGACCATTATCGACCGTTATGACCATTACGTGTAGAATTTCGAAATGAAACCTGCTTAACTTTTGTAAGTAAGCTGTAGGGAATAAGCCTGCCAAATTTCAGCCTTCTACCTACACGGGAAGTTGGAGAATTAGTGATGAGTGAGTGAGTGAGTGAGTGAGGGCTTTGCCTTTTATTAGTATAGACTAGCAAAATACCCTCGCTTCGCAGCGGAGAAGTAGTGTGTTAAAGAAGTAATGAAAAAGAAAAGGAAACATTTTAATAATAACGTAACATGATTGACAATGTAATTGTGTTGCTGGCATATATATATATATATATATATATATATATACACATATATATATACACACACACACACATATATACATATATATACATATACATATCTACATACATATATACTGTATATACACATATATATATATATATATACAAATGTACATATATATATTAGGGGTGGGACTCGATTAAAAAAATTAATCTAATTAATTAGAGGCTGTGTAATAATTAATCTTGATTAATCGTATGTAATCACACATGAAAATTTGCCCCAAATCGCAAATGTTTTTTTTTAATTTAAAAGGGTTTTAGTGGGCGACAGAATCAAATAATAGACATGGACATGAATATTGTAAACTCAAGCTCTTTAAATTTCTGAAAAAAAAAAGCTTTTAAACTGCATTTCAATTCAAAACAGAAACAAAAATATCATCCCTGGCTAAAATTGGGCAGACTTCAAAATAAAGTGGTATTTTAAGTACTTTAAGTACATTTTCAGAATGGTATAATAATAATAACCAAAATTTCAACATAAAGTGCAGTTTTTCTTCTTAAAAAAATAAGTCAGAAACATAAAAAGTAATTTAACCAGCTTCATCTTTAAACTCTGAGTAACCTTAGCCAAAATTATTTTGTACATTAGGCTAAAACAGTGTGATCATTGAACATTTTGTAATTAGATGTAATTAGAATTACTAATGGTCACGTAAGTCCAATGATCCCCAGTAAAAGCCACAAAGTCCGCTTTCTGTAATGCATCTAATTTTGCTTGCTTTTTAGTGTGCACAAAACCATGCTTTTATCAAGGCTTCTGTCGGGTAGTCTTTTGAAATGAAATTTTCCTCCGATCAGTCGTAGGAACGCGCTTTATTCCGACTTTAACATTTTTGTAGCTCTGATGTGTGCATCAATGTAATCGATGTACCAGGAAATCATGCATTGACAAAAGTTCCCCTTTGCTTGGAATTGAAAGTTTGATTAAATGCGTTATTTTTTTAACGCGTTATGGAGTACATGCATTGAAGCTTCTCAGCTGTGCTTGTGCTAAGAAAAGGAAACATTTTAAAATAGCGTAACATGATTCTGCGTTAACCGCATATTTTTTCATATGTCTCAAACCAAGGGGATGCGAAGGTAAAGTTAATCGGGAAGCGCGCGTACATATTCAGTATATCCCCTTTCGGGAATCGAACCTCGGATGTCGGCGCTACCTCTACCATTGCGCCACGGCGTGTGGCTTGTCTATTTGAGAGTATGTAGATCGGGGTATGTATATATATATATATATATATATATATATATATATATATATATATATATATATATATATATATATATATATACACAGGTATATATATATACCCACGTTTCGCAGCGGAGTAGTAGTGTGAGAAGTTATGAAAAAGAAAAGGGAACATTTTATAAATAACGTAACATGATTGTCAAAATACAGTGATTGTTTTGTGAGTGTTATGAGTGTTGCTATCATCAAGGATTTGATTATCATTATTTATTTCAATCAGGTTCGTATTTGTAGGATGTGTTGTGTTCAAGTTACATTCCGTGTTTGTCAATCGTTGTAAAGATAACAGGTTTCATTCATCAATTCGTTTCTTACTGCATCAATAAACAGCTCGTCTTCCTCTTTATCTGAGACGTGACACACTGCATGCACGGGTTTTTTTTTACACTGTGTTCCTTTAGCGGGACATTGACTTTTTCCACCGTGTGCTTTGTTTCCGCAGTAGCTGCACTTATGAATATGCTTGTATGTATCACACGCTTCATATTTTTTTGCTGCCTTCTCAATTGTGTAATTCGGTTTTTGTTCAGCACTCTTTGGAACTGTTGCTTTTTGTCTGTGCACTGCGTCAGTTCACGTGAGCCGCTCGGTGTACATGCATCGAAGTTTCCCAGCTGTGCTTATGCCATCTTGTGCGATGTCCACGGCTGTATTTAATGTTAGCTAAGACCCGGCACTTAAAAGTTTCTCTCGCAGTTTCGCTGAGTTTGTGCCAAACACCACCCTGACCATCTCATCTTCCTCTGCATAAGCACAGTCCTTCACCCGTGAATATTTAGCGGCAGTGTTTCTATTGGATTGCCGCTGACGGACAGCCTTTTATGGGCAGGCACTAAATTACGTGGGAGGGAACTCGGCCTCCCACGGGCATCGAGCAGAAGTCTATTATAGTATATGGATGAAAAAATAGGTTCCAGTTATGACCATTACGCGTAGAATTTCGAAATAAAACCTGCCCAACTTTTGTAAGAAAGCTGTAAGGAATGAGCCTGCCAAATTTCAGCCTTCTACCTACACGGGAAGTTGGAGAATTAGTGATGAGTCAGTCAGTCAGTCAGTCAGTCAGTGAGTGAGTGAGTCAGTGAGTGAGTGACTCAGTGAGGGCTTTGCCTTTTATTAGTATAGATTAACAATGACTTTTAAACTCATTTTGATTTTGTGTGTTGTGGCCACAATGGGAGCCTCCAGTTTCCCAAACCCGACACAAACAGACACCTTTTATTTGCAGGGGAAATGCTTCCCAAGTAGCATTTCTCAGGAATGCACATTTTACAAAGCACAATAATCAAAGTCCACTGCACTTTCTCTTTTACTCTCTCTCGCTTTCTCTCATCCACCTCCACTCCTTCTGGCAAGCTTCGTTGTATTCCTCCCAACTCTGGCTCCTCGAGTAGTGGCAACAGGGTTGTTTAATCCTGCACCCAGAATTACTTCCGGTGGCTCATTAATGTGGTCTGGAAGCTCTTCCGGTTGAGGTGGAAGCCTGACAAAGTAGGGCCACCGCCTGCAAAAACCCGCAGCCACAGTGGGTTCTCAGGATCGAGTTTGGGAACCACTCATCTGGATTATATTCTCTCTAGATCTAGATATATATTCTCTGTAGATGATCTAACCCTTCTCTTTCCCATATCCCCCCAGTAGATGCCTAATAAGACTAGCATTGTCATAGCTAATTCAGCATGCCTAGGCCTTAACATACACAGTTGGAAGAGCAATGTCAAGGTATTATTGGAGTTAGAATAATTTCCTAATTTTTCTTAGAGCAGCATTAATCAGAGAACCAACCCTTTTATTTACTGTTAATTATTGTTAAAAAATGGGTTTCTTGATTCTTTTATTTTTTTGAATCCTACAAATTTTCTGCTGGACTACAAGATATACTTCCTGTCATTTCATTTTATCACAAAATATAATATTCTGTTTTAGTGTTGTGTGCGTGTGATGGGCACATCTCCATTATTTACAGTGTTTTAATCCTGTCACTCATAAAACAGTCAGTTTTAGATATGTGATGCACAGATGTACAGTAAGTAACTTTTTCTGCCCTCCTTTATCAGGTCATTCACATCCAGTCTAACAGTTAAAATCCATACATTTACAGTATTAGTAAAAACACAGTATTTTTCACTCACAGAAAATATAGGAAACCAGAACATGTGATTAATGAAAGTGCATCTTATTTATACAGCATCTTTTGCACACTCAGAACACTTTGCAAATAGTTAAAAGGACAAAATGGGAATAGCAAGCCAAGTCAAGTTGGGGAGCATGCACTGGTACAATGCATTGCCACACCCACTACACGATGAAACAACTCAAGATCCCGGTTGGCAACCCCCCAGGCAGACACGCGGTCCAGTCCCACCCTCTGGAAATGACCCTCAATCTGTTGCAGCAAGGTGTTACGTGGGTAACTCCTTGGGCTGGTCCAGCCACTCGGGTCCCCAACAATGAGGATCATACGAGCCGGATAACCCTCGAGGAAATGCGCCACATGGCCATAGTGCCGTAACTGATGCTACCTCACAATGCAGGTAATGTGCCTTATTTGGGACTCCATGAGCAACCGCTCATTCAACACAAAGTCAAACCAACAGTACCCAAGGATTTTCCGGAGAGGCACAGTACCAAAGGAGTCCAGTCTACGTCTCAGGTCACTGGATAGTATCCATGTCTCGCAACCATATAGCAAGACAGGAAGCACCAGGACTCTAAAGACTTAGACCTTTGTCCTTTTGCATAGATATCGGGAGTGCCACACACCCCTTTCCAGCGACCTCATGACCACCCATGCATGAATGTCACTGCCAAGGTAAGTAAACCTCTCGACAAGGTCGACACTCTCTCCGCAAACAGACACACTGCTAATGGCTGTGCCCAAGAGGTCATTAAAGGCCTGGATCTTGGTTTTTATCCAGGACACTCAGACTCCTCACTCAGTCTCTCGAGTGCCTCCATTGACTCCGGGAAGATCACAGCATCGTCAGCAAAGTCAAGATCCGTGAACCTTTCTTCACCAACAGATGCCCCACAGCCACTGGACTCCACAACCTTGCCCAACACCCAGTCCATACAAGCATTGAACAGAGTAGGAGCAAAAACACACGCCTGACAAACCCCAGAATCAACTGGGAAAAATGCAGAGGTCCTGCCTCCACTCTGCACAGCACTCACATTACCAATGTACATGCCAGCCATGATATCCAGCAACCTTGAGGTGATCCCACGAATCCTCAGGATATCACACAGGGCAGCTCGATCAACTGAGTTGAACGCTTTGCGAAAATCAACAAAGGCTGCAAAGAATCTCTGCCAATATTCGCGTTTGCACTCCATGAGAACCATCAGTGCCAGGATGCGGTCGATGGTAGACTTCTTAGGCATAAAACCAGACTGTTCCGGTCACAAGGGATCATGGATCCTATTGAGGATGACCCTAGCAAGGACCTTATTCAGCACTGAGAGCAGTGTTATCCCCCTGTAGCTGTTGCAATCCACCATTCCCTTTCCAGATAGGGATGACAAGTCCTGTTTTCCAGTCAGTTGAGATGATGCCAGTCCCCCAAATGGAAGCAAAGTTTGCTTGCAATGCCAGGAGGACAGCCTTACCACCAGCCTGGAGAAGTTCACCCCAGATACCACAGATCCCTGTAGCCTTTCCTTCCCTCAGCTGGTTCTCCACCTGTGCAGTCTCAGTGAGATTGGGTGGTTCACAGCTAATTGGAGGATTGGCCTCAAGAACCGTGGACCCAGAGATATCCAACGTCCTAGCCGGAGGATCAGCTTTGAACAACTGCTCAAAGTAGCCAGCCCAGCGGGTCATAACTGCAGTGTCATCCGTAAGGACCGTTCCATCAGCTGCCCTGACTGCGACTCTCTGAGGAACAGATTCAGATGTGCGTAATGCTTCGATTCCTCTGTAAGCAGGACGTGGGTCGCTAGACCACAGATGGTGCGTCACTTGCTCACAGATTCCTCTAACAAACGCCTCTTTATCTGCCCTCAGAGCCCTCGCAGCCGTCCTTCTCAGTTCCCAGTACAGACCAAAGTTGCCATTGAGCCGTGCGCCGCGACTCCTCTCGATGATATCCAGGGTGCCCTGCGAGATGAAACAACTCCTTCTGGGAACACCGGTAACACCAACACAATCCTCAGCAACCTTCAGGGTCTTGTCATGGAAGGTCTCCTACATCACATTAGGATTGTCAGTCATAGCCAAATCTGCAAGTTCCTCACACGAACTGAGTGCAAACTAATTAGAAACAGCCTGGTCTTGGAGTCTGGCCAAGTCCAGGCTCATTTTCCTAGTATGTGGTAACCTACTGGACCTAAGCTGGATCCTAAGAGTAGCAACAACAAGTCTGTGGTCAGAATTCACAAACTGGGCACTTTTGTAGACCCTGCTGTTTTGCAAGAGCCTCCAGCGTCTGCCCACGAGGATGTGATCAATCTCCTTCACCGCACTACCAGTATTGGAGTACCAAGTCCAACGATGCTTTTTACAAAGTCAAGGAACATGGAGCCACTTTCACCATGGTCACCAGACCCATGGAGACCAAGACAATCCACATAGCCAGCCCTGTCAGTACCAGTGGCTGCATTGAAGTCACCCATGACAAGAGGAGTGTCACCCTGTGGGCACCCATCAACGACCGAGTGAAGCTGCGAATATAAAATGTCACCCTCGCCAAGACACCACTCACCGTGGTCGGAGCATACACTGAGACAACTGACAAGGCACCCAAGCAGTGCCATAATCTGAGTCTCATAATATGCTCGTTGAAAGGAGTGACATCGGACACCATCGGAAGAAACCAATCTGTTACAGCAACAGCTACTCCCTGAGTATGACAGCCAACAGAGCGATCAGATCAATAAAAGGTGTATCACCTACAGAGATCTGGCCAGTCTCCGGGCTGCACACCTCAGAAAGTGCCACCACTGAGTTTACGCAGCTCCTCCGACAGCAGAGGAAGACGATCATCTTGCTGGAGAGACGTTCCATGTGCCTACCCGTATGGGCCGCCTCAAATTGGAACCCGAGTGCTACCGTGCAGCGGGTGACACCTGAGCACCACACAAGTTCTGTTCCCCAACAGTCCTGACCCTATTGGCACGCCAACGGTTTCGACTCTTCCAGGGATGGGGCTCCTGAGGGCTTTCCCCTGTCCCCTTCATGATGCGAGCAGCAGAGCTACTCCCGCGGAGAGCAAAAAAGAGTCTTTTCTGTAGTCTCGGAGCTTTGTGAAGTTTTTTTTACGGTGGCTGGAGTGCCAATCCTGCCACCAACTCCCATGACTTCCCTGTAAGTTGGAGGACCGCTTGCAGGGCTGGATGCAGTTTAACATCATACCCGGGACTCAAAAATGGGAATAGAAGCAGAGAAAACTAGATGAGAATTTTCAATTGGCACAAAGCATGCACTGGTTTGATAATTGATATTTTTGTGTCTTCTGCTTTTCTGCAGCATTGTAGTACAAAAAGTGCACCATACATGGTAAGTTCAACTGCCCCATTAATCTGCCCATAAACAGATCTTTGATAGGCATACATAGGGTTGTGAGGTGGATGGTGAACTTCTGAATTACTGGAAATGTTTAGTAATTAATTTGTTTATGAATAAAATATTCTAGAAAGTGTAGACTATACTGTAATAAATGAAAGTAATTATTTGGATTTAGAAACATGTGCAAAGGCAGAGAGACAGATGGCAGTAGCATAAGTCAAGTCGCTTTTTTAAGTGGCAGCGGAGAAACGTTGAAAATGATTATTTTGACATCAACCTGACCTGTCACTGTCTGTGTGGAGTATGCATATCCTTCTTGTGCTTATATAATGTAGATTTCATTCACTAAAGATATGCATGTTGAGATTTGACAAGTGCTGTTTGTTTCCTTTGCTGTTTCTGACATCTATCTCATTGCGTCAGAATATCAAAAGAAAACACAGAAAGATCAAACCAAAAAGAACCTTATCTAAATGTCTCAATTGTCTTTTTGATGATCACTTTGGTGTTAATATCAGTTTTACACTATTATCTTTGCTGTGCTTCCTCTTGTTTATTTGTTCAAAAAGAAAGTCTTTCTTAATGAGTTTTTATATTTTAGTAAGATCACAAACTTATCTCACCGCCTACTTCATCAGAACTTATCAAGCGTACCCTTGTGCCCTTCTAAGTGTTGACAACTCCCCCTTCTTCCTTCCTGTCTTCACACTCCACTGCTCTTTGAGAACCCAGCAGTTGACAAAAACTGGCAACAAATAGCCTTAATTGAATTTATCCTTTAAGCCTAATATTCACATCTCCCCATGCCGTTCTCTATGTTAAGCACCTACTATATAGAAAGTGCCATGTTTTCCGACACTTCTGCTCTAGTAAACTACTTGTTGGGTGAGGCTAGAAAAAAGTATACAGCCTCAGAAAAGAAGGCAGGCTGCAGGATAATAAATCAGCAGTAATGGTAACTTTGTAAGTAAGTGCTTCACTCAAACCGAGTTTTACAACGAATATTTAAAAATGAAGCCATTCATAAAATAATAAAAAGCATAGATTAAAGGGTGTTTGAAACAAAATAAACATTATTTTGCTGTTACCTTACAATAAGCACAATTAACCAATTGTTAATTTTTTTCTGCATTGAACCTACATTAACTAGTGAGTGAATATTTTCTATTTTATAGTGTTCTGTTTTATTTTCAGCTAGCAGCATCTCACAGTGGCATTTATAAAAAGAGGATCATCAGTAGCACCTCAGGCTAAGTAGCAGCTAAACATGAAGTTTGATAGCTTGTGTATTGTATTACAGGCCTCCATAATGATTTTCACACCACTGGGTTGTTTATTAAGTGGTTCAGAATTTCTGAGCGAGCCTCGTGATTGTTTTGTTCCTTATCCAGTGTTCCTCCCTGTCTTATGTCCAGTTTTCGAGGACAGACTCTGGTCCCCAAGACCCGGAATTGGTGCAAACTGGTTTGAGAATATTATGTCATGTTACCTTATGTTATATATTATTGAAACTGTAAACTATGTAGAATAAAGCCATATTTTTTGTAAAAAAAAAAAATATCTGTTTTTAATATATGCTGAAATGTAGATAAGCATGATGGAAATAAATTTAAGTTTTAATCAGTTTTGCTACAGTTCTGCGTTAAGGACCAGTGGAGTTCTGCCACACCATATGTGATATAAAATAAGTTATAAGCTTTCCCTATTATTAAAATGTTGATAACATCCCTTAACTTTGTCTTTTTAAGCCATTTTTTCCGATTTTCCTTCACCTGCTCAATGTAAATTCCTGTTTTTAAAAGGCTTTTTATAGTATGTGAAATTGTCTTCATGCCACATGCTGTAAGCCTGTTTATGGTTGATGGGGCTTGACCGATTGACCTTGCAGTGTTCTCGGTTTACCCTTCAATGTGGATGCACATGTGCAACCTAAGCTTTCCAGTGTAGCGATTTTTTTAATAATTATGTGTTTGCACTTCTCATTCAAACTTTTTACAGTCAAGGCTATGTAGTGTAAGCCAGCAAAAAAGTACAACATGTCCAGTACCATTTCCACACTCATGTTTTTCAGGAACACAGAGTCCTGATGCAGAAAAGACAGGTACTGTATATAGAAAATCATTTTTCAATTGTTTGCTGGTCTTGCATTTTCTGGTAAACAAATGGTGTTATTACTGGACAGCCCAAGAGTCTTGTGTTCAAGTTGTGCATAGTTTGCATGTTATTTCAGTGTTATTGTGTTTTTTCCCATTTCATCTTAAAACTATTCTGTTCTAAACTTGAGGAGTTCATAACTTAAATATTTCACTGAAGAGTGGGCAGCAAGGCATTCAACATTTAAATCTTTATTGATATACCATATATTGTCAGATGTCAGTGGGCATCACAGCAATCTAATGTTAGTCAAGTCAGACCAGACTCCAGCATCCCATGTTTTTGTGCTGTGACTGGTATATAATCTTGAACATTTTGCCAGTCACTAGCGAAAGAGGGACAGATATTATTAGTTAGGTAAATCAATTTTAATGTTAGAGAAGTCTTAAACAAAAACAACACTGGATATATTGTTACAATTATTTCTGTGCTGAAAAAGAAAGAAGATTAAAGACACAAGTTTTTCACTGTATAGAATTAATTAAGGTGTGCAACTGTAAGGGAAAGAGCAGGTAACATATATGGGGACTGAGGGAATGCCAGGGCAGATGAAAGGAGAAGGGGAGAGTCCATGTGAAAAAGCTGCCAATAGAAATGATTAGAAGGTAGCGATTAAAATGTTAGTTGGTCATTAAGACCTGATCCCAGGCATCTTCTGTTTTTCTTTGAAAAGTATCTTTGGACTGTAGTCTTAATGACTGGACTGACTACCATTTTAATCTCTCCCTTTGTCTTTTCTAATGGCAGTTTTTTCTTTCCTAATCTCACCTTTATTGTCTTGTTATTGTCACCTCCCATACAGTATATGCTACCTGGTCTTTCCTTTTCAGTTGCAAACCTGGTAAACGCTATACAGCCAACATGTTGTGTCTTTAACCTTTCCTTTTATGCATGAAAATAACCTTTAACTTTTTTTTTCCATTATACATGCACATCCCTACACTAAATTGTTGCAATAATATCAAACTAAATAGACCATTAATTAAAACAATGTGAGATATTTCAATAAAATAATGATAGTGCTGAAAGATCTATACCGTAAATATGTGAAATAAGTAAGCAAGCATTGTGCTAGTATTTTGGAATCTTGATTTGATATTCTTTAAAACTAAGTGAATATGATCAAGTTGCTGAATGGCTTACTCTTATTAAAACTGTTAGTTTTTATTAGAGCAGAGAAATTTAAGAACATGTAGAACACTGTATAACCCAACGGTTACTGTTACTTTTGTCAGTATTTAGATTGTGATTTGAATGATTGCTGTTGTGTATGATACTCATGTTTTTGTGCTGGCAGGGTTTTCTTTTCTTTCTAGAATATTTCTTTGTAATGGACTCACAGTCCTGATCTCAATCCAAATGAGAATTTTTGGCTGAACTTGAAAAAAATCTGTTTACTCCTAAACATCATGCAACTTGGTAAAGGTTGAGGAGTTTTGCAAAGAAGAATATGGAAAAATTGCAGTCTAGATGTGCAAATCTAGAATTGCCAACGATTTATCCATGTACTAACTTGAAGGGATTGAATAATTATATGATTCATTATTTGTTAGTTTTATATTTGTAATTCATGTAGACTATTTTACAGAGATCTGTTTTCACTTTTGCCATTTTTTTGTTGATCATTATCTATCGATCATTGTCTGATCATTTCCCTGTGATTCAATCTTGTATAATAAAAAAATGTGAAAACTTCCCCAGGAGAATACTTTTAGAGACTATCTATCTATCTATCTATCTATCTATCTATCTATCTATCTATCTATCTATCTATCTATCTATCTATCTATCTATCAAAACAACAGCTCAATCTACAATAACATGAAAATGCTGTTGTACAGTGAAAAAAAGATCAATTTTAATTTCCTGTTACTAAACTGTGGTGAGCGTACTGCAAAATGGCTGCTGTTGCATCATCCTGGAGGATGTTGCACATTGGTGGTAAATGAATCTATCAAAACAACAGCTCATGATTGATGGAATTTAATTTAAAAAGACCTTTTTATACTTCATTTCTCTCTGTTATAAAAAAAAATCTTAGGATGAGACGAGACTTTTTATCCTGAAATGAGATGTGATCTTTTGAAGAGAGACAATTTCAAGTCCCACGAGACAATCAAGTCACATCATATTTACAACCTTTAGAAGTAAGTCCCATGAGACAGTGACTTTTGCAAGTCACGCCCTACTTACAACCATTTTTAAACAAGAACACGGACATCTAACCTCTCAGTTGTTGGAATGCTTTTACAAGACACACTTCCTGTGCTCTCAGCTCTTATAAATTTTATACATTCTAGATGACACGTCAACGACTAAGCGAAGAAGAAACAGCAGCACGTTGAAATAACAATCTCTTTAAATTGTATTTCTGGTTAACCAAACCCGGGGGTTGGACAGCGAAGCGAGCAGGAGGCAGAGACCCCTAGATATACAATATTTTTGACTTTTCCAATAGGGGACCAAGGAAGGGGTATAATGGGTAGCATTCACCATTACTGGGTAACCTATAGTTTCAAAAAGAAGGAACACAAACTTAAGTTATGTTTTTGAAAAGCCTAAAAGCAATTATGGGGACCAATTATAATGGTTACTTAAAAGGTATAACCTAGAATAGCCTGATGCCCATTCACAGCGAGGCCTTTCCCAGTGACACAATACAAATACATTGCTCTTCTACTGTATATTGTATTTTTAAATGATAACTGCAGAAAAAAAAAAAATTTTCAGTAAAATCATTAGTCTGCTTGAATAACAAACAAGAAAAGCATCAACGGAAATTAAAACAAGTATATAATAAAGGGATATGATAAAGCTCTTGTTGTGCCTCAGTGTAGTGGAAGTCAGGAAATATTTACTCAATCCTGTCTTTTCCAAGCAGATACAATGCCGTGTTTTAGGGATTGACTTTGATAGATTAGCTGCTATCTAAGCCAAGAAGGCAAATTGACTGAATCATACTCTGCCATTTGTAACCTTACTTATTATTAAAACTGGCACACAGTTTAACAATCAGTAGAGATCTGTGTAAATGTAAATTGAATTAGTAAAGATTAATCCACACGTCAAATGCATTTTGTAGCCTACAGTTTATGTAGAAATGGATAATGTTCCTCTCAAGCTTTGAATATTTAATTTGATTTTATAACAAGAGCTCCTTATGCCTTGATTATTCCTTTAGTATAATTTGGTTATTTGCTACTTTAAATGAAAAGTTTAGTTGTTACTTTGAAAGTAAGACTATAATTTAATAAGTAAATAATTGAAGGCAACTTAATAAAAATGCAAACAGTTATTTGGTAATAAGAAGCACTTTGATGCTTATATGAGTTGATATTACTGCTAAGTTAGTATTGAAATGCCTATTTTCATAATAAAATTGGCAAAACTTCAAAACTACTCTATGCAAGGCCAAATATGTATTTACCAAGCATGCCAGGGGTATAAAATCTTCACTAGCTATGTACAGAGTGTAACAAACATACTTGCTGGTAATGGAGTAGATGACATTTTGGGTCACTATTCTGCTGCCACACTGCAGTAATTGCCAAGATATTGTGAAGGATTTTATCCCGAGAATAACAATAGAAAGCAACCATGGTTTAAACAAAAATCTTGCACTTGACTTCATAGTGTTATGGACTGTAAGGCAAAAACAAGTGTAGCCTAGATGAGAAAACCGAGTTCAAGCATCAGCATGAGCCTCTGAGGCTGAAGCATAAAAAAGCGGCAGGAACAAATTTTAGAAACCATTCAGTTACCCAGCAATGATCCTATGTTGCAAACCGATTAAATAAAAACTTGCATGCAGAAGAAAAGTGAAACATAGTTTGAAAAGTTTAATGTGTGCATGTGAAAAAACAGTCTGAGGAAGTCTACACCTCTGAGTTCCTTGTTTTAATAATAACTTTTTCTAGTGGTTCTTGTGGTATGATTCACAATTTCCTAACATGACCTGTGTCTGAAGACTCCGTTTGAAATTTGATGATGGGTATTTTTTTTCTTTTCTGTTCTGACCAAATATATATGTTTATGATAGCAATATACAGTGGTGTGAAAAACTATTTGCCCCCTTCCTGATTTCTTATTCTTTTGCATGTTTGTCACACAAAATGTTTCTGATCATCAAACACATTTAACCATTAGTCAAATATAACACAAGTAAACACAAAATGCAGTTTTTAAATGATGGTTTTTATTATTTAGGGAGAAAGAAAATCCAAACCTACATGGCCCTGTGTGAAAAAGTAATTGCCCCCTTGTTAAAAAATAACCTAACTGTGGTGTATCACACCTGACTTCAATTTCGTAGCCACCCCCAGGCCTGATTACTGCCACACCTGTTTCAATCAAGAAATCACTTAAATAGGAGCTGCCTGACACAGAGAAGTAGACCAAAAGCACCTCAAAAGCTAGACATCACGCCAAGATCCAAAGAAATTCAGGAACAAATGAGAACAGAAGTAATTGAGATCTATCAGTCTGGTAAAGGTTATAAAGCCATTTCCAAAGCTTTGGGACTCCAGCAAACCACAGTGAGAGCCATTATCCACAAATGGCAAAACCATGGAACAGTGGTGAACCTTCCCAGGAGTGGCCGGCCGACCAAAATGACCCCAAGAGCGCAGAGACGACTCATCCGAGAGGTCACAAAAGACCCCAGGACAACGTCTAAAGAACTGCAGGCCTCACTTGCCTCAATTAAGGTCAGTGTTCACGACTCCACCATAAGAAAGAGACTGGGCAAAAACGGCCTGCATGGCAGATTTCCAAGACGCAAACCACTGTTAAGCAAAAAGAACATTAGGGCTCGTCTCAATTTTGCTAAGAAACATCTCAATGATTACCAAGACTTTGGGAAAATACCTTGTGGACTGATGAGACAAAAGTTGAACTTTTTGGAAGGCAAATGTCCCGTTACATCTGGCGTAAAAGAAACACAGCATTTCAGAAAAAGAACATCATACCAACAGTAAAATATGGTGGTGGTAGTGTGATGGTCTGGGGTTGTTTTGCTGCTTCAGGACCTGGAAGGCTTGCTGTGATAGATGGAACCATGAATTCTACTGTCTACCAAAAATCCTGAAGGAGAATGTCCGGCCATCTGTTCGTCAACTTAAGCTGAAGCGATCTTGGGTGCTGCAACAGGACAATGACCCAAGACACACCAGCAAATCCACCTCTGAATGGCTGAAGAAAACAAAATGAAGACTTTGGAGTGGCCTAGTCAAAGTCCTGACCTGAATCCAATTGAGATGCTATGGCATGACCTTAAAAAGGCGGTTCATGCTAGAAAACCCTCAAATAAAGCTGAATTACAACAATTCTGCAAAGATGAGTGGGCCAAAATTCCTCCAGAGCGCTGTAAAAGACTCATTGCAAGTTATCGGAAACGCTTGATTGCAGTTATTGCTGCTAAGGGTGGCCCAACCAGTTATTAGGTTCAGGGGGCAATTACTTTTTCACACAGGGCCATGTAGGTTTGGATTTTTTCTCCCTAAATAATAAAAACAATCATTTAAAACTGCATTTTGTGTTTACTTGTGTTATATTTGACTAATGGTTAAATGTGTTTGATGATCAGAAACATTTTGAGTGACAAACATGCAAAAGAATAAGAAATCAGGAAGGGGGCAAATAGTTTTTCACACCACTGTAGCATAACATTTCCCAGCCTGCTTAAGCTGGTTCTGGGTGGTTGGTGATTGGAAACTATCCCAGCAGTACTGGACGTATACCAAAAAACACCCCTGTGCAGTATGGCATGTCACTGCAGGGTCCACTCACACACATGTTCTCACGCCTAGGGGGCCAGTTTAGAATCAGAATCAATCTGTCAACAACAACAGCATTTCTTTATATAGCACATTTTAAACAAAATTATAGCTCATTTTAGTATTTTCACAAAAAATTTTAATTTAACAACAGAAAAAGAAATACATTTTAGAAATGGAAGATTCCCGTATAGAGGTAAATAAAATTAGAATTGAGCTTATGCAGTTAATAGGTCTCTGATGGTTACAGTTTCAAAAAGTCAGTGTCCGATTTGATAACATATGCTGTGGTCAGATGGCCAGGAAGGAAAGGAAAACAAAACTCCAGCAGGAGTAGAAAATAAACCTCTAGGGGTTTCAAGGCCAAAAGACTGTCAGCCTACAGTGAAGCACGTCCTTGAGTACGGGAGAAGAAAACCTATGCAGATGCAGAGAGAACGTGAAATCTGCCACACAGGCAACAACTGGACAAAGGATTAGAACCTAGGGCGCTACATTCATTCTAACTTCTTTGCCATTGCATCACCCATGTAAAGTGCAAGGACTGATTAAAAAAAGTAAAAGTAATGAGACAGACTTTTTTATTCAGTATTGAATGAATCCACAGGCTCACAACATTTTTCTTTTTCAAAGTAGAATCCTTCCCATTATATACATTTTGTACAACATTTCAAAAATGATTCAAACACAAGTAGATTCTTTTGCAAAACCACTTTTAGCAACATGGCAGTGGCATTTTTCACTTTATCATCTGAGAAGAGCTTCTTTCTGCCTAGCTATTTTTTCCGTCCTTTCTTTTTCAGCTGGTGTTTCATTACTGCTTTTCCCAAACTTAACTCAAAATTCAATGACACACGTCTGCTGTACCCTAACCGGAATGTCTTTGTCATACGTATGAGGTGCTTCTACTCGCTGTGGCAGAATGCTGAAGATGAATAAGGCGGTCCAACTGCAGGTTCACAAACTCCTGCACAGCATTCCCATGTCTACCTCCCTCCATGAAAGAGAAACAGGGACAGTCTCCTTACTTTTTAAGCAGATCTTATATAATTCAGTAATTACATTTATTTAGTGAGTTTCTAATCTACTAAAAAAGCTTATGTACATACATACACATATATTAGACCAGGAGTCTTAAAGAATATGTAGAAAGTAAAAGTATTAGATACCATTACACAAAGGGATGTCTGAAACGTGAAAGTCCGTTTTGGAAGTCTTGGTGCACTCATTATTGTTCATACCCAGACTGCACTATGAGAGCTAGTAGGATTTACATAATTTACATAGCTCGTTCTGCTGAGTTTCGAGGGGTTATAAACTATTCAATGCACTGGTGGGGTCTCAGCTGGAAAACTGTGCTTAGTGTTAGACACAAGAAAAAAGCACTTTAATGACACTAGAATAAGTCCAGAGGAGTGCTATTAGACAGATTTCCTGTACTGCAGGGTAAGAACTATAAAGTAAAATTTAAGGAGATGAATCTTTTAATTTTAAGCAGAGATAAAGAGGTCAAATTTTTGAAGTGTTTTAAATTATGAATTAGAAACATGGATTCCTGCTGTTACTTAAAAATGACTTATTTAACTAGAATGAGGGGGGTGCAAGAGAAGTTGGTTAAAATAAATTTTGTGCAAACACTAGAACAATAGAAGGGTTTTTCACACAGATAAATGGAATAAAGTACCAAGAAGAACAAGTAAATATTAGAAGTCTGAGTACTTTCCAACAACTAAAACATTTATTTCTATAGAATGTTTTCATACAAACTTTGTTCATCAAAATGTTTTAAAAGATGCCAAAGAAACAGTCACAAGTCAAAAAAAAAAAATTAAAATTAGATTAGAATAATAATGACTAAATAATATGCAACAAATAAATAATACACACTTACATGAGACAGTAATCAAGCAAAAATCCATCCATCCATCCATCCATAATCCAACCCGCAATATCCTAACTAAAGGGTCACGGGGGTCCGCTGGAGCCAATCCCAGCCAA
The DNA here is from genome assembly GCF_016835505.1 of Polypterus senegalus. NCBI lineage: Eukaryota > Metazoa > Chordata > Cladistia > Polypteriformes > Polypteridae > Polypterus > Polypterus senegalus. The sequence goes on from NC_053160.1 coordinate 134,411,447, forward strand.
CACAGGGTGCAAGGCAGGAAACAAAACCCAGGCAGGGTGCCAGCCCACCACAGGGCACACACACACACTAGGGACAAGTTAGAATCACCAATGCACCTAACCTGCATGTCTTTGGACTGTGGGAGGAAACCCACGCAGACACAGGGAGAACATGCAAACTCCACGCAGGGAGAACCTGGGAAGCGAACCCGGGTCTCCTAACTACGAGGCAACAGCGCTACCCTCTGCACCACTGTACCGTCCAATCAAGCAAAAATATCGTCCTTAAATATAGAATTTTTTTTTTTTACTTTCTTAATGTGAGTACGATGATAAGGTCAGGTGGCCAGAAAAAAACAAAAAACTCCACTTTGATGAACAAAAATAAAAAGACTGTCCAGCTCCCACTATGCACTCTACCTAACAAGCTGCTAATGTTCTTAAGTAGTGCTTTATTGTTTTTGAAATAGACTTCAACTTAGAGGATTCAACACAGTGGCTCTCATGGCAAATTGGAGTATACACTTTCATTCAGACATTACAGGTCGGCTGCACAGGGCTTTGATCAGGTGGTGGTAGTTGTGCAGAAGTACACCACAAAAGGTAAAGTAAACAGAAAATCTAGTCTAAAACAGAACATTTTCAATCTATGATCAAGAATATCTTTAAAAAGTTAAGTGAATGAAATTAAACTCTAAATTAGCAGGCAGCTCTCATAAACTCATCCACCTTACATTATCCTTCTAGCTATCAAATCTCACACCAACATTGCATGTTTCAGCCTCTGTAGATGCACTTAGAAATGGAATTTTCAGATTTCAGGAAGCTAGCATGAAGGAATGGTAGAAAGCTGTAAAAAGAAGAACTATGTGTTTCACAAAAGCAGCATAATGCTAAGAACATTGTAAACTCCATCATAAATTCAATCATTAAGAAGGTTTCTCAAAACCCATCAAAACTAATGCAGTACCATAAACCTTCCACAATATACATGCTTCCAGATCCACTCATTAATCGTTAAGTGTTTCTTATACTGTGTACCTCTTCCACCTCTTACATGCTCAGCCATGGCAAGTAATGGTAGTTCTCTGAACATTTACACTACTAATAGTTGTAATAATTTGATATAATGCTCATGATGAAATGTATGAATGTATATGTAAGATTACATTTCATAGATAAATTTAGTTGATTTAAATATTGTAAACTGTTAATGATCATGACATTGTAAGTTAATATTGCTATTTTGCATAAATGTTTTGAAGAATCTATAATATATTCTTTGGTTGCAGCTACCTTTACTGCAACAAGGATGTTTCCTCTGTTGCAGTTGGTTTTGGGAGAATCAGGAAGAAAGTGCAAGGAAAAGAACTCAACATTTGTATATTTGGGTATAGACAGTATACCAGCAATAAATAAATCCTTTCCTGAAGAATCTCAGCTGAATTCTGTGTCTGAGTCTCCAACCACCACCTCATAAACACAAAACATCCACATCATATAAATGATTTCAGTGGGTTCTACCCAATACTTCTACACTCTGGCCTAGTTGGCGTGGACCGTGGACTATCTTACAGATAGACCTCAGTATGTGCATCTCGGGAACTGCAGGTCTGACATTGTGGTCAGCAGCACAGGAGTGCCACAGGGGACTGTACTTTCTCCAGTCCTGTTCAGCCTATATACATTGGACTTCCAATACAACTCGGAGTCCTGCCACATGCAAAAGTTCACTGATGACACTGCTATCATGGGCTGCATCACGAGTGGGCAGGAGGAGGAGTATAGGAACCTAATCAAGGGCTTTGTTAAATGGTGTGACTCAAACCACCTACAACTGAACACCAGCAAAACCAAGGAGCTGGTTGTGGATTTTAGGAGGCCCAGGCCCCTCATGGACCCCGTGATCACCAGAGGAGACTGTGTGCAGAGTGTGCAGACCTATAAAAATACCTGGAAGTGCAGGTGGATGACAAATTGGATTAACTGCCAACACTGATGCTCTGTGCAAGAGAAGACAGAGCCGACTATACTTTCTTAGAAGTCTCACGTCCTTCAACATCTGCAATAAGATGCTGCAGATGTTCTATCTGACGGTTGTGGCGAGCGCTCTCTTCTACGTGATGGTGTGCTGGGGAGGCAACACAAAGAAAAGGGACACCTCACGCCTGGAGAAACTGGTAAGGAAGGCAGGCTTTATTGTAGGCACGGAGCTGGACAGTTTGACATCTGTGGCGGAGCGACGGGCGCTGAGCAGGCTACTGTCAATCATGGAAAATCCACTGCATCCACTGAACAGTATCATCTCCATGCAGAGGAGCAGCTTCAGCGACAGACTGCTGTCACTGTCCTCCTCCACTGACAGACTGAGGAGATCATTTCTTCTATCTATCTATCTATCTATCTATCTATCTATCTATCTATCTATCTATCTATCTATCTATCTATCTATCTATCTATCTATCTATCTAGTTTTACCTACAATAACCGTTCACTACATTGACATACTAGTGATTTTGCAATCATTAAGGACTGTTCATATATATTGTGACCAAGTGACCATAGAGGTCCTTCATCGGAGCTAATACGACATGTGTCAAAAGACAACAAGCTGTGATTTTGGCTTTGGACGACTACTGGGTGACCATGGGTACTGTATCTAATTCATGCATATCTGTTGACATGTGTACCTAACTCTCAGAAGGCAGCCAAAGAACAATACAAAGTATTGCAGAGGGAAAGGGACGTATAGGCATAACTATTGTATATCTGCAGAGGGAAAGGGACGTATAGACATAACTATTGTATATACTGTACAAAATGTGCTTCTGCTGTTTTCATAAATTGGCAGGTTGCATCAGATTTTAATCTCAGCCATGCTGCATTGCAATTATTTTGCGTGCTATTCTGCACAACAATGCTATTATAGCAGTCTCCCCCTTTCCAGTATTATATTTGTATTACATTTGACAACTTTATACTGTCCCACTGAATGACAAAACATTTCACCTTATAATGAAGATATTGCCAAATGACTGTTTTTCATTCAATGTGTGATGCGTTTTTGTAGAGGATTTCAGGGGCAGCCTTAGCAAGGTAGGACTTTATTTGTATGGCGGCCAATTCAGAGGGGTTTTGAGAAATATACAAAAAAATAGCTCATATGTTTTACTCATTTTTAGAAAATGCACCCCAGTTTCAGATCACACGTGATTTCACGCTCAATTCAGTTTATTCTTTTAAAGTACTCTTCACGGAGTGCAACCACAGAGCACTGTAACAAGTTCACAGGCAGATGCAAATACAGACTTTACAAATTACTCAATTACATAATGAGTACACATAAAAACACATATTTGTTGGGACAGAACAATAATTAATCTGAAATTGATTAACATAAATGAGACCAGAAATATCAGTTGATAATGAAGGAAAGGAAAACAGAAACTCTGGTTAGCAGCATCCCTGAAGCAAATAAACCTCTGGAGTGTCATCTGTCAGTTATAACTTAGAAAGTCAAAGACAAATTCATATACAGTCATAGTCCTGGAAACCTAGGCCAACTGGCTGCCCACTCTCACCTGGATATTCTACCGTAGAGTCTGTGCTGGGGTATGTAATCAGAAGACAGGTTAATTCCATCTTTGTTCAGAGGCTTCTAGTATCTCAGATGTCTTTCCATGGGCAGGAAAAGAGCATTAAAGTAAAGCAGAGGCATCAAATACCACAGAATGGTACAGAAAAGACAAAAAGAACAGAAGAGGGTTAGTAACAATTTATAATTATTTCTTTAATTTTTTTTTACAAATGAATATCAAGCAGAAATGAAATTTGCATAGCTAAAAAGCAGTTCTAGTAAGGGTATTCTAGTGTAAATTAATGAGTATTCATCCTAGATTTAAAAGCTGAAACCAAAGAGCCGTCTCTAATGTAAGCTGGCAGATTGTTCCACAGCTTAGGGCATGGTAACTAAAAGCTTAACCTCCTGTTTTATCTTGCTAATCTTTGGAATTCTTAGGAAGCCAGAATCTTGAGATCTTAATGTGTGCTCTGGTTTTTAAGTTAATGATAAGTTCAGATAGTGTAGATAAGCTGGGCTTTGGCAATTTAAGTCTTTAAATGTAAAAGGGAGGATTTTGAAATCAGCCTTAAGCTTAACTGGAAGCTGTGTAAAGACTTAAGGACTGCAGCTATGTCTTCTTAATTTCTAGTCCTTGTTATAGCACCAGCATTTTGAGTTTACTGTAAGCTGAATAAAGAGTTATTTCAGCATGTTGTGAATAATGCATTGCAGTAGTCAGTCCTGCTAGCAATAAATGAATTAGTTTCTCAGTATCCTCCATATTTAATAAACACCTTAATTGTCCTTTAGTTTTAAGATGGAAAAAACAGGGTTTAGATAGCTGTAATGTGTGTTTTAAAATAAATACTGGGGTGAAAGATAATGACTAAGTTATGGGCTTATTCAGGTTTGTCCAACTGAGTTAAAAAGTGACAGAATATTGCTGTGATCTGCATCATTTCTCCCCAGTAAGTAACATTTCTCTTTTTATTAGAGACAAGTTGTTCTCACCCATCCACACTTTTAATGAAATTGACACAATTAATAAAGAACACTATTGAAGAAACATCTCCAAGAAATGTATAGCTGGGTATCACCAGAATGTGAATGAAAATTAATGTTATGTTTTTTATCGATAGTGCACATAGTAAGTATTTCACATCACTTTACTGCATGATGGTCCAGTGCTGACATTATTTGAATTTCTCTCTTTTTTGGAAAGAGAATTCTTTAAGGAAATTCAGACCACCAAGACTATTTTCCATCCTTCCATCCATTTTGTAGTTTATTTGCGTAATAAGGCTTAAATGTTATGAATCTGCTAAAAGATGAACACTCACAATGGTTTGATTGGCTAAACACTTTTTTTTTTCTCTCTCTCTTTGTGAAAAGACATTCCTGGAAAATGAGTGGCTTCAAGCGAAAATAACACCAAAAGGAAAACAACTATGTTAAACCTGCTTTATGCATTTACATATTGCAGTCATATCACAAGATCATGTTTCTTCTCTTCAGTTTTGAACATAGAGACTATTGTTTGATTCCACTGGATTATGGTGCCAAGTAAAGGGAAATTAAGGTTAATGTGTGGTTGTGCTCTTGTCACTCTATTTGTGTGGAATATCATCAGGTGCTTACTCAGTGCCATGGCCCAGACCCATCATCACTAGCATCACATGGCCTAGGAAAAGTACATGGGTGATGCATCAAAGGAAATATAATTGAGCTCAGATGGCTACAAGTGATATTAGCAGCCCCTGTACAAATAAAAGCAATAAAATGCTCAGGCAAAGTGATACTTACCTACTTGGAAAAGCTGATTACCACTTAGTGAAAGCAACAGTTGAAAAAGATTATCTGGACAAGTGCAAAACTGTCATTTGAGATGAAATTGTTATGTGTTCAGTAAAATACTGTGCAAAACCCTGTCCATTACATTTATACTTAGCTTCTACTGAAACTGTAGCAGTTAAGAACACTGAATAACATATTTTTTCAAAAGTTTTGCTTCCTCAAAAAATTATGGTGATTATGACAGTTACAAGCTGAACACAAATTGTTATAATTCTCAAGAGTTTCCAAGCACCAAGTCCAAAACACCTCCATAAATACCTACTAGACTGAGATATCACCTTCAAACCATGACTAGTAATAAGGGCAAACACAGGATGTTTATAAAACAAAAAAAAAAATATTTCACATAAAGTCCCAATCTAACATACAAGAGGCAAAGTTGAGAAAATGAGCAAAGCTTCAAAAATCCAGGTGATCACAAAAGCACAGACAGACACAAGGATAACTAATTCACCAGTATTTGAATGAACTGCAAGGGACTGTGGGTTGCTCCTGCCTTTATAGGGCAGAAGGCAGTCCCTTGTAGTGATGGACAGTTGCCAGCACCTCTTGGGGAACCATCCACATGACATAAGGAATGTAACGAAGGCAGACATAAATAGACAAAATCAATCACAAAGAATAGAATTAAAAAATTAACAAAGGAGACAAAAAACAAGGATTTGAATCCCAGAAAGGGGAGAAGCCCACCTTGAATTATAACACAGATATTATTTCAAATTGACTGCATCATGGAAGTATTTGAAAAAAGATTAAATTAACTTTGATTGAATTTTGTTTGAACAATCTTTTAATGATGCTGCCAGATTGCTTTATTTCAATTGAGCTAAAAAAAGTTTTGCTGCCTGTTTATGTACGTGTTCAGCATCAGATCCTTCCAATTTGAATATTCAATAATAGTTGGCCAACAATGATGGATTCCACTTCATTGATTTCTATCCCTTCAATGCATAACATATGATTTCCAGCTCCACTAGCTGATTTTTGAAGCTTTGTCACTAATGATGTGTCTAATGTGGACCAACAAAAACAATTTCCTTAATCTTGGCATCAAATATTACCTTCCTTGTGAATTGCTTTCACAAAAAGTTTCAATAGTCTACATTTTATATAAAAAGGAGACAAAAATATCTCTGTTGGATCAACAGGTGATTTATGTGCCAAACTTTTTTTATCTTAGAAATAAATGCTTATGGAGCTAACCCTACCCCCATCCCTAACCCTAACTTTTTAATATAATGAGACTCTTTAGCTGGGCTGTCCCATTCTCAAATGAAACAACAATAATTGGTATAGCTGAGAAGCACTGCCAATATATGTAGATCGCCAGAGTTGTTCCAGATGTTGTTGTTCTGTATATGTTTTCTAATAGAATGAGAGGAAATCATAAACATAAGCTACTGCAATAAAATGGTACTTGACAGGAAAGGCTTAAAGGTAATTTTTTTTTTAATAGATATATCCAAAGATGTTCAGGAAGCACAATACTTATTGACCAGTGTAATTGAAATATTTGAGTTATATGGAATAAGTGACCAGCAGAATGCACAGTATCTAATGCTGGTGTCAACGCGCACACGTACCGGTCCCGGGACATAACAGCGGTTCAAAAACGTTACAGTAATGTGTGCATGCCCATCTGCCATGCATCACGACACCCTACCCATCAAATGAAACTTCAAAGTCTCGTCTTTCCGATGATATAAACCATTTTGACACACAACAACCACAGCACTGACACTAAAGCCTTTTTTACAGAGAAGTACATACTTTTAAGAGTTGACTGTGCCTACCTTTGAAGACCCCCTGCAAGTCAAACATCAATATTTCCGAGCAGTATTGATCCCATTGTGTCCGTAAGGCTCCAGCGAATATAATCCAGTAAAACGATTTAGGTCCAAAACACACAATATATTCTCAAAGGGACAAAAACTCCAGAAAACGTTTCATAACTTGAGACCACCTAAGTAATTTTTTTCACTTATATTGCTCATATTAGACGTAATTTGTTTCTGTCGGCGATAACCATGCTACCGCATGAAACACGGAAGTGTTAGCTTTCGAAAGACACCTAAGTTGGCCAATTACGACGGGTCTGGGGTTGACTGGCACCTCGTATAGCCAACCAGTGTCACAGAAAGCTTAGACGATGACGTCTGCTTCAAACTCTGGTAGAATCTACCAGTTTGATTGGACACTGTGACTGACACTCAAAACTTACAGCCAATGAGCAGCCGAGCATTTTGATATGTAACTTGCCATACTAACTTGTAAACAAAACGATCGGAGCTGCGTGAAGGTGGCATTTGTGCCAGTCTGCAGAGTTGGTGCGTGGTTGTTTATTGTGATTTCGCCAAGTTTTTTCGCAGTTTAAATATGAATAAAAGTAGAAGTTTAAACGTAAATAAATGCTCGATTAAATAATAGATGCATGTATGCGTTTGAAAGTATTCAACCGCAGGGACGTGTAATGGGAGAGCGACGTGCCACGCCCTTGTGCTTTCTGCTTGCTAGTGATTGCTGCCATCAAGTGGCACATGGAAAACGCTGAGCTGTGTTGTAACAGTTTGTAAAAGAAATATATATAGTTTGTGTGCATTTTATAAAAAAAAAAAGTAAAAAATATAAATATATTTTTGGCCCATAACTTGTATTGACTATTTTTACATAGAAATGTGTATTTTTTATTGTTTTTATTATGGAACATGGATTTCCATAACTAATAGAGTGACACTGTGTGTAGATATAGATTCCTTTAGGTGTAAGCTTTTAGTAGAGCCCTTATTGATATATGTGGGTTGAAGCATTCAAAAGTTATTACACTTTTCCATATGTTCCAAAATGTGGATAATGGTCCCTCTAAAAAGCCCCTGGGCATGCCCACATAAAAACTGGTGTAAAAAATGTCATTTTTACAGGTATTCTTTTCAAATTTGAAATTTGAGTAGTCAACAAGTTATTCTGTTGGTACATAGTGTGTTTCTGTCCCCACCTACCTACTGCAGCTTTATTTTCCTTTATTTTCATAAAAAAAACTTAGGCGAGAACAAAAAAAATTCGTTTTTTTTGTGAGTTCTAATGTGCATGACTTTTGATCAATCACACCTACAGTGATTCTGACTACTAAGGGTGAAACTAGAGAATGTTACCTTTACAAAGATACCAAACATGTGTTTATACTCCAGATAGTTCAATAACAGCAATGATTCTAATTTAGAGAGGTCGAATTACAAGCGATTTAGCAAAAATGACCCCGAATGATAAGGGGTTAAGTTTCTGGGACTATTTCCCAGCATGCACATCATCTGTGTAAAGTTTCTGCATTCATGTACATTTTCACCAGTTTATCCTGGCTTCCTGAAGATTATATGATAACTGTAAATTTGCTTGTAATTAGTGACAGTTGCCACATGATTGAGTGTGCCTTGTAACAGACATGCTTTCCAACCAGGATTTTCTGCAGAAACTTATATTATTGCAAGGACAATCCACCCATTTTCTGACCTGCCCAGTCCAAGTTGAGGTGGTGGGGAGTCATAAACTATTCCAAAAGAATTAAGCACAAAGCAGGAACCATTGTTTGATGAGCACCAGCCCATAAACCCATACTTGCTCACATTTCCAATAAATGTAACCTGTACAACTTTGCAATGTTGAAATGTGGGAGAAAAACCGGAATACTCTGAGACAACCCCATATCAATACAGGAAGAACACTGAGACTCCGCACAGTCATAGTCCAAGTTCAGAATTCAATCACAGCCTGGATGGTTGACCAATTTGGAATTTCACTTGTTTATTCAGATTCTTTATTATATATCCTTCAGAAATAAAAAGACTGGTGTTTTTAAAAATTGTAAAGAGAAGTTGTACTTTGCTGACTTAATAGCTTTTGTTGTGATCATCAGCAAGTTAACCAGCAGATCGCCTCTGAGATACAGCGTTAATGCATCTTACCTTAGCTCAGTGCTTGAACTAAGGGAGCCTTTTTAGCACATCACTCAAAGACCATTTGTAGATGTGCTCCTATATAACTAGTAAATGCACTTGGGAATGAGCTAACAATATCCTAATTATTATACAATCAACATGCATTATGGTGCAGAAATACTCTGTTGTTTAAATCAGATTCTTTTCTATGCATTGCTTAAATATGACCGCTTATGCAGGTTAGGAAAGCACGGTCACATCATCTGCCACATTTTTTTCCTCAAATGAAAAAAGAAAAAATAAATACCACCACCACTGATGTCTTAAGGGATTTTCTATTATTTACACTCTGCCTTCCAGGGATTGAATGTAAGCTGACAGGAACCATAGGAAACTCATGAATAAAACAGGAGAGTTTAAAAGCAAGAGACATACAGCTTTTTTGTAAGAATGTCACCACTTTCTCCTTGCAGCACACATTATTAGACTCTGAATATATTAATGCCCAGAGAGAGGAGATGAACTCATGCTGATATTAGGGGAGATTACTTCAGTCCTGCATTACAGTAGATGATGACTTCATCCAGCTGTCCGGACATTCTTAAAAATCCAAATTGGCTCCGTGATATGATGGCAAGTCCTGCCAGTCTGCAGTCGCCTCTGACACATTCTTTTATTTCTGTCTTCTCACATTGGGTGATTCAGCCTGAAGCACTCAAGAGGCTAATATGAAATATGTTCAGTTTGGGGTGTAATTAAAAGGTTTCAGGATTATATGTATAAATCTCTCTTTTTTCCTGGCACTTGAAACCTTGTAATCCCTCTTCTCTTCTGCCAGTAAATCTACCACCTGCTCCCTTCTTTATTTAAGCTTGTCTTTCTAGCATTAAACTGTGCTCAGAACAATAGAGTTAGCAATAAGAGCTTCTGAATTAGAACTGCCCAGTGTGGAATTGTTTTTTTTTTTCCTTTTTTCCATGAAAACATAAAAAAATAAACGTTTTAATCTATTTGTAAAGGGTATCAGCTAAAGCATTTATTTGGACAAACAGTGGAAAACTGCTTTTACCCTGATTAAAATATAAAGCAATGCATAAGAGATGTGTAGGAAAGCATTTTAAAAATATTACAAAATATTATATTTGAAGAAGCATTACAGTATGTCACGGGAGGGAGAGTTGCATTTCTAGCATCTTTGTTATGTCTACATGCAGGAACTGAGTCATTTGGCCATATGCAAAATGCTCTTTCCATGTGAATTTGCTAACCAAAAGCACACTGCATGCATCAATAATGAATGAGTTCTCTTTTTTACTTTAAAAAAATAAAATAAAATGGCAATCAAATTGATGTAGTGTTTAAGAGCCCTGGTTTTACATTGTCTACTATATGCAGAGTTTATATGTTCTGTGGGCTTTATCTGCTACTCCAGATCCCAAAATATGCAAGTAAAATGAACCATTCACTCTGAATGTGTGTGTAAATTACTACACTCTGTGATGAATAGCTATTTCTGCCCAATAATTCTGAGAAAGAAAGTTTTAGGCCTCCCTCTTTCCTGTATTGAAATACGTAGATCCGGAAAAAGTGATAAGTGAATAAATCAATCAATAAATATTATTTGGAATTTGATTTGCTGTTTTTGTCTTATCTTGCTAGTGAGAAGTCAAGTAGAATGACACCTTTTATTGGCTAACAAAAATGATTACAACATGCAACCTTTCAACCTTCTTCAGGCAAGATGTAAAATAAATAGCTCAAATAAACAGTAAGAAAGGAATTTGTTATCTTCATTATCATATTTGTTGAAAGATCATTGTACACTGTATCCTCAGACAGAGAGTCCCAACATTATAGGAATATATGATATGATGAATGGTACAATTTCCAGGAGAACCCAAGGGACCCATATGAGTTCACGGGCCGAGAGGAACTACAAATTTCAAAAGAGAAGGAACAGTGGCGAAGAGAGGTGCTAAAGTGATATGATGGAGACTAAATGACAAGGATACACAGGAGGACAGGTTATACTATTTATGTATTTAAAAGGCTTCTGTAAAAAGGCAAGTATCCATTTTGAAAAGCATACTAAGGATGTAAAGGGATGCACATAGTGAGAAACAAAGCATAGATACACGGTGGCATTCAAATGATGAAAAGTTGGTATTGTATATGCTAAATTTTAATCCTCTGAAGATTCATCACACCAGGTAACATTTCCCCAAGTATCATTTGTCCAGTTTTGGGGATCAAGTGCCCAAAGTAGCTTCATCTTTCTGATCTTAGCAGATAGGAGTAGAACCCTGTGTGGTCTTTTGCACCTTTTTTCCATCAGCTTCAAAGTCTGAGGTGCTGTTTTTCAAAGATACCTTCATGCACACCACTGTTTTAAAGTGATAGTATTTTAGTATTTCCAGGTTTTCTGTGAACTTGAATTACTCTGACTGGTCTCCTATAATTTCTCTGTCATTTACAAAGTGTTTTCATCCACAGAACTGCAGCTTACTGAATATTTTTTGCTTATTCAACCATCTTCAGTAAAAAACTGAGAAAATACCATTAAGGCAGGTGCTTCTGAGATTATGGAGCCCCCAGATATCTAGCAGCAATAATATATGAAATACATGTTTTATTTTAGATATGACTGATAGCTTTAAAACACTTAAAGTAATTATAATTAATTAGTATAAGCCACCCTAATTCAGGGTGTTCATAGGAAACGTGATGATTTAATTCCTGAGGTAGAATTACATCAACAAGAATAATTGTGTCAAATATTCTACATATCAAAATGTGTGTTTAATTTATATGTTTGAAGTATAAATATTGTCTTTTATAATATAAGTAATTCATGCATAACAATCATTGACATTGAAATAGTCTAAAATGAAACTCCACATGCTTATATTTAAAATTTGTAAGTTTTAATCACTGTGTACGTCAGGGATAGTGCAAATAGATGGTTTCAAGTCAAGGTGCAAGTGAGAATAATGTGTCAATCTTAAAAGACTCTCCTGCACTCATACAATATTATACATGAATTTTGTACCATCAGGCTTCAGCTTAGTTGATGGAAATTAATAATAACTAGTGTGGAGAGCAAAGAATACAAGAAGCATTTAATGCAGAATTTCATCTCCATGGCTCCAAGTTCACTACTGTCTGATTGCCTCCATAACCTCATAGAACATATACAGCATTTACGGTAATTTAGTAGTGGAACTGATAGTGCCTCCTCCCCAACCTTAGATCTCTTAAGAACATTTTCGTACAAGGTCCCTTTGTATTCCAAATGAACAATTACATTTACTTCTTTAAAAGAAAAGACTTACCAATATGCAGTATACTATAATGGTCATGTTAACAATATAAATTCTACCTGATCTTATATTAATCAAGACATGGCCAGTTGATGAAGTTTAACACCTTCCATCAGACTGTTAATGTCATATTTGAATAGGTATTTAAATTATTGTGCAATTATAGTTCCTAGGTATGTGAACTACTATCAGACAATTAAACTGGTTAGAGGTTATTCACAGGAAATTAAAAAAATGTTTAGTACATATGGAAGTGATGAGGATGGATCAGTAACATAAAGGAACATGTGTAATGAGATATCTTTTATTCAGCTTCCTCACTTACAGGTTTGTTACATTGTTCACACAAGTGGATGGGAAGAGGTTCAATGGTAATTCCAATAAAATCAGTGATTTGGGATTAATAAAGAATCTATCTATCTATCTATCTATCTATCTATCTATCTATCTATCTATCTATCTATCTAAAGGACACTGCTGTCTGGTTCCATATTCTAAACCAAAGAAATCAGAATTTATATTATTTACACAATAAATACAAACTGAAGCTTCATCTGGAGTATGATAGTTTAATTCATGCAGATATTTAGTTTCATATCCAAATTTGCATGGCATGGTGAATATGTAACCCCTTTCCACACCATCAATGGTATTACAATGTATTATTTTAAATATATGTTGGAGATTTGATCATACATGTCAGGCGAACATTTCCCTTTTGAAATAGAATTGTGACAGGAAGTCAAGCTGTCACCACAAAAATCAAATCTCTAAAATTCTCTAAGACTGGAACGTTAGCTTTCACCACTTAAAAAGGGCCTGACTAGAAACTAAGCTGTTACCACAAAATTTCAAATTTGCTGTGGCAGCCTACAACCATACAAAAATCCAAATTTGAAAAGCATTTCATCTGAAGGCATTCACCCCTCAGGGCTGACATTGAAGAATTCAAAGTCTCGGACCAAAGGATTCCAGTTACTCCACTCAAATTTATTATGGAGCCTTTGTAACATGAGTCATTGAGGTGGTCCTTAGCAACCATGATATTCACTCTAGCAACTCTTTAACTCAATACTGGAAAAGAAATATGAACTTGTGATACACAACATTTAAACAAAAAAGAATTTAAATCTTCCTTGGAAAAAAACATAAAAATAAAACACACACGAAAGTAAAACTCAAAAATCTCCCTTTCAAAATATGAAAACCTAATCAACTAAACAGAATATCTAAAACAAAGAAAAATAATGAAAAAGAAAGCCCAAATCACAGTTTCATTTAAGAAAACCAAGGGGAATGGGGCTTCCAATTTTGACTGTTTATTTAGGTGCTATGGTTAACGGCAAATATTAGTCTGAGTTTGGCCCTCAGTCATTTCCTGAGGCATTGCATTGCTTAGTGCTGGCAGTGTCTTACTGCTGGCTGTGACATCTCTGAGTTAAAGGCAGGTGGGACACTGTTCCCCAATCCCAAGCAGATGGTAATGATGTGCAAAAATGAAATGAGTGATTAATTCACCTTAACAGTTTGAGGTATTATTAAAATGTTAACAGTAATAGTAATAGCAAATTAGTCATCATAATATTTTTCTAATCTACCATGATGTGCTCAATTCATTACCTAGAAAAATATCTTTTTGGGGGTATGTGAATTTTTTCCTGGGACTGCTAGCCCTCTTCCAAGTTACTTGGGCGCACCATTGCTGTAGTTTCTTCATGTGCTGCCTGAATCTTTCAGCTCAACATTGAAGTCTGAAGGCTAGTTAATTAAGCGACCCAATAATTATTTTTTTTTTCTTTTGATGCAGTGTAAGGGGTGCATGAACTTGAACATCTTGACATTTTAAGTAGTTGTTATTATCATGAATTACATCAATGACTTAGGCATAATATCATTTTAGTACTTTATTCACTGAAGGAAAATTGGAAATAGATGAGTATTCATTTGCACTTCTGATTTAGGTGGAGCATTTAATGTTGATATTGATATATCTTTTAATACTGTCCTTTGGTTTTTGTAGTGTATGAAAAAATAATATGTTAAATAATCTTCACTTGGTGTGATTTTGTATGGTGTTATTCAGGGATATTTTATCATCACTGGTTTTGAGAACCTAATTTACCTTTCCTTTGCTCTCTTAAAAGCTGGTGGTGGATTTTAGGAGGCCCAGGCCCCTCATGGACCCCGAGATCATTGGAGGTGACAGTGTGCAGAGGGTGCAGACCTAGAAATACCTGGGAGTGCAGCTGGATGATACATTGGACTGGACTGCCAATACTGATGCTCTGTGCAACAAAGGACAGAGCCGACTGTACTTTCTTAAAAGGTTGGTGTCCTTCAACATCTGCAATAAGATGCTGCAGATGTTCTATCAGACAGTTGTGGCGAACACCCTCTTCTATGCGGTGGTGTGCTGGGGAGGCAGCATAAAGAAGAGGGACGCCTCACGCCTGGACAAACTGGTGAGGAAGGCAGACTCGATTGTAGGCACGGAGCTGGAAAGTTTGACATCTGTGGCAGAGCAATGGGTGCTGAGCAGGCTCCTGTCAATCATGGAGAATCCACTGCATCCACTGAACAGGATCATCACCAGACAGAGGAGCAGCTTCAGCGACAGACTGCTGTCACTGTCCTGCTCCACTGACAGACTGAGGAGATCGTTCCTCCCCCACACTATGTGACTCTTCAGTTCTACCTGGTGGGGGGGCGGGGGAGGAGGTAAACGTTAACATTATACAAAGTTATTGTCTGTTATACCTGCATTTTTATCACTCAAAATTTTTTTTTATCAGTATGCTGCTGCTGGAGTATGTGAATTTCCCCTTAGGATTAATAAAGTATCTATCTATCTATCTATCTATCTATCTATCTATCTATCTATCTATCTATCTATCTATCTATCTATCTATCTATCTATCTATCTTATGCCAGGTTTACTGAAGAGTATCTTCTTTCTCTGTTGCTGCCACCCTTTTGATCTTCCACAGCTTCTTCCATTTGGATTCAATAATCATTTTCTTTTTCATGCCTGGGGTTGGAAGCAACACCATTTGTAATCACTTTCTACCACAGCAGGTACACGGGATAGATATGTAATTAGATGGCATGTACTACAAACCAAAATAATTGGTTGGAACAAAACAAGCAGCAACCTCTGCCATTCATAAAGTTGTCATATATACATTTGATGGATTAACATCCATATTTAAAAATAATGGAAAGCATGCTCAATTATTTAAAGTATTGCATTTGGTGTAGGGGTTAACATTTTAGAAGAGACATTGTTGAAATTACAGAATGTCAGTCTGTTTTAAGCCTTGATATCATCTTAGCACATTAAATGCTTAAATAAGCAGAAGCCTAAATATTTGCTGATCTGTTGTCTTGCTGTGTTTCAAGGTCTGTCCTTGTGCCATCAAATTAACATAAACCACTTTATATAAACACTATGTGTTATGCATTAAACTGTTTGTAAATATTTTATAATGCTTTTTATTCTTTGTTATTGCTTATTTCTTTCTTCTGGATAGAAAAGATGTCTTTACTGGAGAGAGATAGCACTAGGCCAGGGCAGGACTTGGAAAGGGCATGTCGATGAATGGAGAAACTGACCAAGGTAAACTCACACTGACAAGCAGGGTATCCCTCTACATTCCAGTATTGCAAGGAGCCAACAGGGGTACCAGATAAACAAGAGGCTGTAATTCTTTGGGAGGAAGCCTGCAATATTACCCCAGGATATTACAAGTCAGTAAACCTAGTTTTTGTAAAGAAACTAAGAAAGTGGGGCCATCGCAGGGCCTTTGTAATCTGAATGAGCTCAGACAGAACCAAGTGGCTAGGAATTTAATTAAAAGAGGGTATGGAAAAAAAGAAAGGCAGGAATCAGATGCTAAGAGAATCATCCAAAAACTGAATAAACAAAACCAAAGATGTTCACCAGAATTCACGAGTCATAGAATGTAGTCACAACCTTGTTTTAAATTCCCCTGGCTGGTTCTAATAAAGATGTTGATTGGAAAGTGAATACAATACACTAATATCAGAAGCTGTGCATTGCTACCTTAATTAGACAGCAAAATACTGTATATCATGTAACCTCGGTAAAAGGCAAGAGGTATAATCGCTGCAAGCCTTAAAAGACAAGCATAAAATGGCAGTACCCAAGACAAGTAAAGGTCCTAACAAAAAATGAAATGGTATCATGCTCCAAAATTTGTATGTACTTTTCAGCATTAATGGTGCCTTCACAGAAGTGCAAGTTACCCTTGCCCAGGATAGTGACAAAAAAAGCACCATCACAGATACTGGCTTCTAAACTGGCAGCAATCTGGATTGTCCTTTTCTTCTCTGGTTTAGGTGTGCACGACATGCATTTTTTCTGAAAAAGACCTGTGATAGGCCATCCCCAATGCCTCCGAGCCCCTATGACATTGATAGCACTTCTGGACACTGTTAACATACAGCTTCTTTTTTTGTACAGTATAGTTTGTAATTAGCATTTGTGGATGTAACTACAGTATGTAGTTTTACTTGATAAAGGTTTGCCAAACTATTCCTGAACCCATATGGTTATATCACTTATTGATGAATGACAGTTGTTGATGCAATACCATCTGATGGATTAGATATCATGGACAGTCAGCTTATGCGTATGCCCTTGCCCGTTACACATTGAAATTTCTCTAAACTCCTTGAATCTTTTAATATATTATGCACCATTGAGGGTGAAATGCCCAAATCCGTTCTGTCTTTGAGAAGCATTGTTTTAAAAATTTTGAATGATTTTCTTATGCATTTATGGGAAAACTGGTTACCCTCACCCCATCTTTGCTCCTAAAGGACTACTCCTTTCCTGGATGCACCTTTTATACTAAAGTATGATTACAATCACTTGTTGAACATCTTTTGTTTCTACTCAGATCATTATTTTCACGTTTAAATTCATCATTGGCCCAAAACTGCTCATAGTTAATGTTTTCTCGAATCTGTAGCAGGCCCTTAATAGAAAGATTGGATACATATTTACGACAAAATGAAGTTGCTGAGAATGAACATTTGTGATGGATAATAAGTCAAAATGAATTTTTGAAATCACTGCTTTCTGTTTTTATTTGCTTTTTCCATACCATTGGAACTTTTTCAAAGTTTGGGCTGTGCAGTAATAATTAATGTCAATGCTTCTTTAAATGTCACATTTTCCATTAATCATGTATTAGCTGCAATTCGGAGTCTGCAGTTCTAAAACTAAAGTGCAATTCATAGTCAGATACACAGTAATTGGATTGTACTATTTCATAGATGTTTACAGTTCTGCTAGCAATGCAATGATTTATGAGAATTTTATAAATAAACCTAAAACATTTAAGTTTTGTTCTTTTCAGGTCATTCTAGGTTTTTATGAGCTTCAGGTTAATAAAATCACTCCAGTACTTTGCATTCCAACATATTTTGAGAGAACCAACTTGCAGATGTACTCTACCTGATTCATTGTTCTCAAGTAGTTGTCCTTTGAAGAAAAGGAATAGAAGATGTTTTTTTTTCATCTGGTCTCTCCGCAGAGAATGAGGATATTTAATTGGTTGAATGAAAAAATATCAAACTGCAATTACTTAAAAATGATTACAATAAACCTGTACCATTTAAGAAATATTAAAGCCTCACATTTTGAATGGCTACAGTCGTGTTTATCTATTACTGCTTATGTTCAACAGCATTATCATTTTCAAATAACAGTATATTTATAATAATTGCCTGAACAGAGCATCTGAACATCTTAAGGTCATATTTTACATAATCAAGTATTATGTCTCCATTATTACTTATTCATTTACAGTAAGTAAAAGGTTTAAAAATGGAAACCTGGGGTAATATAAAACATTTCAAGATAAAACATTAATGCAAATGTAGTACATTAAAACACAATATACATAAAACACTTTGCAAACCTTTAAACCTGTCAAACTAAATCAACATTTTTTTATATAAACAATGCCATTAAATATATCTTAGTAATAATATTTTCATGGAAAAATAAATTGAATTATATATATATCTTAGTAATATTACTATTATATTCAGCAACTGGAATAATTGAAATTTGCATATCTGGTTAGAAAGTATTTCCACTATATTTAGTGAAAGTGTGCACATCTGGCATTTTATAGATGTGTTTTTACTTTCTTTCTTTTTGACACCCAAATTAATAAAAGTCAGAGTTGCTTTGCTAAGACTTGTGTGGGTTTTTGGGAGAGTAAGTTTGGTAAACAAATAATGTAAAAACAGTTAAACTAGCAGCTGCTTTGCAGATTTTCTTATTTGGTAAAGAGAGGCCATTCCCATTATGTGCACTTTACAAATTCTAGTGATGATATATACCATTTATCCAGGTAACGGTTGAAGGCGCTGACTACTGTGGAAAGCATACCCCCGGACACAGACAGACAGACAGCAGAATGTCCAAAACACACTTCCTTATTTTTCCTTTACACCACAACACCTTCCTCCAATAACTCTTTCTTTCTCTCTTTCTCTTTCTCTTCTTCTTCTTCTTCTTCTTCTTCTGTCCTCCACTCCCCTCCTCACAAGCTACGTCTCCTTCCTCCCAACTCCAGCTCATCTACTGGAGGGAGGCGGCTCCTTTTATAATGACCCGGATGAGCTCCAGGTGCTCCACCTGACGACACTTCCTGGTGTGGCAGAAGTGTCAGAAGAGCACCTGGAAGCACTCCGGGTGCCCCTGGGATTTCTTCCGGCAGCACTTCCTGGGGTGGCGGAAGTGCTGCGCTCCAGGATTCCATAACCATCCGGGATCCCCCTGGCGGTGGCCAAGTCCTCCCGTAGGGTTGAGCTTCCCAGCTCCATTCCCGTGGCCCACAAGCAGAGCAGGGTGGCTGCCCTCTTGTGGCTCAGGGGAGGTATCATTCATCTCAGGGGCCATCCAGGCGTCCCAGCTGGGTAGGGTCCCCAGTCAACTGGGACCCTGCCCCCTCACCAGCTGAAGCCCGTACGGCAAACCGGCCCGTCCCACAAGGGGTAGGTTTTTCCCACAGCGGGTGCCGGCATGCCATTGTCCATGGTCCGGTCCTGAAAAATAAGACATATAAGGTGCGGAAACGTTGTCCTGACGCAGCCTAATGGCGTTTTCCATCATGGCTTACGGACAACGTCTCCACAGATGACCGGCCCCATGGCACTTGTAACACCACCAGACCTCCTGCATTTCCGGTGCCCTCCGGACCTGAAAACAGGACGGGAACGCCCATGCCTGTGTCTCCTCAGCCAGGCTTGGGGCTGCTCTCCCGTGGCTCTCTCACCATACACGAACTCTCTGTCTCACGTTTTCTTTTGTCGGGAGATCCCCCTTCTTTCTCCGGGGCGTCCCGTTACTCTGGGTTGCTGCAACAGCCTGGATCCCCTTATGGAACAAAGAGGGACCCCGTGCTGTTTGCACTCTTCTTGATCGGGTTACGAGCAGCGCAGCTTCCTGGTGCGGAGCGGTCTGGGTGCCAACACATGCAAGCCGGCACCTTCCCCCGGTCTCTTCTCCCACTGCTTGCTCAGTACTCGTCCCCCGATCTACTGTCGGAGTCGCAGCTACTCGGTCACCGGAACCACACGATACCGGGACACATTCACTCGCTTCTCCCTTTCCATTTACGCCGCAAGTCCTACTCATCCCACCACTCCTTTATGGTCGTCAGGGAAACCTCCATTTTCCTTTCCAGCCCGTCGATCACCTCTCGCATTAAGCACAGGACCTGAAAGAGCGACTGTATGGACCGAAGGGCTTCCTCCAGCTTTCGTACAGCCACCAACAAAATCAAAACATCAGCCGGTGGTGAACTTACAGTTTGTTCGTTGTGCAGACTGCCTCCACAAAATTATTTTTAAAATGGGGTTCCCCCTTTTAGCAGCACGTTGGGCGCCATTGTGGAAAGCATACACCCGGACACAGACAGACAGACAGCAAAATGTCCAAAACACACTTCTTTATTTTTCCTTTGCACCACAATGCCTTCCTCCAATAACTCTTTCTTTCCCTCTTTCTCTTCTTCTTCTTCTGTCCTCCACTCCCCTCCTCACAAGCTCTGTCTCCTTCCTCCAAACTCCAGCTTCCACCTGGTGTGGCGGAAGTGTCAGGAGAGCCCCTCGAAGCACTTCGGGTGCCCCTGGGATTTCTTCCGGCAGCACTTCCTGGTGTGGCGGAATTGCTGCCCTCCAGGATTTCATAACCGTCCGGGCGCCCCCTGGCGGTGGCCACGTCCTGCTGTAGGTGTGAGCGTCCCAGCTCCATTCCCGTGGCCAACAAGCAGACCCGGGCCTCGTGGCCCAAGGGAGGCATCGTTCATCTCTGGGACCATCCAGGCGTCCCGGCTGGGTAGGGTCCCCAGTCATCTGGGACACTACTTAAAGAAGCCATTGGTTATTTATAAAGGAGAACTGGTTAGTGGGCACAAAAAAAAAAGAATTAAAGAAAACGTGACACAAGGCCATCAGTAGATTTGAAATGGCACCATTAGCTTTCCTAATTCAGACTAACAATAATAAATAATAAACGAGTAGACACTGTATTAAGATAATTCACCTAATAGCCAGTTGGTAGCCCATTTACCCTCAGAAAAGCCCAACATTTTCAGTTCACAGACTCAACAAGATGTTGAAATTGAGCAGAAGGGATTGCAGGCTCAAAAGAGAAGAGACAAGCAAGTAGGCTGATTTCAGAGCTGAGAAGTATGATCTGTGAGAAAAGATTGAAGTAGCTGAAGCTTTTCATTTTAAAGAAATAGAGATCAAGATATGAAATGACTGAAATGCTTACAATTATGCAGGAATTAGTACAACTGAAACTTCATTTGTACTTCTAAATTCTTCAACATACCATGGAGACACAGTTTGAAATTTGCTAAGAGTTCATTTTGCACAAACATAAAGTTTTCCTTTATTCAAAGAATGGCATTTGCAAAACTAAACCTTTTGTTTCCACTGAGACTTGTGTCTGTGCGTTTGTGTCTGGAGTTTGGGGTTCTGCAATAGCCTGGGTGGTCACACAAGTTTTATTAAAAGTTAAGCAGTTCAAGTCCTGTGAATATCCTAAAATGGTGCAAAGCTAATGGTAAACTGCCAAAGGCTAAAAAATAGTTTGGGTTACTGTAAACTGAAAAAAATTAATTTTCAGAGTTACACAAAATACCTTTTTCAGGGAAAAAGTAATGGTTAACATCATACAGCTTTTCTACAGCAACTAAAGTGAATTCAGCCTTGATAGTTGATATAAACCAATGATTCTTAAACCTTTTTTTCTCGTGACCCAGTTTTTACCTTTTTTGTGTCTTCGAGACTCAGAATTGCCTCTGACCATCATCCCAGGGGACGGCGAATTGCCATCAACCATTACAATGTGTTCTTGGAGAACTGCTGGTGCAGGTTGTAATGGAGCAATGGAGTTTGCTTTAAATGTCTGACCCATCACAAGACTTTCCACAAACTGTTTGTGATCTTTTCCTAATAATTACTATTGTGAATCACAACTCTGTGTGACCCAAATTCAGGCAACATGTGACGCACCGGTGCCCCAACATTTGTTTCCCAAAGGAAAACAGACAGACCTTTATAACCAATAAGGTTTAGGTCTTTTATTTAGAAAAATTGCAAAGAAAGCCAGGGTGTAAATGAATACAGTTTCCCACACCATCAAAAGGAACTTAAAAACTGGAAGAAATTCTGGCAGGAACAGTTATGGTAGAACCAAACCCAGAATCAGAAAATAAGCTTTTGAGAGTCAACAGCATGCACCTCACTGAACAACAGCTTCAATGGCAGCCACACAGTGGTTGAAATAAGTGAGTGTCATTTTCAACTGTGAAGTAAAGACTTCAAGTTTGAGGTTGATAGTTTAAGTTGCAGTAAAAAAGCTATTTCTAAAATTGTGGCTTTACTGGACCAGGCCAGGCCAATCTCAATGTATTCTGAAATAAATGCTTAGAACAAATAAACAATTAGATATATGGATACTACAGAGCTGTTAAGCTGTTCTTAAAGCTTTTATCCTGTGAGACTCCTATCAGAAATTTGCCTTCTGAGTCTGTTTTGGCTTTATATACTGTTTGTTAATTTACAATATTTGTTATTCTGATTGCCTGTCTAGCAGTCTTATAACTTGTGGATAGAAATTATTTGTGAGTTCTAATGGCCTATACCATTTACCAGAAGGAAATAATAAGATAATGCAGTGGGCTGGCACCTTGCCCGGGGTTTGTTTCCTGCCTTGTGCACTGTGTTGGCTGGGATTGGCTCCAGCAGACCCCCGTGACCCTGTAGTTAGGATATACTGTAACAGGTTGGATAACGGATGGATGGAAATAATGAGATTAACAATTGTACAGGATGGCCGAGTTCTTCAATTAGAACATTTGCCTTTTTATGGCAGCATGTTATATACACTCTAAAAAGAAGGCAGCGGGCACTGGTAATTTTCTGTACAGTGCAGCCTTCACCACCCTCCACAGTGCTTTACACTTTTGAGCTGAGCAGATATCATATCAAGACGTAACAAAGCCAGTGAGGATGGACCTGTAAAGTTTGTGAGAACAGGTGGAGAAATGTGAGGTGAGCTCAAGTCTTTGAGGAAGACAAACACACTGGTAAGCTTTCTTGACAGGAGTTGTAATGTGTTATGCTCACTTCAGTTCATTGGTCGCTCTCAAAAGTTTAAAGCTGCTCATCCTCTTAACAGTATCCCTTCTAATGTGCAGTAGAAGTGTGATCTGTCTTCAGCTTGCTGATATCTATGATCAGTTTCTTGGTTTAGCTGACATTAAGCATGATATTGTTATTCTAGCACTGCTGAATTAGTAGGTAGACCTCTACTCTGTAAAACTTTATTGTTGGTGGCCAGGCCTATGATCGTGGTGTCAGAACCAAATTTAAAGACACAGTCAGAGGTGAAAAAGAAATACAGAAGGGGGCTCAGCCCTCTCTACCCTGTGGAGTGCCTGTGTTGAGGATCAGAGTGGGATATGTAGTGCTACCAGTCCACACATGTTGAGGTGTGTTGATTAGCAACTTCCAAATCCAAATGCAGTGGGTGATACTAAGTCTTAAATTGAGGAGTTTGCTGGTCAGCTTAGACATATTCATGAGGATATTGGAGATGACTCTTGAGGTGAAGCATATATCTTTTTATGAAAAGTCTTAGACATTGTACTTCCAGTAAGAACAGTACGCTGCTATGCTTACAACAAGCCATGGATTACAAGTAACATTAAGGGCCTTTTGAACCAGAAGAAAAAGGCTTTTAAAGGCGGTAATCAGCATGAGCTCAAGCGAAGGAACTCTGAGTCCAGCTCAGGGCGGAGATGGGATGGGATCAAGATCATTGGCTGCAGCTCGAAGCAGGGTGCCACCGTCAAGAGAGACATGGAGAGAGCAAACCAAATGAACAACTTCTTTAACAGGTTTGACCACCATAACCCACTCTCACCTCGGAGTATTGCATCCTCCAGCCAACCTTCTGCTGATACCAGCATAGTAGAGACATCCCCACCCACAATTACAGCAGCGCAGGTGAGCAGAGAGCTGAGGAGACTTCATGCCAGCAAAGCAGCGGGTCCAGATGGAGTATCACCACGACTGCTAAAGGCCTGTGCGCTGGAACTGGGGAGTCCTCTACAGCGCATCTTCAACCTGAGCCTGGAACGGGGAGAGTCCCGAGGCTTTGGAAAACATCTTGTATCACCCCAGTCCCAATGGTATCACGTCCTAGTGAGCTGAATGACTTCCGGCCTGTTGCTCTGACGTCACATGTGATGAAGACCATGGAGCGGCTGCTGCTTCACCACCTGAGGCCACAGGTCCACTACGCCATCGATTATCTGCAGTTCGCATACCAGGAGAAGGTGGGAGCGTCGGATGCCATCATCTATATGCTACACCGATCCCTCTGCCACTTGGACAGAGGCAGTGTTGCTGTAAGAATTATGTTTTTGGACTTCTCTAGCGCCTTCAACACCATCAAACCTCTTCTCCATAGGGACAAGCTATCTGAGATGGGAGTAGATTCAAACCTGGTGGCATGATTCATGGACTATCTTACAGACAAACCTCCATGTGTGCATTTCGGAAACTGCAGGTCTGATATTGTGGTCAGCAACACAGGAGCACCACAAGGGACTGTACTTTCTCCGGTCCTGTTCAGCCTACATACATCAGACTTCCAATACGTCTCGGAGTCCTGCCACGTGCAAAAGTTCGCTGATGACACTGCTATTGTGGGCTGCATTAGGAGTGGGCAGGAGGAGGAGTATAGGAAGCTAATCAAAGACTTTGTTAAATGGTGAGACTCAAACCACTTACACCTGAACACCAGCAAGACCAAGGAACTGGTGGTGGATTTTAGGAGGCCCAGGCCCCTCATGGACCTCGTGATCATCAGAGATGACTGTGTGCAGAGGGTGCAAACCTATTAATACTTGGGAGTGCAGCTGGATGATAAATTGGACTGGACTGCCAATACTGATGCTCTGTGTTAGAAAGGTCAGAGTTGACTATACTTCCTGAAAAGGTTGGCGTCCTTCAACATCTACAATAAGATGCTGCAGATGTTCTATCAGACGGTTGTGGTGAGTGACCTCTTCTACGTGGTTGTGTGCTGGGGAGGCAGCATAAAGATGAAGGATGCCTCACACCTGGAGAAACTTGTTATGAAGGCAGGCTCTATTGTAGGAATAAAGCTGGACAGTTTGACATCTGTGGCAGAGCGACAGGCGCTGAGCATGCTCCTGTCAATCATGGAGAATCCACTGCATCCAATGAAAAGTGTCATCTCAGAGGAGTAGCGTCAGTGACAGACTGCTGTCACTGTCCTACTCCACTGACAGACTGAGGAGATCGATATTACTCTTTAATTTAATATTGTTTTTTTTGTATCAGTATACTGCTGCTGGATTATGTGAATTTCCCCTTGGGATTAATAAAGTATCTATCTATCTATCTATCTATCTATCTATCTATCTATCTATCTATCTATCTATCTATCTATCTATCTATCTATCTATCTATCTATCTAGTAGTCTTATGTTTGATTTACCTAAACCATTTACCATACAACATACAGTTAAACTGATTGGAAGCAGTTATGAAATAATGGCTACAGTTGTGCTTATGTTGAGTATTTCTGTTTATGTTTTATTTTTTGAACTTCACTAAATCAAAATCCTTGCAACTTACACTGTTTTGGACATAATGTAAAGTAAACTCAATCAATTCCCTTTCCTAGTTCAATAAATAGTTAGCACTGCTTGAAAGATCATCTCATAGTAGTTGGCACCAGTATACTAAATTGCTGATAAAAACATTTGTTAATTTTAGTCAAGAATAAAAATAGACATTTAGTCAAGTCACCTTGAGATCAGAAGGGAATGGCTAAGGCAGTTGCTTCTGTTTTTTAAATCATTGTGTTCCTGGTCTTCAAACAACTTCCATTTTGCAGTACATAGAAGCAAGCAAAAACAAAACACAGGATTAATTAGAAGAGCTGGCTGACAGCGCTCTGCCGCAGGGCAGAACTGATACCGCTTCCTCAGCACCTGGCTTTCAAACAGCAGTTTCCTTTCAAGATCACTTTTACCCAGCATGTGCCTCAGGCTATGTGATTTGCAGCTGACCATGGCTACGGGTTTAATAGTTGACTGCAGTGTTCCAGGATGACATGTTAAACAAAGAGCATGCATTTGCTTCATCTCTTGGTTTGTCATTTTTATACTTGGCACACACATCAGGTATTATTTCAGCATTTCAGTTAACACCACTTCCATCATTTTTTAGACTCAAATTGCCTTACAACTGCCTGGATATATATGTGTGTAAAAGAAATTGGTGGTTGGTTAAATAAATTCAATTTATTATGTACAAAAAACTCAAAGGAAAAATGAATCGATATTGTCTTTCATTGATATATTTAAGTGAGGCCTGATATTTGTACAAAGAGGACAGATTTATCATTATTTTTGGAAATAGGAGTATTAATTTACATAGCCTGCAGGTCTGATATATCATTTAATAACCTAGAAAGCTTCCCATGAATATACATTATGTCTTGTTACTTCTACCTTTCTGTAAATTCAGTGACTCTTTGCAAACTGTCACAAAACATCTGAAAACAGATAATACCTTCAGTTAAAACTAAACGTATGTTATAACATTAAATGTTTTGTTACAAAATTTTGTTATAAAATTAAACGTATGTTATAACATTTTACTGAAAGGCAAATTAATTACAGACCTGCATCCTGTGCTATGCAACATTCTAAATCAAAGTCATCTCATCAGTTAGTTTATAAAAATTGTCAAAATGAGAATGTTGGTTTTTTTTTTGTGAATTACTTTAAGCAAGTAGCTCCAAGAAATCAGTCTCAGGTATTTCACCTTAGCATGATTTATTATTGTTCTGTTCCCAGCAGAAAAGAAGGGTGGGGCAAGGGGTCTGGGTTAATGCAGGTCTGATCATGCCAGGGTGATTGCACCATTCACTTTGACATGCAGAAGATGCTCACTGCTATTGGAGTAGAAAAAAGAGTTCATTTTGTAGGATGTGTTTATAGCCACATGAAGGAAGGCCACCCTGTGAATTAATTCAGCCTTCACAACACATCTGTTATGAAAGGATGGGTGATCTTGACTAGTCCTGATAATAAGCTTTATATATTATAGGGGGGAAAATGCAGCTAATTGATACAAGATCTACAATATCTTTAGTCCAGCCTGTATTGCTGTTAGGGACCAAGGATAAAATTTATTGGCAAAACCTCAGTGTTCTTTCTAGTATGATTGACTAATCAAGCCACTAGCATGCATAAAATGTCAAAGATTGCAGACCGTCATCTAATTTCAAAGAAATGCCTAGTGCAGGGGACATGGAACTAAAGAAGTGGAGGTGTTATTTTGGAACAGCTATTGCTTCTTCCAGAAAGTATTCTTGTGGCGTGATTACTACTGAGAGATGCCTGACTGCTCTGAGCTGTGCTCATTGTCAGCAGCAGCCAAGTTCACTTACTGCAAATGAATACTTCCCTGAAGATAAGCTGGACTGGATGAATGATTGAAAGCAAAATGTAACACAGGTATACTAAGCTCTGCATTCCAAGAACCACTTTACATGCCCAGGAAGGTTCAAAGACTAGAGCCTCACATAATATAAGGGGGGATCATGGAGAAAGGCATGGCAGAACACAGTGGAATTTGATCAGGAACACTAGAAGAGTGAATGCAACTTCAGAAATAGCACCATGGGTAGTTTTTTAGTATAACTGTTACTCGTTATGAAGCAGAAGGTTGATTCTTCTGAATGTATGACTGTGGATCATTCACTGTTAAATAAAATGCCTATTATCAGGATTTACTCTCATTCCCTCTGTGTCTTGATCTTTCCTATTCCGTGCTCATTACAGTATCATTCTCGATATTGTTGCAAAGTGGCAACAATTATGTTCAGTTTAGCACATTTTCTTATCTTATTATGTTTTCTTCTCTTTTTTCTTCTTTTAATTTTATTATTATTATCTCTCTAGTGAAGCCTTAGCATTAGTATGAGAAAACAAAACAAAGCATCATCATTATTTCCAAGAAAACTACCAAACAAAATCATGAGTACCACTTTGTGGCTTGGCGTGCCATAAAAAAGTGACATTATTCATTCTGAAATGTGAACTCTTATTCCTAGTTGGGAGCAAGTGTACAACGCTTCATAAATACTTCTCATGTCCTATTCTGGAGTAGGAAAAATTCTTATCCAAGTCAGTGTTTTAGTGCAATTCCTCTGAAACTCTGAAATGCTTGATAAATATGGGCACTGGGCTCTGACTTGGCTACTCCAGGACATTAACATTGTTGTTTGTAATCCATTCTTTTGTAGCTTTGGCTTTATGCTCGCAACTGTTGTTTTGCTGGAAAACAAATCTTCTCTCAAGTTACAGGGTTCTTGCAGACTGCATCGTGTTTTCCTCCTGGATTTCCCTGGATTTTGCCCCATTCATTTTATCTCCACCCTTCACAAGCCATCATGGTACAGAGAAGCATCCCTGCAGCATGATCCTGCCACCACAATGCCTCATGATGTGGATGGTGTGTTTTTTATAATGTGCAGTGTATAGCTTGTGCCATGTTTAATTTGATGGCCAAAAAGCTCAACGTTGGTGTCCTCAAACCACACAATCTTCTTCATGCTGACTTCAGAGTCTCCCAAGTGGCTTCTGGCAAACTCTATCATGTGTATGTTTTTAAAAGTGGCCTTCTCTTTGCCACTCTCTTATAAAGCTATAAATGGCGAAGCAGTTATTTTATACAATCCATGGCTTGTAACCTCTTCACAGTTACCATAGGTAACTTAGTGACCTTTTCCAACTAGTCGTCATCTTGCACAATCTCTCAGTTTTGTGGACATCCTTCTCTAGACAGATTTAAAGCTGTAGCACACTCTGATGATTTAACTGGACCCCAAATGATTGTAAGTGACTTGGATAATATTTTTTATACATCCCTTGACTTGTACTTTTCAATTACCATTTCACAGAGATGCTTAGAATGTTCTTTTTGTCTTTGTTCTGTAGGTTAGGCCATGATCCTGACTCACCACAATTTGGACCTTCCATATACACGTGACTTTACACCACAATTAACTGACACTCCTTGACTATGTAGGGTGATCGCCATTGAAGTAATTGAAGTGACTTCTTAAACTGGTTGCACCATTGATGATTTAGGTGCTTTGGGCAAGTATTTGTGCCATCAATTATTTTGTGTTTAATATGTGTAATTAATTTAGGACATTTAGTAGAGATCCTTTTTCACTTTGATATTAAAGCGTCTTTTTCTGTTGGTTAGTGTTATATATCAGTATAAGTGTACATTTCAGTTCCGCTATTGATGTCTGAATGTGGGTTGACACCTGGTGATTTGATTGGTAATGCCTTGCACATTTGTTAGTTGTTCAAATAAAGACAAGAAAGAAAAAGGCAGGCGCTGTCTGCTCGTCCGTTCTTATCAAATGAAGGTGAACTGTATTATTAATACATGACAGTTAGTGTCAGAAGAATTAATTAAATCCAAAGTAATTAAATGTTGTATAATAATAACATGTGTAAACTTACTCTTTACAGCCACTGTGTTCTAAAAGGAAAAGCAAGCAATGTAACATAATAATAATGATGATGAAAATAAGTAAAAATGAAATATATCTCTTTATTATAAACGGAAATCCTGGGATGAGACTTTCTTGGAGATAATTTCAACTCCTGCAAGAGATCATTTCAGGTCCCGCGAGACGAGACGTTTTTCCAAGAGATTTTGACAAGTCCCGTACTCCTCTCAAACATTTACACCCTCACCCACGATCCAATCACTTTTAATTTGTGTGAATGCTATTGTCAGACACAGTTCCTGCACTCTCTGGTCCAAGCGGGGTTGGAAATAAAAGATAAAGAGTAGAAGACAAAGTAGAACATTGTCAAGAGGTTCAAAAACGCTTGCACGATACACATGCAGAGCAGGTTAGAGATTATGAAAGCACTAAAATTCAAAAATCTCAAAAACTGAGAAAAAATCGCATTAGCACTAACAAGTGGAAATTATTACTCGGTGAAATAAGAGAACAGCGAAAAGAGATCAAATATATGGACATAGGTGATATGACAGAAGTATGTAGTTATTGTTCGGCTTTAAACTTTAATTCGGAGACTTGTAGATCATCTAATTCGTGTTGCCATCAGGGAAAAGTAGTGTTTCTTCCCAATGAAGAGGCCTATCTACGAAAAATAAAAGATTTGTGGTTTTTTGAAAGTGAAATCCACATATGCAGAGATGTGAAGTGTCTGGCACGTAGTGCACACTGGGGGATTGGTGAGCAAAGCGAGCAGAGGGGGCAAATCCCCCTAGTCTTATATAAAATAATATTATTTCATAAGCAGGATATGTGTATGACTGAAATAGTTACAGTACACAAACCATACTGATAACATTATATTAGTTGAATATTATTGCAGCTTACAGCATTAATATGAGTACTGATGAAGAGAAAGTGTATACTCAAATCAGCCTAGTGCAATACTGCATTGGTTCTAGCATGAATTCCAAGTGATTAAGACAGCAAAGCAAGCCTCTACAGACTAAAAAGTGAAATAAACAGCTACAAAAGGAAGGACTGAGCAATCTAGGCAACACTTCATCATTCCATGCAGTTCTCATCAGGAAAAATATAGGAGACTAGTTGTTCTATGAGCTGAATTTAGTTGAGCAGCATAATCTGAAAGTGTTTTTATGTGTAGATGATTAGATCACAGAGGTGTTACACCTTCCACTTCTTCAGTCACCAGTATCAAATTAAAGCTCTACTCTAAAACAGTATATTAAATGAGAAGGGGTCATGAAAGTTTTTTGCAACGTAATTTGGATTATGCAATGTCATTGCCACATTTGAATAATGACAGCTCTTGGGAGATTTCCTACCATATTCCGACTATATTTCTAAGATTTTGGAGTGGATGTTTTTAACCTGTATACAATATACAGTACAAGAAAGGCCATTTTCAAACTGTTTCTTTTCAAGGAGGTAGCACTTCTGGGACAGGGAGTTAGTTCTGGGTGAGTGTCCACCAAACCTGCAAAAACAGCTTTTGTGTCCCTGCCCTGTGAACCATACCTACCTGTGTTCATTTCTGGGGTTGCTTTGATATTAGAGGCAGTATGTTAAGGTATTCAAGGAATTTGCCAGAATTGAAGCAATGCAGACAAAGGAATAACTTTTTGAATATAAAGTGAAACATAAAGCAGTCTTCAAAGCTTCTCTCTCTGCTTAATAAGAAATTTGTTCTAGCCTTCCCAGATACTGAGTGCCCATTTGTGACACAGGTAGACATGAGTAAAAGAGGAGTGCATGGGGAATGAGGACCAGATGGTTTTCTCTTAGCTGACAGAACAGGAGGCCATTCATCACTTCTACCTCTGCCTACATTATGTCTGTTTCCATGTATCTCTCTAATGCTAATGCACACCTGGTCTGGGTGACTGGGTAAGAAATGGGTCCAGAGTATGGCAATGTAGTGGATACTTGGTTATGTAAATATTAATAAAGCTTTGTTTTTGCTAATTATGTGACTATTCCCAAATTCATTACTGCAATTTGGGTACACTGTATTTATGTTCGTTATGTTCAGCACAACATGTAAACACTTTTAACATTGAGCAGGTAAATCAGCCCAGTCACTGGTCACATCTTCTTACAATGCACTTTGTGGTCATTTTGAATTATGTTATATTCTGCTATCCACAGAAAGTGAAAGCAGTACTTTGTGACTAGGTAAAAAATTAACAGGTAACTGTCATGCAAAATCCCATGGCTTCATAGCTTGCATAGCTGGATTACCTAAAAATGAAACTATGCTATTGGTGAGAAAATAATTACAGAAACCACAAGCATTAAATGGGCAATGAAAGTGCTTCAAGTGATAACAAAAGCTCTCTAGGATTTTCTTCCTCTTTCTCCCAGTAAACTTTCTTGTTTGCAACTTTTAAATACAGGCCGTAGACATACTTCATCTTTTTCGCTACTCGTATACAGTAATACTGTGTTTTCATTTTGTGCATTAAAGTACTATCCTGTCAACTTCTTTATTTCTGACTTTTACAATTTGTAAATTATTTTTTAATTTCATCTGGTGTTGTGATGTACCCCATATTTTTGATTTAGTGGGTATAAAACAGACAAATAGTTTGTATTGTAATGTTTTGTAATGTAAATGTGTTTGTGAGTGCTTTGTTCTCCTCATTTTTATTGCTCATGTCTTTTCACCGTACATCAGTACTGACCTGACTACTGTTAAGCAGACCTTTACTTTTATTTTGCTTGTCATCGTACAGTATTTTCTGATAGAACTTCCTCACATCACCATTTTGACCTAGCTACCTTTATTCTCGCCGCCTTTCCACTTTACAGCCCATCTCTCGGGTTATAACTGACTCCAGTATTTAAAGGTCTGCACCTTCTTAGAATCCAATTATTAATAATATTTCCACTCTCCTCTTGCTACTGAACAGTCTCCAATTTTCCAGCATTTATTGACTCTACCACAACAATTACCATAGGAATTTCCAGAATTCACCATCCCATACCCTCACTAAGCACATATATCATAAGAACAAACTGAAACGGGCTAAAGAGCTGAAACTACTTACAAATTAAACATTTTTTGTCTCCATATTGTCACTTTTCTTAACGAATCTTCATGCGTCATTTTTACCAGATTTACTAGTTTTTTCACTTCCTTAAACATTAAAACACTAAAGCCCTCTGGTTTTTAAACTGTTCAGCTCTATAAATCTATAAATGCGTAATATATATTTTTTATTTCCCATTCACTTAACGTCGCTGCACAGTAAATAACACATTTACTGTTCCCGTACCTTTAATGAATACATATTGTCTACCATGTATTCTCACAAGTTCTCTTAATCTATCATCTATTGTTCCTTCTAACACTTTTATAAAGTGTTCTATTAATTTAAACTCACAATAGTCCCCTCATACTGTATAAACTACTCTCTCTTTTATCCCTTCTAACCACATCGTAATTCTTGAATTTCCTTATCTCTTCTTAGGCTTGCTTCCTTTCTTCTTTAGTTCCATTACTAGAAGCCTGTGGTGTTTCACACATACCTCTCCTGGAATTATTATTCTATAGTTCATTGTAAACCTTCATTTTCTGTCAGTTCTCACCAGAATGTAATTAACTTCTTAGCATTTTGAGAGTTATTCATGGATACCCACCTAAAGCTCTGTGCTATTTCCAAAATGTATTCATACCCATCATGTTCATCCTTGAATGCACCACTTCCCTCTTCTACTCTTCTAGTCATATCCAAACAAAGGACAATTCTCTGTCTTTGTCCTGTACCATATTTTCCAAATGCCTGTCTTCTCTTCCCAGAATCCCATTCGAGGTACATATGGTGATACTACATTCATGATTTAATTTTCAAAAACTATTGTATTTTTTGCTTTATATGTAGTAAGCTGAGTCAGGGTGTGTTTTATTGGATTAATTTATTATAAATTTTAGTGGATTTTAGTGCACTTTCTGGTGGTTTAACCACCTCAGATGAGTGTTTTGCACATGACTGCGATTGCCTGTATTGAGTTAATTAGAGGAAGAGAGGTGTGGTTTAATTAACTAGTGTCAGCTGAGGTTGCCACGAAATAAAAGGGTGGGTTAGTGCTGAGGAAAAGGAGATAACAAACGAGACAATTAAATAGAAGAGGGCCCAAAAGAAAGAAAGAAAGAAAGAAAGAAAGAAAGAAAGAAAGAAAGAAAGAAAGAAGGCGACTGGTTTTAACTCTGCTGACTGATGCACCGAAGCCGATTGAGGAAACAGTTCAGGTCAGGATTTTAGGATGTGACATATCGTGGTGTGGCAGCCTATATGAAAGAGTCTGTAGGTACCAATGAAGGTGGCAGAAATTGGAATGCATCATGTGTGTATTGTTTTTTTTTATCATTTATTTATTTTCAAGGTCCTTGGAAGACACTATTTTATGGGCACAATTTTTAAAAGAATAATTTTTTATTGAATTATTGTTTGCACTGTGTCATCGTAATTATTTGTATTTAATAAAATTCTGCACATTTTTCACTATAAAGCCTTGTCTATTTCCACATTTGCTCTGGTCCATCTCGATTCATGACTACATGATGTCCCACTAGAGGTTAATGCATAGCTCCCCACATCACCCTAATATAATTTAAAACTATTGTCTATCTCCCTAGCACTCACTCCCTTCCATCTTATTTTCTGCACACAAATTATATCTATCCCTCTCCTATTTAACACATCCGCAATTTTCTCTTGGCCCATCCATAATGGATTTCAATTTCCAACAATAGTACTTTTCTTAGGCAAAAGTTGTTACCACTTTGGTTCCTTAGTCCACTGCTTATACGCCTTTTATTTTGTGGGTTGTCCCTCAGAGGTGGGACCACCTGCACATTGCCTCCAGGGACTACCCTTGGCCTTATAAAAATAAGAGTTTAATTGTTTTTTATTTTTCTGGACTTTTGTGATTTAACACTAGAATTACCAAAGCTTACGAAAAAACTCTGGCCCACCGTAAATATGCTTGCACCTCTCTATTCAGTGTCTTTTGTCTTGTAAATGTGTCGATAAGCCCAAGTAACAAGCAGCCTACTATCACATCCTCCCACCTCCGCAGAAAGTGCAAAAACCTCTCCCAGTTCAAGCTTGGTTTATCAGGGAGTTAAGTAGTACCTAGAGTTGTATAAGCTAAATAAATAATTTGTTATTTGGAACACATGCATTTCACATGTGTTCCGTATCTACAATGATCTATGTAAGTGTAGGATGGCAGGAAATGCTAGAAATGTTGAACACATACCTAAAAAACAAACATTTTCCATGTTTTAGTACTAAAGACAAAATGTAGACATGAAGTGTATAATGTGTGAAGACTGAAGTCCAAATATCAAATAGGCACTTTCACAAAAGGTATAAATATAACAGAACAAGTGTGCTTTTATTCAAGACTATAACTGAAGAAAAAGAAATCGGGTTAGTGTGGTTTGTTGTAGCGACTTCTTTTTTATTACAGCGGTAAGAACTGTTGACTCCTATTCAAAGGATCACCGGTTTAAGCCTTGCTGCGTCTCAAAATAAATGTTTTGAGTAGAAGGCTGCTCTTATTGTTACTATTATGCAATAAAAACATACATTTGGTTTGAGTCTGTAACGGCCGGTGTAATTGTATGGTACTTGTAAAAGTTAGTGTTTTTTTTTTATTCAGTTTTATTCTCTCAGTCGCATTCACGCTCACCTCGATCTGACACTGCTGTTTTCAAATAAAGATGTGCTATAACAGAGGTGAACTCGGATGAGGACGAGGGTTTTACATTGGAGAAAGAACAGAAACCCTACCCACAAGAAACATCCACTCACATATAAGAACAATGCAGCTGCACCAGGCATAAAGGTGAAAGATGGCACCATTTGGATGCGCTAAGAGGTTGGGCAACATCCTGCCAGTCAGTCTGCCCCACACCTATCCTCCAACAAAGCATCACAGCTTACAGAGCTTGTCAAAATATCGTGCAAAGTCCTGTTTGTGATTATGTTTTGTGATGGTCTTTATATAAAAACATTTATATGTTACGTATATAAAAGCCAGATTGAATGTTACTTATCTTGATTTATTTACTTATCTTCCTACAGCATAAAGTCACAAGTAGACTGCAGAGCTTCCTCTGTTTGATCAACAAGGGCATGCTCACAAGTTACATGTGTAATGCCACGAAAAATGGCTGCTGATACTTCAGTACGTGATCAATTCTATGAGAATGCAGCCAGACTTCTTTTTTGGGCACATACACCGTCCAGATCTAAACACTAGCATGGAGAGTCGCTCGCATACTGAAGAGTCTATAGCTGCAGGTGGAAGCTGCCGTCGGAATTTTGCAGTCACTGTACTTTGTATATAAAAGTCAGATCAAATGTTATTTACCTTGATTTATTTACTTATCTTCCTACAGCATAAAGTCACAAGTAAACTGCACAGCTTCCTGTGTTTGACTGACACGGGCACGCTGACAAAGTACTTGTGTACTGAAGTGACTTCAGCTGCAGGTGGAAGTTCCTGTCACACCCTATGCAACTGTGCATTGATCTTTGTTTTTGATCTTGTCTTTAAGCTGCTGGTGTTATCGGGGGGGTGCCACTCACCACCAGCAACAACCCTTTTCAATTTATACGTTTAGAGGGTCTTCAACAGTTCTTGGCAGTTTATTTCAAATGTGCTAGGGAGTGGAGTATTTACTTGTGTTTTGCTGTGCTTGGTACCTTGTGTGATTACTAGATATTTGAGCCTGTGTTCTGTTTTTGATTTCATTTTGGATTTTGTTTTGGGACTATGCTTGCCTTGGATTACTTTGCCTTTTCTTGCAATTCCTGTTTGTACTCTAGAGAGCTTCTTGTGCTACAGTGCAGATTTTGTGTTTGTCCGTTTATCTAGCTGAGGTTTAGCGCTGTTTTCCCCTCTAGTGGGCATTATTGGAAATGCTTTTCAGGATTTATGTGCCTTGAAACTTCTAGTTCATAACATCTATGGAGCTTCATTGTTATTGAAGAGCATTTTTGAAGAATTAATCTTTTATTATCTTTTATTATTATGATTCTTTGTTGCCTTCTGTGATACTAGCCAGAGTTTTTAACAGGATTGCCCCTCAAGTGGGCATTTTTGGTACTGCTTTGGAACTCTCAAGTGGCATAACACCAAAGCTGTGGAAAGATCTGTCTGCTAATATAAAAGACCAGTAATGGCGTACAGCACAATAACATGCAATGAATACACTTGACTTGAGCATTTATAGTTTTCATATTTTCATAATACTGTATGTTTAGCATTCGTTTGCTCAGATGTTGATGCGCTTGCTGCTTCCTGAGCAGTTCTTCTTTTCTCCTCCCTAGCGACCCGCTTCTTCACTTCTTTCGTCGGCATCTTTTTGCGTTAAAATTGATTAAGTCAGTGTTTGTGTTGCAATTGCTTAGTACGTTTTCTTTAATTTTTCACTTAAGCTGGCACTTAAGTCTTAAGTCTGCCTCAAGAATAATTTAGGGATGAGAACGGCGCTTGTACACATGCGCCACACAGCCACCCTGCTGGCTGCCGAGAGTTGATTCTACAATAAAATAAAATAAAAATAAAAAGAGGAATAACCTTGGAGGTCAATCATTACCCCGAAAGCAGATAGTAGACATTACTTAGTATATGTGTACTTTCAGTGTTGTTGTTGCAATTACTTAGTATTTTTTCTTTAATTTTTTATTTAAGCTGGCACTTATGCCTTCAATCTGCCTCAAGAATAATTCAAGATATGAAGAGGTAGAGGAAGTGACAGCGAAGGTGGTAGGGATGAGAATGGCGTCTGTATGCATGCACCGCATGTTGCCCTGCTAGTTCATTCTATAATAAAATAAAATAAAAATAAAACAAAGAATAACCTTGGAGGTCAATTGTCACCCTGACAGCAGATAGTAGACTTCATGTAGTATATTTGTACCAAATTTCAGGTCAATAGGTCAAACGGTTTGCGAACTACAGGTGATTTAAAATCCTGGACAGACAAATGAACGGCCACAGTAGCGTATTATATATAAAAATAACTCTTCAGCCTCAGTTTTTAAATCCAAGTTGAAGACTTACCACTTTAGTCTGACTAGAGCTGCTGATTAGTTATGCATATTGCATATCTGGTTGTTAATCCTTTGTGCAAAAATATAAGTAATACAATATTTATAAACCAATCCTAACCCTTCTCTGTTCTGTTTCTCTTTTCTGTATTTGTTATAAATCAAGTTGAAGTTGTATGTATTCAATTTTTATTTGTTGTTTTTGTTTATTTGGAGTTATTATTTCTCATATGTTTATGTTACCTGTTAGTTTTATATGTTACTATAAAAACATGTCCCCCGTGGCTCCACCTGCGTAGTATTGAAATAGGACAATCTTTAAAAATCGATAAACAAACAGGTATCGTTAGATATGAGGAGGCAAGGTACACTCCAAAACACAGAGGTAGAGCAACTCGAACGGAGGCTGGCGCATGAGTGAGGAGTGCCCTGCCTGGCTCCCTACTCCTGACGTCACACACGAATATATTGCTCCCGCAAGCAAACTATGATTTTTAACGAGATGAGAGAAGTCGAAAAATCAACTGCAATGTTCAAGCAAATTATGTTAAAAAACCTGATTTTAATTCGTTAAGTAGTTTTCTTGTTCGCTAGC
Source organism: Polypterus senegalus (assembly GCF_016835505.1). Classification (NCBI taxonomy): domain Eukaryota; kingdom Metazoa; phylum Chordata; class Cladistia; order Polypteriformes; family Polypteridae; genus Polypterus; species Polypterus senegalus. The sequence continues at coordinate 134,449,928 of NC_053160.1, forward strand.
GTTGCGGTGGCTGGTGCGTGAGTAAGGAGGGTCCTTGCCCACCTCCCCTCGGTCCACAGCGTCTCTCTCAGATTTGTGCAAATAAATTGGTACTACAAGTGAACTATGATAAATACTGTAAGTATGATAAACTATGATAAAATCAACCAGAATGTTCAAGCAAATTACAGAAAAAAATCCGATCTAAACCTGTTATACATTTCTCTCGTGAAAAGGGGACATACACACAGACAGACAGACTTTGCATTCTATATACATAGAGATGTGATAATTGTGTACTGTCCCTTTAAATGTAGTTTTGTTCCTTGTTCTTTCTAGGTGGGACCCCAGGAGTCGGGGCTACACTGACATCACTGCTGCTGGATCAGCCCTCTGGCTTAATAAGTAGTGCAGAGGGAAGGAATCAGCAGCGGTGCATTCTAGTGTAAAGGAGTTTATAGTGAGTTTTCTTTTTCGTGTGGATTTTCTGGCTTTGTTTTTGTTTTTTTTATTGGAACTGGTTTGCCAAGGCAATCCTTTTTGCTATTTTCAATGTTTTTGTTATTTCTCCTATTTCTGTAAATGCAAGTTCAATTTATAAAGATTACAGTTTCTGATTGTATTTAGAAGCCCGAGTTTTCACATTTTTATCTCCCTTGTATATCATAGTCTTTTTGACTTTTTAGTGCCAGCTCCTTATTTGGGGCCAGCTCAAGCTGTAGCCTGCAGGTAGGATTGCTGGGGCAAGCTGATCTGAAGTGAGCCTTTTCTGAGTTGGCATGTGAAGGTTCTGGCCTGCCTTAAGTGGCACTTTTTAGAGGCCGCACATTATCTGCCATTTTTCAAACTCCAAATCATATCACTATCTTGAAGTGACACTTGTCTACAGTTTAATGAAAAGTTATCTCATATAAATGATCATTAGAATCATTGTATAGAAAGATCAAACTGGACGGCTCAGCACAGACTTTACTATTACATGCACAGGAGGGGGACAGCTAGTTGGTGGTGGTCTCCCAAAGACTGTTACAGGATTTTGTCTTTGACTTTCTTTTATGAGTTTTATCTTGTCCATTGTCAATTGGCCATAGCTCATCAGTTAATTAACGGACAAATACTTTTGGTTTCCATTTATGTTAATCAGTTTGCACTTTCTTTTTTGTTATTTAACAAATCTGTATGTTTGTGTATACTAATTCTATATTTAGTAATTAGTATAATCTATACTTATATTTTGCCTGGAAATTTGGTGTAGATTGCTATGCAGAATATAACTTGTACTGTCCAGTTGGTTGACCCGGTAGATACGATCACATCCTGTAACTTGATGATTCCTGGTTTGACTCTCAGCTGGGATACATTCAACTTGGAGATTACATCTTGATTTACTCTGAAGAATCCTGAATTTTTTGGGTTCCATTTTCTGATCTTTCTGGGGAAGCTGAACCTACTGTGAAACTACCAAACAGCAGACAAGACCCAATCCTTGATATGAACTTAAAATATGCAAGTGCTTTACAGATAATAACTGTGCTTATTCAAACCCAGATTTCTGAAGCTTGGAGGCAACTGAACCAAGAAGCCCATTTAAAAATATATTCACTTCTGCTTCTTATGAAACCCATTAACTCCAGTTCAAAGTTGTGGGAGTTGGCATGGATCTTGGCAGTATCAGGTAAAAAACAGCAACCAATCTTAGGCATCAGTTTAACACAGAGCACACTCACACAAACTCACAGCACCAATTTAAAGTGGCCACAAACATGCACTGGTCAATTCAGAGAAATCAATCAATGTAATATGAATATCTATAGCATGTAGAAGGAAAAGTAGAGTATACAGAGAAAAAATACAAAGGGAGAAAACACAATCCACACACAGACAAAGCCTAGATCTGTTTTTGAATCCAAGATTCTCACAGTTCTAACTTATGTGTGACTGTTCCCCCCAATTCAAAAATTAAAAAATCAATAGCAAAACAATTAAATTCATTAAAATTTACTGAATGCCATAAAATTCAATATAGTTTGCCTAATCATCAAATGCTTTATTTTGTAAGACTAATGTAAATGGCTAACTGAAGAATCTACAGCAATAGGCAGAGGTTAGTCAAAAAAGGACAAATTCTGAAAGGAAAAAATGACCTGTGGCACATTGTTTTTAAATGCCATCTTCCAAATCTAATAGTAAAGGTCATGATTAAACTCAGCACAGCTATGTTTTCATCTCCTTGACTTCCCTTGTCAGTACTTACGTCAGCTCAGTTTTCAGGATGTTATAGTGTGGTCACTTTATTTTTAATTTATCTTCGTCTAACGTACTTGGCTATGACAAATATATCACCAGTTAATAATAATAGAAATAGCACAAATACCCTATTTAAGATAATGTACATTTAAGGCATGGCCTTTTTTATTTTTATTTTTTTTGATTACTTTGGACTTCTGTAATTAAACAACGTGATGTGCCATTTGCAAGGGTAAAATACCAAATACTAGTTTTCTAATATTACTTCCTGAATATTTTATGGTTCTAAAAGACAAATGAAAAGAAATTAAAGCTGATTATATTTCAAATAAAATATTACAAAAAAAGTGAAAACATAGCTACACTACTTTTAGGCATTGTTAGTCTGGATTAGATTAGATTTTCACAAGCACATTAGGATCTTTACAGCATTTGAACTCAGTTTAATCTGTACAGCCTTGCAAACTTGAATGAACCATGAAGCACAAATTAAACAGGTATATAAGACATCTGGCAGTCTCATCCAAGGCTGAGTCCTGCTTTGTGCCCGTTCCCACCCACTTACAAAGTTCTAACAATAGATAGATGGATGAATTTTTATAATTTTATTTTCATAAACCCTAGTTTTCTAATGAAATGTTAATAATTATAATTCTTCTGATATCCTTAACTTATTTTTTGAAAATCTTTACGTCCTCCAACAGGTTATACTTCTTTCTACAGTTCAGAGCTCAATTAGCTGACTTTACAATGATTTCTGAATAGAATAGTCATCAGCCTGAGACCAGAGAATTGTAAGTAGTTGGAAACATTTATTATTACAGGGTCATGAATAGGTGGGAGATTTTCATGATTACAGGGTCATCTCTGCAGTTATTACAGGGTCATTTATGAAATTAATTATTTCATTATTATATACAATGGGAAGCTTTCTTTATTACAGTTTCACGTGTAAGCATGCTCAGTCCCTTCTGCTTTTTCTGTATAGATTTGACAGTTATTAAAATTGACCAATAGGCTTCAGATACCTAAGGTTATATCCATCTCAGTTCCTTTCACCATTCACCATCTTTTACTCTTTGGATGTTACATGTTATGTTGCCATATGCTGTTTGCAATTCTGTTTCGCATTGGTAGAGGTTCCCATATAAGGCTCTACAATGCAAATATATACTCACCTAAAGGATTATTAGGAACACCTGTTCAATTTCTCATTAATGCAATTATCTAATCAACCAATCACATGGCAGTTGCTTCAATGCATTTAGGGGTGTGGTCCTGGTCAAGGCAATCTCCTGAACTCCAAACTAAATGTCAGAATGGGAAAGAAAGGTGATCTAAGCAATTTTGAGCATGGCATGGTTGTTGGTGCCAGACGGGCCGGTCTGAGTATTTCACAATCTGCTCAGTTACTGGGATTTTCACGCACAACCATTTCTAGGGTTTACAAAGAATGGTGTGAAAAGGGAAAAACATCCAGTATGCGGCAGTCCTGTGGGCGAAAATTCCTTGTTGATGCTAGAGGTCAGAGGAGAATGGGCCGACTGATTCAAGCTGATAGAAAAGCAACTTTGACTGAAATAACCACTCGTTACAACCGAGGTATGCAGCAAAGCATTTGTGAAGCCACAACACGCACAACCTTGAGGCGGATGGGCTACAATAGCAGAAGACCCCACCAGGTACCACTCATTTCCACTACAAATAGGAAAAAGAGGCTACAAATTGCACGAGCTCACCAAAATTGGACAGTTGAAGACTGGAAAAATGTTGCCTGGTCTGATGAGTCTCAATTTCTGTTGAGACATTCAAATGGTAGAGTCAGAATTTGGCATAAACAGAATGAGAACATGGATCCATCATGCCTTGTTACCACTGTGCAGGCTGGTGGTGGTGGTGTAATGGTGTGGGGGATGTTTTCTTGGCACACTTTAGGCCCCTTAGTGCCAATTGGGCATCGTTTAAATGCCACGGGCTACCTGAGCATTGTTTCTGACCATGTCCATCCCTTCATGACCACCATGTACCCATCCTCTGATGGCTACTTCCAGCAGGATAATGCACCATGTCACAAAGCTCGAATCATTTCAAATTGGTTTCTTGAACATGACAATGAGTTCACTGTACTAAAATGGCCCCCACAGTCACCAGATCTCAACCCAATAGAGCATCTTTGGGATGTGGTGGAACGGGTGCTTCGTGCCCTGGATGTGCATCCCACAAATCTCCATCAACTGCAAGATGCTATCCTATCAATATGGGCCAACATTTCTAAAGAATGCTTTCAGCACCTTGTTGAATCATTGCCACGTAGAATTAAGGAAGTTCTGAAGGCGAAAGGGGGTCAAACACCGTATTAGTATGGTGTTCCTAATAATCCTTTAGGTGAGTGTATATAAACGTTATTTAGAGGAGACCGTGGTTCATGTTCTGGGAGTTCACTGCATGGAGCATCCATATTCATCCAAATCCATGCCTGTTTACTTCTTGTGCTGCAGTTTCCTCCCATAGCCCAAAGACATGCTGGGTAGATGAATTAGAGTTGCAAATTGGCCTACTGTGTGCTTGCGTGTCCATTTATTCAGCCTGCGATGGACTGGCTCCCTGTTTAGGTATTGTTCTTGCCTTGCACCCTATAATTGCTCGGATAGGCACTAGTTGCCCTGGATTAAGTGTGTTTGGAGGAAGGAAGGATGGATGAAAGGATCGATAGATGGATGGATGGATGCAAGTTATCTGGAGTGGATTGACTCATTACTTACTGGTAAAAGGGGAAAGTGGAGAAGTTTTGGAAGAGGGAATGTTTACTTCACTTTGAGTACATGGGATAAGGTAGCCACTAATAAAACATAATGCTGTTATTTAATGTTATTCCATCTCTTATCTGCAGTCAGGGAGTGCAGTGGGGCTGATTATTATAACTAAATAAGACATGAGCATGATGGTTTCAGGAAATGGTAAAGCTGAATTACTACCTTTTCCAAATATTCCACTCATCTGTATCATATGTTGTAAGGTTTCTAAACATTTTTGTGGCTACCCCCAACTGGACGACACACTAAAGAGCATCCCAAAGTGCAGTCACTGCATCTATGGGAGACAGGCTATCGGTTATGGGGCAATCGCGGGCTCCCGTCGCTGGAGCAGCTTGCTGCAAAAACAAATCCGAAAAGATCGTGTTCGTGCTATAAGCACCTGTCATCTAGCGGTGATACAAGGAACATTACAAATGCAGGGAACAGTATTACTTGGCCACTAACCTAGTCACGACCCTGTCTGATTGCTGTGTCTGTGTATAGCAAAATGGTAGATCCCGCTACAATAAATAACCGTGCTGTTCCTGTTTCAAGCTGAATACTGTTGGTTTTGCTAAAGTACTGATACCCCACCTTGTGTTTTGGGGTGCGAGACAGGGACTCACACATCACAATGTATAGTAAAGAAAGTAAGCTGTTTGTCAACCTCATTTGATAATGTGCAATTGTAAAGAAGGTTGACTGTAAACACACTGACAGCCATTTGTTAAAATTTTGCTATACACTTTGACATAGAGGATGGCGTAGTGGTGCAGTGTGAGTGTGTTCTGCGATGGATTGATGTTTCCAGATTTTCATCCCATCCTGTCAAACTAGTATAGGATCCTGCTGTTCTTCTCCCAAATCATGAATAGACAGATATTGGCCATTAAGTTACAATTTACAGTGTAAGAGTATCCAATAAGGCAGTTTAATTTACTATTTTAAGTAAAATATCTGAATGCCTCCTCCAAAAGATTATCTTTACTGAACAATAACTTTTCCATTGTTTTGCTTTCTGAAAAATGTCTGGTGATTACAATAGACAGCTTCATGGTGAACTCAAATTATTGATTTTAACACATAGGAATTTGGTGAAACATGAAATTAACACATTACGTTAGTTCAATTGTGCTATTTTTTTTTTGCTTTGCTGCCAATTTCCACTTGTAGTCAGCAACTGAAACTTCTTGTTTCAGTGTCCAACAATAGTTGGCTACCTTTGATGGATTCCACTTGCTCTGATACCACTCTTCCATTATTTTTATGTTCATCACTGACTCCACCAAGATTAGTAGGAAATTTGTGTGAATGCAAAATATTGTTTGGCGAAATTTTTGAACTTCATTGTTTTGCACACTTGAAACATGTTGTCAAACTGCTGGATGTAGTTTGGTGCTTTGTAACTATCAAGAAAATTCTCAACAACATCCCGAATTGCTTTCACACCTTTCATTCGAACCACTTGTCATTGATAACGCGGATCATGTATTTATTGGTCTAAGTTTTATATGAAAAAGAGGCAAAAATATCTTAGATGGGTTGTCAGGTGGTTAATGTGCCACACTTTTTTGCCCTGGAACCAAATGCCTATGGTGGGTCAGTTCTTTTTCATGTAATGAAACTCTTTAGCTTGGATCTCCTATTTGCAAATAAAACAACACCACTTGGTATATCCACCCTGAAATACTAGTAGCAGAGCCACAAGTTTTGGATTACTACAAATATTTCAGTCTTATTATAGTGTAGATGTATACATGTAATATCACAGGAAATCGCAAAAATAGGCAATTGCAATAAAACTGCAAAAAAATTCAAGTTAATTTTTTTGATCAACAGGCCACGATCCATAAGATACATCCGAAAGTGTTCAGGAAGCAAAATCTCCTTTGTCCAGAGCTATCGACCATACTCAAAATGCAACCATAAGAACAAATATACAGTATATCAAAAGCAGAGATGTAGATAGACCTGCATTTGAAAATATCTAAAGTGGTGTGCCTGTTTGCTATTTTTCTGGAATTAGAGCCAGAAAAATCAAATCAGATGTTTGGAGGGTACGATTAAAATGCTGAGTTTTGGGACTAAGGAGTAATGTTTTAATTGAGTTAAGGAATATTACTCAGATGTTTAAGAGAGAGGGAACAAATAAAAATCTCTTATGACAGAAGAAATAGAAATCTCTTATATCAATTTACACACTGCAATCCTGACTGGAAAATCAATTCCACTTAACAATTTTTATCATTTGAATGCTTGCCAGAAAATGCACGGGTAAACGGCTCACTTGTATGTGCTTATATTATTTTAGTTAAAAGATTTGCTTATATCTGTATATATTTATTAAATTTTTTGCTCATCTTTTGCTACAGTATTGCTAACTTGCTCTTGTAGAGGTTTGAAGGGAAGCAGCTGGCGCATTGCTATCTTTTATGGTTTTGTTTTGTGCACAGTGACTCACAAATGGTAAGAATATGATGATGATACAGAGAGCAAGTATACTGCTATTTCTGTCATATGGTTATGATGTTATCCATTTTGCAGCAGGCTTTACACTACTTTAATTTGAAGGCAACCACACAAAAATAAAGTGAATTTTGAGTTTTAAAGCAAAAGATGTTTTACTTAATATGTTCATATTTTATTTTGTGTATACCAATTCAGGCCTTAGCTATGAAGCTCTTGAAGCTCATTAGGTTCAAGGTTAACAGTACATGATAAATGACAACCGCACGGATGTGGTGATTACTTTCGGCACAATGGAAAATAAAATATGCAATGAACTTTTCAAGAAATGTGTTTGTTTTAATCAATCAGGTTTTGCCAGTTTGATCACAGAGATGGATTTGAGTGTAGGATAATATGACTTTAACGGGGCTATTGTTCAGAGTAATGCCTTCAATTGTTATTTTAATACATACTTGTAGGTATATCTTTAATATAAAACAAGGTTGTGGATTTGAAATATAACCAGCACATTCATCAGTCCTTAAGCCAGCTTAATTTCATACAGGACCAGAAATGTATTAACCATCTGCTAAGGTTGCAACTTTAAAAGGTTAATGAGAAAATATTATTTTTTCAGCACACTTATAAATAATTTGAATATCCCAATGCTTTGCATAAGTGACCAATTTGAGCAGCAGTACCCATAAGGTACCATGTGTTGCATGCATGATATTGGCACCTAACCCAATAGCTGATGTGTACTGGTATAGACATGACTTCAAAAAATGCCTGATTGTTTTCTTTATTTGAAGGTATCATCTACAGATGGTACTTCTGGAAGTATACTGTAAGGGTCAGAATCTACTTGTGTTGTATATCTAGGAAAAACTGTTATTCTATACATTTTTAAAATCCTGAAAACGATTTGGCCTGGTATTGCTAGGACCTGATGACAACAATTGAAAATTGGATCTTGCTTGCCCTGGGTACAGTTTTACACAAGCTATATTCAATCAATGAAGCATTTTTAGTTGAATTATGAAATGGCTGGTACATAGAGAACTAGGGTGTGATCAATGGATGGCTAAATTCAGCTTCATTTCTGAGATGCTAATTGAAAGATGTTCTCCCACCATTCCCTAGGATCATTGAATAGTAGACTGACCAATCAACTTCTTTACCTATCTACATTTTATAGTCACAACATACTAGCGAATACAAGAATCCAAATTGACACTCCTGCATATTGTTGGTGGACTCACATTCTGTGAATGGATAAGAAACATGACAATATGGGAAGACCTTGGTTGACACCCAGTAGTTCTCTGGATCAAGAGGTGCCAGTTGAAGAGCCCAGGCATGTTGAAAGATTTGTATTTCATATCACTTACCTGAACATGAGACTGCATGGGAATTCATCAAAGGTACCTACAAACTGTTGCTAGATTGAGATTGTGGACTATTATTACTTAGCTTAATCAATTGACTTTGTGACCCTCACCAAGACAAGTGGACAGGGAGTGAGTGAGAATGAAAGCTTAGCAAGAAACTTATTCCATGCAGTAAAGACCATTTATATTTCCTTTTCTCATGAATTCTAACTGATCCTTACTGCACCTACACTCTAACTCTTTTTACGCTCATGAAGCCAGTTTTGTTGTTAAAACCCAGTCTAAACTTATATTCAGTCATTCAGTCAGTCATTATCCATCCTGCTATATCCCAACACAGGGTGCAAGGCAGGGCACCAGCCCACCGCAGGGCACACACACACACACCAAGCACACACCAGGGACAATTTAGAATCGCCAATGCACCTAACCTGCATGTCTTTGGACTGTGGGCGGAAACAGGAGCACCCGGAGGAAACCCACGCAGACACAGGCATGCATACTCCGTGCAGGGAGGACCCGGGAAGCAAACCCAGGTCTCCTAAACTTATATTTTAGAAATTTATATTTAATGGGTGACACCGCATTCTCTAGGAAACAATGTGCTTTATTTTTGGTTTCATGTACTGTTTGTTATCTTTGCAATACTGTCTACAGTTCACCTTACTGCAAGCTCCTTTAGTACATTCATCAATCCATTTATGTTCTGTTTGTGCTTTCACCAGCTCAGTGTCACAGGTATTTGAAAGTTATTCTAGGACAAATGAGCAAAAAAAGAAGGAGTGAGTCAGGTTTAACACATATTTTAATCAGTTTTATGCTGTAATACTGTCAATTGTACTGTAAAGTTTTTATGTTTTATCATACAGCTTATTATGGAGCATGCTATGTAAGATTTTTGAACTTGGACATAGAAATAACTTAAAGGAATGTAGAGCTATGGTTGGAGAGGTGTAAAAGAAGTCAACCGATGAGCCCAGGCACATTCTCTCCAGTTCATCTTTATCTGTACCTAGAGCCTCAAAAATGTATCTTGCTCTATTTTAGCTTGAGTGTTTGGCTAAAACTGAACAAGGCAAAGGATACAAACTATAAAGACAGTTCAGGCTTAACAGAGCCCTGTCTATATATCAGATAATCTAGAATTAGCATACAGAATTTGCATACATTGGTCTCACTCTCTTGCTTTTACAATAACTGTTCCTCTGTTATTTTGACAGAGACTGAACAGCTGTTGAGCTGATGCAATCTAAAACCATGGCCACTATTTCTTTGTCTAACTTTCTCACTCAACTTGACCTGATCTTCAGTCAGCACATCCAATTCTTATATAAGGATCAGCACAGTAGAGCAGCAACCTACTATAAGTGGAGCTGACAGCCTTCTATCACTGAGTCCTGTTCAACCAATAAGTGAATAGCAGTATCTAAGCCAGCCTTACCTTTTACAGTGATTAATCATTTTTTCACAGGCACTTAAGTCTGCCTTACATCCATTATTCACAACTTAGGAGAAGAGGCCAGGGAATAGCTGCAAAAAGTGACAAAAGATTATTCTGCTTCCCTGATTACATCTTGACAGCTAAGTCCCTGTATACATTAAGATTAACAGAGAAGCTCATGTACACGTATAAAAGGTGAAAATATTACAGCTTCCATTATCACTGCAGTTTTTTCTTTGCTCCTCACCTGCCATCTAAGTACAAGGCTGATAAGATAACCTTTGTCTGCCAGCAATTGCCTCATTTGTTGTTGAGTTAATCTTTGTTGGGAAAGACACACTAGACAATAAATAAATAAATAGTTCATGTAAAACACTAGAGGGATGACTCCTTGTGAATCTCAAACCATTTTTGCTCTGTTTGCATATTGTTTACACCGCAAACACAAAAGATACCTTTTTCAGCAGGGCCATTTTCGAGCAAATATCAAATTCAATGAGGAGAGATGTATAAATAAAAGAGCACTTATCAGTAAATCTTCAGCAAATTATAGTCCTTTATTTTCATAATGTCTGTTAAAAGCACCCAGTTGCTTCTGGAAATTGCAGTGTACCAGCTAAAAGAATATGCCTGTAAAATATGCTGTTTTTTTCATTTTGTCTAAATTTTAACCTTTGTAGATGAGTTTTCCTGCTAGTCAAATATAGGTATAATGCACAGTGTGAATGTCTGCTATTATGGCAAAATAACAGCAGTGTGATTTCAAAATTACAATCATACCCATGTTTTCCACCTGAGGGTCATAGGGAGCAAAGGCCTAACCAGGCCACAGTAGATGTAAGGTAGGAAGTAGGGATCAGTTTTATAAAACTTGTGTATGCACAAAAAGAGACCTGAAATATGTGTACTCAACCTTCCATGCAAAAGTCGGGTTTCATGGATGAAAACGTGGCAGTAGAATGTGTGTATATTTATGGCAACTCTTATCCATCCCTACACAACATTTTGGAGGAACTGTGATATGACGACATTCCTGATAAAGTAGGAAAATGCAGTGAAACCAGCTGAAGGATGGCTCACACGTGTAATAATTTATATCACTGACCTACAATTATGTGCATTAATGTCACATATAATATCTACAGAAATTTTCAGATGACTCATTCATCATAAGCTCCATTAATAATGGAGATAAGTCAGAACACAGAAAAATTGTGGAGGACTCTTGTCTTGTGCTGCAGGAACAACAACTTGTAACTCACCATCAGCAAGACAAAGCTTGCTGGTGGTGGACTTCCCATGTGCTAAGAAGCCTCTGAGACCAGTCACCATTCAGGGGGAGGATGTGGAAGTGGTGCAGAGCTACAGATACCTGGGAGTTCACATAATCAACAAATTGGACTGGTCTGACAACACAGTGGCACTGAACAGAAATTGCCAAAGTAGATTGTTTGTGCTGAGCAGACTCAGGTATTTGTTGCAAGCTCCTGGAAATGTTCTGCCAGCCCAAAGTATCCAGTATTGTGTTCTATGCTGTGGTCACTTGGGGAAGCAATCTGTGCACAAAAGAAGCACAATGCCTGAAAAAAACTTATCAGGAAAACCTGCTCCATCACAGGGCAAACCCTGGGCGTGCTGGATGCTGTTGCGGAAAAGAAGATGAAGGCAAAATTGGATGCCATCATGAAAAATCCCCTCTATCCCAGCAAGAAGACATTCTCTTCAAGCACTAAACTCATTCCACCACAATGTGCTATCAAGTGCCTCTGGGGGTCCTTTCTGCCCAGTGCTATCAGGCAATGTAGTTGTTTCGTTTATTTTATTGGATTGATTGATTGATTGACTAGCTGGCTGTATTATCTGTTCTGTGAGTCTGTATTCTTGTTGTTTGTGTTTCTGCTGCTGTATAAATTTGAAATCCCCCATGGGATTAAAAAAGTTTATCCAATCTAATCTAACCTAATCTAACATTACACCTCAAAATTGCTGAATATGACTCTATTGTAGTTCCCTTTTAAGAAGGTCAGTGCTGTGTATTTGCACTGAAAAACTTGGGTTTTCCTCACTTTATAAAGGCTACCTTTTGTCACTTCTCAGGATTAGAAATCAATCCCTTGATGTCAATAATTGTATTAGATAGAAACACAGACGTGTTCAGAAATCTATAAATATTGTAGCGACCTGGGGTCGAGTCTTGAAGTTTTTTAAAGCTGATCGCTGCCGTGCACCTCTCCCAAGCTGTCGGCTAGCGGATTGCCAGCGTTAAACACGCAGCTGTACCCAGCTCTTTAGGTAACGAGCACTCGTGTCCCATACACCGCACGATTCCGAGTGTCTCGGCATTAATTGCTTAGATAAAATCTTAGCAATGAATAACAGCTCTGTCCTGTTGTATCTCTTTATTCACAGATAGCCAGTAAACAAAGCTCGACATTATTGCACTGCCATGGTCAAGGTCATGCACGAAGACACATTTCACATAACCGGTACTTTTTACAAAATAAATAACCCCGGACGGCGATGACCCAAACCCACCCAACTAATTGAACACAAACACAACAATTATTTACAAGTTAAGACATTAATAAATACAACAGGAAAAACATTATAAAAAGCAGTGAACGTACAACCTTCCCATAATGCATCACTCCGGCAGCGCTGACTGCCGGGTCGCTACAATATTATGGCCTGTAGCCTATTCATAGTCTAATGGATGGACACAACATAGCTTGTTTGGTGCTGCTTGGAGAGTATGCAAATGGTCACATACAAAGGAAATACACTTTTAGACTTTGGCTGGATTTTTTGCCCATGACAATGGCTGGTTTATGAGCTGATTTAGGATTCTAAGAGCCTTTCTATTGGAACTATATGCTGAATTAGACCTAGTATTAGAGAGACACAAGGCTATACCTGTTCATATCCAGGTTTTTACTATTATTGGCTTTCTGGAAACAGGCAGGTACCACAAGGAACTGGACAAAAGGTTAGGAAGGTTCAGCTCATGTTCATCAGCATGATCCATATATGGTTGTTTTAGGGAATCAATGGGACAGCATTTGAGACTTGTCCACATACACACATTTACAAGATGATTGTGATTTATAAAGGATAAATTGCACACAACCGTGCATATACCAGGTTTTATAAATCTAGTAATTTTGGAGTACACAATTTCCAAATCCTCACAAAGTTTTCTAAATGAGACTCCTGGCCTGGAAAGAATTTCAACCAATCTAAAGTGATATTTTGGGAGAAGCAGGTATTGAGGGATTTTTTTTTTTATTTTTAGCAATAGAAAAACCAGTAGATGGAAGAAGCTTAATGCAAAAAAAGACTCATCATCACAGCCACTCAAAGTCAAAACCAGGATTTTTTCCATGTTAATAGTAAAAAAAAAAAATCATAATCAAAAGAAAGAGAAAGAGTCCCCCAAATTCATACAAATTTATGTTGTTAGTTCTTTTGTTTTTGACCTAAAACTTAGACAATATACTTCTGAGTGTTGTCATTTTAAATAGGCAGAGCATGGTGACACAAAGTGTCTCATGACCAGCCAAAAACATAGCAATGATAAACAATATAGCAGTAGCCATACAGTGAATAACACAAAATGGCCTTGGCAAAATAACAAAAAAAGAATAAACATAACAAAACAAATGAAAACTGAACAAGTAACGTTTAAAAGTGTGGATTCATAAATACAGAAACATCTATCAACTTATACTTCTTCATTCCCTGTGATCTGGTGTTAGAATAAGGTCACCGTCCCTTTTTGAATGTCATAAAAGACAATTAAAGGAGGTTGCAAACAGAATGAGCATCTGACCTTAACAATTCTGCTCCAATACCCTTATAATGTTGCACAAATATAACAGTTGCAAAGCATACTGTAGGTGGGGAACAGCCCATGATGATCCATAGACATCTCCAATTACCTATATTAAAAAGAATATTGTGAAATCTGGCCAAACCACAGGTGGGGGAAACCTGATTATTCAAAGTCCTAGATCTGGTGCACTCTGGGAAGTTCAGTTTCGTGGAAAGGGAGGTGAAGAAGAGGGAATAAGCAAGAAATATGAAGAAGAAAGTACAAGGTTTGTGACTTGGAATATTGAGAGTAGGGTGGAAAAATCAATTGGGCAAAGTGGTAGGAGTACTGAACAGAAGGAGAGTACATTTGTGCTGGGTACATATTCTTAGTAGGAGTAGTGATAAGCACAGGTTTCATGGAAATGCTGCAGTTGGTGTATTTGGATCAAAAAATGGACAAAGTGGTGGAGGTAAACATGGTGAGTGAGGTTATTATTGTTGTTCAGATGATTTTTAGCAAATGTCTCATGAATATAGTCTTGGCATATGCCAAGGTTGGAAGGTTTTGGCAGAAAAGAGATGAGAATGATCAGGTGGATGTGTGGAGTGTCACAGAGTGAAAGGTGTAGAGGTTTGGGCATTTGGAGCAAAAGTCAAAGGAGCATTGGGTGAAGAAGTACACCAAGTTGGAGGCAAAGGGGATTAGACCAAGAGGGAGGCTAAAGAAAACATGGATAAAGCTGGTGTCAGATGATATGACAGAAATGAGTCTCACCTCAAAATATACCAAGGACCACAAAAATTGGAAGAAAACATTTTTTTACGGGCATGTATGAAAATGGCTGTTAAACCAATGATTATAATTCATTGATATTTCTTTAGATTGAGAGAGGACAAGAATTTTAGACCCTAGGGGAAACCCCACATTGTTGGACCAATTAGATGAAAGGTCCACGACTTTACTGCACCTTTGTGCTGTCTAAATTAAACATTTTACAAGGAGCACTGTAATGGTGCAGCTCAGCTCCATGCTCCCACTCTTGTTTGGGAGCCTTTTGAACCCGACACCATTGAGTGTCATAAGATGGATGAGCTTGTCAGTTGAGGACAAAACGTACATATAGCAAGGGGTAGGTGAAGCAGTGACATAGTGCTTTTATTAAAAACAGTCAAACAGTGTCCAAAGTGCACTGCTCCAAAAATTCAATAAATAAATAATCCAAAAATAAAAGGTAACGATTCAGGTGGAGGAACCTTTCGCAGTTCAGGATCGGGAGTTATGAGGCAGTGATTGACATCATTGCCTTCATGGGCAGGATCTGGAAGGTCCAACAAAAATAAAAACTGTTCTGGTGGGAAGCCAATGAGGTTAGAAACAGTTCAATTAACAATCCTTTAAAAACGAATAGGTTAAAAACCAGAGACAGTCCATAAAAACAGTGAGCCCCATAGCTTACCTTTAAACCTGGCATCTCCTTCCCTTATCCTGTCCAGACCTTGCTGAAGGAGGAAACGGAGACTGACAGGTGCAGTCAACCTTCATATCAAAACTCCACTCCCTGCTGCCCTTCCTTTGGCGTATGCAGGGCAAACTGATAAGCCCCACACGCCTCTCCCACCACTCACCTTTGGCCCTTACGGGAAGATGCCATCAATCGGGCCACTCCTCCCAAAAAAATACTCAGTAGAAGAGCCCCTTTCACAGTCTGCGGCTCCCACAGCCCTTAGGCCTGCTCCTGACCACCTGCCTCACTCCATTCAGTTTGGGTGCTTTCACACTCCATCTCTGCCTTTGCCTCTTTGTCTTCCACTCCCTTTTAATCTCATTCTTGTCTACCTAACTGACAAGAATTAAGGTGTTTGATTTTTTGAAGATCTAAATGCTTAGAGATCAGAAGCTCTAGGTTCCAATCTTATTCTGGCTAGACAGCAGAACATAATACATCACATGACTTTAGTGGCAACAGTCTCATCAACCCTTAACAGTATGACTGCAGCCATACAAAAATCAAAAGAATATGATAGTGAATGTACTAAAGCAAGAAGCAAATAAATATTGTCAGAATAATAATAAAAATAATAAACAAGAAGAAAAATAAGTGGAAAAATGTACAAAAATTAAACAAACTGAATATAGGGATCCCAAAACCCAGATTAATTATATGTGGAGTGATATAGAGAGCTCATAGTATTTATTTGAGGAAGGTAAGTGCATAAGGAATCCCACCCAACACAGAGGAATGGAAATTCTGTGAAGTTAGATGTAACAGGGCAGCCGGAGTTTTGTTTGGTCTGTTTTATTTTTTATGCTTTTTCCCTAATTGTCTCAATCTGCTTCTTTGTGTATACTTTTTGTTAATAAAACACTTTTTTAAGTACTTTGCCTTCATTCATTTACATCTATTAGCTTAGCAGGTCAACATATTCAAGTAAACATAAGTCTGGGGGACTGTTTTGGAACATCCATTACAGGGCAAGATTACAACATAAATTGATCATCACAATTGAAGAGTTTTAAACCAAACAGAACACAAAACTAGTCAATATTTCCTTTTTACAAGAGTCTATCAAAGCTATTATCAGTTAGGCAGATATTAACAAAATAAGAATGTCTTCTGACACTTTTTAAGCACATTGAGGGAGTCAGAGGTCCAGAAGGAGGTAGGCTGCTCATTCCACTGGCTAGAAGCTACACATGTAACAAATCAGGACTGAGATCTGATGCTACACAGAGGTGATAATACCAGACGCCATTCAGTAGCAGACTTAAGTGGGCGAGGAACATAGGACCTCATGTGTACCTCCAAACTGCTCATTTATTGACTAGTTTATAGGTAAGCATCATAGATTTGAACTTAATGTGTGCTATTACAGGAAGGAAGAGTAACATATGCCCAACTCTGTTGTTTGAACATATTATGTGTCGCTGGATTTTGAATCATCTGTTAATTAGCAGCAAGTGAAGATACTCCAGTCAGTAGAGAGTTGCAGTAGTCTGTACTAAACCCTACTCTCACTTCTGTTTCCTTTTCCAATGTCCTTTTGGTGGTGGCCACCATCTACTCAAAGCACCGTGATGTTCCAACAATGATGGATGGATTAAAAGCCAGAAGTCTGTATGACCATCAACATCAAGTGACTCCATGAGAACCCTAACTACAAAGAGGACTATTTCATTTATGTTAGGTAGAATGCCCAGAGGGGACTGGGTGGTCCCGTGGCCTGGAACCCCTGCAGATTTTATTTTTTTCTCCAGCCGTCTGGAGTTTTTTTTGTTTTGTTTTTCTGTCCACCCTGGCCATCGGACCTTACTCCTTTTCTATGTTAACTAATGTTGTCTTATTTTAATTTCTTATTTTGTCTTTTTTTTTCTTCATTATGTAAAGCACTTTGAGCTACTTTTTGTATGAAAATGTGCTATATAAATAAATGTTGTTGTTGTTGTTGTAGTCCAGATGTGTCAAAACCAATTCCAGGATCAGCAGCTGTGCTGAATATTCCATCAGATATGATCTGAACTTGTGGATGTTACACAGAAAGAATTTACAAGAACGAGAGATGGCTGCAGTGTAGTCAGTGACGTCTTTGTTCACTTTGACATTAACTTGAGGGTCAGGGACAGCTCAGTAATGCTCCTTTTTGTGCACAGGTAGTGCTTGTACATTGTGTTCATAAATATCTCTGGATCTTTTAAGGTTTTGTCCATAACAGATTTTAGTATAAACCTTTTTAATATTCTTTAAATTAGGGAAGGCAAATGCAGATGGAAAGGTTAAATAAAATATTGTTTTGGAATTCACGTGTTATTGTCTGTGACCTAATTATTTGTTTTTAATGACAACTATCAATTTCTCTTTTTTGTACGTGGAATATTCTTGAAAGCACCATATTGTATGCATCTCTCATCATTCCTTACACATATTCTTATGGAACAGTAGGTGTTACTTTAATATATTATTACTGAATTGTTCATTGCAACATTCTACTGAATTGTTTTTCAGTAGGGTGGCATGATTGTGCAGTGGTTAGCACTGCTGCCTCCCAGATAGAAGGACTTGTGTTCAATTCACTGTTTGCTGATCTGGCTTATTGTTCCCATGCCCACCTGAGATGTTTTAATGTTCACCAGATGGACTTTTTTGCTGTTGTAGTTTGTGTTTTGGTTTAATCTTTTTTATAATTCACTGTTAATGGTGCATTGGATCTAAATAACTGTACAGAGATTAAGAATGCTTTTATCAAATTAAAACTTAGTTGTTCTTGTTTATATTGTAAGTATATATTTTTTTCTACTTTGTTTCATCACAAAAACCATGGAAACCTGTTTGGCGAGCCTACTGTTTAAATAAGCAGATAGCATTATCACTTTGGAAAGACTCAACTTGCAGAATTAAACTTAAAAACTAATCTCTACATTAGAAATTAAACCAAAACAAAAGAAGAAAATGATTTCATTTCCACGTGATTTTTTCCACATATATTTTTTTAGCTTTTGTGACATATATTTAAAACTATACTTCTATACTATGTGAATACGTTTGTGAAAAAAAGTTATTTAGGCATTATCTATGTATATACATTAGTGTGGATGTGTTTGTTATTCATAAAATGCTCTCTCTAAAGCTTATAAGTGTGCTTTTTTAATAATGACAAATCTCATTTCCTTTCTTTGCTTCCTTTTCATACGTCAATGAACTCAATAACAGACCATCACCTTTTCCTAAACAAATGTATGCAAACAGTAAACAGGAAGTATATGGCTTGTTAATTCTTTATATTTTCATTTCTGTCCTCATTCAGTTGGGTGTAGGCATTTTTATACCTCTGTAAAGTCTGCAAGAGGAACCTTTGGCCTTTTTTTAATTAGCAGCCTGCAGAAAGACAGAGCTTTCAACAGAAATTAGAATAGTAATAGTCATAGATATAAACTTTATACATGCAATATAAATGAAGCATTTATTTGATTATGCTTTTTTTTTTGCAAAATGCAGTTAAAATAAGGCAGCATCTTTAAAATTTCTTCTGACCCCAGTGCAAATGCCAGCCACTGTGTTCTCTGCCTTCTGTAACTCACCTGTCCATCTTCAGCTACAGACGAGCTCATCTTATGCATATACTTATGCATATCTTATGCATATTTCAGTTGGCACTGCCTCACTATATGAGTTGCCTGGCAACTTACGCTATGGAGAAGATACATGATACACTCTGGCATTCGGCCTTTGTTTAACCTTCATCCATTGAACTCCTTTAGTTTATTTTTTGCTATATGAGATTTTTTTCTGATTGTTTAATTGTAACTTTGTGCTTTTTCACTTTCAACTATATCTCAGTCGGGGCATGAGTGCATAGTGAGTAGGGTGAACAACTGTCCTTAATTTTTTGGGACATCCCTATTTTCCACTATCTATAGAGATGCCCAAAAACCCTAGGCAGGATGCCATTTGTCCTGCTTCATCACATAAAATGACTGTCCCAATGAAAGAAGCTAGAGAAGAAGGATGAAGGGATGGGTGTCACTCCCCCCGGCCCACACCACCACACTCCTGCTGGTTGGAGGTACAGTAGAATTCTCTGAGAGTCAGCCAGTCAGGTTAGTGATGTGTGTAGCAGGCATAAGTTAGAAATGGAGTATAAGGCACGCACATTTCTGAATATACTGTAGAAGTCATGAGTAACTTTTCGTATGTTGTTATTTGTTTTATCATCAACCGTAAACTTTAAAAAAGATACTATTATTTATTTACTCGAATTAAAATAAATATGATAGCAATGAAGATAAAAGGTGAAAGAAAATGAAAACTTGTGTTAATAATGAAGAATGGCAGCAAAAATGTGATTGTATAAAGGAGGATGATTCCTTATGTTACAAAACTTATTTGCAATTTGTGTAGAAAACTGTTTAGTATCTCTCATGGCGAATATAATGAAGTAAAAAAAAAAGCATTGGACCAGATCATTTTTAATTTTACTTACCTAATTATGTGTATCTAATTTATTCAACCTACATATTTTAATAAATAATATGTCAAAGGATACCAAGAAGGGACTAGTACATCCATTAATATTACACGGTAATCTGATGTATCAATGAAAAAAAATCCATATTTTTTTGGTTGTGTCCCAATTTTTTAATATCAATATCCCAAAATTGGCTGATCAAGAGTTAATCACCCTGTTAGAGGAATTAAGCAAAGGGAATCACAAGAAATGCCTGGGAAGTCACATATTTCTCTGCATCCTCCACAGTTCCAAAGTCACTGATCCAGAGGGTGATGTGTGATTCTCTGCTATCTGTTACTCTGCTTCGCTATACTTTTAACAGACATCCAGCGAGATGAAGTGTTGTCTCGAATGTCTATGAGAGCAAAATCATTCAACTTTTATTGTTGTGCCTTTGGAACCTCCCGGTGCCTTAAGTAAGCCTATCAGTTCTGCCAAGATTAATCTGAGATTTTTATTTTTGGGTTTCCAACCCATTTCTATTTCCTGTGTTTAATATTTTACCCTGCATGTTGAATTTTATAGTTTTGGGGAGTAGAAATAATTGAACCATGAGGATTTAGTGATGATTCACGTGGAATGGTGGATCTGTGGCTAAGGATCTACACTGGCATCTAGAAGGTTGCTATTTCAAATCCTGTCACTGCCAGAAGGGATTCTACTCTGTTGGGCTCTTGTGCAAGGCCCTTAACCTCCTCCAGGTGTGCTGTACAATGGCAGACCCTGGGCTGTGACCCCCAAAGGTCACGTGAAAAGGCAATTTCCCCTCAGGGATTAACACAATGCATAAACAAAACAGTGTTTTGGCAGGGAAATTTTAAGAAGGTGAGTCAAAATCCAAAAAATAAACTGAAATAAGCTTCAAGGTGTGGAGCAGTGAAGAGCAATTAAAAGGATCTTATGTACAACACAGGACAAGTTCACCTTAAAATTTAAGAGAAGTAAGAAATTAAAGGGAGCGAGGCAGTGGATAAATAAGGAACTACAAAATAAAATATCTAAGACATAGAAACAAATATTGCATCTCCAGCACTAACGGTATTAAAGCAAAAAACAAGAGTTAATAAGGATATTGTTGAGATTGTGGTTAATTGACATTTATTTTTGGTCATTTACGAGACAATGATCTAGGTGATTTTTTAAGTAGTAACCTGCAGAAAAATTGAGCCTTCAACAGAAAAGAGACTAGTAGTAATCATAAATGCCAACATTACAAGCAGTTAACATACTTTATTTGCCCAGATTCATCATTTATTTATGGAGATTTTGTTTGTTGTGTTATTTTTAACAATTAATATTATTTAATGTTATTTTGTGTTTTTGTGATGCTGTTTAGTAGTCACATGACCAGGCCTGTTACATAACATCTGCTAGGCTATGTTGAAATATATGGTGGTTTCTTGTTGTTTAGATTCAAAAAAACTAGTAGAGAGGCTTGTTTTGGTTTTCTGACTTTGGCCTTGTTTTCAAGACACTCTCTTTATGGTTCTCCCCTTTAACTTGGTGCTCGATTTTAATTTTGTCTTCATATTTATGATAATGCATGTCATAAAGGTATGTTGGGATCCTGAGTACTTTGTAGGGTCTCAGTCTTTTTTACCTCGACCATAATTCTTGAGTTCCTTACTGTGTTCACAACAGATATCAGTCAGTTAAATAGAAATAGTGCAGAAAAGGTGAACGATGAGCCAAAGATATTCTTTCAGTAATAAAATTAATGGTTCTGGTAAGAAAAAGGGTGAATTAAAATCTATTGAAAGCAGAGACGGCGACACAGGGGACCTACAGGTGCTAGGTTCCCCCATCCAGACAGGTTGCCTCCTCAATTGAGTTCTGAAAATAATTATTTAGTTTTGTATATAAATTTTAAGATGTGATATTTTTTCCTGGAGAACAATTGACTGAGATTTGGCATTACAATGTCTTTAGCATCAAGAGTTCACAATTCATGTTTGGCAGATGCCTGCAAAACTGTTGTTGCAGTGGCACAACTTTTGGGTTTTTCATTTCAGATTGTCACTGTGGGAGCAAGTGTAGGAATTAAATTTAGTAGGCACTAACAAAAAGGAAGAACAGGTCTGCCTGCACATTAAAATGTCATTCAGTTTTGCATTGTGAACTGAAGTTGTTTTAAAATCTTTTTATAGTTTGGATGAAAACAAGACCCCCTTCAGTTTTAATGCAACTCCTTTATTATCTGCTTATGTGTTTTCTCTTTATTTGTACAACCATAGTTTTTCATTTTTGTCCTTTTAAATATCTTCCTAATACATAAATTGATAGTAAAAATGAAAAACACATTTTTTTTATTCTTATAACAAGCGTAAGAGACCATTCTGCAGATTCAACCACTAAGCCCCTTTATAGCACATGTGTTATGGCTCCACCCCCTTCCTTTCCCCTTTTTGGCCAAAAGACCTGATACACAGAAAGCAAAAACTTAGCTGACTGTATTTTTACTTTTGTACCTTACAATTTTTATTTTCAACACTCCCACTTAATTTACAGGTACACTTACACACAAAACAGCTATAAGCACAAAAACAATTAGTATAAGTGTACAGTAATCCCTCCTCGATCGCGGGGGTTGCATTCCAGAACCCCCCGTCATAGGTGAAAATCCGTGAATTAGAAACCATATGTTTGTAAGGTTATTTTTATATATTTTAAGCCATTATAAACTCTCCCACACTGGTAACATTATTAGAGCCCTCTAGACATGAAATAACACCCTTTAGTCAAAAGTTTAAACTGTGCTCCATGACAAGACAGAGATGACAGTTCTTTCTCACAATTAAAAGAATGCAAACATATCTTCTCTTCAAAGAATGCATGTCAGGAGCAGAGAATGTCAGAGAGAGAGAGAGAGAGCGTGACAGAAAAGCAAACAATCAAAAAATCAATACGTGCTTTTGGGCTTTTTTTTTTTTTTTTATTTTATTAATTTTATTACAATCCATACAAAGCAATCAAGTTTTTACAAAAAGAAAAATTATGTTAAGAACAGATCGATCCCCACCCCTGAGAGAGAGAGCAAGCCAAACGGCGTAAACTTTAAGGCTTGTAAACATACCTAAATTAATAAATTCTCTGTGCTTTATGAACTTATTTTAAAATATTACTGATTAGATCCTGGCATGTTTTGAAAAAAGTCTGTACAGATCCTCTAACTGAGTATTTGATTTTTTCCAATTTCAAATAATATAACACATCGGTTTTCCACTAACTTAAAAGAGGAGAGTTTGGGTTCTTCCAGTTTATCAGAATGAGTCTGCGTGCCAAGAGTGTAGTGAATGCAATCACAATTTTTTTGTCTTTCTCCACTTTAAGCCCCTCTGGAAGAACCCCAAACACAGCTGTTAATGGGTTAGGAGGGATTGTGAGTCCAAGGCTGTCTGAGAGGTAATTAAAAATTTTTGTCCAGAATGTTAATTTGGTGCAGGCCCAGAACATGTGACCCAGTGAGGCTGGGACTTGGTTGCAACGTTTGCAGGTTGGATCATGCCCTGGAAACATTTTGGAGAGTTTTAGTTGAGACAGATGTGCTCGATATATAGTTTTGAGTTGTATAATTGTATGCTTTGCGCATATGAAGCTCGAGTGAATTCTCTGCATTGCTACTTTCCACTCCTTTTCTGATATATTAATTGAGAGATCTTTTTCCAAGTGTCCTCTTGGATCTTTGAAAGGAAGGGATTGTAAAATGATTTTATATATTGTAGAGATGGAGTATAATTCCTTGAGACTGAGCAATATTTTTTCCAGCATGGATGAGGGAGCAAGATGAGGAAAATCAGGAAGGTTCTGTTTAACAAAGTTCCTGATTTGAAGATAGTGAAAGAAATATGTAGCTGGAATGTTAAATTTGGAATGTAATTGTTCATAGGAAGCAAAGACGTTGTCTATATAAAGATCTCTAAGCAAGTTAATTCCAATTTTTTTCCAGATATTAAAAACTGCATATGTTTGTGAAGGTTGAAAGAGGTGGTTCTCTTGCAGGGGTGCCACAGATAGAAGCTTCTCCGTCTTAAAATGCTTTCTACATTGGTTCCAAATTTTAAGTAAGTGGAGCACAATTGGGTTATTAGTGTATTGCCGAAAACGTGTGTTTATTGGAGCGCAGATCAAGGAATACAAAGAAGTACTGCAGGATTTTACTTCTATTGCGGTCCAAGCCTGTGTATGTTCTTCTATTTGTGTCCAGGTTCTTATCGCCTGTATATATGCTGCCCAGTAATAAAACTGGAAGTTAGGTAGAGCCATGCCGTCTTCTGCCTTTTGTCTTTGTAGGGTTGCTCTTTTGAACAATTAAAAGAATGCAAACATATCTTCCTCTTCAAAGAATGCATATTAGGAGCAGAGAATGTCAGAGAGAGAGAGCGCGGGACAGAAAAGCAAACAATCAAAAAATCAATACGTGCTTTTGGGCTTTTAAGTATGCCGAAGCACCGCGATAAGGCGGCATTTTTTCTTCTAAGCAAACAGCCTCTGTGCAAACAGCCCCTCTGCTCACACCACCTCTGTCAGGCACAGAGAAGGTCAGGGAGAGAGAAAACCAAACAATCAAGCACTGCGCGGGAAGCATATCTTATATCATTGAGGAGTTTTAGTTAATATGTAATACGTGCTCTGATTGGGTAGCTTCTAAGCCATCCGCCAATAGCGTCCCTTGTATGAAATCAACTGGGCAAATAAATTGAGGAAGCATGTACCATAAATTAAAAGACCCATTGTCCGCAGAAATCCGCGAACCAGGGAAAAATCCGTGATTATATATTCAGATATGCTAACATTTAAAATCCGCGATAGAGTGAAGCTGCGAAAGTCGAAGCGCGATGTAGCGAGGGATTACAGTATATGCTAGCACAATACAACATTTGTTCTTGCTTTAGAAAATACTTATTAAAACTATTATACAACACCCAGCGTTTCTCACAGTTTTTCACACTGTGCTTTGGCTAGAGATTTGGTCAAGATATTGGGAAGCATCTTCTCAGACAGAACTGAACATCCTCCCTAGATGGCTTCTCGAATGAAGCGGTGGCATATGTCAATATGTTTTCTTCTCTTGTGACATACTGTATTCTTTGACATTGCAATCACACCTTGATTGTCCTCATTGAAGATTGTGGGTTTAAATATGTTTTCACCCAGGTCAGATAAGAATTATCGGAGCTAGATCACTTCTTGGGTTGCTGAGCTGAGTACTACGTATTCAGCCTCTGCAGTTAAGAGTGCTATGTTTACTTGCTTTTGACTTAACCAACTCACTGCTCCTACACTACTATTCATTTGGGTCAATTGTCCAGTCTACATCTACATAACCGATCAGCTCGCTGTTGTGCTCTTTTGTATACTGAAGATTCAGATCAGCTGTTACCTTCAGGTAGTGAAAGATTCACTTTACTGCTGTTAGTTGAGCTTCAGCAGGATTTGATTTGAACTTGGAGACTACTCCCACTGCGTGAGCAATATCAGGACATGTTGCAATCGCTGCAGAAAGAAGACTCCCTACCATGTAATGATAGCGAGCTAGTTCTACAGCAAAACTATATCAATCCTCATTTATTAGTTGATTTTTAGTTCCACTGGAGTAGAAATAGTTTTTGCATCATTTAACCCATATTTCTCCAGCAGCTTTGTAATGTAGTGATTTTGATTCAGGTGTAGTTGTCCCTTGTCAGCATCAACTTCAAGACTTTCCATGTCTTTCATCTTGAAACATTTGGACAGATTTTCTTTGTTCTGATTCATCTTGTCCAATATGGAAATTTGTATTGTTGTCCGCATATTGATTTGGCAAAATTTTACACCTGATGCCCTTCCTGATGTAACCCTCCCCAATTATCCGGGCTTGGAACAGACATAAAGAAACACACTGGTTTGTGCATCCCCTGTGGCTGGGTTTAGGAGTCCTTGTGAACTATGATGTTTGCTGATGACATTGTGCTCTGTAGCGATACTAGGGAGCAGGTTAAGGAGACCCTGGAGAGGTGGAGATATGCTCTAGAGAGGAGAGGAATGAAGGTCAGTAGGAACAAGACAGAATACATGTGTGTAAATGAAACGGAGGTCAGTGGAATGGTGACAATGCAAGGAGTAGAGCTGGTGAAGATGGATGAGTTTAAATACTTGGAATTTAACAGTACAGAGTAATGGGGATTGTGGAAGAGAGGTAAAAAAGAGAGTGCAGGCAGGGTGGAATGGGTGGAGAAGAGTGTCAGGAGTAATTTGTGACAGACGGGCACCAGCACGAGTGGAAGGGAAGGTCTACAGGACGCTAGTGAGACCAGCTATGTTAAATGGGTTGGAGATAGAGGCACTAACCAGAAAGCAGGAGACAGAGCTGGAGGTAGCTGGAGTTAAAGATGCTAAAATTTGCATTGGGTGTGACAAGTATGGACAGGAATAGAAATGAGTACATTAGAGGGTCAGCTGAATTTGGACAGTTGGGAGACAAAGTCAGAGAGGCGAGTTTGCGTTGGTTTGGACATGTGCAGAGGAGAGATGCTAAGTATATTGGGAGAAAGATGCTAAGGATAGTGCTGCTTGGGAAGAGGAAAAGAGGAAGGACCTGAGAGAAAGTTTATGGATGTGGTGAGAGAGGACATGAAGGTGATGGGTGTAACAGAACAAGATGCAGAGGACAGAAAGATATGGAAGAAGATGATCCGCTGTGGCAACCCCTAACAGGAGCAGCTGAAGGAAGAAGATTCATCTTGTCCAATGTCTCTGTGATTATCATCAAATCATCCACACAATCAGACACAATCGATAATTTTTTTCCTTTCTTGAATGAACACATGGGTCTACATAACTCTCTCTGAATCCCGTCAATTGTTGGATAGCGAGTCACCTCAAAGAGCCATGTAAAGAGCAGAGAATCGATCTGTTGTGCCACTTGGTACCGACACTATATTATAAATGCGCCATTCAGAGAATAAATATGCTTATGTAAATAGAAAGTATTTTAACTCTATTAATGTGCTAGTCTGTAAAGCACAGAAAGTGTGTAAGCAAGTAGTGTGCTGCATAATTGTGGCTTGCCCGTGCTTGAAGAGATACAATGTGATGAACCTGACCCTGACCCACCAAATGATCTGCCAATTCGCAGAGTGTTACAACTTTGTTTGAATGTATTTAGCAGAATGTAAAAACAAGTAATCTGGTGCAGCGTTTATTTTTTAACTTATTAATTTAATTTGTGGTCAATTTCACATAGTACAGCCCTTATATTCCTTAGTTCACTGGTCACATCTATTACACGATCCACTATTGCATTTTGTGTCTCCAGAACAGCGTCCGTCAGCACACAGCCAGTTGATCACCCAGCTGTTTTCCAAGGCAGAGGTGTGTGCACAGCCATGTGTCTGAAGATGTGCTGGGCACAGCAACAGCTGAAGTTGCATCCTTGGCATGGGGGACAGCTTTTGTAATATTGTCTGAAAAAGAATAAACAGATGGTGGGCTGTGACTCACTTTTCACATCCACTTTCATATCTGACCACTGTGCACTGTACGACTTTCTGAAGCTGAACTTTTGAGTGTCTCCACCATGCTGTATCACTCTATCAACTACTGTTTTTTGCTTATACCACTGCTTAAGTCAACAAATAGTACATTTTTCTTTGTCTTCCTTGTCATTTTTTTCTTTGTGCTTTTGCCATTGTCTTTTAACAAAACACTGAACGGAAGGGGCTATTTATATTGATTTGCATATTCAAATATGTGAAATTCTGGAAAATATCGAGGTGGCGCTGTAGGCGTGTACACGCACATTAAATTTTACTTTCATTGTGATTTATAAAGGGGAAGTGTGTGCACCTGGATTGTTTTGTGCGTACGCACATTTCCAGTTTTGTCCATATGCCATGTTTTAGTGTGAATTCTACACCCGCTGTTATACATGAAGGCCCCAAGTCTTCTTAACCCTGTTAAACATATCCCAGTGGATATTGCATGTATATTTCTTCAGTCAGCTCACCATTCAGGAATGCAGACACCACATTCATCTGATGGATTATCATATCCTTCTGAACAGCTCGTGCTAGAAGAAATTTGATTGATGAGAATCTAACACACTTGTGAGAATTTTTCATCATAATCAATTCCATATTTGTGAGAGCAGCCTTTTGCAAAAGGTGCCCTTTGAAGCATTTTGTTCTTCCTTCATGGTTATGTTTGACTTTGAACACCCACTTGCAACTCATTACTGTTCATCCCTCTGGCATTTTCACTAGCTCCCAGGTATCATTTTCTATCAGTGACCCATACTCAGAATCTGCAGCTTCTTTTCACTCCTTTCTGTACTCACTGCTGGGTGCTTCTTCGGGTTGAAACCAGATCATCATTTTTTGCATCGTGCAAAGCAAAGTGTTTTGATTATTCTCTTGCTACATCAGCGTGTGAACTAAAGCCAAAGTGTATTGGAGGTCTTAGCACTCGCTGTGGTCGAATTTGCCTGGATGGTTGTCTTTGCTCTAGCTCTTTCACTTCTTCCTTTGAGTTATCAAGATTCATGTGTTTTAATTGTGTGGCATTACCTTCATCTTCACCTATTTTTTTTCAGTTGATTGAAGTCAGTCTTGTTGAATTTCATATCATATCGAATGACAACTTTCTGTTTTTTTTTCATTCAATAACCTGAAACCTGTTTGCCTCTCACTATAGCGGGCAAACCTCAGCTTCACTGCCATTTTTTCAAGCTTCTTTCTCTCAGCTTCTAGTAATTGTCTGTATGCTGTACAGCCAAACACTCTTAAGAGAGAAACATCTAGCCTTTTGCCATACCATCGCTTATATTGTGTTTTTTCTGCTTTTTTTTTTTTTGCAATTGTTGCAATACGGTTTTGCACAAATGCTGCTGTGTTGATTGCGTCTGCCAAGTACATCTTGCTGAGACCAGAATATGCAAACATAGTTTGGTTTGCTTTCACCAGTGTGTATTTCATACGTTCTGCCCCACCATTCCTCTCTGGGGTATGAGCCATGGTGACTTCATGACAAATACCTTTCTTCTTCAGACAATGCTCAAAGTGGTCTGAGGTGTATTCCCTTCCACCATTTGTTCTCAAGGTCTTGATTTTGCTACCAGTTTGGTTTCTGACCACTGCTTCAAACTCTTTAAATTTCTCAAGCACTTCAACAACAAAAACAACATTTATTTATATAGTATATTTTCATACAAACAATGTAGCTCAAAGTGCTTCACAACATGAAATAAAGAGGAAGTTAATATAAAACATAAACAAAAAAGATTAGGCAATAATATTATACATTATGTAACAAAGAAAAAAGTAAGACCGGATGGCCAGGAGGGCAGAAAAACAAAACAAACAAAAAAAAAAAAACTCCAGTCAGGCTGGAGAAAAAAAACCAAAATCTGCAGGGGTTCCAAGGCCAAAACACTGCCCAGCTCCCAGTAGACATTCTATGTAACACAAATGTTCTAAATCAGTCCTCGTGGTTTTCAGACTTCACAAAAAATTGATGATGATAGTCATGTGGACATCTGGGACACCTGCAAGTCAATACATAAAAACAGGGGACAGCCTGGTACCTTGCTCAGGTGGTGGTGTGCAGATCACCAGCACAGAAGAACTGGAAAAGACAGCAGGGAATAATACAGATTATTATGGAATTGCACAACGCTGTGAAAAATGATAATTCAATGCCCATATAGACTAACAGAGATACAACCAAAATGTAGCTATGACAAAGCCTTTTTAAAATAATGGGTTTTTAGAAGTTTTTTAGATTGTTCTACAGTATTACCCTGGCAAATATCATTAGTAAAGTATTCCAAATTGCATATCAGGTGTTTTGTCTTGGTAGAGTAATATATTACACTACTTTCCCCTTTTGTATTATTATTATGTAGCCTTTGTCAGAATGCCTCAAATCTCCCAGACTTACCACTTTTTATAAGGCATTGTACCATATAAATTCTCCCCACCTTCCCTTCTACATTTATAACCTCAGGCAATTAGGTGTAGTAAAAGAAAAGCAGGAGTTAAGTTACAATTTAAATAATGTATTATTGATTTATTCATAAATAATAACAATATGCAAAGTTTATTTGAATATTGGTAACCATACAACTTGATAAATGGTGATGTGTAGTTTCAGGCGACACACAGACTTGTTAGTTACTTAAAATGTCTCTAGTTAAGGCACCATTTATGGTCAGCTTTCTTCAGAACAGGTGGGATGCCTGTCTCTATATGGCTAACGAGCTGTGCTCTTCATTGTGTTGTCCTTTTCAGTTCATGGTGTGAGATGGTCTTTCATCAGTTTGGTAAGAGAGAGAGAGTGAGGTAAAGCAAGCAAATTTATAGGTTTTCTGTCCAACCCCTAGAGCCAAAGGATGTCATGGTACTTAAAAGCTTTTGATAGCCAGTCCCAAACAGCCATACTTCAAAACAATGGGGGAATAGAACACCTTCACACCTGCCCTCCAAACCATATGATAAGGTAAAGCTTGGCAGTTAGGAAATATTAGCCAAACTTGTTTGAGGCACTTCTCCCAACCCTGTCGTAAAATTACAAAGAGACTCAGTCCTAAAAGAGGAAGAGGTTCTTAAACCATCAAACCATTGCTGTCATTATCAATAATGTAACACTAATATTACATTGCTTTGACTAATTTACAAATAAAGAAATACAAAATATGTATCAATTTGTATGCAAAATTTCACATCACAACAACAGGAAAAGGCTGTCTCACTACTTCTTTTCAGGTCAACTCTTGGAATTATAAGCAAACCTTCATTTGAAGGTCTCAGGTTATGGCTTTGTGTGTAAAGGGACAGACATTCCAAAATATAGGACGGAGTGAGATTATTTAAGGCTTTGTAAACCATTAATAGTATTTTGAAGTCAATTCTAAATGACATGGATACCCAATGTAACAATGATAAAACTGATTAAATGCACTCATATTTTCTATTCCTATTTAAGATTTTTGCTCCTGCATTCTGCACAAACCGTAATCAATTGATGTCTTTATTAGGTAGTCCTGTAAGGAGTTCATTACAGTAATCAAGTTGACTGAAAGCAAGTTTGTCTAGATTGATCAGTTCTTAGTGGTCAGGAAAGTAGAGCAGTTAAGAGAGAGACAGTGTAAAGGTTCATTAATTCAAAAGAATAAAAACAATGCAAGTGCAGAGCATTTAAGTAAGGGATAAGAGGAGTTAGGAGAACAGACAAAGAACAGTAAAGCTGACCTCATAGAAAGACAAATAGCGGGCAGTTGAGAGGGAGAAATTACAGGAACTTAAAGGGTCAGAAGGTGTAAAATAACTAGCAGTTTTTTAATCTAATTTTTTTTGTCTTAATATATTTTTAGTTTAACCATTTAAGTTAAATAATTTCATTTTAATAATAATAAAAAAAACTTTAAAAACAAGCAGTTTTAGTAATCCAAAGTCAAAATTTAATAATGAGGCCAATGGAATGCAAGTCCTGTTGGAAGTTGGACTTTTTGGAGGATGCCTTGTAGGGCCAGTCTTCTATGAGGCTACATCTGCAGGAGATGCCCACTGATTCGGCATGTTGAGCTCAAGGTTGCTGAACTGGAGGAGGAGCATTGTAGTAGAGAATTGGCAGACCTAGCTCAGGTGCCCTTTAGGAGGAGATTCCGGACCAGACAGGTAGAGATAGGTGGTCAAGGTCACAAGGTAAAGGGTGCACACTATCTGGGGGCATCAACCCCAGAACCGGATGGTATCTCTGAAGATTCTGAGGTGGTAGGCATGCATGCGGAGGTCACTTCAGAGAGAGGTATTGATAGTAGGGGAATCAATCATTAGGGGGATTAAAGTGCTGGTTTGCTGTTTTTTTTCTCTACTCTATCGTGGAATAATAAAATTACCTTTTTTTTTTTAAACATCTGCCTCTCTCGTGCCTCTCTTATTACCTCCTCAGTCCTGGTCGGTCCCAAACTAATAGCAGGCCATCTGCTTTAGTAGACGGCTTGTGATACGCATCTTTTTAGTAATATTAAAATGGTAAGTTTACTGGGGGGTACTACAGTTATAGAGGACTTTAACTTCCCAAACATTAACTGAGACAATCTTGAAAATAGCGGAGAACAAGAGTAGGTGTTTTTAGAAGTAACCAGCGACTGTTTTTTGACACAGTATATTAAAGTACCAACCTGGGGTGAAGCCTGTCTAGATTTAGTATTTTGTAATAACATTACCTGCCTTCTCCCAGTATGTGGATTGTAACACTCGGGGAAACAGGACTATCGACCTACTGTATGCAAACGTTAAAGACGCATACAGCGCCACCCCGCTGCCTGCGCTTGGGAAAGCAGATCATAACCTGGTTCTGCTTCAGCCTCAATACAAACCAAGAGTGAGGGCGCTACCTACAACTACATGCTCATTCAGGAAGTGGTCCCCTGAGGCAGAGCAGGCTCTGAGAGACTGCTTTGGAACTACAGACTGGGATATATTGCTTGGGTCACATAGTGAGAACATTGAAGAGGCTGTTGAATGCACAACTGATTACATCAACTTCTGTATGGACATTGTAGTTCCAGTAAGAACAGTATGCTGCTATGCTAACAACAAGCCATGGGTTACAAGTGACATCAAGGGCCTTTTGAACCAGAAAAAAAGGGCTTTTAAAGGTGGTGAACAGCATGAGCTCAAGTGCATGCAGAAGGAACTCCGAGTCCAGCTCAGGGTGGCGAAAGAGCAGTACAGGAGAAAGCTGGAGCAGAAGTTGCAGAACAACAGCATGAAGGAAGTGTGGGATGGGATGAAGATTATCACTGGCTGCAGCTCAAGCGGGTGCCGCCATCGAGACAGGCGTGGAAGAGCAAACCAAATGAACAACTTCTTTAATAGGTTTGATCACAGTAACCCACTCTCACCTCGGAGTACTGCATCCTCCAACCATCCTTCTGCTGATACCAGCATAGGTGAGACATCCCCACCCACAATTACAGCAGCCCATGTGAGCAGAGAGCTGAAAAGACTTTGTGCCAGCAAAGCAGCAGGTCCAGATGGTGTATCGCCACGACAGCTGAAGGCATGTGCGTTGGAACTGGGGAGTCCTCTACAGCGCATCTTCAACCTGAGCCTGGAACAGGGGAGAGTCCCAAGGCTTTGGAAAACATCTTGTATCACCCCTGTCCCAAAGGTATCACGTCCTAGTGAGCTGAATGACTTCCAGCCTGTTGCTCTGACGTCACATCTGATGAAGACCATGGAGCGGCTGCTGCTTCACCACCTGAGGCCACAGGTCCGTCACGCCCTCGACCCTCAGCAGTTCTCATACCAGGAGAAGGTGGGAGCGGAGGATGCCATCATCTATATGCTACACCGATCCCTCTCCCACCTGGACAGAGGCAGTGGTGCTGTAAGAATTATGTTTCTGGACTTCTCTAGCGCCTTCAACACCATCCAACCTCTGCTCCTTAGAGACAAGCTGACTGAGATGGGAGTAGACTCACACCTGGTGGCATGGATTGTGGACTATCTTACAGACAGACCTCAATATGTGCATCTTGGGAACTGCAGGTCTGACATTGTGTTCAGCAATACAGGGGCGCCGCAGGGGACTGTACTTTCTCCGGTCCTGTTCAATCTATATACATCAGACTTCCAATATGACTCGGAGTCCTGCCACGTGCAAAAGTTCGCTGATGACACTGCTATTGTGGGCTGCATCAGGTGTGGGCAGGAGGAGGAGTACAGAAAGTTAATCAAAGACTTTGTTAAATGGTGCGACTCAAACCACTTACACCTTAACACCAGCAAGACCAAGGAGCTGGTGGTGGATTTTAGGAGGCCTAGGCCCCTCATGGACCCTGTGATCATCAGAGGTGACTGTGTGCAGAGGGTGCAGACCTTTAAATATCTGGGAGTGCAGCTGGATGACAAATTGGACTGGACTGCCAATACTGATGCTCTATGTAAGAAAGGTCAGAGCAGACTATACTTTCTGAGAAGGTTGGCATCCTTCAACATCTGCAGTAAGATGCTGCAGATGTTCTACCAGATGGTTGTGGCGAGTGCCCTCTTCTACGCGGTGGTGTGCTGGGGTGGCAGCATAAAGATGAAAGACGCCTCACGCCTGGACAAACTTGTTAAGAAGGCAGGCTCTATTGTAGGATTAAAGTTGGACAGTTTAACATCTGTGGCAGAGCGACGGGCACTAAGCAAACTCCTGTCAATCATGAATAATCCACTGCATCCACTTAACAGTGTCATCTCCAGACAGAGGAGTAGCTTCAGTGACAGACTTTTGTCACTGTCCTGCTCCACTGACAGACTGAGGAGATCGTTCCTCACCTACCTATGCGACTCTTCAATTCCACCCGGGGGAGTAAATGCTAACATTAATTTTATTTTAATTTTTTTCATATTTATTACTATTTAATTTAATATTGTTTCTTTGTATCAGTATACTGCTGCTGGATTATGTGAATTTCCCCTTGGGATTAATAAAGTATCTATCTATCTATCTATCTATCTATCTATCTATCTATCTATCTAATCAGGGTAGAATTGAGGGTGTTAAGGTGATTGAACCACTAGGATCAAGTGACCATAATATAATACATTTTGAAGTGTTTTGGATGAGTGTGGATGTAACGACTAAAACTGTTAAGTTTAACTTTGTTAGGGCAAACTTTGAGCAGATGTGGCAATGTCTAAGGAGGATAGAAGGGGATAAGCTTTTAAGTGTGTTAAAGTCAAGGAGTAGAGGAACAGGTTTAAAAACGTTTTGCATATAATGCAGGACAGGTATATACCAAAAATTAGAATTAGTAGGAAATTTAAAAAACTCTGCAGTGGGTTAATAATGAGTTGAAAAAGAAGCTGCTAAGGAAAAAACAACTGTATAAGGCTTATAAAACTAATTTGGGATCCTGAGGTAGTTCGTCGTGTGGTGGATGTGGCAACACGCTGTATCAGTGCATGCTCCCAACCTCACTGTCTCTCTCTCTCTTAAGGAGATTAGCAAGTACATATATAAACCATTGATGCATGTTTTTAGGAAGTCACTGTACACTCTGGAAATTGCAAAGGACTGGAATATGGTAAATATTTTCCTGTTATATAAAAAGGGTAACTTTGCAGATCCAAGCAACTATAGGCCAGTAAGCTTAACGTGCATCACAGGTAAATTAATGGGGGGATTTATTAAGGATAAGATTGATCAACACATGGCAAGAATTGGAGTCTGACTGAACAGTCAGAATGGGTTCAGAACATGGTGGAATTCTATGAGGAAGCAGCAAATGGATATGATCAAAGAGGAGTATGTATTATTTATCTTTACATTCTGAAAGCATTTCAGAAAGAGCCACATGAGAGGCTGGGCATCAAACTATAAGAAGTGGGAGTTTGGGGTGTTGTTTGTATAGGGTGGTCCAGATCTAATTATGCAATTTTCATTACGCTATAACTTATTAAGTTTATTAAATAGAAAAAGTGTGTGAACTGACGACATGAAGAATCATCTTCGCACCGAACTGGAATCATCCCCGCATAAATCAAAGTCATCCAGACGATCTGGATCTGCATAATTAGATCTGGACCACCCTATAGATAGGTGCAAAATGGGCTCTCACACAGGAAGCAGACTGTTATGGTGTGAAAAACTCTATCAGAACTGACTGATGTTAAGTGATATTCCAGAGGAGTCAGTGCTAGGGCCACTGCTGTTTTTAATATATATAAATAATTTGGATATGAATATAAATAACGTGTTGGTTAAGTTTGCAGGTGATACCAAGCTAGGTGGATTGGCAAATAATCTAGATCTGCTGAATCATTTCAGAGGGACTTGGACAACATACAGGGTTGAACAAATTTGTAGCAAATTTAATGCAAGCAAATGTAAAGTATTACATGTAGGAAATAAAAAAGTTATGTTTGAATACACAATGGGAGGTCTGAAAATTGAAAGTACACTTTATGAGAAGGGTTTAAGAGTATTAGTGGACTCAACACAATCAACTGCCATACAGTGTTCAGAAGCAATTAAGAAGGCTAACAAAATGTTAGGTTATATAACACGATGTTTGAAATACAAGCCCAAGGAGGTTGTGCTCAGGCTTCATAACGATAACGCACTGGTTATACCTCATTTGGAGTACAGTGTACAGTTGTGGTCTCCAGGCTACAAAAAGGACACAGCAGAGCTCGAAAAAGTACAGAGAAGAGCAACTATCCTAATTCCAAGGCTACAGGGACTGACTTATGAGGAAAGTCTAAAAGAGCTGAGCCTTTTTAGTTTAAACAAAAAGAGATTAACAGAAGACATGCTTGAACTGTAAAAATTATGAAGGGAATTAGCTCAGTGGATCAAGGCTGTTATTTTAAAATTAGTTCATCAAGAACACAGTCACAAACATGTTAAGGGTACATTTTGCACAATAACATAAAATAATGGAATAAGCTACCAAGTATTGTGGTAGACAGTTGAACTTTAGGGACTTTCAAAACTAGACTTAATGTTATTTGAGTAGAATTAAGTGGATATGAAGTGTGAGCTTGTAGGGCTGCTCTTGTCTAGATTGTTCTAATGTAAACATGTTTTTAGAAAGGTTTGTAAATTGGTCAAAAATGGCAAACATATACATTTAAAATTATCTCTACAACATAATAATGTGCTCTGAAAGTGAAGAGGTGTGAACATTTCCAAATTCACTTTAGTTACTAAATTTAATTTAAAGGTTGCTGATATATCTAACCATGTCTCTGTGGGATTTAGCTGGAAATTATCCTGAAACCTCCTAACAAGAAAAATGGAGAATATGCAGAGGATTTGAAATAGAATGATTCCACTGCAAAGAGGTGACACCCTAGTGATGAGAACCCAGATTAGTCGCTAGAACACTTTGCCTAACTCCATCTTATATTTCTCTTGATTATTACCATCAGTTGGCTTCCACATGAGTAATGTTGCATGGCAAAAGAAACTGAAAGGAAGGGCAGAGAACAATTTTCAGACAAAAGGTTTGGCTAGAGACAGAAGTCTAGCCAACAGCCAAAGCAGGAAAAATACTCAAAACAGTTCCTTTTTTACCTTAACTGGCTAAGACAGTTAATCTCTGCACATCATGCAGAGTGTGGACCCTAGTTTGTATTCAAAGACCCTAATGAGAATGAGAGAACCCATTTACAAATAAGTCAATTCCACTGCGGACAGTAACTAAACCTGTAAGGAAACCAGTTCTCAGAAATGCGAAGAGGCAGCAGTAACCCTGCATCACTTTCCTGCCCTTAACAGTCTTATCTTTTATGTATGTTTAACACCTAAAAATGCATTTCTTTGATACTTTTTATAATGTGCCTACCTATTACAAGGCATTTTTCAAAATAAAGATAAATGTTTATTTTGGCTGTGGTGGGCTGGCTCCCTGCCCGGGGTTTGTTTCCTGCCTTGCGCCCTGTGTTGGCTGGGATTGGCTCCAGCAGACCCCCATGATCCTGTAGTTAGGATATAGCGGGTTGAATAATGGATGGATGGATGTTTATTTTGGTTTAAATTTAATTTTGGTTATTCTCTTATTTTATTTTTCATACTGTGGTTTTGGAAATAATGATCCATCAAGCTGTGCACATAAGAGTTAAAAAGAGGGGGTGGGTATCAGTATTTTTAAGCAAAATGTAAGTCAAAGTATATTCTGAAGGATCATATTTGTATAACTCACTTTCGTAACTATCTTTAAATTTCAGGGGTTTTTTTAGTTTTTTTTACCTTTTTTACAGTTTACTTTTTAACTATCTCAATAACGTCTTCATTAGACCCTCACAGCAGCTGAATAAAGTGTTCACAGCAAGTGTTTATTGCATTTTAAACTCTTTACTTGTTTTCAGATCCACCCACACATTTTTCCACTTCTGGTAGACAGTCAAAGTGAACAACAAATATAAAGACAAAATCCTATACAGTGTGTTTGATAGAATAAATGGACACTAAATTCCTTAGTTATACTAAATTACCAAATTTCAACATGTATTCATTGCTTCTTGTTCATCTTTATCATTCATTCCCAGTCAGTCCCAGAGTTTTGTTAATGTTAACAGGGCACAGTAGTAAACACCACAGGCCCTTTATTTAGCCTTTAATTGGCATGACTGGCATTAGAACAATAAAATAAAAATTGGATGAGAACTGACCATTCGGTCCAACAAAGCTTATCAATCCTGTTCAGTTAATTTTTCCAAAATTAAATCAAGTTGAGTTTCAAATGTCTCTGCAGTTTTTTAATAAGTGATAATCAAGGAACTGTATGGAGGCAGACTTAAAATAGACAATTAACTTAACACACACTTTCATGGGATAAGGAAGAAAGGATCAGTACCTAAAACAAAAGCTAAAAGACATGTTGAGAAATTGCAGAGTGAATGGGAAAGGATTCAAATTAATGTCCCCAGAACTGTGAACAAGTAATGCTAACTGTTTTGTCACTATGTCCCCTAAAACTAGTTTTCATCCAACTTGTTATTCTTTTAAATATAGTAAAATAAGAAACATAATCATGAACAATAATAAAATTTGTTGTTTATAGAATACTTTTCAAGTGCCCAAGGTCACCTCACTTTTCTCCCAGAGATGATGGAGCACCACCTTGGCCAGACCTCTTGCTCACACATATACGTATTTGCCACCTCCACCCAAGGAACATGCAGTTTTCCCACCTGTTATGCTGGCATCTCGTGTTGCACTCATTCAGCTATCCAGCTTCCCAAGCTGCATCATACCTTCTCCTTTCATTGAGGTCAGTACAAAAGGTTTTCTTTTTGTCATATAGAACGCTAAACAAATGTACCCACTTATGCTATCCTGGACTCTAATCTAGCCACATGATATGGCTTTACTATACTCATCATCTCAGAACCCACTGTCAGGGGCAACAGCTGTCCTTCACTGGTACAAACTTTAGGAGCATTGGAAAGAAATTATAAATAGAACCTGGTCTATCGGGCACATTCTGAAAGTTATTATTTTCAGATCATCTGCCACAGAGATGGCATTTAGGAATACTAGCATTGTTGTAGTGACATCTCGTACTAGATAGATAGACAGATAAATACTTTATTCATCCCCTCAGGGAAATTCTGGCATCCATTCCCTCAAACAGTAAAACAGTAAAAATCATTAAAAATAATTATAAAAGCAATGAGAAAATAAATAAATAAATGGTTAAAAAAGGTAGAAATGAGTCACTTGTTACAGTGTTAGGAAGGTAGAGTGGTTATCAGGTCATGAATCACTTGTATTAACCACA
Organism: Polypterus senegalus; assembly: GCF_016835505.1. NCBI lineage: Eukaryota > Metazoa > Chordata > Cladistia > Polypteriformes > Polypteridae > Polypterus > Polypterus senegalus. Next base: position 134,489,306 of record NC_053160.1, read on the forward strand.
GCATTATAAAATCTCATGGCAGTAGGAACAAATGATTTTCTAAAGCGTTCTGTTCTACAGCACAGTGAGAGGAGCCAACTGGTACATTTACTTCTCTGACCCACCAAAATATTATGGAGATGGTGACTGTTATTGTCAAGGATGGCCTATATTTTCTTCCCCATACACCCTTCCACCATCAATCCCAGTGAGTGCACAGTTCTGCCCAGCACTAAGATAGTCTTCTCCACCAGCTTGTTCAGCCTCAGTGTTCTTATCTGTCATACTTCCTCCCCATCAAACAGTACCAAGAAAGAGAACATTGGCAACAACTGTAAAATGGAACAAAGACAGCATTTTGCTACATATATTGAATAATCTAAATTATCTGAGGAAAAAGTGCCTGCTCTGTCCCTTCCTCTAGAGGATATCAGTGTTCACAGACCAGTCCAGTCAGTCATCAAGGTGGACACCTAGATATATTTATAAGTCTGCATTACCTCAATATCCTCACCTCAGGCTGAAGGGGGAGCTTAGACCTGCAGAAATCCACAATCATTTTTTGGTCTTCGTTGTGTTCAGGACCAGGAAGTTCTTTACTGCTCCAGTCACTGAAAGCTGCAATCAGATCCCTATATTTCCCTTCCTGTCCATTCCTTATACAATAGATGTATCATCAGAATGTGGCAAAAGTCTGACTTAAATTTAAAGTCTGCTGTGTATATTGTGAACAGCAATGGGGCCAGAACAGCCCCTTGGGGGGGTTACAACGTTGCTCACTACAATCTCGGAAATACAGTCCTTCAGTTTGAGAAACTGTGTTAGTCCATTCAAGTAGTTATGAATCCAGAAGGTGAAGGTGGAATCCACCCCATCCTCTTCAGTTTAGCTTTAAGAATGGAGAGTTGGATGGTGTCAATTTTACTTGAGAAATCAAAAAAAACGTAACCCTTGAATGGGATTGTTGTAGCATGTAGAGGATTAAATCCTCAATACCAATGTGCTCTAGGTAGGCAACCTGTAAGGGATCTAATGCATGCTAAACTTGTGGTCTGAGGTTATGCAGAAGCAGCCACTCCAGTGTTTTCATTAAGTGTGATGTGAGGGCCACCAGTCAGTATTAATTTACTGCAGTCGGCCGCCCAACTTTGGGAACCAGCACAAGACATGATGTTTTTCACAGAGCTGAATCCCTTCTACTTTGAAGACTCAGAGTGAACCATATCTGTGGTTGATCTGGGCACTCCTTAAGCAGTCTGGGACGCACACCATCCAGACCAGGGCGTAGCCTCCTCAGCTTCACCTTCACCTCCTCTGCTTTGAAGAGCAGGGGAATGGAAACCAGAGTAGCAGATGTTGCAGCAATGGTGTTGGGGTACAGCAATATGGAGGAGCAAAGTCTACCTCTGCAATGGTAGGAGAGAGAACAGGTGATCAATTCGATAAATACTGAGCCAGGGCTGGATGCGATGTCATACCTGTTGTAAAACAGGTTAAACTCATTGGCCTTGTCCTCATCACCTGCTGTTGACTGGCTCCTCTTCTCTTTATATCTAGTAATGGTCTTCATTCCCCTCCACACCTCTTTGATGTTATTACCTCATCTCCAGTTTTTGTCTATAGTCCATTTTTGCCTGCTTTAAGCTCTTCTTCAGGTCATGCTGTACCAGCTTAAGCTTCTCTCTATCACCATCCTTGAAAGCCTACTGTTTTTGGTTGAGGAGTTTCTTGATGTTACTGGTAATCCAAGGTTTATTGTTGGAAAAGCAGTGAACAGTTTTTACCAGTACAACAATATCCCTGCAGAAATAAATGTAGTGCGATGTGCAGCCACCCTGTCAATGTCAGTGTCTGTACCATTCTCCTGTGACTTCAGCAGTATAGTGCTCCCTTGAACTCTCAGGCACGGCTCCAGACACTGGATAAAAGTCCAAGAGTTCTTTATTATCTTTATCTCAGTGCACCAAGCACCTTCCACTCTACTCATAAATCACTCAATAAACACAATAATCTCTCCTCCTCGCCCAGACACTTCGCCCTCCTACCTCCCAGCTCAGCTCATTGTCTGGACTTTCCCAGAGTCCTTTTATAGCCCCTGACCCGGAGGTGTTCCTGCCCAAACAGTCCACAGTTCCTTATTCCCTCCGGGTCAGGGTAAACAGGTCTTTTCTTCAACCCGGGAGCACGTTGTTTCTTCCTGTCACGTGACCGTGACGTACTCCCGGGTTATAGGGCACATATGAGTCCACGAGCCCCCCTACAGGGACTCCCAGCAGCCCCCACGGTATCCAGCAGGGCTGTGTATAAACACTACAAGGTCCATGATGCCCTGCTGGAAGTCGGGGCACGAGCCTGCTGTCGGGAGAGCTCCTCCTGGCGGCCTGGGGGTGAGGACCGGAGTATGAAGCCGGCAGTCCTCCACAATTCCCCCCCCTTAGCGAAGACTTCTGGGACGGAGCGTCCAGCCCTGCGAGGGACGTCCTCCTCCAGGAGGACGCGTCAGCCGGACCTTGGCTGCATTGACCCTGTCCCCCAGCGAACCTTGGGGGAACGGTGTACCTCCTGTCCCCCCAGGGACAATAGCGCCACTCGTGGCCCGGCCGACGGCAGTTGTAACACCGGTGATGTCCTCCTGGATGGTTCCCTCAGCGAGACTAGAAACACCTTGGGAATTCTGTCAGTGTCATCTCCGCCCCTTTCTCTGCCAACGGGGGCATTTGCTTGGCTGCTCTCAGCCCTTCTCTCTGCTAGAGAGACCCACGTTTTCTTTTGGAGATCTCCTGCTTAATCTGGGGCTTGTGCTCAGCCTTAGGCTCTCTATGGTAAGAAGAGAGCCTCTTTGCTGTTTGCACACCCGTTACCCTCCGTTTACCAGGAGGCGGCGTCATTAGCACTGCATCGCTCCAATGAACAGCACTGTTCAGCTGCACCGGCACAATTGGCGCTTCCCCCGGCCCTCCTGTCACCGGCGTTACCCCGCACTTAAGACCGGTTGGGACCTGGAGATCTGCACTGCCCCGGAAAGCCACATCACACGCATACCCTGGGCTGTTTGCTCCGTTCCCCAACCATTCGGTCATCGTGCCACACTCCTCTGTCAGGCACACGGTGCTTTGACAACCGCTACTAATTACCTGCGGTACTAGATCACACTGTGTCCCCTTATACTCTACGACACGGGTCAGACTGAGCTTCCCAGCCCAGCCGCTGCACGAAGTCCCTCATACCATTCAACAGTGCTGCGGCCGTTGCTCCCAATTCCTCCACACGTTTCCTCAGCTCCTGCAACTCCTGAAAGAAACGGTGTAGGGGCACGAGGCATTCCTCGAGTCCCTTAAAATCCATAAGGTTAGTTTTTACAGCCGGCGATACTTGCGCTTCCGCCTTTCCCGTCTCGTCCAGCCGGGAACCAATGAGCGCGTCCTTCCCTGGCACGTGCTCAGTTGGGGAGCACAAAGGCTCTCGGGTCTTGTAGTCCTTCGAGGATCGGTTGCCCGTTGTCAGCCGACTGCCTCCCTCCCTTTCTACTGTGACGGAGGGCCGTCCAGTCATCTCCCGCTCCTCTTGGGCTTTCGGAATCCTCAGCACTGCTTCGCTCACCTTCTTCTCCCCTTCCAGGAGACTCGGTCTTGTTGGGGAACGAACGGCCTCGTCGGAGGACTCAGAGTGCCCTCCACCTTCCCGGCATCCACCGAGGGTGACCAGGCTGTTGTCCTCGTAATGGGCTGTCGCTAGCCGTCTCCTATCCTGGCTTGCCTTCTGGCATGCCATTTTGCCGGAACGTGAGGCAGGCATCCAAGACGCCACTGAGATACTGAAAAACAGGACAGAAACAATCCCGAAACGTCGGGTGTTTTACATGCACCTACCTCCGGACTAGGTGGCAGAATCCCAGGACCATTTAGGGAGTCCGACATGTTCGATAGCTGTCCGCGTCCCGACTGTTGCGCTACTCGGGCTCGCTTGGCTCGAATAAGCGCTCAGTCCTCTTCGCTCCCACTCAGGTATGTCCAGGACATCTCGGCGTCCGTCATGTCTTGCACCCAGCTGGGACTGAACTTTTTCTTCCCGGACTTCTTCCCCATCGTTCTCCGAGATAGAATGCGGCACGTAGACGCAGCGCTCTTCGTAGAGATGTTTTTGCAGCTCCGTGTAACAAGGCGTGACCCTCCTGGGTTGTCTGCCACACAATATTTATTTTTTTATGCTGGTTCCGACCCAAATAGACAGACCGGAATCCTGCTGACTACGCCACTGTCACAATAACGAGACATGAACAAATAAAGGTTTGGGGCAGCCACCCGTGTAATATGGTATCCCGGCTGCAAAAGTCGTTTTTATCACAATAATTAGCACTGAAGTGCATACAACGGAGTCCAAAACAAGACAGAGGGAAAAGGGGAAAAGGGCAGGCTTTTAAAGGGGAAGACAGGAAGTGAGGTCATAAGGATCAGGCATGTGTTTATCGCTCATTGGATCAGGCCCGGATGTGACATCAGGGGGGCCGGAGCTGGTAAGGTCTGTTTCCATTGGTTCGGTCCCGGAAGTGATGTCAAGAGAGCCAGGTGGAGTTTCCCAGGAATGGTCTACAGGGAAGTGAGAAAAAGAGTCAGTGCACTCTGCCACATCCCGGCATGCCTCCGAACTGCCTTCATTTAAGCCCTTTAGCTGCCTCCCATGCGCACGTGTGTGACAACACTTAAAACATCCCCTCAGAGACTCTCTGCCCTCAGGTGTCCACTTCCTGAGTGATTGACTAGTTGCAGGCTGTCTCATTACACAGGGTTTGTATACTGGCTAAAGATAAACCAGACTGCGGTCTGATTTACCAAGTGATGGTAATGCAGAAGCACTGTAGGCCTCCTTGATGTTAGCATAATGCAGGTCCAGTGTTTTATTTTGCCTCATGGGATAGTCAACACATTGTGTAAAACAAGTCAAGTGGGAGGAAATGTTGACATCATTTGAAATTCCCTGAAATAACAACAAAAGCATCAAGGTATCGGGTCTGTACTTGCATGACAGTCTCATGAGTGATGTCACATGCCACTCTGGGATCCACCCACAGAGGAATGTAAACAGCATTGGCAACAATGTAAAAAAATTCCCTTGGTACATAATATGGTCTAATACTGACATCCAAGAGTACAATCTCCCGACAGCAAATCCTCCTCTTCACAGATATGTTTCTGGGATTACACCATATATTGTTCACAAACATTGTCAGTCCCTTACCTTTCCGCTCACTATTGAATCCCTGTCTGCTCGTAGTGAAGTCAGTTGATCCACAAAGGAGTAATTAGTGTTTTCCATCAGCCAAGACTCTGTTAAACACATTAAATTGCATTCACAAAACACCCTTGGTTCTTCACAAGTGCCTCCAACTCATTGTACTTGATAAGCAAAGAGTTGACATTCACCATGAGAATCGATGGAAGAAAAGGCTTGTATCTCCATCTCCTAGCCATTATTTTAGCACCAGCACAGCAACCATTGTATGGCATTTTCAGCTCTGGAGGACTAAGATGTTTAACTTTGTGTATTGTCCATCGCAACGAAAAAGGTACTCCCTTGTGTAAACGATTTTACTAACTTTACTAGAATTTATGTGATCTTTCATATAAACCATTTTACTAACTAGTGTATTTAAGTAGCATTACTAGGAGCTACAGGGATGTGCTGCCTCTTGGTGTGGCACATGAAGTAATGGGAAACAGGGGTGATTTGATCCCACAGGAAAAATTTGTCAAAAGAAGACAGATTGGAATATGAGAAAATTAGGTTTTGTGAAATTATTATCAGAATTATGAATTATCACAGAAAAACTAATTGAATTTATAAAATTCTCCAGAGGAAGAACCTGTGCTAAACTGTACAACAAATGAGGTCCCTATTGAGTTAAAGGAACATTTCTTCAACCCAAAAGACTACTCATTGTGATCAAATTTTTTTGAAGTCAAACAACAGTCATCAATCATAAAAGTCAATTTAAATCAGACATTACAAGTATGAAAATAATGTGAGAATAAAAATAAGCAAATCCGACTGGGTTGGTCTCGTCTGTTGCGAGAGATGGACAAATGATATCCTGTATTTATCCAACCTGAGAGTACTACTACAGTATATGCAAGCATATATAAACATGGACAACAAGAAAGGGGTTCAAAAAGAAACGAAAGAAACGAAAACTAAGCCCAAGTTTAAGTTCAAGGTACGGCCTTTCAGAGACTGACCTGGATCAGATGGGCGAAAGCCCAGACTCCTTGGGACCACGTTCTGCTACATCGTCTCCGGCTGAGTGCGAAATGAGGAGTGAATGTACGAACGTAAGTGACGCAGGTCTTCTCCGATTGAAGAAGATCATCTGAAACTAGAAAAGGCCTTGCACTCCACGTTTTCAACTACTCCACGCAAGCTGGGAACACCGGCTACAATAGAGCCCACCGCCTCACCTACAGTGCACAAAAGCAGAATTAATCTGTCTGAACTGAAGGTGATGATCGCTGAGCTCATGTAAGGGAAGGCAAGGGAAAAGGCAAATGAGAAGTTGCGACAGGAGCGGCAGCAGGATAATAAAGACTTGGAGAAACGCATATGTGTTCGCTTTGGGCAATCTTTAAAGATATGCTGGGTACATTTGAAGAGCACATTCAGGAAACCTCATTTAAACTGAGCACACTTGCCGATCAACTGGAGAATGTCAAGGAGACATTCACAACTCGGATTGAAACAGCTGAAAATCTAGCTGCCAGTGCTGAAGAAAAAGCAACAACTGCAAACTCCGAATGCAAAAAACTCGGAGACAGACTTGCTGCTTTGGAAGATGGAAGCAGAAGGAATAATATTAGAATCAAAGGTCTACCTGAGAATCAAGAAAGTCCAAACCCAGTGAAATTCGCAGCTGAACTATTTTCTAAAATAATTGGAGAGGACTTTAAAGCACAGTCTGAGATAGCAGCAGCTTATCGCGTACGCAGATCAAATACCGTTAGACCTAGATCTTTTATTATTCGCTTCGAGAGATTATTATTTAAGATAGAGGTGATGGCACTGCTCAGAAATAAGCAAGAGATTATATATGAAAATAACCACATTCGTATCTTCTCTGATTTCTCTCCAGCAACGGCTATTAAACGTGCAGCCTTCTATAACATCAAACAGTGGTTACGGCAAGCCAATATCAAATACAGTCTTGGAACAAAACAGTGGAATTGCAAGGTCAATTCTATGTCTCCGCCAGCAAAGAAAAAGCAGAAAAGGAATTAAGAAAGCTGATCCCGATACTATTCTGAAATACAATAGTGAGTCGTAGCCTGTTATTACATGGCAAGGATAAATAACCTACTGCTTGATCTATTTGTTAATATACGGGTTTTTATAATTATATATCCTCTTTATTACTCGGACGCTATCTGTTTATGTTTTAATTACAGTTATCGACATTTGTGCTTAATTTCTTTTTTTATTTTAATTTAAAATTTTTTTTTTTTGTATCTTACTTATTAATTTTTTTTTTTATATATTTTAGGTTCATAGTTTGTCAATGATTATATTTTAGGCATATAGTATTTAGACATCTCTATTTTTTAATCCTAAAACAACGCTGCGTGGGGGCTTGTTTTGCTTTGGACGTACTCTGTCTCTGGGTATGTCAGAGGACCGGGACTGCGTGAAGTGGGGTCCAGCCTCACGTGGGGAGGCAAAATGGGAGGGTGGTGGTTTAAGGGGGGGACAGTATGAGAGCTGGCTATATCTACATCTAATCTGTCCTTTTAATCTTTATAATTATAACTACCAACGTAACAATAAGCTGCATGGCAATAACTCTTGGGGAAATTGGAAATTAAGGTTTAAGCTGTCTCGTTTACAGTTAAGACTATAAAATGACATCAAAAATTCAGAATCAATATCTCCATGATGGAACAGTTAACTTTGTGATCTGGAATGTTAAAGGCCTGAATTACGAATTAAAAAGAAAGAAAGTACTCTCTCACCTAACAGGTTTAAGTGCTAAAATAGCATTTTTACAGGAGACCCATTTACTAAGCAAGGATCAGTTCCGGCTGCAAAAGGACTGAACTGGCCAAATGTTCCATTCTAGCTTTACAACAAAAACTAGAGGTGTGGGAATTCTTATACATAGAACAGTCTCATTTGTAGCATCAGATGTAGTATTGGATCCTGAAGAGAGATATGTGATGGGCATGGGCAACTTATCTAACTGTAAAATGATTTTGATAAATGTTTATGCGCTTATTGTCGATGATAAGGAAATTTATACAAAATTTATTTGCAGCAATTCCCATTGTGAACACTCATAAAATTATAATGGCTGGGGACTTTAATTGTGTTTTAAATACCTCTCTTAGATAGGACTTCAATCACAGGGGGGAAGACATCTAACATTGCAAAGATAATTACAAAGTTTATAACTGATCACAACTTATCAGACCACTGGAGGTTTTTAAACCCAAACATATTCTTTTTACTCACCAGCACATCATTGGTACTCATGAATTGATTATTTCTTTATAGATAACAATTTCTTGCCTATGATTAAACCTTGCAAATACGATGCTATTGTTATTTCTGACCATGCACCTCTGAACTTGGAGCTAAAGTCACTATGCCCCACACACTCATTTCGTAGATGGCGTCTCAACTCGCTTCTGTTAGAAGACGAGAATTGTACAGAATTTATATCCAAACAAATCAGTTTCTTCTTAGAGACAAATACATTCTCAGAGATTTCTGCAGGAATACTCTGGGAAACTCTTAAGGCCTTCTTAAGAGGACAGATTAACTCATATCTTTCCCACAGAAATAAATTAGAAACCAAGAAAGTAGCAGAGCTAAAAAGCGAAATTACTAGAATAGATGAAGAACATGCCAGGCTTCCAAGCGAGGCTCTACATAGGAAAACACAAGTTCTGCATTCAGAATTAAACCTCTTGCCAACTAAAGAAACTGAACAACTAATTTATAAATCCAGACATCATTACTACAAACACGGAGAGAAAACTAATAAGCTTTTAGCTCAACAAATTCACAAGCAAGAAGTCCGCAACGCAATCCCAGAAATCACTAACATGAATGTGATGACAAAATCATCGACCACAAAAATATAATGAACACATTTAGAGACTACTATAAATCCTTATATTCTACTGAGTTTAAGGAAGACAACAAACAATTTAATGCATTTCTGGATACATTACAGATACCACAAATAGATACTCCTAGTGCTGAGGAACTGGATAAACCTCTGGCGTTATCAGAATTACTAGATGCTATAAAGTCACTTCAAGGCGGGAAAGCAGCAGGCCCTGATGGCTACCCTGTAGAATTTTATAAGAAATATTAGCAACATTTACAGAAGCCAGAGTCAATCAAACTTTTCCTCAAACTTTTCGCCAAGCATTAATCACAGTTTTTCCTAAACAAAATAAGGACTTATTACAATGTGCATCATACAGACCAATTTCACTTTTGAATAATGACGTTAAGATACTCTCAAAAATTATAGCTAGAAGGATGGAGAAAGTGCTCCCCTCGGTAATATCACAAGATCAAACTGGATTTATCAAGGGTCGACACTTATCCTCAAATCTTCGACGCTGTTTAATGTAATATACTCACCAACTAAGTCAAACACCCCAGAAATATTATTATCATTGGATGCAGAAAAAGCATTTGACATGATTGAATCGAAATACCTTTTACTACATTGGAGAAATTTGGGTTTGGCCCGAACATTTGTGAATGGATCAAACTACTGTATACCAATCCAGAAGCTTCAATTTGTATCAACAACATTTGTTCAGACTACTTTAAACTAGAACGAGGTACCAGACAAGGATTCCCCTTGTCACCGCTGCTGTTTGCAATCTCCATTAAACCACTGGTAATACACTGTCAAAATGCTGATCAGATAAAGGGGATTATCAGAGAAGGACTGGAACAGAAAAGTTCTCTACATGCAGATGATATGGTACTGTATATATCAGACCCACAAAAATCTGTGCCTGAAGTCTTAACAGTACTCATAGAATTTCAAAAGATCTCTGGTCTCAGAATTAATCTGAATAGAAGTATACTCTTTCCAGTGAATTCTCAAGCATATAATATTAGATTAGACACCCTACCTTTTATCATTGCAGAACAGTTTAAATATCCATCTATCCATCCATTCATTTTCCAATCTGCTGAATTCACACACAGGGTCACGGGACAGTTTAAATACCTCAGGGTAAACATCACAAGTAGACATAAAGCTCTTTATCAACAAAATTTTGCATGGAAAAAATTAAGCAAGACTTGTATAGATGGTCAACCCTTCGTTTTACTCTAGCTGGAAGAATTAACACTGTTAAAATGAATATTTTTCCTAAGCTCCTTTTATATTTCAAAACATTCCAATATACATCAATCAATCATTCTTTAAGCAATAAGATTCAACAATAACTTCATTTATTTGGAACTCAAAACATCCACGTATCCAAAGAGCGACAGAAGGTGGCAAGGCTCTACCTAACTTCCAGTTTTATTACTGGGCAGCAAACATACAAGCTATAAAAACCTGGACACAAATAGATGAACATACACAGGCCTGGTCCGCAATAGAACTAAAATCCTGCAGTACTTCTTTATATTCCCTATTCTGTGTGCCAATAAATGCAAGTTATCAGCAACAGACTGAGGAGATCGTTCCTCCCCCACACTATGCGACTCTTCAATTCCACCCAGGGGAGTACATGCTAACATTATTCAAAGTTATTGTCTGCTTTTACATGCATTTTTATTGCTCTTTAATTTAATATTGTTTTTTGTATTAGTATACTGCTGCTGGATTATGTGATCTGTGGTGGGCTGGCACCCTGCCCAGGATTGGTTCCTGCTTTGTGCCCTGTGTTGGCTGGGATTGGCTCCAGCAGACCCCCGTGACCCTGTGTTTGGATTCAGCGGTTTGGGAAATGGATGGATGGATGGATGGATTATGTGATTTTCCCCTTGGGATTAATAAAGTATCTATCTATCTATCTATCTATCTATCTATCTATCTATCTATCTATCTATCTATCTATCTATCCATCTATCTATCTATCTATCAATCAAATATACTAATGACCCAATTGTGTTTCACTCACACAGAATATGAAACCAAAGTAGAAAGCATTTTAAGACAGAGAAGCTTTTATCTGTGGCACCTCTGCAAGAGAACCACCTCTTTCACCCTTTGCAAACATACACAGTTTTCAATATCTGGAAAAAATTTGGGATTAACTTGCTTAGAGAATTTTATATAGACAACGCCTTTGCATCCTATGAACAATTACATTCCAAATGTAATATTCCAGCTACACACTTCTTTCGCTATCTTCAAATTAGGAACTTTGTTAAACAGAACCTGCCTGATTTTCCTCATCTTGCACCCTTGTCCATGCTGGAAAAAATATTGCTCAATCTGAAGGACTCAGACACCATCTGTGCAATATATAAAATTATTTTACAGTCCCTTCCTTTCAAATATCCAAGAGGACACTGGGAAAAAGATCTCTCAATCAATATATCAGAAAAGGAGTGGAAAATAGCAATGCAGAGAATTCACTCGAGCTCCATATGTGCAAAGCATACAATTATTCAACTCAAAATTATATATCGAGCACATCTGTCTCGACTAAAACAGTCCAAAATGTTTCCAGGGCAAGATCCAACCTGCGAACGTTGCAATCAAGTCCCAGCCAAACTGGGCCACATGTTTTGGTCCTGCACCAAATTAACATCATTCTGGACCAAAATTTTTAATTACCTTTTAGACAGCCTTGGTGTCACAATCCCTCCTAACCCATTAACAGCTGTGTTTGGTGTTCTTCCAGATTGGTTTAAAGTGGAGAAGGACAAACAAACTGTGATTGCATTCACTACACTTTTGGTCCGCAGACTGATTTTGCTAAGCTGGAAGAATCCTAATTCTCCTCTTTTAAGTCAGTGGGAAACCGATGTTTTATACTATTTGAAATTGGAAAAAGCCAAATCCTCAGTTAGAGGATCTGTACAGATTTTTTTTCAAAACATGGCAGGATCTAATCAGTAATATTTTAGAATAAGCTCTTAAAGCACAGAGGAAGCAATTATTTCTGCATTTCTTTTTCTTCTTCATTCATCTATTGGCTAATCAAGCTCATCGATTTAGGTATGTTTACAAGCCTTAAGTTTTTCTCCATTGGCCTTGCTCTTTCTCTCAGGGGTGGGGGTCCACTTATTCTTAATCCTACTTTTTGTAAAAATGTATTGATTTGTATAGAATGGTTGCAATAAAATTAATAAAATTTCAAAAAAATAAACAAATAAATAAAAAATAAAAGCAAATCCCCTTTTCAGTCATGGAGTGGGCGGGACACACCATGATCTGTTCCAGTCTGGATATTTGCACTGTGGTAACTGCCAGTGGTCAGCCATGAACTTGCAACACCATAGGTTAGAGCGGTGATCAGAAGCAGCTCCTTAACACTTTGAGTACACTTCTGTGTGCATGCAATAGCCTCTAAGAGTGGTGGTGTCAGCTGAGTTCTCAGGCAGCCCAAACCCTTCACACAGCTATGTACCTCTACATTATATTCTCCTGTAGTGCAAATTTTGTTTGTGATGACATTTTTTTATCATCAACTGGTTGGAGATACACCACAATCCAGACACCTGCACTGTGGAAAATGACAGTGGCCAACCTGCTACACCTATGCTACAGAGGTGCTCGGAAGCAGCTGCTTATCTCTTTGAACAAGATACCAAATTGCAAATACCTGAACTTGAGTGGATAATAGTGTTTCCCAACCACTACATGACAAAATATCCCGCATGTTTAACTTCATCCCACTCCTCCCATCCAAACTGTTCAGCAAAGGAGCTTCCTAGAGGGTCAAAATCATTAATGTGTATTGTTCCAAAGAATGGGCACATGATAGGCCCCTTGGTCAACTGAATATGGGACTAGTAGATGTAAACATGGTCAAAAAAAAGAAAAGAGTCAAAACTAGATGATTAAATAAATGAAAATCTTAGAGTGAAAACACTAAACCAAACCACAAAAAAAGGTTTAAGTAAGTATCTGCAATCTCACAGCATAAAGTTTGTGTGGGGTAAGTTATAGGCAATGTTCAAATTTGAACTGAACACACCGATAATTTGGATTTTTGGAACATGCACAGATGTTATTGAGAATATATTAAGAGAGTAAGCGTAGGAAGAAACGTTATGCTGACAAGCAGAAAATAATGGCAGCGGTCTAGCAGATGCTTACTACAAAGTTGTCCAGGGTAGAAAAAGATCAATTACCACCAATGTGGACAGCTATACTATTTAAGCTTTTGTTAATACAGAATCTATTATATCTCGTGCAACTGGCTCATACCGAGCCCCTTATAACAAAGTTGATAACTAAGATCTCCTGAAGCTGATCTTCGTGCTATTAAGAAATTTGTTGTTTTATTCTCAACAAGTTCTTGCTTAGTTTTATGGAGTATGCCCTGTTCATTGTTTTCTGCACAAAGTCCTTCAATTCTTTACAATCAAACATGGGCTAATGACTTTTTCTCCTTTCTCCAGTCCTTTCCTCCACATGTATTATCTTTTTCCTACCACATGCTTTCTGGATACTTACCTAACTTTCTACATCTGCTAATGTACTGTATGTATGATCATTGCAAGGATTACATCTAGCCATATTGCTGTGAATTAATTTAAAATCATACTGAATATTAAAGAGTCTAAATGAAATGAAGATTTATTTTTGAAATACGATGTAAATTGTACTGAAATGAATGAACAGCTAATTATAAATAACATACCTTTGTATAAAAAATGCCCACGATTGAACCGAAGACTGCTAACAACTAGTAGCCTAATGTTCCATTATCTTATGAAAGTCATGCTCTATCTTTCTTGTCTTTTGTGATCATTTTACCAGTAATCAGGGGATTTCTTGGTCTATTGTTCAACCTTTACTCAGAGGATTGCACACACATTTTTACTTTTTCTTTTAACCTTTTGGGTCAGTAGTGTAGTTATCCTATACTGAGTGGTCCAGATCTAATTATGCAGATCCAGATCATCTGGATGACTTTGATTTATGTGAAGACGATTCCAGTTTGGCACGAAAACGATTCTTTATTTCATCAGTTCACACACTTCGCGATGGTCTGGGATTTTTCGGGTGATTTTCTATGTAATAAACATAATAAGTTATAGCGTAATGAAAATTGCATAATTAGATCGGGACTACCCTATAGTTGTTGGACACTGATTCAATTCCTAGCCTCTTGTGTGTAGTTTACATGTTCCATAGTCCAAAGACATGATGTTTAGAAGAACTGGTACAATGTAAACAAGTTAAACTACGTGCCTGAATGTGAAATGCCTTGAACTGGCATACTTGTTGAAACACATTTTATTTCTGTTAAATGTGGCTCTGATGACTATGTACTTGATGAAGCAGGTCAAAAAATGAATCAAAGAAAAAAAACTTTTTGCATATTTGAGTTCGGAAGTAATTCTTTAAAAGTCCTTTGCTGTGTTTATATTTTTAACCTGATAGACTATTGCAGTTAATTTACAATTGTCAAGCTCTTAGCACACACGACGGAAGAGGAAACCCTGACTGCACAATCTACCTGCTGAACAAGAATTTCCTAGAAAGCATGGCACATGAACAGAGTCTGAAATAGCTTTGTTTACTGCATGTGCAATGCAATTAAACATCTAGCAGTGTTTGTGTTATTATAATAAGCTAACTGTGTAATCCCATGCTGTAAAAGGCCCGGGCTGCTAGAAGCCATGGCTCCTGGCACTTCAATCAATCAATTGCATTGGTTGTGCATTAGCGACTAAGCAAGGTTCTTTCTCCTCTGAGGTTTCGTTTTACCAATAGAGTCGCTTTCTTTGAGCTTCATGCTGTAGCCTTACACTACCGGGCTGGACAAACAGACACACACACTTCCATGCACAGACATTTGGTAGTAAACTTATGTACCCTATCAGGAGAACCTCCCTTTTGCTTTTTGTCATTAACGTCATCAATCCTCTCTCCTTGGTTGTCTCCAAGATGAAATGCAACTGAAAAATAAAACAGCAATATTTACAAGTGTATTGAACAACATAAATAAAACCAAGGGGAAAAAAGTTAAGTTAATCATTGATCACAGAAGATATGATGGAAGAGATGGGCAAAGTTTCTGAATATGAGTCACTTTTACAAAAAATTCATGAATGAAAATGTGATAACTGAGCCTTTGAAGTAACTAAATAAAATATATACAGGTAATGCTCCAACTTTAAAATCAATTAACTAAGCCCATTCATGAATGTTAATGTTATGCAATGCATGCATTTTCTAACGTATTATGAATATGGTGCTTTGATATCTGCACATAACAATAATCTAAACTTTCAGCTGAGCCTCTAGCACAAATCTGGCCTCTGAAAATAGCCATGCAAAGAATGTTGACTGTTAAGCTAAATAAATAAATCCAAATACAGCACACCAACAGCTTTGAAATCACCAAAATGTGAAATTAGAACACAAACATTAGGGATAAGATCCATCATAGCCAACAAAACAGTGAAAAGATCTAAGACATGAGAAGCACAAAAAATAGTAAATAAAGACAAGCGGAGGATACACGAGCTTGTGAGCTACATCAGTAGGCAGCTGATGCTGTGGTCTTCACATAATAAACCAAGCAAACTAAACTTCTACCATGGTAGGAAATGCTACTGAATCTTAACACATCAGAAATTAAGATATAGGTGATGCACCAAAGACTGAAGAATAAACTTTTAATGGAAAGAGAAATGTCAAAATTCTCTTGACTCTGAGGCAGGTCACATAAATGATATTTATTATGTTCAGAGATTTAAAGGCAAAAGTTGGATTTGCTGAACGGTGTGGAAGAAAGCCAATATACCAATATAAGTGTGCTTGTGGTGGACTCAAGGTGTGCCAGGAAGGTTCTGAGAATAGTCACCACAATGGAAGAAAAGGTGGAGGTGTTGCAAATTGAATTAAATACCTAGGTGTGATTGAGTGTATGACAAAGACATGCCATACAAAATGGGTCAAAACAGGCTCTTCTTTATGAGGAGACTCAGGTCCTGTAATGTGTGTCACAACCTGCCAGGCATGTGCTTCCAGTGAATAGTGGCCTTTGTATTATTCTACATTGTGGTCAGCTAGGGGAATACTATGTGATTAAAGTGATCAAGATAATCAGATACATTACAGGAACAACCCACAATTTACTAAGCAACCATACCATATGCACTTCAGAACAGATAATTTATCTGAAGCTAAGCATGTTACGGCCTGGCCAGTACTTGGATTGGAGACCATCTAGGAAAAGCCTGGGTTGCTGCTGGAAGAAGTTTAGACATATGGGCGCTTACCCTGTATTCTGTGTATGGATTCCAATGCCCCAGTGTAGTGACAAGGACACTGCGCTGAAAAAATGGCACCATCCTTTGGATGTGATGCAAAACTGAGGTTCTGACTGTTTATGATCATAAATGATCCATGGGTATCCTTTTTAAAGAGCAGAGTGTATCCCTATGTCCAAGTTAAATTGTTTTCCAAGGCTTAGTCATTCTGGCCCCTTAATTATCCCCTGTCTATAACTGGTTGTCTCTCTCACCTCTTCACCACCTAATAGCTATGGTGTGCCGTAAAGTGGCTGCCGTCACAATATCCAGGAGGATGCTGTTCATTGGTGGTGGTTGAATTGGCTCCCCACTCTCTATGTAAAGCACTTATTATTAAAGCAATTATTATTGGAAACAGATGAAAAAAGAAGATGATGGCAAAATTAGGTTATGGTGGATTATGAATACCATCCTCTACATGGCACTCTAAAAGTAATACATATTATTTATATATCACCTTTCTCATGTTCAAAATGTTTATGTTGCCCTGTAGCACCTTTAACCACCAGCTAATTCTACAATGGTGTTCTAAAAGGCACTACAGGGGCTGTGTTTTGCGTACATTAATCTGGCTAGAATGTTCCTTCTCCTATTTTATCTCTATCTATCTATCTATCTATCTATCTACCTTATTAGGTTCTGAGGTATTATTTTCGTTATCCCTCTTCTCCCTCTTCTATTATCTTAAACAAAAAGTGAAAGTCAGCATTCAAATAGGAATGTAAATCTGTACTTGTTACAGTTTGGATAGCTTGAAGAAGTGGATTTAGAGATGTAATTCAGACAGGAGGAAATGATCCAGCATTATTGTGTGTATTCTTATCTCATCCTACAACACAGCTGGTGGAAAAGGAAGAAAAACAGGCACGATGCAGATGTGGCACTTAAAGCATCCCCTGAAAGATTTGCTGTAAAAGAGAGAAGTAAAAAGGACACTGGTGGTGATCCTAATGATAAGCAGACTAGTAAGCCACCTAAAAATACTGCTGGCAACAACTGCACAGGACACTAAAGTAGCTGCTTCTTCACCTCAGCATTACTTCCTGCCACCATCACCACACACAAGAATCTCACAGCATTTGTCTTGCAAATGTCTTACAACCACAAGCCTCCCTTCCCACCTAGAAATACCAATCCTCGGCCTCACTCTGGCCCTTCAGATGGAAGGAGTAGATCACATCATAGAAATCTGCCCATGTCCTCTTTTCATTTAATGTCACAGCTCATTAAAATCCAGTGACCAGACTGAATTGACATGTTAAGGAACATCTTAACCAATTTAATGCTATCATTACAAAAATGGTAAGAATTCTGCTATTTATTTAAAAGTTACAGAATCATTATTGTCATGTGTACAGAGTATATGTAGAAAGACCGAAGCAGTTGAACTTTTTAGTTTATTATGATTAAAGTTTTTAAAATTATGAAACAAATTAGTACAGTGGATCTCAGTTACTTTAAAGGACTGGTGAGCTTCGTTGGACTAAATGTCGTTTTATCATTATATGATTAGTTTGTTTTTATTTACTTACAATGGAGCTGAAGCATATGGCTCCTTTGATATTGGATGTGAGTCAAAACATTCTCTCAATTTTTTTAGAGGTATTTTTGTTGAATCACAATGTCCATATATTCAGTTTTTGTCAAGGGTGTTTTGTTTAGTCATTTGCAGTGAGTTCTCAAATACCCGAATAGTTTATAAAAAGGTAGCACCTGCTTCTCTCAGCACTTGATCTGTGACTCGCAGTGCAACAGAGAAGGGGCTTGCATAAGACCATGACAAGAGAGACGGAAAGAAGACCATACTGAGAATGTTGGTGTAAGTAATCAAAGATGTCAGGTGACAGATGGTCCTGTCTATGTAAAGAATGAATGTTGGAAGAGAATTCTCTGGCAGCTTGAAAATAAGGTTAACATAAGAATAGAGGAGGGGGAAAACTAATTTAGATCTAGCAGTCAATTCAGTAGTGTTTCTTTTAAATATGAATGTGGACAAAATCTAGGGGAGTATAATTTTTGCACAGACTATGAGAACATGTACCCTAAAGCCTGAAGATAATCTGAGATTTGACAACTTTGGGATAGTACCAGTTGTCCATCATAGTATCAATTATAATTTTCACTTTCAAATCATGTGTCCAATAAAATTTCTGTTCATTTTAAGTGTTAAGCTCCTCTGCACAGTAATGAAGCAGGCCATTTATTCTGTCTGGACTTGAGCTTTTTATTTTTTTTATGTATTTATTGTTTTAGGTCCTTTCTGACATCATTCTGGTCAAAGAAAGGATGATTCCTGCCTCCATTCTTTAGTCTGCTCTTGACCTCTGAAGCAAAATCCTGTGTTTCAGATCTTGAATAGAGCTCAAGTTTTGCATCAACTGATAGTCTGTTTTGACCCCTGCCAGTTTAACTGATTATTGATTTTTGATTGAATGCCAGTCATCATCTTCATGCCATTCCATAATTAGTCCAGGTTATCACTAAACAGGTCATTCTGTATCCTGTCCTTATACTTCAGCTTTGCCTGCTTTATTTCACGTTTGACCTGGTTCTGTAATTCATTCTATTCTGTTAATGTTCCATGTTGAAATGCCCTATTTTTTTAGGCTGACATTTCATTTATACCTCTGATAATACTTGGCTTATTGTTAGGGTATATTTTGGCTGATTTAGTGGGCATTATAGTGTCCTCGCAGAATTGTATGTAACAGGTTACAGTGTCTGTTAGTTCATCAGTGTTGGATTTTTCTAATACTATACAGTCAGTACACTCAAAACAATCTTGCTGATACTCAACATAGTCCTCATCCCAGACTTTAATTTGTTTGTTTTCTGGCTTTTCTCTCTTAAAGACAAGTTTATAGATTGGAATAAGCTGGACCCTGCAATGATCTGATGAACCCAGTGGCGATTTTGCTCTTGATTCATAAGTGGCTTTGCTCTTCCCGTAGCACTGATCAAACACTCAGTTGTGATGAGTTGGGCAAGTGAGGTATTGGCAAAAGCTACAAAGTGTTTTGTTCAGTGCACACCAGTAAAGTCTCCCAAAATAAAGTTTGGAGAGTTGGGAGACAGTCATTCAAGCCTCTGTATCAAGCTGGAGAAGGTATTAACGGCCTCACTCACCACTGCCCTTGGGTGAATAAAAGTGAAAAAAATCGGTGGAAGTTCTCTGGGAAGAGAAACGGGGCACAGGGAGACAGACAAAAGTTCCACATCTTTAATGCACATTTTTTTTAACCACCACCATTTTATACCATTGTTTATTTATATAAAGGCAGACATCCCCACCATGTAACTTATCGGTAATGGCTGAGTGTCTGTCCAAACGAATTAATGCACCAAATCCATCAGTCGTCAACTAGTCATCCAAATTGTTTCCATTCAGCCAGGTCTCTGCAAATGCCAAAATGCAATCATCTTTGTAATTAGTCTGAAAGCATTCACACGCTTGAAGTTCATCCACTTTATTTTGGACCAATTGAACATTTCCCATTATAACAGCAAGTAAGCATGGGTTGAACTCCACACAGTTCTGTTCCTGATTATTGCTATTCTTTGGATTTACTGTTTTTTTTTTGGGGGTCCATTTTAAGGATTTTGTTTTCTAATTTTGTAATGGTAATTGTTTGCTCTTTGAGCATTTTTTAGATTTTCTGTTTTTTGTGAATAAAAGTTTTTGTGGACATGTCTCTAGCCTCAGCCGGAGTTTTTACAGGGCTTCCTGGGAGGGACTTACCTTGAGCTTTTTGAGACTCTGCTATTAGTTTTGCTTCAAAATCCATTTTTTACAAGGTGCTATAACTGAAAGAGAAAGGCCTGGAATAATCTGCTTGGAATGATAAAATGAGGGTATCCTGGAGCCAATAGTTCAATTGGTCCTTGCAAAACAGTTCTAGATTCACATGCTCATATATATTTCCATTAAATGAAGATATGAGTGATCATTTAAACTATCAAGATAGTACAAGTTCTCCATCAACATCCATTAAATTGTAACATACTGAGTTATAGTCAGGACATAGCCTAGCAGAAAAGCAAATTGATAGGATTAAGCCTGATCAGAAGTGGAAATAAAATGTATATAACTTGAGAAGAGCTTTTTTTTAGACAATAAAAGTATCTAACTAAATATGTAATTCATACTACTGTCTACCAGCGTAAGAACACAAATTCATATTGTAAGTTACAGTTTAAGAAAATAAGAATGGAGTGGCAGGGTGGTGTAAAGGTTTGTATTATCAGTTTGGTACTGCAGACAAATGTGCTGAGTTTGCATTGGTCTGCCTGTTTCCAGGGGCCTCATGTATAACACCGTGTGTAGAACTCGCACTATAACATGGCGTAAGCACAAAAGCCGAAATGTGCTTACGCACAGAAAAATCCAGATGCAGGAATCTGTGCGTACTCCAACTTCCACGTTCTTCCGCCACATAAATCCCGATCAGCGTGAAAACTAACGCTTGTGCACGCGCTTTATGTAATGCCCCAATTCCTCCCAGAATTACGCCTCTTCGAAAATGCATAATAATATAAATCGCCCTTAAGCTCAGCCTTCTGTGAAAAGACAATGGGAAAAGCATGGGGGAAATATAAGTATTTCAGCGAATACCAAGTGGAGGCAAAGGAAAAACATACTATTTGTTCAAATAAACCGTGGTATAATCAACAAAAGGAAGTTGATCGAGTGACATAGCGTGTTAGAGAAACTTGAAAGCTCACATCCACAAAATCGCACAGTGCCGGAAATAAAAAAGAAGTCACATATCAAAGTCGCCGTGAAAAGTCGAGTTTTAAGCCCACTGCCTGAGTGTCATATGCAAGCTTATTAGGGCACAGAGAAAAAAGGCACACGGTGGGGAAAAAGCACGAAATGTCAACTTCAATCTCGACATTTCCACTTTAATCACGTAGTTTATTTTGTCATTAAAGTAGAACATCATAAACTTCATCTTAAAATCGTTTAATTAACCAGTTTCCCAAATCACATCGCAATTAAAGTAGCACGTTAAATGCTTTGTTTTGTATTTGATTTTCTATGTGCTCTGTGTGTGTGAATCACTACTTGCTTCTTAAATCGGCTCTTTTCCTCCAACTGGACACAGAGTCCATTACATTCGTGATATTACAGCTCCCTGAATAACTAAAATACTGAGATGTATACGTGATGTCATTTTCATGATGATAGGAGTTAAAGCATGTTATTAAACATGTGTTTCACTTCGATGAAATAATTTATTGCAGCAGTACTAAGGGGCGGCTCTAGGCTTGTGCTGGCACTGGGCAGAGGAAAAATCGGTGGCTCCTTCGCCCGCCAATGTCATGCACGGTTGATGGCCACGTCCGTTGCAGACACTGCATAGCCGCCTCGTGCTCATGACACAAGCATTTAACTTTTGCCGAAATTTGTCGCTATGCTTTTGCTGTGTTGTTATTTTCTCTTTCTGTTTTATATTCAATATATATATTGGCGTAGCCATCACTGCAGTCAGGGCTTTTCTTTCCCCAAGTAACCGATCGCCATACAATCAGCTCTGTAATAGACGTTAAGCCATCTGTAAGCTTAGCGTCGATTCTTCAAAACGTTTAAAGAACATTGAAATATCTTTGTAGTACATGTTTAATTATTCTATCCTTAACGACACTCCCAGTGAAGAATATAGATTATTTAAATGAAGTTAAAGTTTTATCTGTATAATTCAACAAACATATTTTGCTGCATTTCATCTTAAAAATGATATTGTCATCATATGTAAATACGCGCTTTATAAAGTGGCTCAGGTTGTGCGATATTATAACTGTAGTGCAAGTTTACAGTGGGGTGATTGTACTTATAAGTACAATAAGTTCTACAAGGAGCACTTGATTGACTGCATTTAAAGTTCTTGGGATTAAACTGTTTCTGAACCGCGAGGTCTGTACAGGAAAGGCTTTAAAACGTTTTGCAGTGGCTGAGACAGCGTGTCCATGAAACTGTATACCGACAATTCTCTTTCCGATCAGCTGCTGCTGTGATTCACACTCAGATACAGTAATATAAATACTCCGAGTGGTGCAGTGAGAGTAATATGGGAAAAGATGATCCGCTGTGGCAACTCCTAACGGGAGGAGCTGAAAGAAGAAGAAGAAAAATAAGAAGAGGAAGGTGCAGTGAGATTAACAACGCTAAAGTAGTTATGGTATTTGGAATACTATGGCTGTTCCCTGAACCATTATATTGTTACGAGTTAATTACAATCAGATGCATTACACTAATAAACAATATGCGGTTAGTTTCGGTGTATTTAAAAAGCCGCGTCATGAAAATAATGAGTAATCACACAGGAACAGTACCATTGCTTTGACGCTGGGTGCCACCAGTCTGCAAAACTGAGCGGAGAACTTGCGTACGACAAGGCATGAGGTACCGTGGAAAAGTGCGTGGCTTTATGCCAAGTGTAGGTTTTATACATCGCGATTTGAACGTGGAAAAGTTCTTACGCAACATTTCTGTGCGTACGCACCATTTATACATGAGGCCCCTGGTGAGTTTCTTTCCATATATTCTAGTTAACATTTCATATCCCACAGACTATCAGATTATATTGATTGGTAACTCAAAATTGTGAGTGTGGCCTGGGGTTCAGTCCATAAATCGTGCTTAATTTGAATCCAATGCTGACAAGTTAGGTTTTGAGTCTCTGTAATCTTGTATATAAAACCAAATAAAGGTAATATTAAAAAACTTACACATTTGATACTGTCATGTTTTTATTATTAATATAATAACAATTATAATACAGGGTGAGTCAAAATTATGTTAACATTTGAATGGTGGAAACAATTTATTCACAAAACATACTTAATACATGCAAGATGATTTACAGGAATGTCTCAACCTGTTCGCCATCATATTCAACACACAAAAAACAATGAACAGCAGTACCATTTAAAGCCTGGACACACAGTTCGCGGGAAACAGATGATACCACAGTCCATATTCTGCCCTTCAGGTCATTGATATCACAAACTTTCCTGCTATACATTCACTCCTTCACCATACCCCATAACCAAAAATCGCAAGGGGTCAAATCAGATTAGTGTGGAGGCCATCACAATGGTCCACCATGACCTATCCATCGATCTGGAAAGGTGTGGTCGAGATAAAAATAATCCATTAGTGTTAACATAATTTTGTCTCACCCTGTATTAATGGACCTCATATTCTCATGATTTGTAGATGTTAAGAACAGAAATGTCTCTGTTTTGCTGTGTTTTTAAACATATAAAAATGCAGTTTGTAACTTATTGTTAATAACGTACAGCTACAAACATGTTCAAACACTCTGAGCCCCTACACAAGGAACAACACTAGACTAAAATAAATTAAATTAAATTGAGAATGATTCTAATTCACCTATAGTACAAATACGTGTTTTGAGTAATATGCACAAAAACAAAATCATACTTCCTCCCAGCCCCCTTTATAAATATACAGTATATTTGGCTTCAAGCCATATGGTTAAAAAACTGTGCTCATCTGGGTTTTCGACACTTGTAAGCAGAATCCTAAATTAAAAAGGAGACACAAAACACCAATTCAGTACACTGTTTATTTGTTTATTTTGAAATAACTAGCCTAGCAGTACTGTGAAGCAGTTTGATTGAGAATCAAATAACATTTTTGGCCAGCAGATCACACTGCAATTCATGTGAGCTAATGTCCTAGAAATCACTGAAGCGGCATGTTTCCCCTCAAGGACTTACGTGTGCTTTCTGCATATTATAAATTATTTCTCTATTGTATAATAAACTAGAAATGACTGTTGGGAATACCTGGGATGTATATAACAGACTTTTAACTATTATCATTACAGGAAAATGCAATCACTCAACACAGTTCTGCCAGTACTTAATTACACATACATAAAAATTAACTACTGTACTGAAGCATTAATGCAAATATACTGGACAAAATGTAGGTCAGATACTTATTCTAAAGTATTCAGTTGCATTGTTTCTACAGTTAAGGTCCCAGGGGGTGAAAGTACGATAAATATTTTACATGTTCTGTACTGTATATTGCAGCGGCATGATAACACAACAGTTACTGCATCCCCGGACAGCTCCCCAGCCCTATGTTCACATCCAGCTGGGTCACTTTCTTTGTGGGATCTCACAAGATGTTCATGTTTGACTAATTTGAGACTTAAAGTTAGCTGTATATGAGGGTGTGTGTGAGTGTGCCCCCTGATGGGTTAGTTTCTGATTCTGCTGAGATAAATCTCAGGCCTGGATAAAAGGTTAGAAATTGATGGATATTGGTACAATGGGTTACTTTACAGCTCCATGGACCTGGGTTCAAATCCCAGTGCAGTCACTGTTTTGAATGAGAGTTTTAAGAACCCTGTTTTCCTCTCAAATCCCAAACGCAGCTATGAGTTTGACTTAAATGATAACTCTAAACTATATGCATGAGTGTGCCTTGAAATGGACCAGAATTCTATCCAGTTCCTTTATTCTTGTCACACATGTACGCATGGGAGGCAGCTAAATGGCTTGAGTAAGGACAGTTCCGAGACATACTGGGATGTGGCCGAGTGCACTGACTCTTTTTCTCCCTTGCCTGCAGACCATTCATGGGTGATTCCACCTGGTCCTCTTGATGTCACTTCCAGGACGAGCCTATGGAAGGAGACCTTGACGGCTCCGGCCCCTGTGATGTCACGTCCGGGCTCGAACCAATGGCTGAAGACCTTCATGAGCCCGACCCTGTTGACTTCACTTCCTGTCTTCCCCTTTAAAAGCCTCCACCTTTTCCCTATTCCCTCAGTTCTGTTTTGGACTCGGGTTTTGTGCACATCAGTGCTGTATCTGTTTAAGCAACTTTGCAGCCAGGAAAACAATTATACAGGTGGCTTCCCCAAACCTTTGTATGACTCTGTGTCAAGTTTGTGACACTCTGTAATATAATACAAAGCTTCAGAAAGATATAAAATATAAAGGATTTTTATTTTGTAAAAATAATTTAATGATTTTGGATATCATTTTGGCTATTAATACACGGTTAAAGTGTCAGCCATTCAGTATAATCATATTTTCAAAATTAAGCATTATCAATAAGTAAACCAGGGTGAAACTCAAGTGCTTTACTGCAAATGCATCTAAATGCTTCTCAATTTTGCATCAGAGAAGTAATTTCTATAAACATATAGTTTAGTTACCTAATGCTTGGTGATTTTATGACTACATTATTAAAAGGTAGATGTGAATACAGGAACAAACATGAAGGATTTGAAGTCTTTTTGTACATTGATGGAAATTATCTGAAATTTAGCCTAATTCTGGAGGTTATTATACAACTGGAGATTATAATACAAGTAATAGTTTTATGGAACTTTTATTTATTTATTTATTTATTTATTTTAATGTGGATTGTTTTGTGCTGTTAAGTAATTTTAAAGCTTCATAACCAGTTTTGCCCCAATTGGCCTGTTGTGTAAATTGCTTCAAAGCTATGTCCATTCACTTCATCAGTTTAGGCAGTTATCATAAGTAAAACAGACAGAGGTGTTGAAAGAATCTACAAGCAAGTGTCACATCTTTTAATATGGATCCTCTGTGGGTGGGACCAAACAAAAAGCACAGCACAGAAAATACACAGTGACTCACAAAGGAAAGCGCTAGGGTCTTCTACTTAAATCATGACCACCTGGTCAGTGAACAAGGAACCATAATTCAATGATTGGCAACCTTGATCGAAAAAACTTTGCAACAATTGTCAGTCAAAAGGTTGGGCTTATTGACATCCAAGAAACCAATGGAAAAATATCCATTCCTTTCTTTATAATCCATTGCAAGCCCCAGCTCTTGGCTCTCTATATGTTCTCTGTGCTCTCGGACTTGACATGACATTTGTTCCATAGCACTTATTGTGTAGAATGTGGCTATAACAAAGACTGGAGTGATCAGTTTTACTTTGAAGGGTAACCTGGTGCTAGACTCTAAGAGTGGAAGACTGTCTATAATGGAGTTAGACTAGGTACCGCTAGGTAAAACCTTGCTAAAATGAAACAGGATGCACAAGCAAGACTATCCAGTAGATGTAAAATTTATGCTAGCAAACAAGACCACTGTATTTGAAAACTTGGGGAAAACTGCACTACCACCACCAAAAGGCATGAACAAAATGAAGAGAAGAACATCTCAACAAAAGAAGAAAAAGCTCACCCAGAAGAATTGGGACAATGCATCGCCTACACCCAAAGTCAATGGGAGCCAAAACATAAGTACATCAATTCTGATTTTGAGAGCTAATGATAATAACCTTTGTGAAGGATAACTTCCTTTTTCTAAATTCAGTAGAAAAGTTTAACACACTACATTACACACATATACATACACATACACACACAGAAGAGCTATTTGGGGGGCAAAACAATGTAGTGCAGCTGTAAGCAAGTCAATGCCACCATTACAATACAGGAGCTAGAAACATACTAACTAGTTAAAGAATGTATCCATCAAAACCACCTAAAAAGTAAGAATTCTAAGAATTCTTAGAGAACATTTCAAAGTTGGTATAGAATAAATATTTCCAGAATGCTTCTTCACATAAAAATTAAATAGAAGTAGAATTCATTAACCATATGCCCTTTTCTATAGGAGAGAAAAAGAACTAGTTAGGCTAGCAATCTTGTATGTTTTTGCATTTTTTGTCTACACACACACACATATATATATATATATATATATATATATGTACTAGGGGCTTCACACAAGTTAAAATTTTCTTTCCTTTGAATTGTTCCTATTTTATTAGTTTCACTTTTATTTCAGAACTTCTGTAAAAACAATTTTTGGAATCTTTCGAGTCCTAATATGCCGAATCTTTTAAATGAGGTCAGTGAGACATGTGTTTAATGACTTTGTACCATAATTCAGGATAGGTTTCTCTGTTTGGAATTTTAACACAGACAAAATGATCTGCATCATCAGCAGTTAATAATTTTTTTGGCAAAGTAACCAATAAATGTATGTGAGGTAAACTCCGTTTTTGAAATTCTCTGACTTAAGCTTCAGACTTACAATATTTACATACTTCTGACATGTCACCTATGTCTATATATTCAATCTCTATTTGCCTTTTCCACGTTGTTCCGCTACATAAAACCCGGTCAGCTTGAACAATAACACACATGCACACGCCTGCTGTCCCGCCCCAATTCCTCCCAGAATTATGCCACTTTGGATATGCAAATCAACATAAATAGCCCTTAAGCTCAGCCTTCTGTGAAAAGACAATTGGAAAAGCTTGGGGGAAAATATAAGAATTTCAGCGAATACCAAGTGGAGGCAAAGAAAAAAACATACTATTTGTTGCTTTAAACAGTGGTATAATCAACAAAAGGAGGTTGATTATGTGACATAGCGTGTTGGAGAAACGTTTAAGCTCAAGTTCACAAAGTCGCACAGTGCCCAAAATAAAAAAAAGAAGCTGTCACATATTAAAGTCGCCTTGAAAAGGTAAGTCTTAGCCCACCATCACGTGTCATATGAAAGCTTATCAGGGTACAGAGAAAAAAAAAGGTACACAGTGGGGAAAAAGCACGAAATGTCAACTTCAATCAATTAGAACAATTAGAACAATCTAGACGAGAACAGGCCATTCAGCCCAACAAAGCTCGCCAGTCCTATTCACTTGCTTCCTCCAAGAAAACATCAAGTCGAGTTTTGAAAGTCCCTAACGTCTTACTGTCTACCACACTACTTGGTAACTTATTCCAAGTGTCTATCGTTCTTTGTGTAAAGAAAAACTTCCTAATGTTTGTGCGAAATTTACCCTTAACAAGTTTCCAACTGTGTCCCCGTGTTCTTGATGAGCTCATTTTAAAATACAAGTCTCGATCCACTGTACTAATTCCCTTCATAATTTTAAACACTTCAATCATGTCACCTCTTAATCTTCTTTTGCTTAAACTGTAAAGGCCCAGCTCTTTTAATCTTTCCTCATAATTCAACCCCTGTAGACCTGGAATCAGCCTAGTCGCTCTTCTCTGGACCTTTTCTAGTGCTGCTATGTCCTTTTGTAGCCTGGAGACCAAAACTGCACACAGTACTCAAGATGAGGCCTCACCAGTGCATTATAAAGGTTGAGCATAACCTCCTTGGACTTGTACTCCACAGATCGTGCTATATAACCTAACATTCTGTTAGCCTTCTTAATGGCTTCTGAACACTGTTTGGAAGTTGATAGCTTGGAGTCCACTATGACTCCTAAATCCTTCTCATAAGGTGTACTCTCGATTTTTCGACCGCCCATTGTGTATTCAAACCTAATATTTTTACTTCCTATGTGTAATACTTTACATTTACTGACATTAAATTTCATCTGCCACAAATCTGCCCAAGCCTGTATGCTATCCAAGTCCTTCTGTAATGATATAACGGATTCCAAATTATCTGCTAATCCACCTATCTTGGTATCATCTGCAAACTTAACCAGCTTGTTACTTATATTCCTATCTAAATCATTTATATATATTAAAAATAGCAGCGCCCTAGCACTGACCCCTGTGGAACACCACTCTTAACATCGCCAGTTCTGATGAGGTTCCTCGCACCATCACCCTCTGCTTCCTGTGTCTGAGCCAATTCTGCACCCATCTAAAAACATCACCCTGAATTCCCACTTCTTTTAACTTGATGCCCAACCTCTCATGTGGCACCTTATCAAATGCTTTCTGAAAGTCCAGATAAATAATATCATAAGCTCCACTTTGATCGTATCCTTTTGTTGCCTCCTCATAGAATTCCAACATGTTAGTAAAACACGACCTCCCCTTCTGAACCCATGCTGACTGTTCAGAATAACTCCTGTCCTTGTCATGTGTTGCTCAATCTTATCCTTAATAATTCCTTCCATTAATTTTCCTGTGATGCTTGTTAAGCTTACTGGCCTATAGTTGCTTGGATCTGCCCTGTCACCCTTTTTATATAATGGGATGATATTTGCCATTTTCCAGTCCTTTGGAATCTCTCCAGTGCACAGTGACTTCCTAAAAATATGTGTCAAGGGTTTATATATGTACTCACTAGCCTCCTTAAGAACACGAGGATAAATATTATCTGGGCCTGGTGATTTGTTTGATTTCATCTTATTTAATCTGAGCAGCACTTCTCCCTCTACAATTTCCAAATCCCTCAGTACCTCCTTAGTAGTTGTGTTTACCTCTGGCAGGTTATCCACTTGCTCACTTGTAAACACCTCAGAAAATGTAAGTTTAGGGCATCTGCTATTTCATTGTCTGTATCTTTTAATTCCCTTTACTATTCCTGATGAACTTGACCTCCTCCTTAACTGTTCTTTTACTACTAAAATACTGAAAGAATCTCTTGGGGTCTTCTTTCGCCTTATCTGCTATATTCCTCTCCAACTGTCTTTTAGCCTCTCTGATATCCTTCTTAATGGTTGCCCTCATGTTCTCATACGCTCACGGTTCTCTTTGCAGTCATTAGTCTTATATGCCTTATACAGCAGTTTTTCCTTTGCAACTTCTTTTTAAATCTTTATTAATCCATCGTGGAGATTTTTTAGTTTCCTATTACTTCCAAATTTAGGTATGTATCTGTCCTGCATTACATGTAAAACATTTTAAACCTGTTCCACTGCTCCTCGACTGTCTCCACATTTAAAAGCTTATCCCAGTCTATCCTACTTAGACTTTGTCGCATCTGCTCAAAATTAGCCCTACTAAAGTTCAACTTAACAATTTTAGTCTTTGCATCTGTACTCTTACAAAATACTGAGAATTGTATTACATTATGGTCACTTGACCCTAGTGGTTCAATCACCTCTACACCCTCAATTCTATCCTGATTATTACAGAATACTAAATCCAGATAGGCTTCACCCCTTGTTGGTGCTTTAACATGCTGTGTTAAAAACAGTCGCTGATTACTTCTAAAAACTCCTGCTCTTGTGCTCCTCCATCTGTAAGGTTATCCCAGTTAATATTTGGATAATTAAAGTCCCCCATGACTATAATATCCCCTGTAAACTTGCCTTTTGATATTACTAAAAGATGTGTGTTGAAATTACTGTCTGAATTGGGTGGTCTATAACACACTCCTAAAATGAGACCTTTTCCCTAATATTTTCCAGGCGAAGCCACATGTCCTCACTAAGATGGGGCTCATCATCCAACTGAAGATGACTTACATTTAATTCCTGTTTGGCATAAACAGCAACCCCACCTCCTTTTCTGTTCTGTCTATCCTTCCTAAAAATGTGTATCCCTCTATGTTACACTCATCCCCATCTTTGTTATTTAGCCAGGTTTCCGTTATTGCTATAATATCATAATTGTGCTCTGCTACATACAACTCCAACTCACTTACCTTATTTTTGATACTTCTAGCATTAAGGCAAGCTATTTTTAATGTGTTAATCCTTCTATCTTTACGTGTTTGCTTAAAATTTACATTACTATGCATTTTTATTTCTACACCATTGTTTGTTCTTCCATGTATAGATCTAAATCTGGCCTGTCCTAAACTCCCTGCCCCCATTCCCTAGTTTAAACAATCCTCGACTAGCCTACACATACGCCTCCCCAATACATTGGTGCCCCTCCGGTTCAGATGTAACCCGTCACGCGGAACAGGTCCCATCTGTTCCAAAAGGAGTCCCAATGCCCCATAAACCTATACCCTTCTACCCTGCACCAAGATTTGAGCCACGCGTTAAGCCTTCTAATCTCCTCAATCTTACCTGGACAGGCGTGGCACAGGCAGAACTTCGGAGAAGACTACCTTGTCAGTTCTGCTCCTCAGCTTGGTACCTAACTCTTTGAATTTGGATCGCAGAACTGACAGACTACCCTTATGTATGTCATTTGTTCCAACGTGGACAATGACAACTGGATCCACCCGCTCTGGCCAAGAGCCTATCCACCCTTCCAGGAGGTCTCCCACCTGTGCTCCCGGAAGGCAACACACCGTCGAGACTCTCTCTCTGGAGCACACCTGCGCTTCAATCCCCCTAATGATTGAGTCCCCAACTATCACTACCTCTCTCTTTTTGGGAACTGGTTTTGAGGTGGCCCGTTGGGGCTCCTCAACCCTGCCTACCACCTCAGAATTATCAGAGTCACCGTCCAGCTCCGCCAGGACATGATAACGGTTAGACACTTCTAATTCTGGGGTTGATCCGCCGGGACAGTGTGCACCCTTTACCTTACGCCTTGCGACCATGACCCACCAATTCCTACCTGTCTGGTCTGGAATCTCCTCCCGCCACCTTAGGGGTGCACACTATCTCTAAAGGACACCTGGGCCAAGTCCGCCAATTCTCTATTACAACGCAGGTCAGCCAACTCCTCCTCCAGTTCAGCGACCCTGAGCTCGAGGTGCTGGATCAGCTGGCATCTCTTGCAGATGTAGCCCTCATAGACAACTGGCTCTTCCAAACCATCATCTAAAAAGTCCAACATCCAACAGGACTTGCATTGCACTGGCCTCATTATTAAAATTTGATTTGGGATTACTAAGCTGCCTTAACTATATATTTTTTTTTCTTAAAATTAAATTTCTTCTTCTTTCAGCTGCTCCTTAACTTAAATGGTAACACTAAGATCTGCTACAGATATTTTACACCTTTTCCCCCTTAAGCTCCTGTACTGTTCTCCCTCTCAGCTGCCTGCCTTTCTATGAGGTTAACTTTACTTTTCTCTGTCTCTTCTAGCTTTGCGCTCTTCTTACTTATAAGCTCTTCACTCGCACTGTTTGTATTCCCCCGTATTAATGAACCAATACGCTGTCGCCCACTTAACTGTTCTGCCTCTGGACCGCTAAGGACTGTTTAATCTAAAATAAACAAATAAATAAAACTTTACTACCTTATTTGCTCCTACTGCTCCTTGTGCCTGAGCGGTGTCTTAACGCAGGCCGCTTACCTGCGCACTACTGAGTTTCCACCTTTTACTGCTTTGAAGTCAGCCGCGGCCTTTTTTTCTTTTCCTTTAAACTAAGGAATCGCTGTTACGACGACGCGGTTATTTATTTACAAATGCCGATATCAGTTACTGCTGCTTTCTACCCTGCCGCCTCGATGCTAATTCAAATACAGATAACAAGAAAAAGAACAAGTACAAATAACTTTTCCAAGCGCACTTCCAAACACCCAGCTACTTTTGCTCTTGTGCGGGCGAAAAAAGCAAAAAACCCTTCTAAAGGGAAAAAAGCTTTAAAAAATTCCCACACGGTTCCTTAGAGGCAACCAAAACCCAAGTTTTTAAGAGCAAAATGTATTTTTTTAATGTAAATCTCACACCACAGAACAAACCAACACTCTCAACAGACTCTAGCGTTTGCAAAGCACACGTCAGCACAAAGCACACGTGACTCAAAATTTCCACTTTAATAACATAGTTTATTTTGTCATTAAAGTACAACATCATAAACTTCATCTTAAAAGAGTTTAATTAACCAGTTCCTCAAATCACATCGTAATTAAAGTAGCACGTTAAATGCTTTGTTTTTGTGTTCTTCTATGTGCTCTATGTGTGTGAACCACTACTTGCTTCTTAAACCGGCTCTCTTCCTCCGACAGGACACAGAATCCATTACATTCGTGATATTACAGCTCTCTGAATAACTAAAATACTGAGATGTATACGTGATATCATTTTCATGATGATAGGAGTTAAAGCATGTTATTAAACATGGGTTTCACGGCGGCACAGTAATTGTGCACGACCTTCGATAAAATAATTTATTGCAGCACTACTCAGAGGCGGCTCTAGGCTCGTGGCGGCCCTGGGCAGAGAAAGAATCGGTGGCCCCTTCGTCCGCCATTGTCAATATGGTAACTTATGCACAGCGGATGGCCACATCTGTTGAGGACACTGCATAGCCACCTCGTGCTCATGACGCAATCATTTAATTTGTGCCGAAATTTGCCGCTGCGTTTTTAGCTGTGTCGTTATTTTCTCTTTCTGTTTTATATTCAATATATATTGGCTTGGTAGCTCTGTGCAGGTGTACAGTTTGCACATGCCTAAGGCTGCCCCTGCAGTACTGTCTCTTTAAAATGTACTAACCTCCAATTCCTGTCCTTCCTTTTCTTTCTCCAAGTAACCGATCGCCACACAATCAGCTCTGTAATAGACGTTAAGCTATCTGTAAGCTTATAACGTTGATTCTTCAAAACTTTTAAGGAATTTTGAAATATCTTCTTAGTACATGTTTAATTATTCTATCCTTCATGCCAGTCCCAGTGAAGCATACAGTGCGAGGCAGGAACAATAGTGAGCTGAGCGCCAGATCCTTGGTAGTGTAGCAAAACTGTGTCCTTTAATTATTAACAATATAGATTATTTAAATGAAGTTAAAGTTTTATCTGTATAATATAATAAACATATTTTGCTGCATTTCATCTTAAAAATGATATCGTCATCATATGTAAATACGCACTTTATAAAGTGGCTCACGTTGTGCAATATTATAACTGTAGTGCAAGTTTACAGTGAGGTGATTGTATTTATAAGTACAAACAATTCTACAAGGAGCATTTGATGGACTGATTGAGTGCGTTTAGAGTTCTTGGGATGAAACTGTTTCTGAACCGTGAGGTCCGTACAGGAAAGGCTTGAAGCGTTTGCCATGTGAGAAGCAGTTCAAATAGGAAGCATGGCTGAGGCAGCGTGTGCTTGATGCTGTATACCGATAATTCTCTTTCTGATCAGCTGCTCTGAGTGGTGCAGTAAGAGTAATATGGAAAAAGATGATCTGCTGTGGCAAAATCTAACAGGAGCAGCTGAAAGAAGAAGAAGAAGGTGCAGTGAGAGTAACAATGTTAAAGCAGTTATGGTATTTGGAATAGTTTGACCATTCTGTGGACCATTATATTGTTACAGGTTAATTACAATCAGATGCATTAAACTAATAAACAATATGAGGTTATTTTCAGTGAATTTATAAAGCTGCGTTAGGGATGTGGACCTGAAAAAGAAACGTAAACCACACAGGAACAGTAGCACTGCTTTGACGCTGCCGAGAGGAGAACTTGCATACGACAGGGTATCAGGTACCGTGGAAATGTTCATGGCTTTACGCCAAGTTTAGGTTTTATACATCGCGATTTGAACATGGAAATGTTCTTACGCAACATTTCTGTGTGTACGCACCGTTTATACACGAGGCCCCTGGTCCGTGGTGTTTGTTTTCCCTTTTTTGAGTAATAATTTCCGTTTGTTTGCGCTACTGCGATCTTTACTTTCTTTTTTTGATACTTTCTAATTTTCCTGCTTTCATATTCTTAACTTTCTCAGCATTTGTATCACGCCAACTTTTTTTGACCCTTTCCAATTTGACTGCTTTCATAATCTCTTACCTGCTCTGAATGTGTATAGCGCCAACGTTTTTAAACATCTTTATGAAGTTCTACTTTGTCTTTTACTCTTTGTCTTTTAATTCTGATCCCAACTGGATGTGCTTTTTTTTCAATTCCACTTCTTCTAGACTGATTGCCTTATTTTCTGAATTTGCACCTAGATTATTCTTTTTCTTTTTTGCATTTTTTTCCTCTCCAATGCTTTTGAGTCTCTTTTCTTCGCACTGATCTTTCTTCTTTGCTCAGTTGTCGACATTTTATCTATAAAGTATTGTCCTTATATGCTTTATATGCGCTGAAAGCGATCTGTGTGTGTACAAAGCCTTTACATGACTCAGTGTTTTGCTGCCCGTGGTCTTGTTTGATATTGGTTGTAAGTAGGGCGTGTCTTGCAAGAATCTCATGTTCTACGTCCCTGCAAGACGCTCGGTGGGCAATCTCTTTTGTCTCGTGAAGATCACGTCTCATCTCCCTAGTGTTTCTCTCCAGAATTTTTTTTATAATAGAGATATATATGTATATATATCTATACAGTAATCCCTCCTCGATGCGACCCATGCAATAAATGAAAATCCGCGAAATAGAAACCATATGTTTGTATGGTTATTTTTAGATATTTTAAGCCCTTATAAACTCTCTCACACTGTTTATAAATATTCCCCGCACAGTTATACAGCATAATCCCTTTGTATTCTCCTAGATATTAGGTAAGATTCATTGAAATTATGTATATAAACACACTTTTTATATACAGTAAAACCTAAATATTATTTTAAAGATATCAAGTGTCTCCAATATCACATATGTTACAGCCATTCCGATAGACAGGCCACCAGCAATAAATACGTACAATGCAAGAAAAATAGTATACAGGAAATGTGTGTACAGTGACACTAAACTTATGTACATGTACTAAGTACTCTAAGTAGAAAATTAATTATGGTTACTCACCAACAATGACATGATGACTTGTCCGATAACAATGAGTTTAATTTTACTGCACAACAAAGGAGACCGTTACAGCTCTTCTAAAGGAGCCACTTCAGACGATTGTGTAGTACTGCCGTTGTTCTTCTTCTGGCAGTCTTCAATCCAAATCCCTAAAGCAGATTCCATCCAGACTACTGCCTTATTACATCCACTTACAACTCGTTTTGCACCCTGGCTAAAAGGACACTGCGGCTGTAGATCTTATATTCCTTTCCTACTTTTTAAGTAAAAAGAATCGTAGCCTCATTGATGCCGTAATGGCATCCTAAAGCGGTGTAGATTTTCCCTTCCTTCAGCATATCCAAAACGTTTACCTTTTCGGCAATCGTTAACATCTTCCGTTTGCTGGGCACGCCCCTGAAGCAGTAGCAGGAGCAGATCGTTTTGGAGCCATAATGAAGGACTTGACTATGCACAAATATAAACACAAAAGAGCACAAAAGTTAACTCTTTACACAGCGAAACACGTTGATGCTGAATGAGCGAGACGAGACTTCCTGGTTAACACTGCATTTAGCACACAGGAACTTAACTGCGTGCTCTGATTGGTTAGCTTCTCAGTCAGGAGAACTTAACTGCGTGCTCTGATTGGTTAGCTTCTCAGTCATCTGCCAATAGCGTCCCTTGTATGAAATCAACTGGGCAAACCAACTAAGGAAGCATGTACAGGAAGTAAAAAGACACATTGTCCGCAGAACCCACGAAGCAGCGAAAAATCCGCGTTATATATTTAGTTATGCTTACATATAAAATCCGCGATAGAGTGAAGCTGCGAAAGTCAAAGTGCGATATAGCGAGGGATTACTGTATATATAAAAAGGCTGTTTTTATTAAAATAAAGAAAACAAAAGAGAGATGAACAGTAGAAGTAACAGAAAATAAGCCCCTTCAGGGTTTATTCACCTTTGATCATTTGTACCATTTCAAGAACATCTTTTCTCCATAACTTCCTCATTAAACTTCTGAATACTTATCCTTCTGCTAGCCAAGCTATTATTTTGAATAACCTCCAGACTCCAACCTCATTGTGCCACTGGCAAGTAATGGTGTTTAAACACAACATGAGGGTTATTTCTGGGGCAATGTCTGAAACTACTTTTAGGTTCAGGTAAATCCACTGAAACTCCTGGGGCCTGCCTCCTAGAGCTCCCTCTGCTGTCTTCAAGAGTTATTGTAACCGTGTGTCCTAACTCTCCCTTAAAGGGTCAGGCAATCCCCAGGTGATCCGGTCCTCCCCATCAATCTAGGGGACTAAATCTACTACAATAACACCCTTCCAATGTCCACTGCAATTTAAGGAGTAATTATGCCTAGGGAACTCACTTTCACTACAGGAGCTACCATACCACCATAGACAATTCCTGTTACACCAATTATTATCCAGTTGCACAGGAGACAGAAATGACACTCGTGTTTTTGAGACATTTTTCACCTCAGATTGCTTTCTTGGCAACTCATGTATGTCTTTTGTTCTTTTTGGGGTTTCTTAGTAAGACAGAGCAATTTTTTTTTATTTTAAACTTTTTATTTATAGTGACTATGTTTTCCCTTATTACTAGCTGGTGTTTGATGGTAATATCCCCCTCTGGTTGGCATTTTTTGGAAATTATTTTGAAATGTAGTGGGACTTATGTGCTTTAGCACTCCTTGTCCACAATAAAAATAAATGTTATTGCTGTGGGTGGAAAAATCACAGGTAAACACAGAAGTTTGAACAAGGCTTCAGGAAGGATTATCGCTTGTTGTCTACCTCAAAAAAGTAATAAATTGTGTATTTTGTCATTGTGAAATCACATGCAAAACAACTATTAGCAGTAGTTTAGGAAAACTGCATGCAAAAAATAACCTGGCTGTTTTACTCATTTCTATTGATGTTATTTGGGAGAATTTAGGTTGAATAAGATTGACAAGCTTTGCTGTTCTTGTCAAAATTGATATATTGTTCTAACAAATATTCTGTGTCTTTTCCTGATATGGTGATATACGTTAATAGTGATGTAACCAGTTTTTTTCATGTTGTAAAAGCCTGTCCTGTTCTGTAATGCTCCCTTTATTTAGCATACCCAAGACTAACTGATCATTCCACTGTACTTCATTTTTTGAGCAGATCATATTTAACTATCAAGATGTGTCTGAAATTCAGTTTTTATATTAATTTATTCGTTGTCATCAGCAATTCGTTTTAAAAAAAATGTATACTTAAAAAAAATCATAGATAACATGGCACTAAGATAAAAAAAACAACACTCTTACAATGATAGGCAGTCTGATACTTTTTGATGAAATAGTACTTAATTAGAATGAATTTCATCTACTGTTTATTTAATTTGTTCAGTTCACTTATACATTTATTATAACAGGACAGTGCCAACAAATTTCTAAAATCAAATTGGCCATGAATAAATGCTGTGAATAAAAGCAGCAGAGAACAATAACGAATGGTTGAAGAGCCAGCCAAATAGCTAGTTATTGTTGGTCAGTGAGCAAGTTGATGTGGATTAAAGAGAAATTATGGGCTCACTATCTGGAAATTGTTAAATGATTATTCCTGTTCTTTCTCTCTCTGATCTTTCTTTCTATTCCTCTGCTTGAAGAAGCTTACCCTATCTACGTACTTCCTTTCTATTAGGGGTGTTTAAAGGGTAGGTCTTTGTCCTTGCTTTAGCTTTTTGGCTTCTGTTGTTTGAATATTTTTTTTTCCTGAGTCTCCTTATTCTGAATTAATCCAGAAGTGAACTGGATTAATTAGTGGTCTCATTTGTGACAACATGAAGAACCAGTAAGTAAAGCAGGTTGTGAACAGTTTAGTGGATCAAATGAAGGACAGTCCTAATATATCAAAGAAATACTGTAATGAAAGCAAGACACTGTCAGCTGTGAGCTAAGTATTCTTCTCTCTACTGCATCTTCATAATCAGAATGCTAACCATGCAGTGCACAGTATAAAATAAAGTCTAAATGACTAAGAGAGAGAGAAATAGGTCTACAACTAAAGTACCACTTTAGGAACGTTCATTCTGTAAACAACCACATACATTGCTAGATTTAAATAGGGTAAACTGTATTTGTATCTTAATTTGCATTTCCTGAAATGACACAAAAGTGAGCTTTGTGACATTAAAAAACTGTTCCTCCAATTATGCTGTGATTGAAATGTTATTTCTTTTTTTTATAGTTGATGAAGTGTTCCACTGTGTTAATTTACGGAGATTCTTTTTAACCATTTCATTACTGTGGAAGTAATATTTTACCAGTTAAGTGGATCCATTTTGTTCAAGTGAGGCTAATTTCAACCTAATTGATATCTTTGTTTCTTAATATAACACTTTCAACAAATCATAGAGAACTTTCAGTGTAATTATGCATTTGTTAATCAAATGAAAAGAGTGAATCAGTGGTTTAACATACATCTAGTGATGTGCTGGGACATATCATCAGTGATGTTAACTGATGTGACCAGACACCCTCACCAAGGCAACCCAGCCAGAGGTGTATCAGGCCTGGAATTGTGTCCTAGCAGTGTTAGTCTACATGTTATTCCTGGAAATCCAGATAATTCTGGAAGCTTTCTTGGTATCCTCTATGGCTGCTCTGATGACTCTGCCCCTTAATACCCTTGTGATGTCAAGCAGAGTGTAGGATTTGCAGAGTGAGAAGCCAAAAAATCCTCCACACGCAACTTTGATTGGGTTAGACCATGCTATCCACGCTTTTCTTTTGCATTCTTGTACCAGTTCCTCATCTTATCAAGGGGAAAGAGAGAGAAAGCAGAGCAGAATTCTGCTGGAGACAGTGTGGGCTGAAAGAGGTGACTGGTTTGGAAAATCACATGGAGGAGCATAGACAGAAACATTTCTGGGGCAAATCAACCCGTGCTGATTTTGTGGAGCAGGGCTTATTGAGTGCTTCAGAAGGAAAGTGGCAGGATAATAGAGACAGTCTTGGAGCATCTCAGCAGGTGCCAGTGGATGTTACTGTGATGGGAATCAGTTTATGGGTCGCATTCGCTGATGTTGCAGCCCTGCCGAGCATATCTGTTGAATGAGCACAGGAAACATAATAGAAGGAAATTGATTCTGACTGATTTTATCCCTGATTTTAACTATTTACTGTATTCATTTATTTGTTAGATTTTTAACTTCCACACTGCACTATTTTTTATGGATTATATATTGGAAACTTTATTTAAGCATTGCTGTTTGGACACCGTTTGCCTTTTAATAAATGCACTACTTTTGCACCATACTTCTTGTTCGTGCACTCATTTGTCTTAGCCTATCCTCAGTTATGACTATTGATCACTGTGAAATGGAAGATACCCATAGCTTCAGGCAACTGGGACATCACACTTGCTTCTTTTCCTCTCATTGGCTTTTTCAGTCCTGTGTTCATAAGGTACTGTTAGTTTCATCATGACAACCTGGCATGAAGCCTCTGACAGTAGGACCACACCTGGCCTTAGCACTGTCATCATTCACAGTAGGTGTCTAAGAAAGTGAGCTGACCCCTTCCATTCAGGTTTGAGCTGCCAGTCTGAAACTGTCATGACTAGACCTCTTGGTATTGTTTTCCTGCCCTGCGGAGGACAACTAATAACTCGCCTGGACAGTGACTTTTGGTGTAATTAATAGCTATCTGGATGGACTAAACTACCACCTTTAATACTTTATCATGCTGCCAGTGATAACACCCTTCTGCCAGGGCTTTTGTGCAACTGTTGATGTGTTCCAGGGCTTCTTTTCCAGAGCAAAGAGAGTAAGATTGTGCATTGCTATTGCCTAGACAAAGGTGTTTTTTGGTCCTGGTAAGACAGCATAGGCAGCTTGAATCACGAACCTGGTGCACTGGATTTCTACCTGCCAAATTTTTATATAGGAAATCCTCCTGTCCAGAGCACTTTTTCATCTGGTCCAAGCTCCTTGCTGCCACATTCCTGTATGCACCTCTTTCTGCATTAGGTGATGTCTTTCCTTTCCTTTCACCTAGTCATACTGGGAAGAAGGAAATGTACTTAGTTCCACCTGTCAAGTTGTCATGGTACAAAAGCACCATAAGTCCCACCTCTGATGTTGCCACTGAATCCTTGGCCCTCCACTTCCTGTCTGTTTGGACTTGGATGCCAGCTGAAGAGATCTTGGGGTCTTGAGAATCTCAGTATTGCAGCACCACTCTCATACGTGAGACCATTAAATCTTCATTTAAGCTCCTAATAGAGTTTATTCTTTACCAAATAGAGGACAGTGCTGCAGAGACTACCTGACACTACCCTGAAAAATGACTACATTGTACAGATATGTCAATGAACTTACTCTTGAAAAGGAACTCTATCAGTCAATGGGCAATGATACTGAAAAATATTTTTGCTTTCATATTAAGCAGTGAAATAGATCTGAACTGCTCATTGCACTTAGAAGTCTCCTGTTTGAGAATCCAAAACTCCTTCTTGTACTTCCACTGACCTGCTACCCTGCCCCTTCACCAAATGACCCTAAAGATCTTCCAGAGATGTTGAAGCTGATTTGGGCAGCGTTAGTACACCTTGTAGGAAACTCCACTTTTTCTTGTGGCAGAGCTTTGTCTGACGCTTCTTTCATCGTCCTTGACATCTTCCACGCTGGACTATCTGCTCTGGCATCAAATCTATACTAATAAAAGGCAAAGCCCTCACTCACTCACTCACTCACTCACTCACTCACTGACTCATCACTAATTCTCTAACTTCCCGTGTGGGTGGAAGGCTGAAATTTGGCAGGTTCATTCCTTACAGCTTCCTTACAAAAGTTGGGCAGGTTTTATATCGAAATTCTACGCGTAATGGTCATAACTGGAAGCAGTTTTTCTCCATTTACTGTAATGGAGATGAGCTTCAACGCCGGGGCGGAGTTTCGTGTGACATCATCACGCCTCCCACGTAATCACGCAGTACATAGAAAACCAGGAAGACCTCAAAAAAGCGCTGAAGAAAACATGCATTATATAATTGAGAAGGCAGCGAAACAATAAGAAGCGAGTGAGTGACATATACAACCATATTCATGAGTTCTGCTACTTCTGAAACAAAGCACGATGTAAACCTACACTTAGCAAACTGCCACGGGTAAATATTCACGGGTGAAGGACTGTGCTTATGGAGAGGAAGATGAGATGGTCAGGGTGGTGTTTGACACAAACTCAGCGAAACTGCGAGAGAAAGTTTTAAGTGCCAGGACTAAGGTAACATTAAATACAGCCATGGACATAGCAGGAGATGGCACCAGCACAGCTGGGAACCTTCGATGCATGTACACCGAGCGGCTCACGTGAACTGACGCAGTGCACAGATAAAAGGCAACAGTTCCAAAGAGCGCTGAACAAAAACAGAATTACACAATTGAAAAGGCAGCAAAAATATGAAGCGTCTCATACATACAAGCATATTCATAAATCCAACTACTGCGGAAACAAAGCACACGTTGGAAAAAGTCAATGTCCCGCTAAAGGAAGACAGTGTAAAAAAAACCTGTGCATGCAGTGTGTCAGGTCTCACATAAAGAAGAAGACGAGCTGTTTATTGATGCAGTAAGAAACGAATCGATGAATGAAACCTGTCATCTTTACAACGATTGACAAACACGGAATGTAACTTGAACACAACACATCCTACAAATACGAACCTGATTGAAAGAAATAATGATAATCAAATCCTTGATGACAGCAACACTCAGTAACACTCACAAAACAAATACTGTATATTGACAGTCATGTTACGTTATTTTTAAAATGTTCCCTTTTCTTTTTCTAGCTTTTTAACACACTACTTCTCGCTGCGATACGCTGGTATATATATATGTATATATATATAACCCGATCTACATACTCGAATAATGGATACTTTATTCGCCATCAATGATTGTTTTGGTAAAGCCATACTCAGTGTATTCATTAGATGAACGGTAAAAAGTAAGAGCGAGGGGAGGATGACTTATTGAGGCATGCAGGCTGTAGTCGCGCTCAACTCTATCTGAATTGCGCGATCACATTTGAAAAAATATATCTTTTCAAGTTCTATTTAGTCCATATGTGTCAAACTCAAGGGCAGCGGGCCACATCCGCCTGGCGTGTAATTATATCCGCCCAGCGAGATCATTTTATATACTGTATTATTGTTATTAAAGCCCGAGTATATGAAGCGCTGGTAACACAATAAACTACAGATCCCATAATGCAGCGCTTCAGCTGCCTTGCCGAACACTTACCGCGTTAATTAAGTCTACCTTATGATGCTGCAAGTTATTGCGAAGCTAGCTCACACGATGCTGAAGAGAATAGTTGATTCTGAAAATAGAGCCTTTAAAAACCGATGGGAGGCTGAGTATATGTTTACTGAACCCGTGTGTCTCATTTGTGGAGCTAATGTGGCTGTAATTACAGAATTTAATCTAAGACGGCACTATAAAACAAAACATCAGGGTAACCTGAAAGACCTGAATGCAATGCAGAAGATACAGAAAGCAGAAGAATTAAATAAG
This sequence comes from Polypterus senegalus, assembly GCF_016835505.1. Lineage (NCBI taxonomy): Eukaryota > Metazoa > Chordata > Cladistia > Polypteriformes > Polypteridae > Polypterus > Polypterus senegalus. The sequence goes on from NC_053160.1 coordinate 134,532,626, forward strand.
AATCTGACACTTCAGCGGACGTTTTTACCCGTGCACAATCACAAAGTGATTTCAATTGAGGCTGCTTTTATGGGAGACACAACCACTTGCCCCACTTTCCCTGTTACCAAGTAATGTTAAACCAAGTCGTCACTACGGTGTTCCCAAATACGCACTTTGCTGATAAACTGAGCGCACTGAGTTTGCACGGCGCTTTGGTGACTTTGAAGAACAAAAGTCCGTCTACATGCGGCGAACCTTGTGCATGTTTGGTAGCACATATCTGTGTGAGAAGCTCTTCTCAGTGATAAAGACTAACAAAACAGCACACAGGAGTCGCCTCACTGATGAGCACCTGCAATCCATCCTGAGAATCTCCACAACACAGAACCTCACAGCAAACAGAAACGAACTTGTTGCCAAAAAGATGCCAGGCGTCCAGCTCTAAAATGACATATGAGCAAAGACAACTGAATGATTTGATTTGTTATTGCTGAAAGGAACACATTTTATTTATATTTCCAGGTTTTGTTATGCAGCATGTTCATATTTGAATTTGTATAATTTTGACAGGATATATTTTTATGGAGAGCAAAATCTTTTGGGATATTTAAAATCTAAGTTTATTTTTATAAAATATAAAATTACATAAGAGTAAAGAAATTTGAATGTTTGTTCTTTTAATGTTTACTTTATTTCTAACTTGTATAATTTAGACAGGATATATTTTTATGGAGAGCAAAATATTATAAGTTGTTTAAGGTTTGAGTTGATTTATTCAGGAATAATATTCCTGTCTGTTTTGACCATTCCTACCAAAGATATTTCTGTCGACTAAATAAAAATTCCTTCTATTTAAAATTTAAATAGAACTTGAACAAATACGATAGTTCATAATATCCACGCAGACTTGCACGTAAGAGCGGGTGTCTTCAGTTTTAACTAACAGCGTATAGCATTGATACGAAATAGCTGTGTGTGTATATATGTAGATATGTATGTATATGTATATATATGTTTATATATGTGTGTGTGTATGTATATTGTGAAACCTGGCCCCGGCACAGACAGACGGACATCATTTTTGCACCCACACACCGTTTATTTACACTATTTACAACAATATAATCGTCACGTGCACTCACGAACCCCAGTGCCTCTTGCAATCAATCCCCAAAGTCCAGGGCCCACAGTCTCTGTGCCTTTGTCCTGGGCCTCCTGTCCCTCTCCAGCTCAGTCCTTCTGCCTCCCGACTGCCACCACCGACTGGAGGGAGGCGGCCCCTAAATAAGGCTCCCGGATGAGCCCCAGGTGCTTCCGCCATCTGCTCCTTGGCCACGCCCCAGCGTGGCGGAAGTGTCGGCTGCCTTCCTGGCAGCTCTCCGGGCGCCACACAAAGTCTTCCCCCCGGCACTTCCTGGTGTGGCGGAAGTGCCGGGCTCCCGGGATAATTAGGCACCGGGGCGCCGCCTGGCGGTGGCCACGGGTCCCTACAGGGCTGGGCTTCAAAGCCCTGTACCTGAGGCCCCTTGCCTAACCAGGACGGACGCCCCCACTCTGTCTGGAGGAGGCACTCGCCCTCCTCCGGTCCTCCAAGGCGTCCCGGCCGGGCTCCTGCCCCGACCGGCAACCGCACGGGATAAACCGGCATCGGGGCGCCGCCTGGCGGTGACCACGGGCCCCTACAGGGAAGGGCTTCCATGCCCTCAACCCGTGGACCCCAACAGAACCAGGACGGACGCCTCGCGGTCTGGAGGAGGCACAAGCCCTCCTCACGCCCTCCTGCCCCGCCGGGCTCCAGCCCGGCCGGGGCCACAGTGCCCCACCGCTAGCGAGGACACGTGGGTCCAACGGCACAACCCGAAAGGGCAGCACGCCCCCAGCGAGGGTCCTACTATGTCCCCAGGGTCCAACACGGCACCCTGGGACATCTGTCTTCGCACCCTCGCCGCGCAAACGCCCCTGTGGTCTGCGCCGTTCTCGCCCTCGCTGTTCCCCAGCGGGGTCACTGTAGGCCTCCCGGCGTGGAGCACTCCCGCGGAGCGGCCCGTTCCAGGCGGGCAGGTCCCCGCCGACGCCGGCCTCAGCGCCGCCGGGCTTCGGGCCTGAAAATAAAGAAAAGAGGGCCAGAAGCACAGCCAGGACACTCATCCCGAAGCCGCCGGTCTCCCAGATCGACCGTGCTCCTGCCCCCCTCCGACAGCCCCCAACTTGCCTGCTGAAGTCCTCCGCCGCAGGTTCCATGCCCGTCCGCCGTCCGCGGCACCGCTCGCAGGCGCTCGCCCAGCCGCCAGGATCTCCTCCGCCCGCACAGCGAGCGCCCTTCTCCGACGCACGCACCCAGCGCCGCTCTCTTCCTATCGGAGGAACCGCATTCACCCTTCGGTTCCTCCTTCTTTCTTGACGCGCTGACGGTCTGGGTCTGAGCACAGCGAAAGCTCAAATCCAGCCCCGTCTGCGTCCAGGCAGAGCGACAGGAGACAGTTGCAGGCTTGAGCGCAGGGCGCCAGGACCCAGGGCACTCAGCAGCCCCGATCCTACCCGCCCCTGCATATTCGAGCTCCTCGCCGCTAGCTGTCTGCACCGCGCGCCTGCTGTCGGGAGGTTGCTTACTTGAGCTGATCGTCCGTGAACGGTCACAGCCATGTTCGCAAACCTCCCGCTTGCTTTACGGGACGGTAATACTCACCACCCCGCCGTGTTCTGCCGGCCTCCGGTTCCAGCGCCGCACCGATCCTCCGTCTCACGCTGGGCGCATCTCCCGACGCGACCGCCTTTCCCGTCAGCTGCTCACACTGAGCGGCGAGAACACGTAGCAGCTCCTCTAAAGACGGCTTGGCGGGCCGAAGGGACTCCTCCGACGCACGCCGAGCCGCTGGTGAGAGAGAGAGACAGACGTCGGTGGGCTTACCTGTCCATCAGCTCCACGCGACGCCTGCCTCCTCTGGGCCACTCCCTCTGGCCCAATCGGGGCTCGGTTTGGCACGAGACTGGCATTCCTTGGGCCCGCTCTATCCAATCATCGGCGGGCACGCAAGACACACCGCCAATCCCGCGCCTGTCAGCGGCGGGACATCCGCCCGCGCCATCTTGCCTCCCCTGCTCCGAGCGCGGAGACGCGCCTCTTCGCTGCGTTGTGACTGCGGCGATTCCTGAGCCGCAGCGGCTCAATCCGCAGCCCTCTTCGCTGCCTCCGCCGCCGCTGCCGACAGCGGATCCGTTCGCCCCTCCCTGCTCGAAACAAAGGTAAGTTCACCTCGGGGCGATGATTGCAGGGCAGGGCACTCACCTCCCAAATCCGCCATGCCTCGGCGTGGCCTTCAGCGGCAACGCCGCCTGGCTGTCCGCCCCGACAGCGTGACTGGAGCCCGCTGCGCCCGCGATGTCGAAGTTCTCCTCCGCACTGGGAAAGCCATTCCGCTGTCCGAGGCGGTTTCTGGGGCGTAAACGCCCGCTGGGTTGCACGGGCGGCCCGCGGCCAGTGTGTGGGTCCGCTGCCGCGCCGGCCGTTCACAGAATTATTTTGTTTCAAGAACACAGGTCCCCGCCTTGAACCAGGCGGAGTATCCTGCCGACTACGCCACTGTGAAACCTGGCCCCGGCACAGACAGACGGACATCATTTTTGCACCCACACACCGTTTATTTACACTATTTACAACAATATAATCGTCACGTGCACTCACGAACCCCAGTGCCTCTTGCACCGAATCCCCCAAAGTCCAGGGCCCACAGTCTCTGTGCCTTTGTCCTGGCCGCTCCTGTCCGCTCTCCAGCTCAGTCCTTCTGCCTCCCGACTTCCACCACCACTGGAGGGAGGGCTGCCCTAAATAAGGCTCCCGGATGAGCCCCAGGTGCTTCCGCCATCTGCTCCTTGGCCACGCCCCAGCGCAGAAGTGTCGGCTGCCTTCCTGGCAGCTCTCCGGCGCCACACAAAGTCTTCCCCGGCACTTCCTGGTGTGGCGGAAGTGCCGGGCTCCGGGATACTAGGCACGGGCGCCGCCTGGCGGTGGCCACGGGTCCCTACAGGGCTGGGCTTCCATGCCCTCAACCCGTGGCCCCTTGCCTAACCAGGACGGACGCCCCCTCGCGGTCTGGAGGAGGCACAAGCCCTCCTCACGCCCCTCCTATGCCCCGCCGGGCTCCAGCCCCGGCCGGGGCCACAATATATATATATATGTATTTGTGTGTATATATGTGTGTGTATGTTTGTATGTGTGTATGTATATGTATGTATATATATATATGTAGATATATATGTATGTATATGTGTGTGTGTATATATATGTGTATATGTATAGATATGTATATATATATGTTTGTGTGTGTGTGTAAATATATATGACAGCAACACTCATCACTCACAACAGTGACAAAACAATTACATTGACAATCATGTTACGCTATTTTCAAAATGTTTCCTTTTCTTTTTCATTGCTTCTTTAACACACTACTTCTCCGCAGGACTACTTGTCCTGAAGCCACTTGTTTGATATTTTGGCTGTGTGCTTAGGGTAAAAGATGAACCGTCGCCCCAGTCTGAGGTCAAGAGCGCTCTGGAAGGAACAGGTTTTCATCCAGGATGTCTCTGTACATTGCTGCAGTCATCTTTCACTTCATCCTGACTAGTCTCCCAGTTCCGGCCGCTGAAAAACATCCCCACAGCATGATGCTGCCACCACCATGCTTCACTGTAGGGATGGTATTGGCCTGGTGATGAGCGGTGCCTGGTTTCCTCCAAACATGACGCCTGACATTCACAGCAAAGAGTTTAATCTTTGTCTCATCAGACCAGAGAATTTTGTTTCTTATGGTCTGAGAGTCCTTCAGGTGCCTTTTGGCAAACTCCGATTGCAACTCTGATTGCTAGATTGCTGCAGAGATGTGACCTTGAGAGATGCTCTAGACACAGTGGCTCCCCTTAAAACAAAAGTGATCAAAGCACATAGAAACTCTCCCTGGTTTAATGAAAACACTCGAGTTCTTAAATTAGTGTCGAAAACCGGAGCGCAAACGGAGAACAACAAAACTACATGTCTTTCAAATTGCATGGACAGAGAGTGTTAATAAATATAAAAAAGCCCTCTTTAAAGCTCGCTCAGAATACTTTTCTACATTAATAGATAGCAATAATAAAAATCCTAAAATTAACAAATTAACAAATGGGAATTCAGATCAACAGTGCAAAATACCAACAGATATTAGCAGTATAGACTTTATGAACTTCTTCAATGAGAAAATTAAAAATATAAGATCCCAGATCTCTGCATCACAGTACAAACCAAATACTAGCTTAGCAGACCCTGTCTCACATTGCATTCAGCACTTTAGTAATTTTAATCCTGTAACTGAGCAGGAAGTCTTAACTTTACTTCTAAAATGAAGCCCACTACTTTTTCCCTAGATCCAGTGCCAACAAAACTAGTAAAAAGTGCAATGGATGTTCTTGCAGCCTATTCTAAACATTATCAATAGTTCATTATTGCATGGCACAGTACCTGATGCACTAAAAGTGTCAGTCATTAAACCATTACTTAAAAAGTCAGACCTAGACCCACACATACTAAATAATTATAGGCCTATTTCAAATTTACCATTTTCTCTAAAATACTAGAAAAAGTAGTCGCCAGTCAGCTTCAGTCACACCTTACGCATTACAATTTATTTGAGAAATTCCAGTCTGGTTTTCGCACTGGTCATAGTACAGAAACGGCACTAACACGGGTTGTAAATGACATTCTGATATCCTCTGATGAAGGAAACTCCACTGTAATTATGTTGTTGGACTTAAGTGCAGCATTTGACACCATTGACCATTCTATTTTACTGCACAGGCTAGAAAATGATGTTGGGTTTACAGGCCCCATGCTCGCTTGGTTTAGTTCTTATTTATCAAATTGATTCCAAAATGTACAGAAATGTGCTGACAGTACTCCATCATTATACACAGAAGTTCAATATGGTGTCCCGCAGGGCTCAGTACTGGGACCTTTACTGTTTTCACTTTACATGCTTCCACTGGGATCTCTCATTAGGAAACATAATGTTAATTTTCACTCGTATGCAGATGACACCCAGTTATACCGTTCATTTAAATCAAATGAAGTTTCTCAGATCTTTAATTAGTTGCGTTATTGAATTAAAGGAGTGGATGAATAAGAACTACTTGTCTTTAAATACAGATAAAACAGAGATGTTAATTGTTGGAGGGAATGACGCTGATCACAACAATATTTTGTCATCATTTAACTCAGTTGGAATCCCAGTTAATTTTACTGAATCAGCCCACAATCTAGGAGTTATCTTTGACTCTAGCATGTCATTTAAAGCGCATATTACAAAGTTGTCCAAAACATGTTTCTTCCATCTTAAAAATGTTAGGAAATAAAGGCGCTTTCTAAATAAACAGGATTCTGAGAAATTAATTCATGCATTTATCTCTAGTAGGATTGACTACTGCAATGCGGTGTTCACTGGCTGTTCAAACTGTTCTCTATACAGCCTCCAGTTAATCCAAAATGCGGCTGTAAGAATTATTACAAGAACAAGAAAATATGAACACATAACTCCAGTTCTTAAATCCTTACACTGGCTCCTGGTTAAGTTTAGGGCAGATTTCAAAATCCTCCTTTTAACATATAAAGCATTAAATGGCCAAGGTCTGGCTTACTTGTCTGAACTTAATCATGACTTACAAACCTAAGTGCACATTAAGATCTCAAGATGCCGGTCTGCTTACGATTCCAAGGATTAATAAAATAACAGTGGGAGGTCGAGCTTTTAGTTACAGGGTCCCTAAACTGTGGAATGGTCTGCCTGCTTCTATAAGAGATGCCCTCGGTCTCAGCCTTTAAATCCCGGCTGAAGACTCACTACTTCAGTTTAGCATATCCTGACTAGAGCTGCTGATTAGCTGTACAGACTGCATCTCTGTTGTTAGTCATTAGCACTAAAACATAAGTAACATGATAGTTATAATTGAATACTAACCCTTACCTATTCTGTTTCTGTTCTTGGTACTCAAATGTGCCACAGCCCACCTGCCAAGTTGTTTGCCTGCCTATGGTAAAGTCATCCCTGATGGAGGATCGCAGGAATCATGGGAAAGAGGGTCCTTTCATCGGATTGGCTGGGCAGCACGGTTTCAGCCATGGAATGGCCAAATGGGGGAGGCAGCTTGATGGATGAGGTCTCCAGGACTCTAAAATATCCAAATCTTGTTATGTGATATTATCTACTGTTAAATTCTGCTCCAAAATTGTAAAATATTTATTTTTATGCTGTATTGAGGATTTGTTCTGTGTATTGTATTGTATTGTATTGACCCCCTTCTTTTGACACTCACTGCACGCCCAACCTACCTGGAAAGGGGTCTTTCTTTGAACTGCCTTTCCCAAGGTTTCTTCCATTTTTCCCTACAAGGTTTTTTTGGGAGATTTTCCTTGTCTTCTTAGAGAGTCAAGGCTGGTGGGCTGTCAAGAGGCAAGGCCTGTTAAAGCACATTGCGACACTTCCTGTGTGATTTTGGGCTATACAAAAATAAACTGTATTGTATTGTATGTTTGTCCTTCTGGAAGGTTCTCCTCTCTCCACAGAGGCCCTCTGGACCTCTGACAGAGTGACCATTGGGTTCTTGGTCACCTCCCCTGACTAAGGCCCTTCTCCACCGATCGCTCAGTTTAGATGGCCGGCCAGCTCTAGGAAGAGTTCTGGTGGTTTCGAACTACTTCCACTTAAGGATGATGGAGGCCACTGTGCTCATTGGGACCTTCAAAGCAGCAGAAATTGTTCTGTAACCTTCCCCAGATTTGTGCCTCGAGACAATCCTGTCCCGGAGGTCTACAGACAATTCCTTTGACTTAATGCTTGGTTTGTGCTCTGACATGAACTGTCAACTGTGGGACCTTATATAGACAGGTGTGTGCCTTTCCAAATCATGTCCAATCAACTGAATTTACCATAGGTGGACTCCAATTAAGCTGCAGAAACATCTCAAGGATGATCAGGGGAAACAAGATGCACCTGAGCTCAATTCTGAGCTTCATGGCAAAGGCTGTGAATACTTATGTACATGTGCTTTCTTAATGAATACTTATGTACATGTGCTTTCTTAATGTTTTTATTTTTAATAAATTTTCAGAAATCTCAAGTAAACTTTTTTCACATTGTCATTATGGGGTGTTGAGTGTAGAATTCTGAGGAAAAAATGAATTTAATCCATTTTGGAATAAGGCTGCAACATAACAAAATGTGGAAAAAGTGATGCGCTGTGAATACTTTCCAGATGCACTGTAAATATATCTTCTTCTTCTTTCGGCTCCTCCCGTTAGGGGTTGCCACAACGGATCATCTTCTTCCATATCTTTCTGTCCTCTGCATCTTGTTCTGTTACACCCATCATCTGCATGTCCTCTCTCACCACATCCATAAACCTTCGCTTAGGCCTTCCTCTTTTCCTCTTCCCTGGCAGTTCTGTCCTTAGCATCCTTCTCCTAATATACCCAGCATCTCTCCTCTGTACATGTCCAAACCAATGCAATCTCGCCTCTCCGAATTTTTCTCTAAACCGTCCAACTTGAGCTGACCCTCTAATGTACTCATTTCTAATCCTATCCATCCTCATTACACCCAATGCAAATCTTAGCATCTTTAACTCTGCCACCTCCAGCTCTGTCTCCTGCTTTCTGGTCAGTGCCACCGTCTCCAATGCATATAACATAGCTGGTCTCAGTACCGTCCTATAGACCTTCCCTTTCACTCTTGCTGATACCTGTCTGTCACAAATTACTCCTGACACTGTTCTCCTACATTCCCACATTCCGCCTTCCCTGCACTCTCTTTTTCACCTCTCTTCCACAATCCCCATTACTCTGTACTGTTGATCCCAAGTATTTAAACTCATCCACCTTCGCCATTCTACTCCCTGCATCCTCACCATTCCACTGACCACCCTCTCATCTACACACATGTATTCTGTCTTGTTCCTACTGACCTTCATTCCTCTCCTCTCTAGAGCACATCTCCACCTCTCCAGGGTCTCCTCAACCTGCTCCCTACTGTTGCTACAGATCACAATGTCATCAGCAAACATCATAGTCCACGGGGACTCCTGTCTAATCTTGTCTGTACATCACCATTGCAAAGAAGAAAGGGCTCAAAGCCGATCCCTGATGTAATCCTACCACCAATTAGAATGCATCCGTCACTCCTACCACAGACCTCACCACTATCACACTTCCCTCGTACATATCCTGTACAACTCTTATGTACTTCTCTGCCACTCCCGACTTCTTCATACAATACCACAGCTTCACCTTGTCATGTGATTTCCCTAGGTCCACAATGACGCAATGCAACTCCTTCTGGCCTTTGCTAAACTTCTCCATCAACATCCTCAGAGCAAACATTGCATCTGTGGTGCTCTTTTTTTGGCATGAAGCCATACTGTTGCTCACTAATCATCACATCACTTCTTAACCTAGCTTCCACTACTCTTTCCCATAACTTCATGCCATGGCTCATCAATTTTATTCCCCTGTAGTTACTACAGTCCTGCACATCCCCCTTATTCTTAAATATCAGCACCAATACACTTCTTCTCCACTCCTCAGGCATCCTCTCACTTTCCAAGATTCCATTAAACAATCTGGTTAAAAACTCCACTGCCATCTCTCCGAAATACCTCCATGCTTCCATAGGTATGTCATCTAGACCAACGGCCTTTCCACTTTTCATCCTCTTCATAGCTGTCCTTACTTCCTCCTTGTTAATCCGTTGCACTTCCTGATTCACTATCTCCACATCATCCAACCTCTTCTCTATCTCGTTCTCTTCCTTCACCAGCATCTCAGAGTACTCTTTTCATCTGCTCAACACACTCTCCTCACTTGTGAGTACATTTCCATCTTTATCCTTTATCACCCTAACCTGCTGCACATCTTTCCCTGCTCGGTCCCTCTGTCTAGCCAATCGGTACAGGTCCTTTTCTCCCTCCTTAGTGTCGAACTTCCTATACAACTCATCATACGCCTTTTCTTTAGCCTTCGCCGCTTCTCTCTTCACCCTGCACCTTATCTCCTTGTACTCTTGTCTACTTTCTGCATCTCTCTGACTATCCCACTTCTTCTTCGCCATCCTCTTCCTCTGTATACTCTCCTGCATTTCCTCTTTCCACCACCAAGTTTCCCTTTCCTCCTTCCTCTTTCCAGATGTCACGCCAAGCACCCTTCTTGCTGTCACCCTTACTACATCTGCTGTAGTTTCCCAGCTGTCCGGTAACTCTTCACTGCCACCCAATGCCTGTCTCACCTCCTCCCTAAACTCAACCTTGCAGTCTTCCTTTTTCAACTTCCACCATTTCATTCTTGGCTCTGCCCTCACTCTCTTCTTCTTCTTGATCTCCAATGTCATCCTACAGACCACCATCCTATACTGCTTAACTACACTTTCCCCTGCCACCACTTTGCAGTCTTCAATCTCCTTCAGATCAAGTCTTCTGCATAGGATGTAATCTACCTGTGTGCATCTTCCTCCACTCTTATACGTAACCCTATGTTCCTTCCTCTTCTTAAAATACATATTCACCACAGCCATGTCCATCTTTTTGGCAAAATCCACTATCCTCTGACCTTCTTCATTCCTCTCCTTGACACCATGCCAACCCATCACCTCCTCATCTCCATTGTTCCCTTCACCAACATGCCCATTGAAATCCGCTCCAATCACCACTTTCTGTCCCTTGGGTACACTGTTCATTACTTCATTCAACTCACTCCAAAAATCTTCTTTCTCACCCATTGCACACCCAACTTGCGGTGCATATTCACTAACAACATTTATTATCACACCCCCAGTTTCCAGCTTCATAATCATTACTCTGCCTGACACTCTTTCACCTCCAAAACACTCTTGACATACTGTTCCTTCAAAATAACTCCTACCCCATTTATCCTCCCATCCACCCCATGATAGAACAATTTGAATCCACCTCCAATCCACCTGGCCTTACTCCCCTTCCATTTAGCCTCTTGCACGCACAATATATCAACCTTCCTTCTCTCCATCATATCTGCTAACTCTCTCCCCCTTACCAGTCATATTGCCAACATTCAAAGTTCCTACCCTTAGTTCCACTCTCTTTACTTTCTTCCTCTCCTCCTGCCTCTGGACATGTCTCCCCCTTCTTCTTCTCCTTCTCCTTCTTCTTCTTCAGGCAACAGTAGCCCAATTTCCATCAGCACCCTGTTGGCTAACAGTACTGGTGGCGGTCGTTGTTAACCCGGGGCTCGTCCGATCCAGTATGGAAATTTGTATTGTTGTCCACATATTGATTTGGCAAAATTTTACACCGGATGCCCTTCCTGACATAACCCTCCCCATTTATTTAATGTTGTTTTACTGATGAACTCTCCAAAAACCGACATCCATAATCAAAATTATTAATTCAAAATTCAGAAATCCAAGTGTAAAGTTTTAAAAGGACAAGAACTAAGCCTAATAACTTATAAGACTAGCCCAAAATAGGACCCAAAGAACAGCTAAAGTTGTCTTTTGCAGTCCTCACACATGATAGCTGTACCTGAGAGGGGTAGTTCTAATAGTGGCTCTGCTCCTGCAACATTGTTAAGTATCAGGATGATCTTACAATCATGAAGTGAAATAAAGGCAGAACATCATCATGATTAATAGAGAGGGAGAAATGAAAAATATAAAAGAAAAATGAAAACAGGGTAAGGCAACGCTGGAATCCTAACAGCACAGATAAATCCATACCATACCATTTTCCAAGCCTGCTTAATTCTGAGCAGGGTTACAGGGGCTAGAGAACCATCCCAGCTAGCATTGGGTACAAGGCAGGAACAATCCCTGGACAGGGTGCCAATCTATCACATGGTGAACACACTCTCATTCCTGTATGCCCACCACCATTTTTTTTAATTGTATTGATTTTATTAGAATCAAATAACATTGCATACAAATAAGTTTTACAAAAAAAAAATGTTTGAAACAAATCAACCCCCACCCCTGAGAAAGATAGCTAGGCCAGCAGTGTAAAACCTTATGCTAGTAAAAATAAGTAAATAGATAAATTAATAAATGAATAAAGATAAATGGAGTAAAAGAGGGGAAAGAACCTGCTTCCTAAATTCTGTTAGTGCTGTTAGGACTGCAGGCACAGTATTTTGTGGATCAGATATATACAGCACCATTTCATCTGCCTATAGAGAAACTTTCTCTTCCAGTCCTTCTCTGATAATCCCCTTTATCTCAATAGCATTTTGACAGTGAACTGTCAGTGGCTCAATGGCGATTGCAAAAAGCAGTGGTGACAAGGGACATCCTTGTCTGTTACTACGCTCTAGTTTAAAGTAGTCTGAATTAATGTTGTTAATACAAACTGAAGCTTCTGGATTGGTATACAGTAGTTTGATCAATGCACAAATGTTTGGGCCAAACCCAAATTTCTCCAGTGCCACAGCCAATTTAACATTGCCAATCCACCCGTCCTGCATGTCTTTGAACTTTGCACTCAGAGGAAACTCATAGAAAGAAAATGCAAACACCACACTGGGAATACCCAGGATGTGAACTCCGGTCTCCTTACTGTAAGGCAGCAGCACTACCACTATGCCACCCCACCGATAAATCATTCTACAATTTTGTTTACATTAATGGACTAATTAGTTTCTGGTAGCTTGCTAACATTTCTGATTCATATAAACTTCATGAAAACATCTTTGTTATTTTTCTCTGGTGCAAAGGAAAGTTTGTTTTTTTCTGGTCTATTGCATCCCTGTCCTGTTTAGTTTAGTTTAGTTTCCCATTTAAGTGTTATTTCTTTCCCTCTTTGTGGAGTTTCTCTTTTTTTATTGTGATTGTTTTTATAAGTATATTTGTCTATTTAGTTACACAAAGCAGAACAGATGAAGTAAGTCCTTGCAAGCTACATCATAAGACATTCAATAGCTTCTCCTGTTTCTTACATGTAACATAAGTGCTTAGGGCCTGCATCATTTTCAGTGCCTTTACTTATGTTAATCACCAGTACATTCTTTTTCTTTTTATTCATGTCTGCTGTCTCATATCAGTCTGGGCTAGGAGGAGGGTTTTATTTAAATAATATTTAAATTTAGATATAAAGATATAAAATAGATTCACAGTAAAATACTGTAGATATAGATATAGATATAGAAATCAGATGGGCATTGTTATGATTTTTTGGGATTTTTCAAGGGTTTGTACTTATTTTTGCCCTTATTTTCCCCTTATTGTTGATTTTGACCATATTTTGTTATTTTATTGATGTTTTACCATCACCACTACCATTTTCAGCATCTTTGTTGATAGAATTAACTACCATTGCTACCGTTTGACAAATGAAAGTCATGTCATGTGACATCAGAAAACTGAGCCAATATTTAAGGCTCAGATTAACTGTTGCCAGCGTCCAGGCTTCTGGATATTATAAAACGTTTCCATGTCCATTGTTCTCTGGTTTTGTTTCATGGTTGTGAATTTACAGCTCTCCTTTTTTGACTATGATGTTTGGTTAATACTTTGTTTGAGTAATTATGATTTTTGACAGATACTTGGCTGAAACCCTTGTACGTACTAACAACTTTCATTTCCTTAGTGATTCATTTCCAGGTCTACTGCTAATTATCTTAGATTTACAAAACTGTTAGGCAAAACAGACATTTAGGATTAGCTTTCCTTGACATCTCACAATGCATTTGCTGTAGGGCAGAAAAACTATTGTTTGACACTTCTCGAAGCTTGCACCTTAGCAGTGTAATAGATGAGTGTCCTCATCATGACTAGGACAGCCGACTCCATTTCCAGTTTTAGAATATAACTGAAAATGCTGCTGTACCCTGAAACCTTAAAATTTTATCCAGTTTCTTTGCATTAGCTTATTATGTCAGTTAGGGGTATGTGTTTATGCTTTTTGCAACATTTGCCCTCTGTATGCTCACTTCTTTTCTCTATTTTAACTACAGGTCACATATGATATAACCTGATTAACCTGCACTTAAGCATAAATGAAACTGCACCATACATACCATTTTGGTAATAGTTATCATGCACTTCTGATTTATAAACTGCTTTGGATAAAAGCATGTGCTAAATAAATAAATATAAATGATACCATCAGAAAAACATTGCTGTTTTCAAGGTGCCTTTTTGAATTTACTAGAATACAGCATTTGTTGCGTCTGCTGTGCCTTTATGTTAGTCAAGATACTGTATGCTCTTAAGGTTCAGTGATGCAAGGTGTTATGAGAGGCTATAGCAATGTGAAGGCAAGAAAAAGCTGGCTGAATTCAAGATGGTGAAGTATGGTGTTCACACACTTCCATAGTGCCTAATTAGTTACAGTACAAATGTATTTTACAAATGAAATAAGATTGATACATTTATTTGCACAGAAACTGAATCTGCAATCTTGTGATTTATAGCCTGTCTCCTAAACCACTAGACCACACTGTATTGCCAAAGTTTCACACTCAAGAAACATTTCCAAGTGTGAAGAAATTGAGCAATGGGGTTCACAAATGTTCAGAGGTGTAATCCTTCCACTAAAAAAGAAATCTCAGCTTTAATCTGTTTGGTAGAACTTATTTAAAATGGTCTCACGAAAGTGTCTGCTCAGAGTGTCATCAGCACAGTACACTTGAATTCTCTTATGTGAAAACATCAGGCAATAACACAGTAGAAGGACTGCCATGTAAGCTAAGGTAAAATATTTAATTCAATTAGGACTTGTAATCATGAAAATAGCACCCTTAACTTTTTGATTTAGGATAAGGAGAGGATTTAAAGATTGTTGGTGTATAAATCCAGTTAAGAATAAGAATTGGGACATGAGATGCCTGGAGAGAAAATATGCTTGCAAGAACAACTTGTTTGGTTGTGTCAGTACAATTACTTGGTGCTGCTTGGTGATACTATGTCCCTAGAGTATCAAGGAATAGGTATCTTCAAAGTGATAACTTAACGGAACATCACTAACTACAGGGGACATTAGCTATTTGTGACAGCAGAGTAATATTATGCCTTATACACTACATGATCCTGTGTTACCTTTTATATTCAACAGGCAATACAGAGGTTGTATGGTACTTTGATGAAAAGGTGAGACAGAGTACAACAGAGACACCTTGGGCCAATAAAGGCACCTCTGGAAAGGAAGCCTCAGGAGATCAAGCGACCTACTCTAACTCCAGAAATTACCCTCAGGACATGCCTTGAACTGGTTTGGGGACTTTAAAGCTTCTTCCACCTAATAGAAGAGCTTGAAGGTATGCGCTAAGTAAGTGTCAGGGGATGATTTGGTGAGAGGTGGAAAGGCCAGAGTCACAGACCAAGATATGGGAAGTGAAGAGAGGAATGTTTTGTTGAAGTCCTGTGGTGGGCAAGGACATAAGGCACCCTACTGAGTACACTAGGTCTGTTAGTCAGACACAGAGAAAAAGTGGGTTTCATGTTTTTCTTGCCTTTGTTTTAAATTTTGAGGTCTCCTTTTGTAATTTACTGTACTAATAAACTCTATTTTTCACAGGTTTGATCTCTTTGGCACTTATTCTGGATTCCAATTAGACAAAAGCTTCCCTGCTTGTCATAACATGTAAAGATGTCAAGCTACACTGGGTTGACACAAGTGTTCAGCGAAGTAATGAAATTACACTTTATTAACAAGTTCATTATCATACTTTGCAAGTGTGATATACAGTACATAATTACAATATAAAGAATACAAAGTACATGTGCTGGTGCAATAGTGCAATGAATAGCATTACTGTCTCACAGCACAGTGAGGATCTATTCTGTGCGTAATTTGAACTTTCTTCACAAGTTCAAACGGGTTTCCCCCAAAATCCCAAACACATAATTTCCAGGTGATGGAGAGCTTTCACTTGGCCTCTTGTGAGTCAAGTTGTCTTCTGATGTTCTAGACTCTTCTATAGGACTGCCACCTACCTTTCTCCCAATGCTGTCTGGATAAACTCTTTTCCTTTCCTTTAAGGGACATCAGAAGGATAAATAGACTTAAGTTGTTAAAATAAAGATGAATGTTATTTTTGTGCTCTGCATAGACTACTGTCTCTGTTATACATCTTAGAAATAGACTGCTCTCTAAATGACTGAGGCATTGCATTACTCATTGCATTCTATTATTCAAAGTTCTTTTATGACACTGTTAGCAGAAAGCATGCTATGCAATAAAAACTAACCAACAAATTCATGATTGCATTAGAAAGGTTCTGTGAGTTGTTCCTCACAGGACATTGCACTCTGATTGGCTTTCAGAAGAGATTTATTAACAGGAAACTCAGGCTACTCCTTTAACCATTTAGATGAGGTTAAAGTTAGGATGTGGTTGAGAGAGACATCAGGCTTGTTTCCTGTAAAAAAACAAAAGACGTAAATGACTACGATTATGGCTTTTACTCAAAAAGACTAATTAAAACAATCATTCAATGATGATTTTTTTCTCTGATTGTGTGCCATGCAATACCGCAAATCTGATTTGAATTACAAGCATCCCTCTAGATCTGGCATGAAGAATGGATGTATCAAATGGTGAAAAAATAGCATTACAGTGACAGGAAAAGAAATGGCTTTTAGGCAGTGGTAATTTTGCAAAATGCAAAGCCTTGCTGCTTCCTCGTCAGGTTGTTTTAGCAACTGAGATCATACTAAAAAGGTAAAATAACATACACTTGGCCTGGTATCCTCTGGTGGCTTTATCTACTTTTTAGGTTCTGGACTGGTTTTTAGAAAATATGCTTCTGTAATATAGTTCAGTTTTCTGGTGAAAAATGCTGCTTCTTCCTAATGCAATCAATAGAGCAAAAATAAGCAAACGTCACTGAACTTCCTTATTAACAATGTATTTAAAATGGAGGAATGCTTTTTGCCAAATCCTAACTGGAGCAATACCCATCATAAGCAAAAAATCTTGTGATGTCTTGTGACTATATCTAGTGAAAGACATAGTCATTTGCTTGTATGTTTAATTCCTTTTCTTTCCTAATATTTTACCCCACTACCTATCTACCATAATTTTGATTACCCCACGCTCTAGCTATTATGACAAGTCCACTAGCTGACAAAAGAATAGTAGGGCACAATGGGCATTAGGGCACTACGGAATAGGAGATAGGCTCACAATAGTGAATGGAGGTCCATCAATGTACAAGTGACTTAAATGCATACCATAAAAGATAAGTGTACTGAAAACATATGGTAAGTAATCTGAATACTCTGATG
Source organism: Polypterus senegalus (assembly GCF_016835505.1). NCBI lineage: Eukaryota > Metazoa > Chordata > Cladistia > Polypteriformes > Polypteridae > Polypterus > Polypterus senegalus. The sequence continues at coordinate 134,549,878 of NC_053160.1, forward strand.
AAACACTGACAGAAAGCCAGTAGGGTTTCTCGAACTAAATAGCTGATGAAAAAAGGATCCTACACTTGGTAGAGGAGGAATATTGTTGTAGTATAGGTGACCTATAAAGTACTAAAGGGTGTCAGAGTGGTATCAGAGGTGTAGCTTTCCAGCGACATGCAGAACATTTAGAGCTCTGGGATTCGGGAGAATTTCCGTGATCCCAGAATTAGTTCTAGGAATAGCCGCTAAAGTGACCCAGAAAGGTGTTTTTTATTTGACATAAACACATGTTCCATTTCATTCTAAAACAGAAAAACTCAGTCCATGAGAGTCAAGGCTAACTCATTGCTGTAAATGAACTCTTCACTTATGATGACTTTTGGTTTTTCTGTTTCTGTACTCATTCCCTTAAATTCAAAATTATCCTTAGTTTGAAACTTTGATTGATTTCTGTTCTGGCATATGTTTTCATAATAATGCATTTACAGACTAACTGGTTTGTTACTATTTATTTGTTGTTATTTGTTGTAGTAATATTGTATGTTGTGTATACTTTTGTACATATATTTAAATGAGGAGAGTTCATAAAGAGTTGGGGTACAATGGGATACCCCATTTAATGTCCAAAGTTTAAATTAGGAAAAACTATACAATCACTACAAATGGCTTTGCAGGCCAGTAAGTTTAGCTCATGACCTATGGCCCTCTTTGACACTTTGTTTACTAGTGAATACTGACCTCCGATCAGCACACTCTTTAAATAGGGCAGGAGGCGGGGCTGCTGATGATCCTCCTGAAATGACATCAGCACTGTTCCTTTTTGGGTTTTTCTCCATTCTACAACAGGAAACAAAAGAGTGGTTAGTGATAGTGTCACCTTTTTTATTTTATATATATATTTTGCATGCAATGTATGTTTTTGTGTGTGTGTCTTGGTTAGTATTGCATAATTGTTACTGTTCTGTGGAGACATGAAAGTAGGAATTTCATTGTACTGTGTTCACTTGACAATAAACCTGAACATGAACTTACCTTAATAATTACTATTTAAGCACCTTTCATCCTTCAGCACCTTCAGCTATTTGTGATTCTGAGAAGGAATTAGTAGATGCAGTTAATTGATGGATGAATATTTAGGTGCAAAGATAACCTAATTTAGAATAGGTGATGGGAGTGTTATATGTTATAGTTAATGTACTGAACTTTATACATTAAAGATGATATTCAATATTCCCTTCAGGTGCATATGTTATCTTAAGTATATAACTCACTTGACTTGCTCATGCTACGGTGACAATTACAAGTCAATAATTGTACTAAAGTACTGTAGAATTGTATTTCACTACAGAACGATACTATGTGTAATAGATTTTTTATAGATAGATTGTCACAAACACAAGCCATGGGGTCAACTACTGACTTTGAGCCTGTGACAGAGATGGGGAAAGGTGAAGATGTGACAGTCTTTAACGACCTGTCTTTTGGAGCAAAATTTTTCAGGTGAACTATGACACCCTTTCAGCTCCTTGTGCAGCCCCTATTTATATCAACATTCCACTGGATTTTGTTCCATAATAACAAGAAAGACACACCATTGTATGTGGAATGCTCAAAAGCAAGTATTTTGAAGACTACACTCCTATACCTTGCTTTTTTCTTATTTTTCTTTTGATTTTATCTCTAAGTTAAACGGGTCTTCCGCCTTGGCGACCCAACGCCCTGACACTATCTGGTCTTTTACTTCGCAGTATCTAGATACTGTGTTTTTTAAATTATTGCGTACATAGTATGTACTGTTTTTATTTTGTTGTATTGTAGATTATTGTCTTTAATTATACAGTGTATCTAGAGTGTGCAGCATTCTAATTTTGTTAATAGAATTTTCAGATGTAAGAATAATTAAGAATCGTCAGTACATGGAGGCCAGGAACAATCTTTTTAGACTGACATAATGATGCTCTTCAGTAATTATAGGGTGATGGTTGGACAAAGTTAATTAAACATTTACACAAACTTTAAAAACTTTTTACAGGTATTTCTTTTAAATGTTATCTCTTAAGCATATTTTTGATTCATTTTTCAGTACTATTTCATATTAAGGTTGTTCTGTGTATCAACAGAGTATTTCTGATATTTTCTTACTTTAATATAATGATGACAGTATAGACCCATCCTTGCAAATGTTTCTCACCACCTTTTTGTGATGCAGTTTTCTTGTTCACATAGATCTTAACAGCTTGAATACTGAGTATATGTATTGTGAAACCTGGCCCCGGCACAGACAGACGGACAACATTTTTGCACCCAACACACTTTTATTTACACTAATATTATTTACAAGTTCGCTCACGTGCACCCCCAGTGCCTTCTTGCACCGATTTCCCCAAGTCCAGGCCCACAGTCTCTTGTGCCTTCCTGGCCGCCTCCCGTCCTCTCTCCCCAGTTCCGTCTCCTTCCTCCCGACTTCCACCAATGACTGGAGGGAGGCGGCCCCTTAAATAATGCCCCGGATGAGCCCCAGGTGCTTCCGCCATCCTTGGCCACGCCCCAGCGTGGCGGAAGTGTCGGCTGCCTTCCTGGCAGCTCTCCGGGCGCCACACAATGTCTTCCCCCCGGCACTTCCTGGTGTGGCGGAAGTGTCGGGTTCCCGGGATAATCAGGCACCGGGGCGCCGCCTGGCGGTGGCCACGGGGCCCTACAGGGCTGGGCTTCAAAGCCCTGTACCCGAGGCCCCGTGCCTAACCAGGACGGACGCCCCCTCGCGGTCTGGAGGAGGCACTCGCCCTCCTCCGGTCCTCCAAGGCGTCCCGGCCGGGCTCCTGCCCCGACCGGCAACCGCACAGGATAAACCGGCATCGGAGCGCCGCCTGGCGGTGGCCACGGGCCCCTACAGGGAAGGGCTTCCATGCCCTCAACCCGTGGCCCCAACAGAACCAGGACGGACGCCTGGGTCTGGAGGAGGCACAAGCCCTCCTCACGCCCTTCCTACGCCCCGCCGGCTCCAGCCCGTCAGCACAGTATGTAAATTGTTGATGTAACACATTTGAAAAATACACTTGTCTTTATTGTGAAAAATTTCTAAGCTGAAGAAAGAAGGTCGAAAATAATGCAGAAACTGGATGGTTAAAGGTTAAAATCACTGTCATAAAATACCCCTGAATTTCAAGTGAATTCAGCTCAACTTAATGTCAAGCCTAAACTAGCTGTCAAGTAATAATAACCAATATTTTTTTTTCAAACTTATTTACAAATGATTTTCACTTAATCAGATTCCATTGATAATGAAATACTGGCTAAATGAAAATTATTTTTACATAAGCTCAAAAAAACTAAAAACGATTTGTCGATTAGAGAGAGAGTGGCAGAAGCCGGTAATGCAGAAAGTGAGAAGACTGGGGGTAGCTGCCCCCAATTCTGACTTCTAAAACACCCTCACTGGCATTGAAAGAAAACTTGCTAGAACTCTGTGAGAGGTAATATGCTCTGTGAGTGCGAGATTTTGCCAATTAAGGCAGAAGATGATGCAACCTGGAAAGAACAGTGATGAGAATAATCAGGTGGATGTGTAAAGTATCATGGAGGGAGAGGAAGATGCATGTTGAGTTAAGAGAAAGACTTGGTATAGAAATGGTAAGTGCTGTGCTGAGGAAAAACAGGCAAGGTGGTTTGGGCATGTGAATGATAAGGTGATGATGTGCTTCAGGAGGTGGTGGAGGGCTGGGGCCAAGAAAAAGACTGAATAAGCAGTGATTGGGGGTGATGTATAATAATATGAAAATAAGTGGTCTCACCCTACAAGACCACAGATACTGGAAAAACGGATTTAGGTGGTAACAGGCTAATATGGGTATTGGAATAAAATGGCTGTTAAACTGGTGGCGGTGCTGCTGATGATGAAAATGACAGTTTTTCAGATCATAAAAAGTTGATTGATAACATACTTTAACTATAATTTAGTTTTATTTCAAATTATGTTTTTTTTTTTTAAAAACATTACAATAAAGTGTTACATTTGATTTGACAATAATGGTCCAGTATTAGCCACACTGAGGATATATGGAACAATGCTATTCAATGAATAAATGAGAAGTGCATTGAAAATGCATTATTAATAGCCAGCATAATGCTGTACAACTACATTATGTGAGTTTTTCAACAAACTAGGTGTACTACAAATTGGTTCTAAGGCATCGGGTATGGTTTTCAGAACCAACTGTAAAATTACTTCTTCAGCCACAAATATAAAAATATTAAGTTGGTAAGCATAAAGGGTAAAATGCTATGATACAATTAACACAATATAGAAACTTACAGATCAATCTATAAATTATTTTGCCAAGCAGATTATTAAAGAAATCCATAAACTCATTGCTACTAAACTAGATGGCTTAAAGCCAAACAGTTCTGATTTGTTAGGGTAGTTATTCCTCTAAACAAAACTGGATGTTTTTTAATATTTAATTCTAATAATCTGGAGTAGTTATGAGCCTTGACGATAGGTTTTTGTACTGTTAAATACTTTCAATACAAGTAGACCAATAAACTTGCTCTTTTGTTGTTTCAGTTAAGTAATTCTCTGTTTACTCTAATTTAAGAAAGTGTGTAGTATTACACAGTAGTGACTTCCTGTTGACTTCATTTGCTTTAGTTTTGAGAGGATCTTTTTTATCTAAGGCCTGGTCTACATGCAGGTTGCCATCTTATCTACATTAGCATTATGCTTATAGATTAGTTCTGATGTTGTAAGAATAGTAATCAGCTTTTGAGTTACTATTTTTGTTTACATGATTCATAATTCTGATTATTAAACTAAATGTTTATTGATAAGAGCCGGAACAAAGCAGCCATACATGAAGCAGCACTAACCAGGCTACCTCAGAAGCAAATCATAAGTAGTCAAGTAATAATTTGTAATGGTTCAGTTTGCAAGAGTATATTTTCAATATTGTAAGCGTGAATGATAAATGACTGAATTTAAGAATAAAATGATGAATAAACCCCTGTTGGATTGATATTATTAAGGGATACATGGGGAAATAGGATAGGATTCCACTAAAAAGTAGGAATTGATAAAAAACAAAACCTGCAACATTATTTCAGCTAGACCGAGTTGCCATATCTTTGGTGATGACCTGTAAAACCTGGTGAACATTAAGCCTACATATTTCTCCCAATGTTTTTGCATAAAAAGTTAAACTATTGAAGCAAATCAATGTTGTTCAATTATTTTATACCACGGCCTTGAAGAAAAAAAAAAGATTATTCTATTTACTTACACATAATTAAACTAACATTCACCTAATCTAGTTCAAAGTCACAGAGGATCAGAGCCATTTTCATCAGCTTTTTGCCGGAACCAAGCCTAAAACCCATGCATATCCATTGCAAGTGTCCATTCTTACTCACCTAAACAGAGCCAATTTAAAATGTGTCATTAGTCTAACATGTACAGCCATGACAATGTCCTCATACTTACTGCACAGAAAAAAGAAAGCATTATTTTAGTGCAAGTTCTCCAGGCACGTTTTAAACTATTAGAAATGAGGATGCTATGGATGCGGCAAAGCAAACCTGCAAAAACAAAACATATAATGCAAGGGGAAGCGCCATAGACAAAAGGAGAGAAAACACAAAACCATTTAAATAAAATAAGTGTATTGGGCAATTTGTAGCATCACATTATGTGCAATCCCTCTCAGAAAAGTCTAAAGGTGGCACACATTCATTTGTTGGTAATACTTGTTGCAGGTGGTGATAAAACTGGATCCATCTTTTTTTGGATGCAAATGTTCTACAAAAAATATCCACAAGCTGTTCAAAAGCAGCAGGCACATTATCACAAGGCAAAAAACCTAAAGCTAATAACATTTTAAAGTGCAGGAAAACCAATTTGTCATATTTGTAATTGTCCTCTAAATTTAATTTCTGTACTTTTCTCCACAGTGACTGTCTGAGATGGAGAAAGTAACTGCCTAGTTGAGCAGCTGGGAAGACAATTTTATATGCATTCTGGCAAACATGAACTGACAAAAAAGGCGAGGTGATACCTTGAATATGCATACTGTACATTTGTTTTCCTGTGCATATTTGTCACCGTATGATTTTCTCAGCAGATTATCATTGGCACACATTTCTCTCACACTTTCTTTGTCAACGAACCAAAAAATCTTGCTTTGCTATTTTTAGTGAACTCTGGCTCTCTCATAGAAAAGGAGGAAGAAAACATTCTTAAAGGTAACAGGAGGGTAAAGGGTGCAGATCTATTAGTATAACCATATGTAACTGTTCTGTTTTTGTAACACTGAATGTTGCTGACAAAACCAATCCAATATGGAGCTGGTTAAACCCTCCCATTAACCCACCATCCTAGTTTCCCTATTAAATTCAAAAGGATCTCACCTTTTTCCCTCTATGTTTTTCTCTGTATTTTCTTGTAATGAAAGTCTTGTCCCCTATTATAAGTCCCTAAGTTTCTTATGCTGTCTTGATTTGGTGAAAATATGAAAAACGTCTTGGGTCTTCACCACATAGCCACAAATTACTGTCCCATTTTCCATAATACTGCTCTTTGTGCTTGTGGAAAAAAAACATTTCCTTCCAACACTGGGCAAGTCTAGGTATTATAACATTTGGTGACACTTTTGATGACTCCAGGCTTTGAATGTTGTAAAGAATGAGGTCCAGGGTTTCTGACCCTCTTTCTTTCTTATTTTCTATCTTCACCTCAGGTAAGTTCCAAAAAGAATTTGTGTTCCAATATTTCTCCACTCTCTTCTCAACCCCTTTAAACCTTTCTGTGTTTGCTATTTCCAAACCTAAAGCCACTGACATCCTTGTATGCAACCTGACATACAACCTATTGGATATTTTATTAATTTGTTTTGGGATTATCTCCATACATTCTGTGTATGCTGTCTTTAACTGCCTCATCTTCTATTACCTCTACTAACATTACTATTTTGCAACATAACATAACTTCTACTGGACCTCTCTGATCTTACTTCATTTTTATCCAGCATAGGTTATTTATCTGGGGTTGGATTACTGGTAAATTAGTCTAAGCCTCTTACTGAAAAGCTCCTGATTTCTGTAAATGTTGTTTTAAATCTGCAGTTACTTTAACTTTAAGTGATTCAAATGAATGGATTGTCTGGCTTCAAAGCTGAAGAGTGGCAGTCAAATGTGTATTTGGTTCAGAACTTGTTGGCTAATGGTTTGTTTTGTATTTCCAGTTTTAATTTCTAATTTGTCCTTTTTGCTGTGCCTCTTCTCTGCTGCCAGCCTTATTTCACTTCCATTCTTCATGGACATCAATGACTTTACTCCTTTACGATCTAGGTCTATTTTTGTCTTTCTTATTGGTTTTGTACTACTGTCATTAGTCTGCGAAAAGCGAGCAAGTAAGACTTTAATTGTACTACAGTATGTAGACATTAAATACACTTGAACTTAAATTACAATCATTCAATTCAGATTGGGAGAAATTTAAGAAGCATCTCATAACTGGAGATGAAACTTGGATACATTGAAGGGTTTCCAAGACAACATCACTATGAACCAAAACCTAAATCAAAACAATGGAAACGTGGTGGTTACCCAACATGATAAAAATTCCAAGCTCAAAGCCAGTAACAGTAAGATTACATGCGCAATATGAATACATGCCATAAAAGGTCCACATAACTATTCAACATTATGTTCATATCTTCTGATAACTTTCATAAGTTAGGGAATAGCAGCAAGAAAAATGGTTGACAAGCTGCATTCTGTTGCATGACTATGTCTCTTTTTACATTGCATAGGTTGTAAAGGCTGAATTTTGGAACAGCAGATTCAAAGACACACCATACTCTCTATTTCAGCACCTATTCCTTCTCCTGTACTTTTCATAGGGCTGAAGGGAGGTGTCATATGGGCTTCAGCTGGGGGTGGGGCAGTGTGGCAGACGACCAGGGACCTTGCACTACTGGGATGCCTGGATCAGGGAAGGACTGGGAAAGGGGAAATATCTCTCCTGGGTGCAAGAGGGCTGCCCCCCGATTTCCAACAAAGACCACGGATATAGAGCTGGGAGCTCAACCCTGTGGGGTCCATGGCCAAACCCAGGGGGTGCCTGGATGGTTCCTGAGCCCTGGAGGACAGCACTTCCACCACACCAGGAAGTGCTGCCGCTCAAGGAACTGTGTACGTCTGGAGTGCTTCTGGGTGCAAGGGCAGCACTTCCTAGTGTGGCTGGAAGACCATCACCAAGCACACAGAGCACATCCAGGGCGTGGTAAAAGGGGCCGCCTCACTCCCTTCAAGGAGCTGGAGGAGTGGAGGCGTCCGTAGAGAGACAAAGGACTGGAGGAGCCATGTGTAAGTCGATGGAACCACTGTTGTAAATAGTGTGAAATAAACCGTGTGTTGTGGACATTGCGATCATGTCTGTCTGAGGCCGGGCTATCTGTTACTATATATATATATATATATATATATATATATATATATATATATATATATATATATATATATATATATATATATATATATATATATATATATATATATATATATATATATATATATATATATATATATACTGTGGTGGATTGCCGGCATTTCACTCCGCCCTCAACCCCAGGCCGCCAGGAGGAGCTCTCCCGACAGCATGATCATGCCCCGAGTTCCAGCAGGGCATCATGGACTATGTAGTGCTTGTACACAGCCCTGCTGGATACCTTGGGGGCCACCAGGCGTCGCTGTAGGGGGGCTCGTAGGCTCTTATGTGCCCTATAACCGGGAGGCCACGGTCACGTGACAGGAAGAAACGACGTGCTCCCGGGTTGAAGAAAGGACTATTTACCCTGACCCGGAAGGAATAAGGACTTGTGGACTGTTGGGCAGGAACACCTCCGGGTCAGGGAATATAAAAGGACTGTGGGAGCTCCCAGACGATGAGCTGAATTGGGAGGCAGTGTGGCTAAGCGTCTGGGAGTGGAGGATTGGTTTATTAATTACTGTATTGTTTATTGAGAACTGTGGAGAGGAGCATGCTTTGTGCACTTTATTATTATAATAAATATCATCATTGGACTTTTACCTTGTGTCTGACGTATAGTCTGAGGGTACAAGGGTGCGAGAAGCGCCCTATTCTATTACAATTGGCGTAATTGGCAGGATTCTCTGGCCGTCAGTTTGGCAGAGGACCTGTATTTAAAAAATGTATTGTGGACAGAATACCCCGGGAAGACAACGTCACAACACACACAGGAAAAATCACCACTAACCCTATTTTCAAGTCTGTAATGGTAAAGAAGAAGACAAAGCAGAGCGCCAGCCACTGCGGTCTAAAGCTCGGCATTGCCTACGCTCAAGATGAGCCATGGAGCAGCTACGCGTTTCGGGAGAGATTTCGAAGAGGACGTCTCCGACGAGGTATGTGCAGGGAATGTACTTTACAATCTTTTTAATGTAACACATGATGTCCCATGTACATACCTCCCAGATGTCCATCTGAAGGCTCTGCGGGAGGCAGAGGACAAACCTGAAGGCGATGGTACGCTCTCGTTCAGGCAGCCGAGTAACCCTAAGGACTTCCGCATTACGGGTGCCGGCGAAGGACACGTGACCCACCCCGGAAAATTATGGGAAGGAGAAGGTCCGTGTTCAGCTGCTTGTGGCTTCACAAAGGAAAAGACGGACTTGATTTTTTCGAAGGGGAAAGGGGAGGTGAGCGAAGCACCGCTCAACCCACGAGAAGGTAAGGAGGGCCGGGAAATGGCTGGTCGATCTACCGACAAATTAATACAGGCAGATCGCAGACAGCCAAAGATGGCGGCCCGGTCCTCGTCCGAAAAGAACTCCAAATCCCAGGCTCCCTTGCGGGACCTGTCTGAGCACGTGCCAGGAGCGGCCGTGTTTATTGGCTCCCACCCGGAGGGTAAGGCTAATGATGGCTCGAGCATGCCTCCGGGTGAATTAAGTAACTTTTTGGACGTGCACGAGCTGGAAAAGTTGCTTCAGCCCGTGCACAAATTTTTACAGGTGGTGGAGACAATAAAGAAGATCGCTGGGGATCTGGGAGCAGCGGCAGAAGCGCCTTTAAGGAAGGTGGATGAATTCTTACGGCGATTTGGTCGGGAGTCTCCCATCATGATTGATTTGGCGGTACAGGTGAGTTTTACCGGTACCGTACAGAATAAGGGGACACAGAGTGACACGGGACCGCGGTTAATTAGTAGCGGGTGCCAAGTCACTACTAGCCCTACAAGTGAATGTGGGGTGATGACAGAAGGGGCGGTGGAAGCACCGATCGTACTAGAGCAGCTGAAAAGTGCTGTCTCTCGGAGCGATGCGGTGCTGAAGATGCCGCCTCTGGTTTCTTTAAAGTCAACGGGCATGCAAACAGCAAAGAGGCTCTCTTTTCCTAATAGAAAGACTCAAGCTGTGCACCGAACCCAGAGTAAGCAGGAGATCCCCGAAATATACCGTGGGTCTCCTAACAAAGTGGAAAAAAGAGCGGAGAGCAGAGAGGCGGCCAGAAAACCCTCCTTAGTGGGGGAAAGGGTGGAGCTGACAGAATTCCCGAGATGTTTCAGGTCTCGGGAATAGAGACATTCAGGAGGACGTCGGCGGTGCTACAACTGTCGGCAACCAGGACACGTGTGGCGTGATTGTTCCCGGAGGACAGGGGAGCGGAGGGATAGAAGATACACCATTCCCCCAAGGTTCGCCGGGAGGTGCAAACAATACAGCCAAGGTCCGGATGACGCGTCCTCCTGGAGGAGGACGCCCTCGGGATCGACGCGCCCGCCCCAGTTGTCGCCGCTAAGGGGGAACTGTGGTGGATTGCCGGCATTTCACTCCGGCCCTCAACCCCAGGCCGCCAGGAGGAGTTCTCCCGACAGCATGATCATGCCCGAGTTCCAGCAGGGCATCATGGACTATGTAGTGTTTGTACACAGCCCTGCTGGATACCTTGGGGCCACCAGGCGTCGCTGTAGGGGCTCAGAGGCTCTTATGTGCCCTATAACCCGGGAGTGCGTCACGGTCACGTGACAGGAAGAAACGACGTGCTCCTGGGTTGAAGAAAAGGACTATTTACCCTGACCCGGAAGGAATAAGGACTTGTGGACTGTTGGGCAGGAACACCTCCGGGTCAGGGAATATAAAGGACTGTGGGAGCTCCCAGACGATGAGCTGAGTTGGGAGGCAGGGTGGCTAAGCGCTGGGAGTGGAGGATTGGTTTATTAATTATTGTATTGTTTATTGAGAACTGTGGAGAGGAGCGTGCTTTGTGCACTTTATTATTATAATAAATATCATCATTGGACTTTTACCTGGTGTCTGACATATAGTCTGAGGGTACAAGGGTGCGAGAAGCGCCCTATTCTATTACAATATATATATATATATATATAGTGACAGATAGGGGGCGCTCTCACTCCCTTGGACCCTTGTCCACGACTCCAAACACCAGGTAAAAGTCCAAACATTGACTTTATTAATCTTCCACAGTGCACAAAGCACCCTCTCCTCCACAATACTCATACACAAATCACAATACTCAATAATAATCCAATAAACAATTCTCCTACTCCCAGACGCGTTGCCACCCTTCCACCCAGCTCAGCTCGCTGTCTGGGAGCTCCTGTAGTCTTTTTATATATCGTGACCCGGAAGCATTCCAATCCCCAGTCCATGTGACTCTCAATCACTTCCGGATCAGGTAAAATGTTCTTTTCTTCACCCCGTAGGCACGTCATTCCCCTTGTCCATGTGTACTTCCGGGGCATAGGGAAAATACCCGTTGTTCCTCCCTGCAGCGTCTCCTAGTGGTCCCCACGGCATCCAGCAAGGCTGCGTATAAAAACTGCAATGTCCATGATGCCCTGCTGGTCTTCGGGGAACCTCCATACTGCAGGGAGGGCTCCACCTGGCGGCTTGGGGGTATTGGCTGGGATAAATGGCCGGCCATAGACTACTATATATATATATATATATTGTGAACCCGGCCTGGACACAGACAGGCGGACATGGTTGTTTCTCAACCACCACACGTTTATTTACAATATTATTTACAACTATAATGTCACTAAGACACAGTCCAATGGTCACTCAGACCTCAGTCATGTGCACAAACCCCAAAACACACAATCCTGGCCACAATGCCTTTTCTTCGGGCCTCCTCCACAGCTCTCCTGAGCTTTGTCCTTCCGCCTCCTGACTCCAGCCTCGAATGAAGGGAGACGGCCCCTTTTATACAGTCCCCGGATGAGCCCCAGGTGTTCCCGGCATTCCTCTTCTAGCCACGCCCCAGCGTGGCGGAAGTGCCGGCTGTCCTCCCGGCAGCTCTCCGGGCGCTGTCCTAATTCTTCCCCCCAGCACTTCCTGGTGTGGCAGAAGTGCTGGGGTAACAGGTCCCCAAGGCATTGGGGCGCCTCCTGGCGGTGACCACAGGCCCCTACAGGGTGGAGCTTCCATGCTCTGTACCCGTGGCCCCCAAAGCAACCAGGAAGGCAAACCCCACGTGATCCAGGGTGGGCACAGACCCACATCCGGTCCCTCATGGCGTCCCGGCCGGGTCATGGCCCCTGGCATCCCTGACAATATATATATATATATTTATATATATATATTTATATTTTACAGTGGTCACAAAAAAGGCATGCCACATTCACCCTATTCTCCAGATCTGCCTTCATGGGATGTGCAATGTCAATAATGAAAACATAAAGTCTGTTATTGAAAAGTGGTTGCACGGGAAGCACAAAATATTTCAGTAGCACATAGACACTTTATAAACATTATGAGAATGCCAGACATGTTACAGGCTAGACATTTCAGACCACAAAGCTTTTTTAGTTGAATAATAGCCAAGTTATCCCAATATCTAATCCAGTTGTCAAGGTTTCTGCTTTAACTATGTGATTCAGCAGTTTCTTCCAGATTTCCAAGACCCTTTGTGTAAAAACATTAAACTGCATTTTTAAAGTGTCTGCCCTGTGTTGAAGATTATCCAGATCTTTTTGAATTATTTGTGCTAACTCCCTTCATGTCAGAGAAGTTTACTAACAGTGCCAGAATCTAGGCCATTAACATAATTTAGAAAAAATGACAGTCCAAGGACAGACCCTTGAGTGACTCAACTGATGACCTCATTCAATGTGGTGCATTCCTCTTTTATGTGTACCCTTATGTCTGTGACTGATTAACTAACCTGAAATGCAGCTTTGCGAATTACCTTTGAGGCAAATGTTTTCTAGTTTCAAAATGAATGTTTGTTGTGTAACTGTATCAATGTTTTATTAAAAGTCTAAAGCCCTGACTCTTCCAGAGATTTTCAAGTCTAGTGTTTGTTTCCATATATTAATTAGTTTCAGTCACACTACATACCTGTGACCTTCAGAAGTGTCTGTCATAACACCATGTGGCTATCTACTAAAGTCTTGATTTTCTTGCAAGTCATAAAAGCAGGCCCTTGTGCGTACAAGAGTTTAAAACCAGTAAGACGTCAGCAGGAAGTACTATGAAAACAATGCCCACAAACAGAGAAGAGTCCAATTAAATCTATGAAAAACTGAAGGACAGAAACAGTTTCAAGAAATAAAGAAGACTTGGTGTTCTGGACCATGCAAGCAGAGGAGATGCTCATGATGAATTAGAGCCAGCACACCATGCCATCTTTGTCATACCATGAGAGAGTGGAGAAAGAAACGGATTGGCTACCAAAATGTGTCAACCTTGCACTATGTTTGTGGCACAATAGTAAATTTGAAACTATAGTAAGAAGTCATGATGGAGTTGTGTAATTGGTCATCCTCAGAATTTTTCTAGTTGTGTATTCTGACATCATTAAAGTAATGAAATGCAGAAGTTGAAGTCATTAAGGATGACATACTCTCTGAGTCAAAGTCATGTAGTGTGATGTTGGCCTAAGTAAACTTTTATTGCATGCTTTACTTACTGAATACCACTCTAGTTGCTTGCTCAAAAAGACTAATGGGTAAGTTTGGTAAGATAATCCTTTATTAAAGCCATGCTTATATATCATTTTCTTAAAAATAGACTTCTATTTTTTATGATTAAAGTTTCCATAATTTTGCAGATGTAGAGGTAAGGCTTTATTGGTCTATAATTACTAGGATACATTTTTGTATCCTTATTGTGGATTGGATTTCCTTTTTTCAAGCCATCAGATAATGTTGGAATATTTTTAGTAAAGGTTTATATAAACCATCTTTCATTTATTTCAGTGTTACTAGTAAAATCCCATCAGGTCTATTGGTCTTCAATGCAAGAAGGGCCTGAAGCATATCTGACTCTTCTATTATAAAATCAGCAAACTCATTACTTGTGTTTAGTTTTGCCTGAGGCATTTAATTTTTTTCTATCTTTTACAAGTTTTTATTTTAAATATTTATTTATAACAAGTGTTTAAAATGTGTAAAATTTTTCATGATGATTACGTTAAAAAATAAAACATAATTTTAGTGGTGTTTCTCTTAAAAGGTTAACCTCAAAATGGCATGACGGAAAACTCAAACACACTGCAAATACAATTAACGTGTTTGGAGCTGAAGTCTGCAAATTGAAGACTAACAGTATCACATTGATTGGTATGGTCAAGATTGAAAACATATGGCAAGTTAAAGGGGCTTTTATTTTAAAGAGAATAAAACCAGGAAATAAGGGGCTTCTTCAGACATGAAAGAAACATGAGAAAAAGGAATTAGCTTCATCGAGAACACAAATATCAAAATTAAAAAATAAACCAAAATATTCAAAGTCTGTGCCTAATGATTCTCTCCCTAACAGCACAAAGAGAGTTTGTTTTGCTTTGTATTTGAATATATCCCAAAGGTAGAACAGTGACTGCTGCACACCACCATCATAAATAGAGACAGTGTGACGATGTCATAAACCACACTCATTGAGATGTCACATATCACCTCCAAGTACCAGTGACAATGACCACCTCAGACCACTGGCCTCCAAATAACTGAATCTGTGGCTGAGAAAACAATGGAAAGAAGCTGATAACGAGGTATAGCAAACCTGGCAAAAGCACTGGAAGAATGTACAAAAAGACCATGTGAAATAATTATACAACAGTGTACCACAGTAAATTATTCATGTTTTGCATTCTACAGTAAATGCAAAATACATTCCCCAGTACAATCATACCAAATAGTGGCTTGTTTTAAGATCACAAGATATTCTTGTTGCTACTTGCAGTAAAAATGCTTTTTTAATTATTATTCTAATGTTACATACTGTTTTCACAAGCAAATAAACACTGCTCAAACAATCTGTTTTAAATTTAATATTATTTGGTGGCTACGGTGGGTTGGCACCCTGCCCGGGATTGGTTCCTGCCTTGTGCCCTGTGTTGGCTGGGATTGGCTCCAGCAGACCCCCGTGACCCTGTGTTCGGATTCAGCGGGCTGGAAAATGGATGGATGGATTATTTGGTGGTCTAAGACTTTTGCATAGAATATATACACACTAACATATTCAATAGTTTGGAATCACCCACATATTTTCATGTTTTTGATAGAAATTGATGATTTTTATGAAGATACCGTTAAATTTATTTAAAAATACAACCTGGATAAGTGGCTATTAGTGCTTGAAATGTCAGATTTATAATGTATCATTCACACAATAGAGATATAGTTTATCCTTAGGACACCGGAAAATAAGGCTTTGCAGTCATATGTGAATAATAAATTATAAATCAGTCATTTCAAGTAGTAATAGGCACTTGCAACATCAGTAATGTGTTGGTTATATTTTTAAAATCAATTTAATGGAACCTTGATAAAGTATTAATTTGTATCAAAAACATGAACATTTCTGGATGACTCCAAACTTTTGAACACTTGTGTATATTATAGCACTGGCAGTCAGTGTGGCGCAGTGTCTAAGGCTTTGGACTTCAAACCTTGAAGCTGTACATTCAAATCCTGCCATTGACATTGTGTGACCCTGAGCAAGTCACTTCACCTGCCCGTGCTCCAATTGGAAAAAGAAAATAAAGGTAACCAATTGTATCTCAACTGTTAAATAATGTAAAATGTACAACAAACACACTTCACATTGACTGGTATCAAATAAAAAAGTACAAAAGGAGTTAGTGGCAAAAATCTAGTTTACTTAGTGCAGACTATAAAAGGACAATTTCTGACACCGTAAAACAAAAACAATTGTAACCTTTTAGTCTTATTTATAATTTTTGTCTTGGTGTAATACTTAAAGTCTGAAGCATTTTGTTCCTTGGATTTTTGAGAAATTTTTCTTCAATCTCATTTGCCACTTGCAAATCTTCTTATATAATATGCTACTGTGGTAGTCTGTCCAGCTATAGCTTGCAAACCATTTGAACTATTGTCCTGAAATTTGGTTCACATATACTAAGTGACGTCTACTATCCACTTTCAGGGTGATGACTGACCTCCAAGGTTATTCCTCTTTTTAGTTTTATTTTATTGTAGAATCAACTCTCAGCAGTGGCCAGCAAGGTGGCCATGTGGTGCATGTGTACGGGCACCATTCTCACCCCTACCACCTTCGCCATCACTTCCCCTACCTCTTCATATCTTAAATCATTCTTGAGGCAGATTGAAGAATTAAGTGCCAGCTTAAGTGAAAAATTAAAGAAAATGTAGTAAGTAACTGCAACACCAACACTGACTTAAAAATCAGTTTTAACGTAAAAAGATGGCAACGAAAGAAGAGAAGAAGTGGGCCGTCAAGGTGGAGAAAAGAAAGATCAGGAAGAAGCAAGTGCATCAACCTCTGAGCAAATGAATGCTAAATGTACAGAGAAAGAGGATGAAAACTATGAATGCTCAAGTCAAGTGTATTCGCAGTGTGCCGTTACTGGTATACTATGCTTTGTACACTTTCCTTTTAACTAAAGAAACTTTATTTACAGGGGGGGGATTCCCTTTCTGTTCATTGGTCAAAAATAATAATAAATGATCAATGATTGTAAAAGATTAAACTGGAAAAGTGGTTTACCTCATTCAAAATCGTACTTTAATGTTTGCTTCATGTTTCTTCATCATGCAGTTGTGTTACTTTACATCATTTTCATCAAATTTTTATAACACTTTTATAACACTTGTGTAACAGTAAATTACTAAACTGAAATGATGTATTTTGAGGCTTTTGTTAAGAGCTCTGGTGCATTTATATAGTTTTTTTTCCCTTTGTCTTAATTGTCACGATCAGGCTTTTGTTTTTTGAACTTTTAATATTTCTCCTTGTCCTCAAAAAATTATACAAACTTTGTTTTAGGGGGTTTGGATGTTAAGGAATATCATGTTGACATTAGTTTTTATGCTTGATATATTTTTAACAATGTCGAAAATAAGTAGCGGTCTTTCGTGATGCCATATTGTTTTTGTTAAGTGCACTTGTAAGAATGTAATATTTTGTCCATGGTTTCCAAGATTTAAATACTGTGTATTCAGCTCAGACTTTAAAACTATTATTCCCTTGTTATTTTGAAAAGTTCCAGTTAACAATTTATGGCTCAGTTTCATGACTACAATAAAACATTAATGTTTGGTCTCTGGTTATATGAGTATTTACTGATTTTTGAATTTCTGCCCCAATACTTGGCAATGATTTTTGTTGTATGTATTGAGCCATGGTTCTTTTTTTCTCAGCTTCCTAGTTAAGACTTTTGGCTTGTCATTTTGGTTATGATTTATCTCCTGAATCCAGTTCCAATTACAATCTGCTGCTGCCCCATGCAGTCAGCACATTAATAAGTAACTTCAGTGAAAGAGCAGAAGATTTCTTGTGAAACTCACTAAGAAATTAGTTCAAGTATTCGGGTTTTGAATTCTAGTAGGAAGGCACCTAATAACCAAGAGTACTTTCTTATAGTCCCATGATACATCTGTCTCAAGCCGATACATACAGGTATAAATTACCTCATTTTTCTTTATTTATGAATCTTGTTGCAGGAATGGTAATAACTGTTATACAAGTATCACCATATAAGTCCAAAAAGATGACAGGGAAGAATAGTGGACAATTATACCTGTCGGATGATGGCTGCACTTGCAAATGTGTGGTCATTTTCAATGTGTGTGGTTTACTGGGTAAATTTAGCATTATTTGGGAGACTTCAATGATACTCACTTCTTTTCAGTCTCCCTCCCAATTCCTCGTTCATTTTTTCTTTACTTCTCTGAGGATAGGGATCTGCACTGGCAGTTGGAAGTTTGCCAGTTTGAATCCTGTAAATGCCAGAAGTGACTCTGCTCACTTGGGCTCATGAGCAAGGGCCTTAACCTGCAATTACTCCTTCCTCGGTATGATGTTAATCTGCATCGAGCCCTGCAAGGAGGTCCTCCAACTTGTAGGTAAAAATTTGGGGGGTGGAGGCTGGATTGGCACTCCAGTCACTGTAAAAAAAACTCACACTGTTACAGTGTGGTACTTAGGTGTCACCTGTTACACTCAGATCCCAATCCAGGTGGCTCATCGTGGGGTGGGGGAGGCAACAAGCTGTAATCAGTGCACGCTCCCAACCAACCTCTGCTGGGCATGTATCTCATGGTGGCTTCATATAGTGTAAGATCTACAAGCAGCATTAACAAGAAACAGATCACTGAGAGAAAAAGTGGTACATGCTCAGCATCTACCAACTTTTAGCAATCTCACCTCACTGTATGCCTCAGAACTATTTGTGAAGACTCATCATAGAAAACAAGGTACACTAAAACCAGGGACCAGCTAATGAACTTTAAAAATCTAGACACACTCGTGCTCATTCTGCCTTTTTAAGTGGCTCTTTTTTCAGTGAGTGGCTTATTATCAATTTAAGAACCAACCTTTAGCATTCTTATTCAAAATCAAATGACAATAAACATCCATCCATCCATCCATTAATCAACCCGCTATATCCTAACTACAGGGTCACAGGGGTCTGCTGAAGCCAAACCCAGCCAACACAGGGCGCAAGGCAGGAAACAAACCCTGGGCATGGTGCCAGCCCACCACAGTTGACAATAAACAGTAACTTTTTATATTTCTCCTTATTGCATTTTATAGTAGAACAGAAAATAATAAAATGCATTAATGTTGATATCTGTTGCACCACTGATAAAAAATTTGATATAGCAAAGCAGATGAAGTTTTCTTCTATGTGAGGATACCCATGGTACTGGCAATATGCTTCAGACAGGTTATATGGTTTTATGTTTAGGTTTTCAAAGAAGTAAGCAAATTATATTCATTTGAACTACGTAATTAAACGTGAATTACTTCTGAAAAGTTTTCTCCTATATATATATTATACTCCACCAATTGCAGCTGACATGAACAATTTTTAATAATGGACACAATCTATACAGGTAATTTACACAGTACATCTGTGGAGCAGCAATATGTGGAAGCACATGATTTTGAAACCTGCAGTCTAATTCTGTACGGTAAGGATCAAAGAGTGAATTGTAAACATTTATAAAATGTATTTTCCACCCATTAGGGCCTTTCTACACATATTTGTATTTATTTAAATGTATAAATCCATTCACTTTTACACCCATTTTCCTTGAAAGGGATTTTTTTTTAACTTATCACCATTTTTTAATTCAGTGCCTTGCAGTAATACTATTAAACTCAAATGCCATTTGTTTCTGTTTTGTCATTCCAACATTTGAAATCATGATTCAGATTCTGTTTAGCATCACTGACCTGCTGTTTATGGAAATAGTTAAGAGAAAGCCAGATTTTGAGGTTAGAAATTATAATAAGTTCATAATATTTCACTTGCCTTTGGAGGTAGAAAGTTATCTTCTAATGCATTCTAATGCATAAAGGACTCATTTATACAGTGCAACCCAAATTTAATTGGTTAAATGCTTTTTTTCCAATAGTTTCCTGTTATTTTGACCTTGAGTAAGAGTAAAAAAAGGTGGAAGTCACTTATTTTTACATACAATATTGGCTAACTTTAAAATTTATCAAGGATTGTGCATAGGTTTCAACACACTCGTTTATCTATTGCTTGGAATTTTAATCTTTCTCCAACATGCTCCTGTCTAAAGTGATCAAAGTGTGCTAAAGACATCATTGTTAAACTAAGTAGTTAATGGTAAGTTGATTGATGGCATTATTGTTTTCAAAAATGTTTTTTAAATGTCAATAGCTGAAAAAAGACAGAAATACCTCTAACATATCAGCTTTAGCCATATTTTATTATGCTCACAATTATTTTCCTAAAAATTGCCCAATTGTTTATCTTATTAAAGGTAATAATAATAATTAATGTATAGCATCGACCTGGATGAAGCAACATTAGTCATTTATGTTCCAGGATACTTACCACACATTTGGTATTAGGTGGTGAAGGGGTGACAGAGATGGTTATCCAGTAAAGGATGGGGATAATTAGGGGGCCAGAATCACAAGGCTGTGGCAGGCAATTCAGCTAGGACATTGGGAACAGCCTACTCTTTTCAAAAGATGCCAAGGGATCTGTTATGACCACACAGAATCAGGACCTCAGTTTTACACGTCGTCAAAAGGACGGTGTCAATTTTTTCACAGCAGTGTCCCTGTCACTGCACTGGGCCATTGGGATCCAGCATCAAAACTTCTTCCAGAAGCAACCCAAGCTAATCTTAGATGGTCTGCCATCCAAGGACTTGCTGGGCCCAAACATATTTATCTTTAGGTGGATTACCTGTTCTGAAGCACAGGTGGTATGGCTGCTGGTCAAGGTACAAAGATCTGACATGATACATTTTAATTTCAGACACTGCATCAACCAAAGCTTTAATATTTTATCTCTAACTTTTCTATTTTTTGTCATCATGGGAATAACCTCTATCTTTTTCCTATTTTGCAAATGCACACTGAGACAGCCTTTGACTTATTCTGTTTATAGTGTATTTAAGTGTACAATAATAGCACAATCAGCATAACTACATATGCTATCTTGACTTAATTGTATGCCAAAATTAAAAAATATACAGTTGTGCTTGAAAGTTTGTGAACCCTTTAGAATTTTCTATATTTCTGCATAACTATGACCTAAAACATCATCAGATTTTCACTCAAGTCCTAAAAGTAGATAAAGAGAAACCAGTTAAACAAACGAGACAAAAATATTATACTTGGTCATTTATTTATTGAGGAAAATGATTGAATATTACATATTTGTGAGTGGCAAAAGTATGTGAACCTCTAGGATTAGCAGTTAGTTTGAAGGTGAAATTAGTCAGTTGTTTTTAATCAGTGGGATGACAATCAGGTGTGAGTGGGCACCCTGTGTTATTTAAAGAACAGGGATCTATCAAAGTCTGCTCTTCACAAAACATGTTTGTGGTAGTGTGTCATGGCACGAACAAAGGAAATTGCTGAGGACCTCAGAAAAAGAGTTGTTGATGCTCATCAGGCTGGAAAAGGTTACAAAACCATCTCTAAAGAGTTTGGACTCCACCAATCCACAGTCAGACAGATTGTGTACAAATGGAGGAAATTCAAGACCATTGTTACCCTCCCCAGGAGTGGTCGACCAACAAAGATCACTCCAAGAGCAAGGCGTGTAATAGATGGCGAGGTCACAAAGGACCACAGAGTAACTTCTAAGCAACTGAAGGCCTCTCTCACATTGACTAATGTTCATGTTCATGAGTCCACCATCAGGAGAACACTGAAGAACAACGGTGTACATGACAGGGTTGCAAGGAGAAAGCCACTGCTCTACAAAAAAAAACATTGCTGCTCATCTGCAGTTTGCTAAAGATCATGTGGACAAACCAGAAGGCTATTGGAAGAATGTTTTGTGGGCGGATGAGACCAAAATAGAACTTTTTGGTTGAAATGAAAAGCATTAAGTTTGGAGGAAGGAAAACACTGCAATCCAGCATAAGAACCTTATCCCATCTGTGAAACATAGTGTTGGTAGTATCATGGTTTGGGCCTGTTTTGCTGCATCTGGGTCAGGACAGCTTGCCTTCATTGATGGAAAAATGAATTCTGAATTATATCAGAGAATTCTAAAGGAAAATGTCAGGACATCTGTCCATGAACTGAATCTCAAGAGAAGATGGGTCATGCAGCAAAACAATGACCCTAAGCACACAAGTCGTTCTACCAAAGAATGGTTAAAGAGGAATAAAGTTAATGTTTTGGAATGGCCAAGTCAAAGTCCTGACCTTAATCCAATCGAAATGTTGTGGAAGGACCTGAAGCGAGCAGTTAATGTGAGGAAACCCACCAACATCCCAGAGCTGAAGCTGTTTTGTACGGAAGAATGGGCTAAAATTCCTGCAAGCTGGTGTGCAGGAATGATCAAAAGTTACCGGAAATGTTTAGTTGCAGTTATTGCTGCAAAAAAGGGGGTCACACCACATACTAAAAGCAAAGGTTCACATACTTTTGCCACTCACAAATATGTAATATTCGATCATTTTCCTTAATAAATAAATGACCTAGTATAATATTTTTGTCTCATTTGTTTAACTGGTTTCTCTTTATCTACTTTTAGGACTTGAAAATCTGATGATGTTTTAGGTCATATTTATACAGAAATATAGAAAATTCTAAAGGGTTCACAAACTTTTAAGCACAACTGTAGTATATACATAGCTCAAAAAGGCACCAGCATTAACACCGTCACATTATTTTATATGGTGAAGAAAATTCTAAATTGATTGTAAGTTTCATGAAGAGACAATGGTGATACATATCTGTTTAATTTGTAAAACTAGTTCTTCCAGTTTTCCTTTATTTTTCCTTTTCAGACAGTAGTTTCCTTTCTAAGCAAAAAATATGTGAACTGCAATTGTGAGAAATTGCCCTGTCCTGGACTGATTCTTATTTTGTGCTTGGCTAAAGTCACTAAAACCACTGCTGTTCCTTAGGTCCCAATATCTACAAAATTTAATTTAAATTGTGAATTACCTGACTACTCAAATTAAGTTTTGTACCCAAATTGTAACTTAAATTAAGAAAATTTAGTGAATTTCTGCTAATCTAATATACTGACTAGACGACATTTGTCCCATATGTACAAAGTATTAAATCCTATGCATTTAAATTAAAGCCACTGAGGGCTCGACCAAAATGACCAGTCACTCTCTCAGATTGCGACATTAAAATATACAGCGTGACAGCCACCGTCACCTCAGTAGGAGCAGAAAACTGACAATTTTTTTTTGTATTGCATTTTGGATCCAGATACAAAAAAGACATTTGAATTGTTTTCGATACAATCAGAATCGTAGCTCGGTAACGTGTACTTGGATTTTGTCTTGATAATATATTTTCCAGTATAAATTATATACCGGAACAACTATAGTAATTATTCAATTAATATTATCATATGCCGGGACATTTATATTCCTGTATAAAACCGTTTAGAAAACAGTACGGAATTTGTTACGTTTTGAAAGAAACTCGTGTAATAGAATTTAAGCTTTAATCCCTTTGACACCCCAGGATATTTCAGAAAAAAATCCATTCAGACCACTGATTTTTCTTAAGCTGCAATCACTGACACTAAAGTGCCAACTTTATTAACACATATTTGAAACGAAACACTCTTGCATCAGAAAAGAATAAGGGACGCACTGGGGCGGTATGGCAACCGTACAATTCAGAACTAAAAGCTCCGAATGGAAATCTTTTCAGCAACTTTCTTGGCAATAACAAACGATAAGCTAGACATGCCTAGAGATCCCGGATAGGGCTTCTCGTGTGGTTTTCGTCGCATAGCAAGGCCATGCAGTCGCAACGAACGCGATTTTCTTTACAGAGTAATACTGCCTCTCGAAGCATGCATGAACGCCCTCCCGCTCCTACTTTTTGGAAAAGCAGCTGACTGTGTAAAGATGGATTGGCGTTTTTGCTTCTCCTGCTCTGTGTTTCGACGATCGCTTAGTCGAGTCTATGCGCTTGCTCACTGTAGTTGGCCGGGTTTGTTGGAGGGTGCGCTTACGTCTCGGTTGGCTGCTGGTGGAGCAGCTGCGGCGGCGGGTCTCTGTCTTTTTATTTTTACTACAATAAAAGAGACTTTCGAATGGCTGAAAAAGAGTGACCGTTTATTTTGGTTGTGTACTGAACGTGAGCGAATAATACCAACTCTGCAAAAAGAAGCCACGGAAAGTGAAAAGGATATATCTTGGCACGGAAAGGAGCTGGAGAAGTCAAAAGAAAAAAAGGTGCAGACCGACGACGGGATTCCGGACAAGTGGACTGCCGTGCTGCTCATGAGGTATATATGAGTAGTGAGCTTGCAAAGCAAGCCGCGGAGCACGACGTGCAAGCTGCGTGTTGCTCAACTTTCTCAATGGTTCGTGTGTGTGTACTTAAAGTTACTTTTTGAAAAGTTTTGTGCTCCGCGGGAAAACAAAGATGAAAATACGCCTGTGAGTTTGAGATCGGAGCCACGTCTGTTTTCTACCTCCGGGACAAGACGGCTTCTGGTTTTTCTTTTAATAAACGACCCATGCCTGCGTCTTAATCGGGACGCACAAATAAAAAAGGGGACTTTTTTCTTTGTTTCGTCCATATTTCTTAAGGAAAAACATCATGATGGCGGCTGAGATTGGCAATGAGGAGCCGGGCTCAGTTTCAGCTGGAACGGCTGGTGGTGGCGGTAGCGCTGGGGGTGGAGGAGGCCCCCAAAGCGGCCAGTTTCCGATACTCCCCATTGCAAGAGTACGAACAAATAAGATGGTATATCAATCCCAAAACAGCGATACAGACTCAAATTCTAAGTCGGAGGTGTGTCCGTGCCCGCTTCCCCCATTGCCAGTGTCCGGAGGCCAGCCCCCGGTGCGGACTAGTGGCGATGGGTATTCTGCTGCATTTGGGACAGGTCATACTGTAGGGAGTACTGCGTCCTTCTCCTCATCAAACTTCTCGTTAGGAGAAGGGCAAGGTAATCGGAATTCACCTAGCTCTGGGGGCCCGGATGGATCAGCGTCCACTAATCCTGCATCGCCTCAGCCAGCAGTCCCACAGCCAGCTTGTGGTGGCCAGGGAAATGTAGATGAAAGCGATATGATGGACGGACAGGAATACGAGGAAGAGGAGGTGGCATTCCCCCTATCTGCGCCACCTACGAACCAGTAAGTTGTTTGAGCTTGCGTGCATGCGGTCGACTTTTTCACAGCTCGGTTGCATTTGTGGGGGCTGCCGGGGCAGTTACTATCTAAAGGAAACTCATCCGGAAGTTTTGACGTAGTATGGATTTTCAGGATGCCAGTGCTATGGTATTTTCACCTTTACAGCATAATACCATGTGTCCGATGTACTCGTTTTCACTTAGTTTAATCCCCGTCGTGTTTGATTAAAATAATTGTAAAAGTTGTTTTTGAAGTAGTTTTTTTTAAATATGTTAAGTCTGTTTGCAACGGCGTTTTTTTTATTATTTTTTTTATCCGTTTGTAATGTAGTTTACATTGAGATACAGTGGTATGTTTCCATGAAACGAATCATTTGTAAATTAAACGCAAAATTTCAATGTGGTCGTTAAATAGACGGAATATTTACACAATTATTAATTTTCACACATTTAACAGAAAACACATCCTACAAGTATAATTCATAAATAAGTTTTGAATTTTGACTTTGGACGAGTTAATTTAGGTTGCGTTATTCCCACCCACTCGCTTCTTAAAAATGTATGTGGATTTTAAATTCTGTGCTTGCCTAACGATTTCAGCTACTCCTGGATAATAATCAGATTCTGGGACTTGAGAAAGCAATTCTAAATCGGTTACTAATCTTTATTATATAAAAGAAAGGCAAAAGGTCATGAGAACTAGTTCAGGAAAAGTACCCACTTAAGACTGACACATGCTTAAAATTTCAGGTTATAATGATACTCTTTCATGACTTTTTTTGTTGTTTGTAAAATAAAAAGAAAATAGTTTTAACCGTGCGTGAAAATTGGGAACAGTCTCTGTTCCCCTTCAGGTTTTCGTCAGCATCACGCTTGCTTTTTTTTTTTTTTATAGAACCGTCTTCATCAGCCACTGATGTTTTGCATACTAATTATTGTTAAAGGTTTATTTATGTCCAAGTGGTTTCTTCCAATTAAGTAGCAATTTGGTTGATGACATTTTCTTAGTTTTTAAACTAATACTGCATTTTTGACATGATGGCTGTCTATCAGAAAAGAGTTGATTTCTCGTTTTTGGGGATTTGGAACTATTTTTTTTTTTTGGACAGACGTTTCACAATCTCTTGCTCAATTTTTGAAGATTTGTGGAAGCAAGAGATTGACAAAGCATAGTGATGCAGTTTCGCAGGTGAAGATTAAGGAATCCAAATTTTTAGATTGAATTCCTTATTTGTAGGGGGTGATTTTCTACCATCATCCTTTTTTATACTATGGAGCTGTTCATAATGTTTTAAAAAAATGTGCATCTGTCTTCATAAAATAATTTATATTTTCTAATATTTAATTGTTTCCATCCTTAATCAGAGTCAGTTTTCCGAAGGGACTGTTAAATACATTTTTTCTGTTTCAGTACTAACTAGTTAGTCTTTGTGATATTGTGAAATAGTAGAGTACTATCTAAAATAACATATAAATTGCAGTTTACTTCTGTAATTGTATTAATATGTCAACTTCAGTTGATGTGATATAGAAAGTAAAGAGAGAAATATGAAAAGATGAAGTGGGTAGCAATGCCAAGCTAAGTACCATCCTGCTCTTATGATTCTGCAGCATGCCATCCTATTTCATTTCATGCCTTCTTGCACTTTTAAATATACAGTGCACAAATTATGAAGCACCATGAAATATATACAAAAAATATATATAGTATATGTAGTTTCCTGAAGTCCCATATTCTACTTTCTTAGGTCATCAGCATCATATTATGGTGATTATAGAAGAATTCCACAAATGTCCTACTATGGCTTCATCATATACAATAACTCGCTTGCATAAGATACACAAAATTCAACTGCCAAATGCTGAGAAGTGAAGGAAAATAGGTGAGACTTTCTAACTGCAAAGCAAAACATCTTAGATAGAGTGTCATAAAGCAAATGTGAGAAGTGCGCGTTATAATAAAGTAACAAGTCTACAGCCTTTATTTAAATTCTGAGAGGAAAGAAAAGCCTCCTTGTATTTGTAGGTATTTTGTTTCTTAGTTTAGGTTACCTTTTCCAAAAGAATCTGTTTTTCTACAAGTTTTACTAACCCTTGTAAGTTTAACAAAGCCAGCATCTTGACATGTACGTTTTCAAATATTTAATCCTAATTATTATGAGAGTCATTCACAACTGCTCACTGAGAGAAAACCGAGGACTTGTTGGACTAGGTATCTCTCTATACTGGCCTGTGAATATGTGTGAATTCCCAAGTATTTGAAAGAAATTGATGAGAATATGGTACCCTGGTCCATTCAGCTCAGCATGTTGCTACCACAACCCCAACAAGATAAGATGAGCACAATGAGTTGTACCTTGGTACAACAATGTTTGTCATGGTGAATTGGAATGATTTCTTTCTTTCTGTAGTGCTTATTATTTTGTGATGTCATTTGATTTGGGAGTCTGCAGTGACCATAGATGCAAAAAAAAAATATTTAGTCAGTGTTTGTTTTAATTAAAAAGTAGTTGTCTATCAACTAAACATTTAGCTTTTAATACAACAGTTTAAAGTACTATGTGACATGAAATTGCAAGTTTTTCAATTTGAAGAATGTCATTAATGCTTCCTGTAGATAGGTGGCTGAATTACACAACATAATGAACCAAGCTTGAATGTTGCATGGTACACCAGTAGCTCTTCAAGGTGCCAGCAGAGTAATTTTAAACGGAGTAATACAAATAATATATATGAATATCATAATATATAATATTACAATTTAAAAGTATTACAGCTTACCCAAGGTCTGAAAATCCTCAGAATAATATTAACAATAACAGTATTTCAGGTATAAATAAATCTGAAGAGCCTTTCACTTACTTACTTACAATTCTAGATACAGACAGCATGAATAGGTCAGCTAACTCACGAATCTCGCACTTTGTTTTTTGCATGGAGTTTGTATGTTGTTTTTAAACATGTGCCTGGTTTGGGTTTCCTCTCACATTCTGAAAGGCATGCAGGTAGTTAATTTTGTGATTCCTGTTTTGACAAGTGTAACAATGTGCACAGCTGGGTGGTGTGATACCCTGGTGCTCTGTCCATAGCTGGCTCCTACCTAGTGCCCTGTGCTTCTGGAATAGGCTCCAGCCCCCCTGACCTTAAGCAGGTTTAAGAATATTATGTTGTATTATCCTGTATATGCTGTATATTACTCTTTTTTAGCTAACCCCCAAAAAAAGTATTTGGAATAATAATTAGTTACTTTTCCGTTTTGGCGTTATCCGGTTGATTGGAGTTATCCCACATGTACACACATCAGTTGTAAGTCATAAATGTAAACACTGATGTGTACATTATTTACACAGTTATTTGAATTAACTTCAGTTTAACTTGTCAAACTTGTGCCTTCACCTCTTGTACCACATTATGCTGCAGTTACAGTGATTGTCATCCATTCACATGTGCACATAATTACAGAATTAAATGTTGGCACTTCTCTTGCTCCTAAAGGTGCTGTCATGAGCTGGAGTCCACTGCTCTGGATTAAGAAGTATTGATAAAAGACAGCTGAATGCAATAAAATGATCTCTGCAAGTACAGTATTAGTTCATTTTGATTGTAATTACTTCATAGACTCTTAATTATTACTCTCTCTTTGCTTTTCATCTGTTTTCTTATCTTTCCATCTGTTTTTTCTTATTTGGCAAAATCCTGAACCTGAGACCTTATTTTAGTGCAACCCCTTGGAATACAATTGTTCAGCACTATCAAATGATGTATGTTGGAAAGGGATCTTTATCTTAGTATGTATATATTACGTTTGTTTATTTCAGTTTTCAGCAATTGAAAAGTTAGTAATGATAAATTAGTTCAGTCAAAATTAGAATCCAGACATCATCATATCAATGCCACCTGAACCTCTTAGTATTAGGATTACCCTAAATGCTTTTTGTTAATAACCTTTTTTTCCAACAATGCTTTAACAGTTAAACATTAGTTGAATAATAGCACTTAGTAAAAGATTGAATTTAATTACGACTTGCCTATGACGTCTTTCATTTCTAAAATACATTCATGTCTTGTTCTGAAGGCATCTCTCATAGATGAGTAGATGCTTCCATCTGTGGATTAATCAAGAGTTAACGCTATAACAAAACTCACTTTAGCTGTATAAATTACATTATTTGTAGATACAGCTTAAACTGCCAATGATGACACAGATTGACTATACTATACTGTATGTACAGTAATGATCCCTTTCATTTTAGTTAAGTTTTACAATGATGGACTGCAGGGCTGTGTATTGGCAAGAATCTGTAGCTACAATATGATATAAGAGTTATGATTCAATATATTGTGGTATATTTCAATATATCAATTTCTTTAAATTCAATTTTAATTTTAGAACACACCATCATATGCATATAATCAGAGTAAAAAAGTTTACTTTTTTATGCAGTGTGAACAGTGGGATCTGCATTTGAATTTATCAAACTCCCTGTAACATCTAACCTCATAGCACTTCTTTTTGTACATTCCGAGCAAAAGAGGTAACATTTGCCTATATCAGTAAAGACTCATAGTATGTTAATTTTTAATTACTCATGTAGTTAATAAAAGAAAATGCATAGTCCCTGTAACATCCAACAACATAGCAGTATTTTTTTGTGCAATCTGAGCAAAGGAATTAACATTTCTATGTATCAGGGAAAAAAGGTGTTTGCAGTACTCTTTATGTAAATAAATTAAGAAAATAAATTATGAACAGTGTTACACATATGCAGAGTATGTATTTTAGATCCTGCTTTAAAGGTTGACATTCTGTTGAGTACAATGTATGCCAGTTTTTAACTTCTCAGTCTTGAGCAATTTAATAAATGAAAATGTATAGCCCCTGTAACACCCAACATCATAACACTATGTTTTGTGAATCTGAACAAAGGAATTACAACTGCCTATATCACTGAATAATAAAAGTGCTTTCAGTATTCCTAAAAAACATTAAACAGGAAAATGCATATAAATGGTGAACATTCTTGGACACTTAACTTTGACTGCACGTTTTTCCAGTTTGTATATATGTCCTTGTTTATTTTTGTCAAGGTGTACAGAAAGATGAGCTGGTCAACATGCCCAGCTTACAGAACACTTTTCTGTTGCGATGTCTCCTGCAGAGGCAAAAACTCTCACCATAGAGATGTTAAGCCAGAAATGCACAGTAAACACTTTGCTACTCTGGATAGCTGAGGGTTCCTTTCACCATCTGAGAGGGTGTTCTGGGAGTGGCAAAATGGTTTCTTCTCTAAACCTTTTAATCTCGGCTTCAGCAGCATCATATGCAGATTTTGAAGAAGATGTTGCCTTTGGCAGAGGCAAACGTAGCTCTAAGCAAGTCAATCAGTGCACAAGCTTGTTGGTCTCTTCATGGGGGTGTGGAGGCAGATCCATCCTGGTAGTAAGGTGGGTGATCACTGTCTTCTGAGTGGTCAGCCTCCTCCATCAGACCATCTACCTCCTCATGCTACTGAAAAAAAATTAAAGCATCACATCAAGCTATTATTCGGTGGAGTGGTGGCTCTGTGGCTAAATATTTGTGGTGACATATGGAAGGTTGCTGGTTCAAATCCCCTTACTGCCAGAAGGGATCCTATTTTGTTGGGCCCTTAAGTTGAAAATTGCTTCAGGGGCTCTGAACAGTGGCTAACCCTGCACTCTGACCATCTAATGTAATGCGAAAAGAGAAATTCCCTCAGGAATTATTAAGGTCAAAATCAAAATTTATTTTACAGTAAATTTATATTAATTGCCACAATATATAATCTGAGTTCAAATTCCTCCTATTGCACATTTTTACTTTTGTACATAATTGTTTCAGTCCAACTATTAAAACTTAGGCCCTGTCCACACGGGTGTTAAAATTTTGTTTAAATGAATGTGCTCTGAGTTACCTAGGTGTCTTTTTTTAGTGGAGCTTAATTTACTTCAATTTGACTTTCCATTCACATTTGTGTACCTCTGTTAAACACCAACATGCAGCCCAGATTGTAGTTTTGTGTGTTTACCTATGGGGAGCAGTCATCAAGCAGTTCCGAGTGTTTTTAACCTGTGGGGTTTGAGGTTCATCCTTTATTGGATTCATGAAAAATGTATCAGTTGGCTTTATTATACCTGAACCTCAACCACCTTGTGTTAAAACTCCTCCTGCACAGCGTGTGAAGAAAGGGAACTTTTGTGTAGTCTATGATAAAATTCAGCGATTTCTGCATATGTTCTTCAAATGCTGTCAGATGTCAGCTTTGAGTTTTGGTTGCCTACTGTAGTTGGTTCAGTACCATATTGCACGCCTGTTAACCCTGAAGAGAGTCTACTTGTCATCTTTAGGTAAATAATGTGCAAACAGTACTCATGCTTGCACTCACCCACCAGCATTAACAATCCATAGTAGCTAAAGTTATCTCATTGGCACAGACCTACAAACTGTTTCGAATAGTCCACTATGATCATTATAATTTTCTTGATAATGTGTGAGTCTATACACTCTGCTCAAACACTTTTTAATTGGGGTATAGCATCAAGTCATTGAAATGTTTGGGATATTGATCTAGTCCGTTAAGTAGCAGAGGTGGTTGTTAATCAGTTTCAGCTGCTGTGGTGTTAATGAAATTAACAATAGGTTCCCTAGAGGGGCAACGATGAGACAACCACCAAACCAGGAGTGGTTTAATAGGTGGAGGCCGCTGACATTTTTCCCTCCTCCTCTTTTCTGTTTTTTCACTAGTTTTGCATTTGGCTACGGTCAGTATCACTACTGGTAGCATGAGGTGATACCTGGACCCTACAGAGGTTGCACAGGTATTCCACCTTCTCCAGGATGCCACATCAATATGTGCCATTGCCAGAAGGTTTGCTGTGTCTCCAAGTACAGTCTCAAAGGCTTGGAGGAGATTCCAGGCAGGCAGGCAGTTACTCTAAGAGAGCTGGACAGGTCTGTAGAAGGTACTTAACCCACCAGTGGAATAGGTATCTGCTCCTCTGAGCAAGGAGGAGCAGGATGAGAACTGCCAGAGCCCTACAAAATGACCTCCAGCAGGCCAGTGGTGTAGTAGTAGTTTGTTTATATAGTGCTCTTCACAGACCAAAGGTTATAGAGTGCTGAACAGCAAATACAGTACAAATACAGCAGTTAAAACATAAACAAAACCAATGAAAATAATAAATAAACAAACTGGAACTATTCAGCACTGATTAAAAGCCTGTTTAAAAAAAAAAATAATAATTTTCAGAATCAGCAGACTTAGCTGCACACAGTCTATAAGGCAGGCTGTTCCATAGTCTTGGTGCCACAGACTGAAAGGCACAATCCCCAAAGGTTTTTAGCCGAGTGTGTGGGACAAGGCACTGTTGCCCAGATCTAAGAGTCCGACAAGCTGTATAGCTTTGGAGCAGAATGGTTCGTACTCATGGTACTTTGTCTATGCAAAGCTCTGAAAGTAAGTACCAAAACTTTAAAATGAATTCTATAAAACACTGGGAGCCAGTGCAGTGTGTGCAGAATGGGAGTAATATGATGGCTAGTGCTAGTTAGGAGCCTGGCAGCTGCATTTTGGACTAAATGAAGACATGAGAGAGAGGACTTGCTCAAACCCATATAGAGAGCATTATAGTAATCAAGTCATCAGGAAATAAAAGAATGAACAAGCATCTCCAATTCTGACTTTGAAGCAGCATTTCTTAGTTGAGAAAGATTTCTTAAATGAAAGAAACATCAGTGGCTGACTGATCTTACATATTAATCAAGCGTCAGGGACTGGTCAGAAATAACCCCAAGGTTACGTAAACTCGATTTAATAACAGGAGAGAAAGAAGATAATCTAATCTCAGAGTAAAGAACAGGAGGAGCAACGATTAGTACCTCAGTCTTTCCTGAATTCAACTGCAGGTAATTACTACTGAGCCTGTCATTAACCTGAGACAATCAACCAATGTGACCAAAGTATTAAGTTGGGTAGGTTTAAATGAAACATAAAGCTGTAAATCATCTGCATAGAGATGATACGAGATATCCTTAAAATAATTAAGAATCTGTGATAGGGGAAGAATATATAAAGAGAAAAGTAAAGGTCCAAGAACTGAGCCATGTGGCACTCCCAATGTCAAAGGAGCAGACTTGGGTGAAAAGCCAGCCACACCGACTGAGAAACTCCTGTTCGACAAATAAGAGGAGAACCTGTCCAAAGCAGAGCCAGAGACACCTAACAGCTCTAATCTATTAATTAAGATCCGATGGTTCACTGTATCAAAAGCTGTGGTAAGATCTAACAGTACAAGCACAGAGCACCGGCCTGCATCAGCAGCAATTAAAAGATCATTAAAAACTTTTATAAGAGCTGTTTCTGTAAAATGTAGGCTCCGAATCAAAGAACAGCTGCTCCTCTAAGAAGGCACAAGTTGCTGTTCAACCACCTTTTCCAAAACTTTGGCAATAAAAGCCAGTTTTGAAATTGGCCTGTAATTACTCAAAATAGAGGGATCAGAATTAGATTTTTTCAACAGCAGTTGAATTACAGCTTGTTTAAAATACAATGGAACCACACCAGATCTCAAGGAACAATTTATGATATTCAAAAGGAATGGACCTATACAACTTGAAGATTTTAACATTGATGACATTGGCAACCGGTTAGAAGGACAGGACGAAGTTTTCATCTTCCTGAGCAAGTCAGAATGATCAGAAAGTGAAACTTATGAGAACATAAAAAACTTAGAACATGAATGAAAGAGGTCATTAGGTAAGACAGAGAGATAAGTTAGGAACATGCACTGATACAGCACATTGCTGCACCTACCACATGACAAACCACCTCAGGATCCCATATTAGAACCCAAGTGCAGCCAATGCGATAAGTGACCCCTCAGCATCACACTAGTTCAGATGGAGTGGAAAAGTGTGAGATTTTGTTATGGTGGCTGGAGTGCCAATTATGCTACCAACCCCCAGGTTTTTCCCTGCAGGTTGGAGGGCCTACTTGCAGGGCTGGATGCAGATTAATGTTCTACCCAGGATGGAGCAATTGCTGGATAAGGGCCCGACGAAGTAGAGTCACTTTTAGCATTTACAGGAACAGCTGGAACAATATTAGCCTGAACAACATTAACTTTGCAAGTAAAAAATGTAAGAAAATTGTTAGTCACTATCAGAAAAAAACTTAATAGATCAAGATGGAGAAATAATATTTTGAATAGTATCAAGTAGCACTTTGGGATTACGCTTGTGAGTCTGAATAAGATTAGAAAAATAAGCTGTTGTAGCATCCCTAAACCAAAGAATTAAAAGAAGTAAGTAAATCCTTTAAGTGTGAACGATGAACTTCCAGATTTGTAGACTTCCATAGGTGCTCCGTTTTTCGACAGGAATGCCTGAGATTAGGGTTAGGGAACTGGGTGGGTAACAGAACGCTGCCTGATTTTAAGAGGAGCTATCTCATTCAAAGTACTGGTACAATGGTCATTAAAACATTGAACTTCTAACTCAACATTATCAACATTACTGCCAGCATCAGATGCCACAAACAAATCAACAAACTAATTAATCACTGACTCATTAATGAAAGGAGTATGCCTAGAGTTAACACAAGGAGACAATTCTAAATTTGAAGACAAGTCCAACAAAACACACTTATGATGACTAAATGTTGCATCACAAATTGTAACATCATTCAAGGTAACTCCATATGAAAAAAACAAATCCAATGTATGCCCCCCAGTATGGGTAGGGACAACAACATGTTGCACAAAATTAAGAGTCAGTGATACACAAAAATTTGGAAGCCA
This sequence comes from Polypterus senegalus, assembly GCF_016835505.1. Classification (NCBI taxonomy): domain Eukaryota; kingdom Metazoa; phylum Chordata; class Cladistia; order Polypteriformes; family Polypteridae; genus Polypterus; species Polypterus senegalus. The sequence continues at coordinate 134,584,760 of NC_053160.1, forward strand.
CACTAAATGAAATATCCTCCACATGGATGTTAAAGTCACCAAGTATTATTATTCTATCCAGCTTGATAATGGTGGATACAAAATCTTAAAAATCAGGAAGTAAAAGACTAGTCACACCAGGTGGACGATACATTAAAATACAATATATTGGGGTTACATGCCCAACTTTAATAAATCAAGTTCAAATGTCTTATATAAAATGGTAGGAGCCGAATGACATAAAAATAACTTCTTAAACACCATGGCAATCCCACCTCCACGACTGGAGTGCCGTGGTATGCTAATGAAAGAACAGTCCTCAGGGCACAATTCTGTCAGATTAGTAAAATCAGAATCGTGCTGCCAAGTCTCCGTTGGGAACATGAAATCCAACTTATGACTAGTAAAAAAAGTCATTCAAAGTAAATGACTTATTTTTGCATTAATCAGTTCTTCCTTAGCTGGTAGAGTCATAAAAACAGCAGCTGTCAAAGTAGCATTTCCTGGAATACGATATGTGAATGTCTCTGACTAAACAATCAGAAATGGACTTCATGAGGGTGGCCTCTGGTGTGGTCCTCTGGTGTGCCCTTTGTTCACTACCCGACACCCTGGAACTCGATTGACATTTGCCATAGAATTCCAGAATTGGCATGTCACAGATGAGAGCAGGTTCACCCTGAGCACATGTGACAGACGTGAAAGGGTCTGGAGAAGCCATGGAGAACGTTATGCTGCCTGTAACATCGTTCAGTATGACTGGTTTGGTGGTGGGTCAATGATGGTCTGGGGAGGCATATTCATGGAAGGATGCACAGACCTCTACAGGCTAGACAACGGCACCTTGACTGCTATTAGGATGAAATCCTTGGACCCATTGTCAGACCCTATGCTGGTGCAGTGGGTCCTGGGTTCCTCCTGGTGCACAACAATGCCTGGTCTCATGTGGCGAGAGAGTATGCAGGCACTTCCTGGAGGATGAAGAAATAGATACCATTGACTGGCCCCCTCGACCTAAATCCAATAGATCACCTCTGGAACATTATGTTTCAGTCCATCCGACACTCCCAGGTTGCACCTCAGACTGTCCAGGAGCTCAGTGATGCCCTGGTCCAGATCTGGGAGGAGATCCCCCAGGACATCATCTGTTGTCTCATTTGTAGCATGCCCCGACATTGTCAGGCATGCATATAAGTACGTGGGGGCCATACAAACTGACTACAATTTTGAGTTGCTGCAATGAAATTTGGCATATGCACTATCCTGCTGCGTCATTTTTTCACTTGGATTTTCGAGGTGTCTTTGAATTCAGCCATCTGTAGGCTGATAATTTCCATTTCCATCAAATGATGTGGCATCCTTTCATTCCTAACGCATTACCCAGTCCATATCAGTTTAGATGTCCAGCATGATTTTTCTTCCCATTGAGATTTGATGTGTTTGTAGTTCTACATAGTTTAGATATATAAGGTCATAAAATTTAATAATTCCAAATATCATATATACCTATGTCTCTCTTTTTTGTCAGTGTGGCTTTGACATCATGGGCCTTAAGGCGCATACTAATTCAGCGTAACCAGGAACACTCAATAAAATTGAATAAAACAAAATCAAGTGTCAATGAGATACGAATAAGGCAGATTTGTCAGCGTTTGTGACTGACAGAATAAAAGTGAAAACAAAAAAAGGTAACTTTTACAAGTACTTCAGGCTTTATACATTATATAGTTTATGTATACATTTTGTCATTTATTACTGAAATATGAAAAACGTTTCAGTTTTAATGATGTATTTTTTTGGTTAAGTTAAATACACTTCTTTTTTTTTGTTTAAACACTACGTGCACTTTAGTTTGTATTGTTTTAATGTTTTTTTTTTTTTATTGTGATGGTCACACTAATATAAAAACGTGATTATTGTCAAATTCCTATGTTTCACTGGTTATTTTAATTTGATTATTATTAATTTTAATCGTGTTAATGCAGAGACAATTCAGGGTGACATTCACAGGTTGACAGACGTGAGCAGATGAGGACTGGAGCCCAAAACAAGATGTGCAACCACAGGTCGCAGGCATCAAAATAGTCAGGCATGAAATAATCGTGTCTAATCGACTAATTGAAAAATAAATAGAACGATTAGTCGACAACCAAAATAATCATTAGTTGCAGCCCAATATCTAGCTGTCAGGGGTTTTAACACATTACAAATAAACCACTTTCTGCCACAAATTTTTGCATGCAAACTAATTGAAAATCAATAAAAGTTTTTGAGAAAGTGTCTTCAAAATGTGATTCTTTTGTACCAACAAAATAGGCTGTTTTTAGCAGCCCAATTAACTGTCTTACCCTGTGATGCTGAGCTGCTGTTGATGCACTGAATATGTCACTGGACTAGTCTGCCTCTTGTTTCTGTTTTGAAACTGCATTATGATCAAAGCCATTTGAGTGTGTATCTAGTGTGGAAAGTTTATCCACTTACATTATATTCTTGTAATGAAGTGATGTTCAGTTTGAGGGGATGTTGTAGAATTATGGTTTTGGTAAGTGCTACATCTAAAACCTACTTTTCAATTGAAGATGTTATACCTCCACAGTTTAAGCACTTGGGCTTGTGTATGAACACATGCCAAAAAATATAAAACACTTGAAAGGATGCTTAATTTGTTTGTAAAACAGGTGAGGAGATTTTTGTTACCACTAGTCCTTCAGTACAGTAAAGATGCTAGCACCCTAGCATTGGCAATAGAAACTCACACAATTATTACTAAAAAAAAAAAATCATACTCTGCAAAAATCAGTTTTTGGTCAGCACACTGTATGATTCTGCATAACCACTTAATATTATGTTACAGAATGGCTTCATTTGCCAATACAAAAATCTCATACATAGTGTTGGGTGATTTTAACAATCTAATTAATTAATTAATTAATTCTAATTTGCATCTTAATCCAATTTGCTTATAAGAAGAGTTGTGTCTTGTGTACCTCCTATGAGAACTACCTTGGGAATTTCTAACTATTTGCCCACTTCACCGTAACTAATTCCTCATCATTTGGGAAACCAGCAGTTCTACTTAGAAGTGGTCTTGTGTTGCTGATTCCTTTCACCCTATCACATTGAGAGCCTCATTTTGGTCAGTTGTACAAATATTCTTGTGTTGACTCATCAGCACCCATAATGACAGAGGTATGAGAAGAGGAATGTGTACTGACTATTAAATCTACAGCTTCATCCTTGGACTCGGCACCCATTTCACCACCAAAATTCAGAACATCTGTAAAACAGCTGCTGCTACACTCATTTATTGGTGAGCCTTATGATAATCTCTTCCCTCCCTCAAGAACAATACGCATATGTTCATGAAGTCCTCTGCTTGGGAGAGGCACATGTCTCTTGTTGGTTGGAAAAAGCCACTGTTTTCCATGGGAGAACTCTGACCTCCGATTTGAAGGTGCTAACTTTCAACCAGGCTGCTATTTGTCAACCTTCCATGTGAGTTCTAATTCCTTTACTGCCCGAAAGGTTATGTTCAATGTCCACATAGTCCGTATAGTACAAGAGTCTCATGCACTTTTGCCATGTGGGTTATGAGTCACATGCAGATCCACACTGCTTCTGTGCCAGATCACCCTGTTATTTGGACACTAGGCACTTGCCAGTGAGCACGTCTTAAATTAATACAATTTATAAAAATAAAAATAGAAAGTAATAGTAATGATGGTGCAACAGATTGTTCTTTGGCAGAATATTATGGTGGTCAGATATTTACATGATGCTTTGTCAGTAAACTGCCTCTTTCACAGAAACTGGGGAAAAAAAAACTTTTCACTTAAATTACAGGTTTTATTTGAAAGTTTTGGAGTAATGTGATTCTGACTACATAAGCCAAATTGCAATTTTAGTTAATTTATTTAAAACTATTACGTTTTTAAGAGAATTGTGTGTGTGTTCATTGCACAGCCAGTGCCAAAAGTGCTACTAAATATTTTTTTTCCATTTATTATTATTTATTTTCAATGTATTATATAAATGTTGTATAAAAGTCTAGATTTTGTTTAAAATATCTATAGGTAGTAGTGTGCACCGATATGGAAATTCTGTGTGATACCAATAACCGATATGGTTTTGTCCATCTTTGCTAATACTGATAACCAATGGCCAATATTTTTTTTTAATTTCAGGTCTGAATGTTTTGGTTATGCTGAAAATATATTATGCATTATCAAAGAAACAACAGTAGCATGTGAAACAGAGATTAAATTTATTTTGATTAACTTGCTGACTTTTGTGCTGTTCTTTGCTATAGATATTAGCAGCCAGTACTTTCTGTGGGGGGAAAAAGAGCAAGATATGGCTTCTCTCTATAGAAAAAATACTCCAGGTCATGTACAGAAATCTGCTTAACATACACATTCTGGGTAACTTAAGCACATCAAGACACTATGCCATTATATAACATGACATTGGGTATATTAACAAAAAAAAAAAATTGTGCATATTGTTTTGTGCTATAATCAGACATATATTACTTTAACTAAAACTAAAATTAAAGGTACAATGAGAAAAGTAATTCTAGGTTTAAGTTGACTTCTTTAAAAGTACAAATAGTAGGTTTTTATTACCAAAAACAAGCATTTCTGTCTTTTCACCAGCAGGTCTGTTACTCTTTTCATTTACTATATTTGACAAAACTGAAAAAAGGCCTTCACTGTCTACACTGGTACAAGGTACCAATAGGTAATTGATTGCTGCCTTGGCCAAGGTTGGTAAAACGGGCTGCACTACTTTTCCAATACTGGTGGGTGCAGTTATTTCTGTAAATAGGGGGCTCGCTGAGATATTTATTCAGCTGTAAAACAAGTTTACATACGTTTACCTTTATAATAAAAAGAATATATATGTTATTAGGTTGACCAGATTTGTGGTAAAGAAAAACAGGACAGCCATCTATACCAACCACTGCCAGTAATAATAATTTGTGATGTTGAAAGCTTTATGTATAATGATTTGGGTCATATAAAAGGCGTTCTGTATAAAGTGTTATGCAACACAAGCTGTTCCAAAATGAAACACTTTGTAGCACAGGTGTGCCTTGAAATATTTAGAGACTGCTGTATATTTCAGGGTGATTTTGTTTTAAAGTAAAGCTTACATTAAAACTGGTATAGATCTTGTCTTAAAATCTTTTACAGTTCAGACACAGGAGACACATCTTTCACAAGGTACAAAACTTGAAGCTGTATTCTAGCATGCATGCGAACCTTTTCCTCCTTTTTTTTAAGTGCGCACTAAATTAAATTCTTCCACTATTTTTTCACAGCAATGCAAATGTCTAAAATGAAAAAAAAACACAAAGTGCGCCGCTGCAATTTGTCGGCAATCTGGTAAACATAAATTGTAAAAATCTGATGAAAAAGGCGATATGATGCCGTTAATGTGTTCCTTTTCTTCTCAACTAATGTTTGCAGAGCAGTTTGCCCCACACACTTAAGTTATGCATGGTCCCAGCAAGCCGCCTTGCAGTGCTGACTGTGAGTTTCCGACAAATGCACAATGATACTGATTGAATATTTGGAAGCTGAAGTATATGGTTTAAATCCGTAACAAAGTGTTTTTTTCCAATAGGGACTTATGGTCAACCTAATCAATATGATTATTGTTAATAATTTTATGATGCTGTTATTTTACCTTGGCGACAGTTGAATGTGGTTTTGCTGCCACATAAGAATTTTCTTCAAGAATTTCATACACCTTTAGCAATGTAACAGCAACATCTTTCAGAGTGCAAATCTTTTTCTCTTGTGGTTTGCTGTTGCTTTCTGCATTTCCTTCACCAGCTGACATCTTAACCAGTAGTTTTCTGAAGTGCATTTTGTTCTTTTGTTCATTTTGTTTTTTGGTATCTTGGTCAAAAAAATCGATCATTGTACAGTGGATAGATAGAGGCTTGGAGAATGAACTACTGAAGTGTTTTGTGACGTTTAAGCGCTTCAACAGATGGAATCACATCCGTAATTGTAGATGAACCTGTGCTTGTGTCTTTAGTATGTTTCTTGAATGGTAAAGTCCCATTGATGCACTGTGAGAGAGGGAGGAAGCTCATACTATGCAGCACCATACGCGGCATATGTGTTCTTCTGATCAACCAGACTTTTCAGCTGTTTCAACAAGTAGGGACATCTTGCTGCAAATAGCGAGCTGTCAGTGCTTAAAATGAGTAACTATTCACTTCCCAATAACAATACAGTTGGGAGATGCTTCTCTGGCTCAATAAGCCTTCATTTACAGTAAGCTGCAAAGTGTGAGCCATGCAACTTAAACTTTTAATGCCACTTTCTTCTATAGCTTTTGCCATATTGTGAGCATAGTCATGAAGCACAAAGTGAACATTACTTTTGAAATGTTCTACTTTGCTTACATGGAATTGAAAGCTTGTGTGAGGAAGTTGCAGAATGAGAACCGGAAAACTCATTAGCACACAACACCACTCTGTTTGACTCAAAATTTTCATCAGTCCAGTGTGCCATTAGACTCAGCATGCTCATGGGGCTGACCTCTGAGCTCCACATATCTGTAGTGAAGCTAATGCTGGTGACAGTAACCAGGTTTCCATCCAAGGAGTTTTTACGAAAAAAATATTTAGCGCTTCAAATTTTAGCTGATGGAAATGCTAATTATCGATAAAATGTTGTACATGTCGACATAATATTTTTCCGTTTAACTTTAGCGCATAAATTCCATATCGATACTTCAGATGTTGCAAAAACTATATTGGAAACACTTTTTTTCGGGAAAAAAAAGGGCTTTAACGCAAATAAATGTGTCACATGATACATTTTCATCACGTGCAATCAAAACGAGAATAGCGGAGCGGTTCGCATGGTATGATGAAGAGACTCGTTTTCTCTTGATGAGCCAATGCAGTAGCGGATAGGCTGGGTCTCCTGCTACTAAAAGGGGTACCTGAACTCCCTCCATATCAACTGTAGCCTGGGGGTGTCTCTCAGGATGTCTTTTTTCTTATTATTAAATGGCAGATGTTTTAGCATATATAAGAAATTCTTTCATTATTATTAACTTTAGTTTTTTTTTGATTAAACGTTATTTTGTATTAATTCAAATTTCAGTTTTAATTAAAAACCTTAAGGGAAGCAGGTTACAGTACTAATTCAGTTGTTATCGCACTGAGAAGGGATGTTGAAAGGTAGGCTCACCTGTACAGATCCGATGCTCAAACACAGCTGCATCATGGGCACTTCCAGGAGTGCCAACGCAAATGTCTGATATCATGCACCTGTCATCAACAAGGGCCTGGAGAACAATAGATGGCCACCCTTTGTGATTAATGTAATCGCGGTAGCCTTCCGTCGGTGGAAGAATAGGCACATGCGTGCCATCCAGCACAGCGTAAATCTGTGGCACAAGATGCACCAAGAAATTGTGGTATGAAATTTCATTGGCCTCCGCTACAGTCGGAAGTCTGATATAACGCCGCATTAATTTTTCTTTAATAGCAGTGCACACAGCATATACACATCGATGGACGGTAGTTTTACTAACCCCAAAAGTTTCTCCAACTACTTTATACTCGGCGCAGGTTGCCAGCTTGTAAAGGGCGATGGCAATTCGCTTTTGGGTTGGAACCAGTGGTCGGTGGCAACCTGTGATGGGCGCAACATCAGGACTGATGAATCCACACAACATCTCAAACATCGGCCGTGTCATTCTAAAATGTTGCAGCCAGAGATTTTCTGTGAAGTGTCTCCCCACCACCACCTCTCAGAAGGTCTTATTCCGTCGTCTCTCCCATACCCGTGGGTTTCGTCGCACTGGGGTACTTTCTTCGAGCTCTAGGGCTATCAGACAAGCAGCTGCTTCATTCTGCTGTTGTCTTCGGATATTATGTACAATTTCAATTATTTGTGAAACTGAAATAACAGTAATCTGGCAAATTTCAAAAAACTGTCTGAATAATCTCTCCATTTCTTTGTTTCTTTGTTTAGTTGAGGGGGTTTAACGTGGAAAACAAAAGGTAGATAATTTGCGACATACACAAAATTATGTATGGAAACGGCTCAAGGGCAGATTTTTTTTCGCGATACAACAAAACTTATGCGACACTTCGTTTTGGAGGGGATGACGTCATCATGCACACCATTTTATCGATAAAAAGCCAGTTGGATGGAAACCAGCTGGAGACAGCAAATTTCGCACATTTTTTTACGTATATTCTGTTTGTTGATAACAAAACTTCGCAAAAAACTGGATGGAAACTTGACTAGTGTTTATTAAAAGCTCATGGATATGTGTGACAATCACATCATATAATGCAGGCAGTGAGACATCTGCAAAGTATCTATCTCCAGCTTGGAAAAATGTACCGAGGTTCTAAATGATGTAGTAGCCAACTAAATCTGTCAATCTCTCAACTAGGGAAAAATGTTGGTCATCGAGTGCGATCATTTCCATTATTTTAGTAGTTATGCCTTTAGCACTGGCGCTGTCTTGAGTAAACGTCTTTATGTTTTGAAGGGTTTGCTGTATGAGGCTAAAGCTAGTGAGCCTGGTAGCATCTGATTTAACTTTCATTTTGGTAGCATTAACTGCTAGAACTTTTGTATATAATTCGTTAGGTGGTTCTTCAGATGGGTAATTAAATTGGTGTTATTGAAAGATTTAATTTTGCATCCTCCTCGCATTATCTCAATTTTGCAGTTAGAGCAGATAGCAACTCTGTTGTCTTCCTTTTTCACAGAAAAATATGACCACACAGCTGACATGCTGCTTTAGTAACGATATCTGCCCAATGAATAAACAATGCGCGTAATGCTCCTGTCAGTAAAACAGTGAGAGCAAAGGGCTGTGCTTGCATGCATGTTTTTCTGCACCTTAATGTCTGCCTCACCAAACAATAAAAACAACATTTAATTATTTAGTTAACTGACACTATAAGCCGAATTATATTGGTTGGCTGTATTAATTAAAATGTACACATCTGACCGATTTCGATGTCATCATTTTTAATGAACATCGGTCAATAACAATACAGTCCCCAATATGTCGTGCATCTCTAATAAGTAGTTTATTTTTTAAAAAATACATTTCTGAAAATTTTGCAGAGACCTGTTGGTGAAAGGTACCATTCGCATTTAGGGCAATACGCTTAGTGGAGGATGCAGTTAATTAATTCTTGCAGTCAATTCTTCTGCACCTGGACTTGCCTGGCACCTTGCGTCTTGTTTGTAGATTTCTGTTCAGCATTCAATACCATTGTTCCGGAGTTGCTTCAGAATAAACTAATACAGTTAGGTGTACCCTATGGTGTCTGCCAGTGGATTATGAGTTTCTTGACAGGTAGGAATCAGTATGTGAGACTGGTCCTCCATCTGTCAAATCCAATGTCAGTTCACATAGACTCCTTTACAAGGCTGTGTTCTTTTATCCCTCCTGTTTTCATTTTATACAAATGACTCATTTCTATTAATGATGTGTCTTCCTATCAAAGAAAGGTCGTCTGTCTTGTAGAATGGTGTTCCTGTAACAACTTGGAGCTCAGTGCTATTAAGACAGTCAGTGGAAATGAGGATTGACTTCCACCCACAAGTCAGTAACTGTCCACCTCTGCAAATTAATTGCCAGGCTGTGTCTGGTTCAGTTGTTATCCATTATCCAACCTGCTATATCCTACATTTTTGCTCTTTTAATGTAACTCATTTTTACTACTGTATTTTAAATTGCATTTTTATTGTGACCACCTCCATCACCGTTTGGCGATGAACAGATCTTTTAATGCTGGGAGATTACAGCCAATGATTTCCTCAGCTGAACAAATCACCTGCTGCAACTGACTCTTAGGAGGAGAAAAAAAAGGAAACCAGAGTAGGAAAGGTTGCCGCTGACTCCACCCACCGCAGCAGCCATCTGCTCATTAAATTGCCATCACAGAGGATGTAGAGGTCTATTGCGACCTGAACTACATGCTATCACAACAACTTTTTTCTCGTAAATAAGCTTATTAGGGTTTAGGGCTGCAACTAATGATTATTTTGGTAGTCAACTAATCGTTCAATTTATTTTTTGATTAGTCACAATTATTTCATGCCTGACTGTTTTGATGCCTGCGACCTGTGGTTGCACATCCTGTTCTGGGCTGAAGTGCATGTCTTACCTCATGTGCTCACGTCTGTTAACCTGTGAATGTCACCCTGATGTCTCTGCATTAACATGATTAAAATTAATAATAATAAAATGAAAATAACAACCAGTGAAACATATGAATTTGCAAATAATCAGATGTTTTTATATTAGTGTGACCATCACAATTAAAAAGAAATACATTAAACAATACAAACTAAAGTGCATGTAGTCTTTAAACAAAAAAAAGTGCATTTAACGTAACCAAAAAACACATTGTTAAAACTGAAACGTTTTTCATATTTTTAGTAATAAATGACAAAATGTAGACAATCTATATAATGTGTAAAGCCTGAAGTGCAAAGATCAAATAAACACTTTCACAAAAGGTTCAAGGACGATAAAATAGCTTCTGTGGTGCAGCGGTAGGAATTGCTGACTTATAATCAAGAGTCCTCTGGTTTGATCCTGACTGCCTTGTATATTTACCGTTTTGAGTAGTGAGTTGCTGTTATTGTTATTATACAATAAACACCTACATTTGATTTGCATCTGTAACAGCCACTGTAAATGTATAGTACTTGTAAAAGTTACCTTTTTTTTTTTTCTTCACTTTTATTCTCTCAGTCACGATCATGATACATATCATCCCCCCCAGGGATCTGACACTGTTACTTTTTATCTGCAACTGGGAATAACTGTAGATGTGAGTGGTGTTTTGAGACAATCAAACTGGAAATTATTTGATCTGGATAGATAAAAGCTGACACACAAACGCTGGCGAATCTGCCTTATTTGTAGCTCATTTTCACTTGATTTTTGTTATTCAGTTTTATTCAGTATTCCTGCTTACACTGAATTAGTATGCACCTTATGGCCTGTGATATCAAAGCCGCACTGACAAAAAAACAGAGATATGGGTATATATGGTATTTGGAATTATTCATTTTATGACCTAATAGAACATTTTGGCACGGATGCAATATTATTCATATTCATTCGCGTCCCTTCTTGCAGTTGTAATCAGTGAACGCATGTTCCTCTGCAGGGTGAGCCATGAACACTCTTCTTTTCTCAGTGGACCCTGTACATGCCTTGCAAAGTACATGTGTTTTGATTGCTGCCAGGTCAAGCTTGTTATAGCACAAGCAACCGGCCACCTGCGTGCTCCTGCTAGCGCTGAATAAGATCACGCCTTCTGATGTCAGCGTGTAGCAACGGGAATAAAAAAAAGAGACAAATATGTTGGACATTTTGAAGAAATCATTGTAATATTATATGAAAATTAACAGATTGGGTATAAATTTGTTACTTGTAAAAGTTTGCTTTTTTCACTTTTATTTTCTCAGTGTCGTTCACGCTCTCCTTCCCCTCCTGATCTTACCCTAACTAACTGAGCCAGCATAAATTCTCAATAGACGGCCGCATCACAGCATCGCTGTGGTGCTGCCATGAAAAGAAAGCTCCACTTTGCATAATCTGCATTCAACTTTTTTTTTCTTTTTCGGTGAAGTGCTCCCACATTTTAGGAAGTTTCTGTTTCAGTTTTTTCTCCATCTCCTTCCCCCTCCTCTATCCAACTCGCCATTGCAACCACATTTATTTTCCTTTACATTCTTCTTCTCCTCAGGTGTTGTTCTTCGTTGGTAGGACTGTGTGCAGTCTTGAAAAACAATAAGAAATGATACTGCCCCACAGACGTTAATGTAGTGCATTGCAGTTACAAAAACTAATGTCGTTTTTTGTGAGAGGAGCCTCTATTGAAGGTTCTGTTTATGACGCTTCAACAATAAAAAATCCACATTGATGATTTTTTCAGTAATCATCATCGATTACGTCGATTAATCGTTGCAGCCCTACTAGGGTTACACCCTACTGTTTTACAACATATAACTTGTAACTGTGCTGTTTGTCTATTCGTAAATGCTTCATACTTGCTCAACTTGTACTATTTGCTAACTATATTGTTTTTTATAGTTTTTCTGTTTATTTGAAGGTATTATTAAAGTTTGTAAATGCTGTATTTTGTATTGTTCTTTACACAATGTCAACAAACAAACTTTTTTTAAAAAAGAACACAAAGCAATTGTTTAACATATCCAATCAGCAACAAAATTACTTTTGACAAATGTTACTGTCTTGCATGTTGCATGAGCCTGCATTTCACATACATATCACATACATGTTACCCAACAAAGTCCTGCAAAGTACGATATCGCTCAAAGCAGCCAATTGCATACATTGCCACATTGCACTGCTTACAATATGTGTTGCACTGATGCCTCCTTTTCAATTATCTGTTGCTGCACTTTCTCACATATATCATTAGTGTGTACTGTAGATAGACAAGTCACCGTTTGACATTGTGCCATGCCAATGCCTCCAAGTTTTCCACCCGCATGAAAACTGGATTGTCGCCTGTTTTCATCTTCAGCCAGTCTGGCTTCAACTGTGAGGGACTGTCTCTCCTGTTCACCCTCACTGTGCCACAAGCTCCAATTCTGCTCTTGAACAATTTTAGGCATGTATAAAAATAGTCCATGTACACAACATGACCCAAATGTTCATAGCCCTGAAGCAGCTCCAGCACAACCTGACTAGTCAAGGGACAGTTCTATCTTTGAAAGAAATACTTTCCTGTATATGTAATTACTTTCAGGCATAAACCAGTGTTTGCTTCTACCAGTACAAAATCCTTTATGCCATACTTTGTGGGCTTGACTGACATATATTGGCTGAAAAAAAGGCGTCCCTTTTATTGTATCATAGATTCATGGGGAAGGGGAGCCGACGGAGCTGAGAACACACCAGATGATTTTTCAAGCGTTTGACGCGTGATGACTCGTTGAACGGCCGAAAAATCGGCAGTGCATCTGTAAATGTATGGGGGCTTTAGGCTAGGTTCACAGTTCCCTGTAATAGTGGAACACAACACAATGGAAAACGGTGCCGCACCTTACCTGTGCATTACATCCCATATAGTGACGCATACAGTCAATGAAAAGCATGCTTTATGGTTACTTGACATGTTCGTTTTGTGGTAACATTATGCACTGCGTGCATTGGGCTTTATTCTTACAGCAGAGAAGTAGTTCATTATGACTGTTTGTGAATTGGGACATTTCAACTTACTTTTTTAATTCCCATTTAAATTTAGTCGGAGTCGGCAAAAAGTTAACCAGGTACCCAAAATTGTCTCTGACTCCACAGCCCTGAACATTTCTAAAGAATGCTTTCAGCACCTTGTTGAATCAATGCCACGTAGAATTAGGGCAGTTCTGAAGGCGAAAGGGGGTCAAACACCATATTAGTATGGTGTTCCTAATAATCCTTTAGGTAAGTGTATATGTGTGTGTATATATATGTGTCTGATCGCTTGGGCCTGCTCGAGGATTCGCTCCACCATTGCCAGTTTGGAGCCCCAGCGAGTTGCGCAGTCCTGCCGACGGATGGATGGATGAATTAATTAATGAATGATGAATAAACGATTAAATGAATGAATAGGCCTAAATAAACGAATGAATAAATAGGCATAAACAAATGAATGAATAAATAGACATAAATAAATGAATAAATAGGCCTAAATAAATGAATGAATGAATAAATAGGCCTAAGTAAACGAAATTCGTTTTATTTAGGCCAATTCATTCGTTAATAAACGAATGAATGAATAAATAGGCATAAATAAATGAATGAATGAATAAATAGGCCTAAATAAACGAATGAATGCATAAATAAATAAGTCCATTAACGTTTCTTATTCCATTTGGTCAAATTTGCATGCACATTTATTTTAGGCTAAATAAGTCCCTTATGCGCATCAAGCCTGCATTTACTTGATAAAAAATACAGGAAAAAATTACAATTTAAAAAATGGTTTTCTATTTTAATATAGCCTACTTTTCAATATAATTTATGTGATGCAAAGCATATATATACTCGGCAAAAAAAGAAACGTCCTCTGACTTTCAACTGTTTTTACTTTCAGTAAACTTAATGTGTAAATATTTGTATGAACACTAAAAGAGTCAACACCATAAGACATAAACTAAAAATGTTTCACAATGTGTCCCTGAATGAAGGGAGGCTCAAAATCAAAAGTACCAGTCAGTATCTGGTGTGGCCACCAGCTGCTTGAAGTACTGCAGTGCATCTCCTCCTCATGGACTGGACCAGATTTGTCAGTTCTTGCTGTGAGATGTTACCCCACTCTTCCACCAAGGCACCTGCAAGTTTCTGGACATTTCTGGGGGGAATGGCCTTAGCCATCGATCCAAATCGATCCCGCTCCAGGGTACAGGCCTTGGTGTAACGCTCATTCCTTCGACGATAAACACAAATCCGTCCATCACCCCTGGTGAGACAGAACTGTGACTCATCAGTGAAGAGCACTTTTTGCCACTCCTGTCTGGTCCAGCGAAGGTGGGTTTGTGCCCATAGGCGGCGTTGTTGCTGGTGATGTCTGGTAAGGACCTGCCTTACAACAGGGCTACAAGCCCTCAGTCCAGCCTCTCTCAGCCTATTGCGGACAGTCTGAGCACTGATGGAGGGATTGTGTGTTCATGGTGTGACTCGGGCAGTTGTTGTGGCCATCCTGTACCTGTCACGCAGGTGTGATATTCGGATGTACCGATCCTGTGCAGGTGTTGTTACACGTGGTCTTCCACTGCGAGGATGATCAGCTGTCCTTCCTGTCTCCCTGTAGCGCTGTCTTAGGCGTCTCACAGTGCGGACATGGCAATTTATTGCCCTAGCCACATCAGCACTCCTCATGCCTCCCTGCAGCATGCCTAATGCACGTTCACGCAGATGAGCAGGGACCCTGGGCATCTTTCTTTGGCTGTTTTTCACAGTCGGTAGACAAGTCTCTTTAGTGTCCTGCGTTTTTAGAACTGTGACCTTAAATGCCTACTTTCTGTAAGCTGTTAAAGTCTTAACGACCATTCCACAGGTGCATGTTAATTAATTGATTATGGTTAATTGAACATGCATGGAAAACATTGTTTAAACCCTTTACAATGAAGATCTGTAAAGTTATTTGGATTTTTGAAACATTATTGTTGAAATACACAGTCCTGAAAAAGGGACGTTTCTTTTTTTGCTCAGTGTGTGTATATATATATATATATATATATATATATATATAATATATGCCCCTTTTTTTTATATTTGAGCCACTGCCCCTGAGGAACTCTCTGCACGTTTTATGCTTACCGTTATGAGACTATGTTATGAGTCCAAAGTCCACTTGCTTCTTGTGGAGTTCATGCTTACTTTGCTAGCTGTGTGAAAAGGCCCCGACAATATTACGGCATAGTCCGAGGGCGCGAACGTTTTTTTGCCTCTGGTCATGCAATCCATTTGTGACAGCGAAGTTCAGATTGTGACTGAAGCAGCATAGCCATGGCCAAGGCACGGACCTGATTGTGGCATGAATGTTGGCAGTGTTGTCAGTGGTTATGGCTGAAAGTTTTTTCTCGTCAAGTTGCCATTCCTGAAGTGCAGCTCTGAGCGCAGCAGCAAGATTGTCCGCTGTATGACTCTCAGGAAAATACGTAGTTTGGAGACATTTGGATTCAAGTTTCCAGTCAGGTGTAATAATATGGACAGTCAGAGACATATATGGTGTCATACATACATACATACAGTACATACATATCTACATATACACATATATATATATATATATATATATATATACCTTTCTACATCACACATACATACAAACATACACACAGGTATATATATGTGTCTATATGTGTGTGTATATCTTTGGTCACTTAGTGCAAGGAAAAAATAATAAAATGTAGTCTATATGTTATTAAACAGTTAAACATTAACGTTTTAAGAAGTACAGGTACATTGAGCACTACTAGAGTGGTTGCGGGTAAACTACATTTTAAAGACTGTGTAACACAACAGGTAAGTAGTACTAACAGCAGCTAAAATGTATATGGATGATCTCTCGGTAGTAGATCCCTTTTGAAAGGCGCTACACGACGGCTGTGGTATAGAAATTGCATTTTCTATGTGAAAGTCCAAATTTCTGCCTCTGGTAATGTGCCTTACCGGCATTACCAGCAATTAAAGAAAATTAGTTTTGTGTCCTCTGCAGTGTTAAGAGAGAAAGGCTTTGGTTTGGGATTAAAGGAAAAAAGGTGTAAAGAAAGGAAAGTTGCCTTTTTCTTTTATATAGTATAGAGAGATGTGTTCGCTGACAATATGAGCACCTTTTGGGGACAGTCGCGGTGGGTCTTGTGTAGACTGGTGAGACGTCACTGCCATTAATCGGCTGTGATGGCACTGTCAGTCCTCCACTCCTGTGCGTGTCTTCATAATCTGAGCTGACGACCTCATAATCGTATACGTGCAAAAGAAAGTGCGAAGCGCCTTAATATTAGTTTGCCGCGGTGTAGAAAAGGGATCCCATGTTTACACTTGTCTGGGCTATAGCTCAGGGGGAGGATGAAAAAAATTAAAAGTGCTCACTTTGACTTAAGGCAGAAGCGCAGTCAGCGTCTCAAAGGCCGACACAGCTATGCGCGCGTGCCGGCTGCTCGACTTTTGCTGGGCAGGAGACCCCACTTTTTGCAGACACGTTCACGATATCAAAAGTCTCCGCGCTCTTTGGATGTCATTCATATATATATATATATATATATATATATATATATATATATAGCAAAATACCCGTGCCTCACAGCGGAGAAGTCGTGTGTTAAAGAAGTAATGAAAAAGAAAAGGAAACATTTTAATAATAACGTAACATGATTGACATTGTCATGAGTGTTGCTGTCATATATATGCCTGCCTGTATAAGTCACCCTCGCTTCGCTCTTACTTTTTTACCGTTCATTTAATCATGGCTAGTGCCGGAAAAATTATAAAATGGAAGGAGAATTACACTGAGTATGGCTTTACCAAAACAATTATTGATGGCGAATCGATTATTCATAAAGCTTGAATTAGTGATCTGTTTTTCTGTGTTAACCTCATATTTTTTCATACTTCTTCTCAAACCAAGGGGGTGCGAGGGTAAAATGAATCGGGAAGCGCTGATCAATGTAATCGGTGTACTAGGAAGTCATGCATTGACAAAAGTTCCCCTTTGCTTGTAATGCAAAGTGTGATTAAATGCATAATTTTTTAACGCGTTATGGAGCACATGCATCAAAGCTTCTCAGCTGTGCTTGTGCTAATAAAAGGAAACATTTTAAAAATAATGTAACACTATTGTCAATGTAACCTTTTGTAAGTAGTGCCTGGAGGATTCAGTGTGGAGAAACAGACAGCGTGTGTATTTGTGAGTATTTGGTGGCAGTGTGACGAAGTTGCTACGGAAGACGGCGTTAGCCGCGGAGCTCAGCTCAGAGCGAAATGAGGTGAATGGGAGGGTAGATGATGACGTCACTCCTCCACCCGCCTTAACTGTCAATCCCCCCACAAACACAGTCTCGAAATTTGCATAAGCACAGCCTTTGACCAGCAATTTGAACTTAGTTAGAAAGTGATCAAAACTGTCGTTTATACCCTGCATCCTCTCATTAAACTTGTATCCCGCATTAGCCGTGGGCATGACAAATGCCAGCGGCAGCCTGTCTATGAACTTAATTTAAACTTTAGGTTTACACCTTGCTTTGTTTCTGAAGTAGCAGCACTCATGAATATGGTTGTATATGTCATTCGCTTGCTTCTTATTGTTTCGCTGCCTTCTCAATCGCATAATGCATGTTTTCTTCAGCGCTTTTTGGAACTCTTCCTGGTTTTCTACGCACTACGTTGACCGTCAGTTCATGTGATTACGTGGGAGGCGTAATGATGTCACATGAAACTCCGCCCCCACGGCTTTCGAGCTCAACTCCATTACAGTAAATGGAGAAAAATAGCTTCCAATTATGACCATTATGCGTAGAATTTTGAAATGAAACCTGCCAACTTTTGTAAGGAAGCTGTAAGGAATGAGCCTGCCAAATTTCAGCCTTCTACCTACACGGGAACTTGGAGAATTATTGATCAGTCGGTCAGGTCAGGGCTTTGCCTTTTATTAGTATAGATAACATCCCACGCTCATGTGCCTCTTCACTCGCTTCCTTACTTTCCTCAGCTGTTCGTCGTGCTCATTGCTCCCTTCTTCTTTACTCCACCGCTTCAAACCTGTTATTGTTCCCCTTGATCCATATTTTCTTGCTGGTGACTCCTGCCTTTTCATTTAGTTATTTCCCACTCTTAATCATCCGGGCATGCCACCGACATCATCCGGGCATAAACCTACGACACTTACATTGACAATCATGTTACGTTATTTTTAAAATGTTTGCTTTTCTTTTTTATAACTTCTTTAACACACTACTTCTCAGCTGTGAAGCATGGGTATTTTACTAGTTGATAATACACAAGAAAGTTATCACAGGTGTCTTGCTCATTTTCTTTTTTTTTGTGTGTTTTAATGACTTTGCAGTGTTTTAACATAGGAGACTTCCAGAAGAACACTTGCCCATATAAATGTTTTTTTTTAGAAACCAGGTTTCTGCCTTAACCGGGCTATGCACCATAACCCAGTTACATGTATGCATGTAAATGATCTAATTGCTTATGGAGTAATCTCCCATTCTCATAACATAAAACAGGAGAGTCCGACACAAAAAATTGATTAATTTGAACAGGTTCATTGGAACGTTTGGTATAAATGGCTTGTGTTTTTGTGATAGGTTTTTATTGTGTAGAGTTTTTCTTTGGTTACTTGAGAATACCTTCAAATTCTATCCAAAGAAAATACATTGTAAAAGTGTATATTGAAATTTCCTGAAGATATGCATTGTAGAGTTGGCTTTAATGAATTTAAGATCTGTCATTTTGGGGTGTGCATGAAGGGAATGTGGAGGAGCTTGAATTTTATGCAGAGGTACTGCTTACTACTAATACTTCCACTTACTATTGAAGAAACAGTGGTGTTATTCATAATTAAAAAAATATGTATACAAATGTCCCAGTCCTTAATCCCATTATTTAATCTTGTAGCTATGCTTCTTAGTGTACTGCCAAATGTTTAAATTCATTACCTATCTTTTATATCGACTACGAGACTTGAAACACAAAGTTATTTTAGCGTAATACAAATATATTCTGTTTAAGGCAAAATCAATTCACTTGTGGATGCAGCATTTGATTTTTCTTAGACCTTTCAGAGTTTGTTTTTGGTGAGCAGGACATTTTGTGTGATGCGTGCAAAAGTTTTTAACGGACAGTGTGTCAGATAAGAAGCCTTTTCTAGGGTGATTGTTCCCCTAAAATGTATTGGATAATTGTGTACATGTGACTGTTGTCCTTTGAGTGGCTAAAGTCAGAACCTAGTACCTCATCTGAGTAGATGCTATTGGCTTTTTATTATCATGCAATTATTAACATATTACATATCTGCTTTAAGGAACACTAGCAAAATACCTGCGCTTCGCAGCAGCGAAGTACTGCATTAAAATTTTTATTAAGAAGAAAAGTAAACCTTTTTAAACTGAGGGAAAATAGGCCAATAATTATTTGTTAAGGATCTCTTTGTATACCATGTTGTCAGTTCGGCCCTCCGGTTGTAACATGACCAAGCTGTGTGCTGAGCTTACTCTTAAGGATGCAACTAAAGTTGGCCATGTGAGCAGTAATCTTGTCTCAAATCTCACAGCTTGGATTGCTGCTGTCATAATCGGTTTGAGTTTCATGGTTTGTTTCAATTACGACAGTATTTGCAGGATTTGTTGTGTTGAAGTGACATTTGGCATCTGTCAAGCGTTGTAAGCACACAACTGGTTTCATCGATAAAATCACATCCAGCTTTCGAGAGTTTAAACATCAAAGTGTGCACTACTGAAATCGTCACCTGTGAATCTAAGTTTAAGAGGCATTGACGGTTGTCTAAAGGTGTAAAATATTTGGCCATTTCGGTACACTTGAAAGCAACAACCAAACAATTCAGTGGCAGCCATCAACTCGCATGCAGAACCATAGGTGAAGGGCTTAAGCATTTCACTCTTATAGTGCTCCTGTGTAGTATAATTATCTCCTGCACCATCATCAGTCCACACCTTGAACCTGTCCCAGTCATCTATACTAATAAAAGGCAAAGCCCTCACTCACTCACTCACTCACTGACTCATCACTAATTCTCCAACTTCCCGTGTAGGTAGAAGGCTGAAATTTGGCAGGCTCATTCCTTACAGCTTACTTACAAAAGTTGGGCAGGTTTCATTTCGAAATTCTACGCCTAATGGTCATAACTGGAAGGTATTGTTCTCCATTAACTGTAATAGAGTTGAGCTGGAAAGACGTGGGAGGGCGGAGTTTCATGTGACATCATCACACCTCCCACGTAATCACGTGAACTGACTGTCAACGCAGTGCGTAGAAAACCAGGAAGACCTCCAAAAAGTGCTTAAGAAAACATGCATTATATAATTGAGAAGGCAGCGAAACAATAAGAAGTGAGCGAGTGACATATACTACCATATTCATGAGTGCTGCTACCTCGGAAAGAAAGCAAGGTGTAAACCTAAACTTTAAATTAAGTTCATAGACAGGCTACCGCTGGCGTTTCACATGCCCACAGGTAATGCGGGATACAAGTTTAATGAGAGGACGCAGGATATAAACGAGAGTTTTGATCACTTTGTAACTAAGTTAAAATTGTAGGTGAAGGGGTGTGCTTATGCAAATTCCGAGACTGTGTTTGTGGGGATTGACAGTTAAAGGCGGTGGGGAGTCACGTCATCATCTCCCCTCCCATTCATCTTATTTCGCTCTGAGCTGAGCTCCGCTGCTAACGCCGTCTTCCGAAGCAACTTCGTCAGACTGCCACCAAATACTCACAGAAAAATCCACAAGTTAATACACACGCTGTCTCTAGAGTTTCTACACACTGAATCCTCCAGGCACTACTTACAAAAGGTTACATTGACAATCGTGTTACGTTATTTTTAAAATCTTTCCTTTTCTTAGCACAAGCACAGCTGAGAAGCTTGATGCATGTGCTCCATAACGTTAAAAATAATGCATTTAATCACACTTTGCATTACAAGCAAAGGGGAGCTTTTGTCAATGCATGATTTCCTGGTACACTGATTACATTGATCAGCGCATCCCGATTCATTTTACCCTCGCACCACCTTAGTTTGAGAAGAAGTATGAAAAATATGAGGTTAACACAGAAAAACAGATCACCAATTCAAGCTTTATGAATAATCGATTCGCCATCAATAATTGTTTTGGTAAAGCCATCCTCCTTCCATTTTATAATTTTTCCGCCAATAGCCATGATTAAATGAACGGTAAAAAGTAAGAGCAAAGCGAGGGTGACTTATTTAGGCAGGCATATATATGACAGCAACACTCATGACAATGTCAATCATGTTACGTTATTATTAAAATGTTTCCTTTTCTTTTCATTACTTCTTTAACACACTACTTCTCGCTCAGTGAGGCGGGATTTTGCTATATATATAATATATGAATGACCTCCAAAGAGCGCTGAGACTTTTGATATCATGAACGTGTCTGCAAAACTGGGGTCTCCTGCCCAGCAAAAGTCGAGCAGCCAGCGCGTGCATAGCTGTGTCGGCCTTTGAGACGCTGACTGCGCTTCTGCCTTAAGTCAAAGTGAGCACTTTTAATTTTTTTCATCCTCCCCCTGCGCTATAGCCCAGACAAGTGCAAACACGGGACCCCTTTTCTACACCACGGCAAAATAATATTAAGGCGATTCACACTTTCTTTTGCACGTATAAGATTATGAGGTCCTCAGCTCGGATTATGAAGACACGCACACGAGTGGAGCACTGACCGTGCCATCTCAGCCGATTAATGGTGGGGACGTCTCACCAGTCTACACAAGACCCACCGTGACTGTCCCCAAAAGGCGATCATAACATCAGCGAACACATCTCTCTATACTATATAAAAGAAAAAGGCAACTTTCCTTTCTTTACACCTTTTTTCCTTTTATCCCAAACCAAAGCCTTTCTCTCTTAACACTGCAGAGGACACAAAACTAATTTTCTTTAAATGCCGGTAAGGCACATTACCAGAGGCACAAATTTGAACGTTCACATAGAAAATGTAATTTCTATACCACAGCCGTCGTGTAGCGCCTTTCAAAAGGGATCTACTACCGAGAGATGATCCATATATATTTTAGCTGCTGTTAGTTACTTACCTGTTGTGTTACACAGTCTTTAAAATGCAGTTTACCCACAACCACTCCAGTAGGCTCAATGTACCTGTACTTCTTAAAACGTTAATGTTTTACTGTTTAATAACTTATAGACTATATTTTATTATTTTTCCCTTGCACTCAGTGACCAACATACATACATACATACACACACATATATATAATTTGTGTGTGTGTATGTATGTATGTGTGTGTATATATGATGTAGATAGGTATGTATATATATATATATGTGTATATATAGATATGTAGATATGAAGATATGTATGTGTATATATATATATGTGTGTGTGTGTGTATATATATATATGACAGCAGCAATCCAAGCTTTGAGAAAACAGTAAAAAGGAGGCGTGTCAGATGGTGGTACATTTTCTGATGCAGCTACCGAAAACAACTTTGTGACGCTGCCGCCAAATACACAAAACAATTACTTTGACAATCATGTTACATTATTTTTAAAATGTTTCCTTTTCTTTTTCATAACTTCTTAAACACATGACATCGCTAAGCGCTGGTATTTTGCTATATATATATATATATATATATATATATATATATATATATATATATATATATATCACATTCCTCCAGTGTCCTAACGGCAAACTCTCATAGCTTGTTCTTAATTAGTTATCTGTTAATACTAATTGGTTATTAGAAAAAACTTTCTAGTTGCATTAGTACCACTTAAACCTGTTATTTCGTTCATTTCTAAGGCAATGTACTGGCATTTTAACATTTAGTTCTGGGTTGAAAAATGGCCAAAATGAAGCCACTTTTTATTTTTTGCAGAATGAGGGTTATTCCTTATGACAGATTAGTAATCTATTTTTAAATCAATTTAATGATCTCTTGACTAAAAAGGTATCAGTTTCTACCAGAAACATTAAACATTAAAATATATGGGTGTCCCCAAACATTTGACTGGTACTTTATATTGGCTTTAATTCCAAATAGAGGAGTTGTAGTTGGTGGTACCAAAAATTTAGGAGTCTGAGCTGAAGGTTTGGTTTACCGACTGCACAGCTCCGACTGTTAGTTAAATTGGTCTTCAGCAGTCTACCATGTTGGCAGCACTAGCAAGGAAAATGCATTATCAGATGAAATCACATAGCAGGTTTTTGTAGTGATGCAGAAAGACTTGTAACCAATCAATTTGATTGGCGGCAAAAGGCTGTTGACAGATGATCAATAATCCTGAGCCAGAGTGCAACATTCAATTTAGAAGCATTGTCACCAGGCATATATATGCTACAGACATTTTTTTTTAGCTCAATATACAAGCTCAGACTTACTAGTGTGTTGAAATGGAGTGGTCACTTATTCATCTGTCTCCATGAGCCTGGCCCAGTAAAATTTTTTGTTCATACACATTAAAGTTGCGGTCAGTGACTGACGTCTCATGTATCTTAAGTGTGGCAAGAGGCTACTTGAGCATGTCCAAAATATTAATGTTGTCAAAGGTGGCTTTTCTTTCTCGACTGCCAGTGCAACAGCCAGTGCATATTTGTGTATATACTGTATATCCACATAATAAATAAAACCTTTTCCAGAAAATTAATCGGGGTCTTTCCCTCTCTCTTTTTTTTTTTCTTTATTTTTTCTTTTAATAGTGGCATTATTAAGCGATGAATTATCAATTGTGACTTTGGTGTTGGGATAGCAGTAGGCTATGTAGTTACCACTTGCCACACCTTTTTTTGGGATACACGAGAAGATTATATCTGTATCGTCAGTTAATGGGTTAAAACAATTTTATCGGCATTGGACTGATGACTAAATTGGACCATTAATTTAAACCGATATTGATGACGCATTCACTGTGTTCCGGATGTGCCAGACCTTTAGGTGATGCTGGGCTATTGTGCGAAAATGTCTGCGGTGTGGAAGTTTTTCAAAGTGAGTGAGAGCGACATAAAATATGCCATTTGCAAGACTTGTTCGACTAATGTTTTGTGCGGAGGAAGCAAAGTGCGAAATTTCAATACCACCAACTTAATTACACACTTGAAGACACGCCATCCTGACAAATATACAGAATTCCTCAGAGCAAAAGAGGAGAATCCTGCGCCACCACGCACAAAATCAAAAACTGCAGTTGCTCAACGTGTTGATCAGTTACTTGAAAACTCAAAGAAATTTGATAAAGATAACCCTAAAGCTCAAACAATTACTACAAATGTGATGGAATTTATTGCTCTGTACGATCAGCCATTTTCTGTTGTAGAAGATACGGGATTTCGAAGGCTGCTTGAGCATCTTGAGCCCTGTTACCAGATACCCAGTCTGCATTATTTTTCTGACATAGCGCTTCCAGAGTTACATAAGATTGTGGAAAGTCATGTGCACAAACTCCTTGCTGAAGATGTCACAGCCATAAGCTTTACCACTGATATATGGACATCTGATATGAGTGCTATTAGCATGCTTAGTTTAACTACTCGGTGGATTGACTGCAAGGTTGAATTGCAGAAAGCAATCTTGCACGCCCAAGAATGCTCTGGATCACACACCGGTGTTGCACTCTCTATTGCAGGGGTTCTCAACGTCGGTCCTGGGGACCCCCTGTCACTGCAGGTTTTTGTTCCAACCAGCTTCTGCTTTTAATTGAGCTCCTGGGCTAATTAAGTGAACTGATATTTCCCAAGTTCTGTGTTTAGCGAACAAATGTATTAATTAGAAAACTAAGTTTGCTAAAAAAAAAAAATGTACCAAGCATTTATATAGTATTAATGTATTTTTTTTTCTTTAGCAGTATTTTCACCTTGATTTTCATTCTACTTTTCTACTTTTCAAGGTGTTCTAATTGTTTAATTAATCCATTATTTACTAATTAGTAGGTCTGATGCTAAAGTAGTTGCAGCCTTTGATTATTCAGTGCTGTTTGCCAGCATGTCTGCTCATTTTTAATTGTCATTATTAAGATACAATGAAGGGGGGAAAACTGCACAGAGAAAGGGCAAAATCAACAAAAGAAAGTTAAGCATTTAAATCTTTAGCAAAAGCAGAAATATTTATAAATGTCTTATAAATGTAAAAATCATGCTGCTCTGGTTTTCTGAATGTTGAATGAAAGAAAATAAAAACAGCAAATTAAATGAGCTCAATGTTATCAGGTGTTGTCACTGATTAGGAATCTGGTTGGAACAAAAACCTGCAGCCGCAGGGGGTCCCCAGGACCGAGTTTGAGAAACACTGCTCTGTTGCGTTTAAAAGAATGTTTGAAACATGGAAAATACCCAACGAGAATGTTCATGTAGTTTTTCCGAGACAATGTACGCAACTTTGCAAAGGCTATGGAGGAATGCGGGATCCTAAGTTTGCCATGTATGACTCATACTTTACAACTTGCCGTGAACGATGGCGTACTATCCCAGCGCAGCGTCTCTGATACAAGAGCGATCGGCAGAAAAATAGTCGGTCACTTTAAGCATTTACAATTAGCCAACTCGCGTCTCAAAACTATACAAACTGAACTTGGTTTGCAGCCGAAAATGCTTCAACAAGACGTTTCGACTAGATGGAACAGCACATTCTATATGCTGCAAAGCTTCGTCAAGCAGAAAAGAGCCTTTGGGGCTTATGCCTCCGATTTTGAGTTACCTGCAACTCTAACGCCTAATCAGTGGGGTTTGATCGAGAACATAATCACACTCCTTGCTCCATTTGAACAACTGATAAAAGAAATTAGCCAGTCTGAAGCCTTGGCTTCTAACGTTATTCTCAGTTAATGCTTTAAAATAACTGTTGACTAAAAGCGCTCATACTGACTTCGGAGTCAAAACTAGTAAAAGCGCTCTCTTGGATGCTGTAAACAATCATTTCATTGAGATTTAC
Source organism: Polypterus senegalus (assembly GCF_016835505.1). Lineage (NCBI taxonomy): Eukaryota > Metazoa > Chordata > Cladistia > Polypteriformes > Polypteridae > Polypterus > Polypterus senegalus. Next base: position 134,610,930 of record NC_053160.1, read on the forward strand.
ACAGAATCCATGTATTGTGTTGCCACTATTGTAGACCCGAGATACAAAGACCGCCATTTCAATGCAGATGTAAAATCACTGGCACTCAAAATGTTGCAAGCCAAGATTGAACTTGCATCGAACGAAATGCAAACGAGTGAATCACAGATAGATGGTCCACGACAGAAAAGGGCCAAGAAAAATGACGAGGTGGCATGCACGAAATGTACAGCGAAATTCTTGAAGAGAACACATTGATGCCTCAGGAAAACAGCCAGATGACAACAGAGGTGAATTTAAAAAAAAACCTCTGTGGAGATCTTTACAACATTGTTTTAAGTAAATAACTAGGGCTGTCGAAGCGAATATCACTATTCTAACATAATTCGAATGTATGAATAAATAATCATGGAAGGCAAGAAAGAAAAACGGCAATCGAATGGAGAAGAGTGGTTGTTGGTTTTACCTCGCACTAACTTTGGCTTCATGTTATTTAAGACGTGCTGGACACTGTTTTGTGGGATTTTACAGATCTGATTTTGCATGTAACTTTTTTAGGATCAGCCTATACATGTTTCTAAATTGTTAACCCATATTGTTATTAGTCATTAATTAAATGGTCGGCATCTTCTGTGTTAAACACACCCATTTTAAAGATCACTAGTTTTCATCAAGCGACTGAGCCAACGCCTATACTTCTCTGCTTCATATTTTTGTTCGGTGCGTGTTAACTAAATACAGTAATCCCTCCTTGATCGCGGGGGTTGCGTTCCAGACCCCCCCGATAGGTGAAAATCCGCGAAGTAGAAACCATATGTTTGTATGATTATTTTTATATATTTTAAGCCCTTAGAAACTCTCCCACACTGTTTATAAATATTCTCCGCACAGTTATACAGTAAACCCTTGTTTATCGCGGTTAATCCGCTCCAGACAGATAAATGAATTTCCACAGTAGGATTCTTTATTTATAAATCTAATATTTTCGCAGTTAGAGCATAGAAAACCTGTTTACGACCTTCTAAATAAGTTTTTTAACATTATTAGAGCCCTCTAGACATGAAATAACACCCTTTAGTCAAAAGTTTAAACTGTGCTCCATGACAAGACAGAGATGACAGTTCTTTCTCACAATTAAAAGAATACAAACATATCTTCCTCTTCAAAGTGCGTGTAAGGAGCGGAGAATGTCAGAGAGAGAGTAAAGTAAACAATGAAAAATCAATAGGGCTGTTGCGCTTTTAAGTATGCAAGCACCGCGATAAAGCAGCGGCAATGAAGGGATCAATGCGAAGGTAGCCTTTCAGCATTTTTTACAGGAGCGTCCGTATCTTCTAAGCAAACAGCCTCTGTGCAAAAAGCCCTTCTGCTCACATCTCCTCCGTCAAGCGCAGAGAACGTCAGAGAGAGAGAGAGAGAGCGCAAGATTAAAGCAAACAATCAAAAAATCAATAAGTGTGCTTTTGGACGCACCTCGATAAAGCGGCATTTCTTAGAGGAGCGTCTGTATCCACTAGGCAAACAGCTTCTGTGCAAACAGCACCTCTGCTCACACCCCCTCCATCAGGCGCAGAGAATGTCAGAGAGGGTGAGATAGAGGCAGAGACAAGCAAACAATCGAGCACCGCGCAGGAGGCATATCTTATAGCATTGAGGAGTTTTAGTTAATATGTAATACGTGCTCTGATTGGGTAGCTTTTAAGCCATCCGCCAATAGCGTCCCTTGTATGAAATCAACTGGGCAAACAAACTGAGGAAGCATGTACCATAAATTAAAAGACCCATTGTCCGCAGAAATCCGCGAATCAGCGAAAAATCCGCAATATACATTTACATATGCTTACTTATAAAATCCGCGATAGAGCAAAACCGCGAAAGTCAAAGCGCGATACACCAAGGGATCACTGTAGTTTCATAAATAAACATAAACTCGCTTTACATTTTTTTGTTACTTTGAAAAATGCTGTCTGCTAATAATTGATATTACACAAAATACTGAAGACCTCAACAAAGTAACATTTAATACACTTGTAAAATTCATTTGTAAAACACTTAAAAGGTCAAAATGCTTCAGTTTATTTACTGTAAAAGATAGACACATGCATATAAGGTCCTCTGGCCTCTAGAAAAAAAAAAAGAAAAAAATGACTGCATTTACTTTGTTTGAGCAATTTTGTTTGTTTTTCTTTTGAACATTGTCGTTAGAAAGTGCCAGTGCTGTGCGTGTCTTATTTCTCTTTGCGTTGCTTTTTGTGGGAGTGCCAATCACATTCATGGAAGCCACTGTTTTCACCTGAGTCTCTTAAGCAATAATGAGCAACTTGTAAACAGATCATGATCCACAGTGAAAAGTAAAAATATTTGATGTTTCCAAAAACAGCAAATACAATACAGACATGCATTCAATTCAAATGCTATATACTTATTTTTATTGTAAGGTTTTTAATCTTAATCTGACAGCCCTGGTAAAAGCCAAAATGTAGATCTATCTTTTAGATATGAAAGATGACGCAGAATATAATACTGTATATGTATGCATGCTACTTGGCAGGTGCAGGGATTTCTTTCTGAAGCACCAATCCTGAGGAATTAAAATCCACTGAAATACTGGAACAACAACTGGAGTCGGTTTCCTACCATTGCCAAAGTAGCACGCAAGTTCCTGTCAGCCCCATGTACTAGTGTGGACAGCGAGAGATTATTCAGTTTGACTTCTAATGTGATCAACGAAAAGAGAAACAGAATTTCCTGCGACAAGGCAGAAATGCTCTTGTTCGTTAAGAAAAACCTCCCCATCATGCTTAAAAAATAGAAAAGAATAATAAGCCTCTAGAAAAAAAGTTATTTAATTATTTATTATTGTGTGCTTTTCCGATTCTTAAAATTATAGATTGGTTAGATTTATTCCACTAAAAAGAAAGAAAAAAAGTTATGTGGTATTTAATACTGCAGACTGTACAACAAAGGATCAGATAGCCAGCCAAATGTGGTTGAGCAGAAGCCATTTTAATGATTGTAAATAATCTGCAAAAGTTGTTCTTAAGTGGTATTGCTTATTTCATTGTCATTGTACATTTTACCATTTTTTCAGTTTTCATTTTTTTGATTATTGTTGAATTTGTTGTATTTGTTCCATCAAAAAGTAAGAGAAAAGTGTTATTTAAAGCAACAACCTGCAAAACTGTTTCCCATATAACCAACAGGTAGCCAGCCAAATGTGGCAGATATCATTTGTTTTTAATGATTGAATGTGGTGTGCAAAATTGTTATACAAATAAATGTTCACTTTATAATTCTTGTCCATACAGATGAAGTCCCATTTTTCTCTGTATCTTATAAATATGTATATCGGCATCGGTAGATAAGTACATAGGCATTATTGGATATCGGCATCGGCCCAAAATTCCCATATCGGTGCGTCTCTAAGTTTTTTTTAAAACAGTAATATGCTGAAATGGTATTCTGATTCATTTTAATATGACTACACATGCACATTCTGTCCTTGGTATCTTGTTGTATTTCTGTTTCCCTGAGGATTCCTGTCCCTTGTCATGCCCTTTTTTGCCAAAAATGTTCAAAATCTTCCCCAGTTCCGTAGGACTTATCTTGAGTGTTCATTAGTGTTGTATCAAATTAGTCCTGTCATATATTTTTTATCAGCTTAGTGTTCAGGCTTAGAAAAATATATGTGAAAATGAGATACAGTTCATATAAATCAACTATAACCATGTATGGTCTTTTAAAAGTGAAGCACAATGAAGTTCCTTGTCCTTTCAGAGGTCAACATTCAACAGCTAGCCTTATCAGACAACCTTGTGAAGACTGATTTACAGGTCAGACAAGAGCAGTCATCAAAACAGTGAATGCAAAGATATGCTTCCTTTTAACTTAGTTGGAAAAAAATGGTTGGCTAGTGCAACTGGCAAGATTTGGTCTGAGCCTACTGCATTAGTGCCATCATAGAAGCTGTTTTCCTTTGCAGGACTCATGAAATACTGACTGCACTTTTGTTTTCATCCAAGACAGTAGGATAAAAAATGTTGATAGGCTATTTAAGGAGTTGCTTTTAAGTTCTCAGTGGTCACACATAGTAAGGTGTTTTACCATATTAGCTGTTATGGATGCAATGAGAAGTCAAGCAAAATTGTATCTTTTATTGGCTAACTGAACAGATTACAACATGCAAGCTTTTGAGGCTGCCAATAAAAGGTGTAATTTTGCTTGACTTCTTGTATCAGTCACACGCAACTTTAATGTAGGTTAGTTTGCAAAGAGTGTTATTAACATTTTACTAGAAAAAAATAATATATAGCAAAGACTTTTGTTGGTGTTTACTACTTTTGATTTGGCCAGCCTGAAATGGTTCTTACTGTTCAGAAGTCATGAGATAATACACTTTTCCCATGAGATAATTCATATTGCTTTAGGGTTAAAAATAAATTAATCCTAAGCTATGAAATTTTCATAAAGCATATCTAGAATGTTGTGTTGCTTATTGAAATTCCTAAATAGGAACCTTGCAAAATTAATTGAAATCAGTGTACATATGCACAAGTTTTACATACGTTTTTGTTTTTTTTTTCTTTTGTATTAATATCTTAAATATTAATGTAAAATATTTTCAATGCAGTAACATACAGGTAAATGCTGTATGTTACCACATGTATGCAAGAATTTCACTTTATTTCGTACATCTGACTCTAATGACCCAACAATATAAAGTTACTGCAGTGCAAAACATACCAAATTTAAAATCAAACATTACTACTGCAATGGTTGCCCTTTTATTTTCTGCATGAATGCCTTACTGCCCATTAGCTGTGGGTCCTGGCTCGAGCTACGAAGAACTTCTGTTATATTTCCTTTTAGGAAGAATGAGAATTTGAACGTTCTTCATGAAGCTGAGACATCTGCACTATGACTTTATTCCCTGCAGCCGAGTCACTCACTGAGTATGGATATAGCAGGGACAGATGTATAAGTTGACTGGAAAAGTAAGTATTGGGGAAGTTGTTTTTTAAGCTAACAAGTCTATTGTTTACTAAGCAATGAGGGCCATTCTCCTTTACAGATTGTATTTCTAATTAAAAATGTAAGCCGTTATACTAAACGCAAGCTCACAGACTATTTACATTTAGATGAGGAATGTCCCTTTTAATTAGAGGACAAAATGAAAAGGTTTGAACTCCTCAAGCAAGCTACTAATTTAATTCCTGCCATATATTCTTCTACTCTTAGGAATTTTTATTGTAAACAAAAGTAAAGTTTAAAATGAAGACGAAATATATTATTAATAAAACATTTTCATAAATTAACATAAAATCATTAATAGTTTCATGAAGTTTTAGTTTTTCACTTAAGTTTTATTAAAGTATCTGAAGAGACTAATTGGGAAATAAAGAAATACAGCGCTCATCTCAACTAGACTTATGCATGGGCTGACCTGGGCTGCTGTGAAATTAATCAATTAAACAATATGAATAAACATTTGTTCTTTACTTTTCAAAGATATACTCCGATCTCTGAACTTGCTGATCAAGTCCTTTTTACACTTTTCCTGTTGTTTCCACAGTAACTCATCCATTGCCAGCTGCATGCACACAGTTATCCCTTTATTAAACCAGATACTTTGATATATTCAGTATTTTTCAAGTCAAAGTGATTTCTTTACAAGTGCTTTCTATGAATTTAAAAAAATATCTATTTACAATGTAGGGTATGGGATATGGAGGAGAAGCTTAACAACTTCTCAAATAGTCAATATTTTCAATCCAAGACAACCATTGACTATTCATCCGCACCTTTTGTGTTTCTGACATATGTTTGTGACAACAAAAGGGATCTGGAAATACTCATTGCATGTTCCTAATACTATTTTTTTGTCGTGGTAAGGGTGCTTTTTGTATTTGATTGTGCAAATTCTCATGTAAAAACTAAAGTAAATCAAAACACTAACAAGCACATGGCATGAAAGGTTTACTATGATTTGGAGTGTCTGGAGGAAAACACCCCCACCTCATAAGTGTCACTTAAAGCTGCCGTATATGTTACTTGAACACTGTTCTTAACTGAGGCGATTTACTTGCAGCAGGTTATGCACGGGTTAGGGCAGCATTTCCAACTCACTGATACATTTGTACTCTTAGGGGTTTTGGCCAAACAGTCTCTGGTCTTTGAAGTTTCATCAAAGTACGCAGCTCTGACCAAATTTGTTTTTCTGCCACTTTAGAATTAGAAAGCATGTATGTCTTTCGCATATGCCCTGCTGAGTCTTGTGGAGGATGCTGGACTTTGGAGTCCAATTGGCCATTACAAAGACTAGTCTGACTCAATGGCATCATTTTACTGCAGAAATCCAGACATTGTTCACAGCTTACTTTACTATCTATGCAAAAAACAGGATGCATCACATGTCGTTATTTCTCTCTTGTTTATTCCTGTGGTGCAGTGCTCTGTGATTTGCAGTTCCAAGTCTCTCCTGTCATCTTTCAAATGACCATTTTTGGCTAATTGGCAACCACTGACGGAGCTGCCCCTGGGGACTTAAGTGTATTGCGGCCATCTTGCCTAGGGGTAGAGGAATGTATGAGCTGGCAAGACACAGACTTGCTGGTTATAAGGTAAGAACATTGCATTCTCAGTGATCGCTTTATCAGCCGTTCAGACCATTTGACAGACAAGAGTATGTCCTTGTAAAAATGCCCCCCTTTAAATGTCGGTCATCTTAAATTGGCTGCAGCAAGGGCCAGTATATCCATCCATGTATATGTGTAAATGTGTATTAGGACTGGGAATCGATTTAAAAAGAAAAACACAAAAAAATAAATAAATAATTGCATCATTGTATTTAATTAATCACATCTACTGTAATATTAAAACATGTAATCGTAAAATACTTAAATCATGAAGTAAATATACATTGAATAAAAAATAATGTAGAATCAACACAATGGAATTTAAAAATTAGTGGCAGGGATTAAACTTAAACAATGAACTTAATACTAAAATTTTAACAAAATACAGTGATCCCTCGCTATATCACGCTTTGACTTTCGCAGCTTCACTCTATTGCGATTTTTTTCTCATACACGCTTACGTCACTATGCATGCGTTTTCTGAGAACTTTTATCTAAGCCCTATGATGGCTCCTGAACATGCTGCTTTTTCTAAGCCTTCTGACAATAAAACTAAGCGCCGGAGGAAGATGCTTACTATCCAGGAGAAGGTGAAACTCTTGGATATGATTAAAGATGGCAATACCCTACAAAAGCCTCCTCACGCATATGAAACGACAGCGCCAGCAACTGCCTGTCAAGATGTTCTTCAGCCGCGCACCCAGACACCCACTGCCTACTCCTAGTACTTCTTCACTGAAGACAACAACGCACCTGCTGAAGATACTGCACCAACTCTGAAGACTCTCCTACTGAGTTCGTGCCTTCATAGGTTAGTGGTTGTGTGCAATTAAATGTACAGTACAATAATCTATATAAAAGCGTTCGGGATTGTCCTTCCGTCCTGTGAGTGCAAAGCATAGCGGTATTCCGCTTATTACAGACTTACTACTTGCGGCTTGAGGTATGAAGCGACGTGATGTGAGCAGAGTTCTGGTGCTCTCATCGTTCCCTTGCTTTTGTGCGCGATGTGCTGGAAAAATAGACAAAATTATGTCTCTGGAAATAATTAATGTTGATGGAGTACAAATACCTCACCACGTAGTAAATATCAGGGGAGATGGTTCTTGCTTATTCTCATCTATAGCTTATTTAGTGCATGAAACTCCATCTTTAGCGGTACAGATTCGGGCTGACATTATACGACTTTGGACAGGCACTTGAGGGGATAAAAAAATAAACGTAGGTTTTCGGGAGATGTTATGAATGGGCACTTTGATGTTCTCATTCCCTACACTTACATGCCTGATGTACACTTGGAGCGCACAGAAATTGAGAATAAAAGTCGGTTGCCTTAAAAGGCGAGTGCGCCTAGTAATATGATATTTGTAACGTCTAATATGTCTTATTTTCTCTTATTTTGTCTAATATATTGGGTAATACGAGTGTAATGGTGACTAAAGGGTGTTATTTCATGTCTAGAGGGCTCTAATAATGTTAAAAAACGTATTTAGAAGGTCGTAAACAGGTTTTCTATACTCTGTGAAAATATTCGATTTATAAATTAAGAATCCTGCTTCGCGAAAATTCATTTATCACGGTAGAGTCTGGAACGGATTAACCGTGATAAACGAGGGTTCACTGTGCTACTTAAGCAAGTACAACCTAAATTCGAATGCCTTCCTAAAAGGTTGGAAAGTTTAGCACATATATGACATTTAATGCTTTTATAGTTGGTAGAATCATAGTGTGTCTTGGGAGTTTTGTTTTACAAAATGTGTGCCACCACAGAAAAATGGCTAAAAAAAACTACCTACACCATTGCTCCTGGCACGCTAGAAATGATCTTTGTAGTTGCTATCTTGCTTAAAAACTAACACTGTGAATTACTTGGGTGGTTATGTTGTGTTCTTTGCATAAATTAGCAAGTATTACCTCTGTGTGACAAATCACATGTGAATTTTAATCGTTCAATTTGTAGTGTCACAGTGTTGTAAGAGAACAGAATGGTGATCTGCTCTTTTTAATACCTTGTCCTATAAAGACCCTAGGAAAGAACGGAGGCTTCACATTCAATCTGATTACGTGAAACATGTCCACAGATTTGCTTTTAAGCATCCGTCCATTTTCTAACCAATTTATACTGTTTGCTATCACAAAGGAAACATTTCATGCACTATTCATATAGCACTGTGTGCGCTGGCAGTGTGAACAGCTGTAGCAAGTAAAAGTCGAGGGAAGTTCAAGACAAAGTGGCTGTTTGACTAGCCTAGTCTGGCAATAATCTGTTCTACTTGCTGACCAAAACAAAATTTATTTAGTTGTTTGAAGCACTGCGATTATGCCAGTTAGTAGAATGGGCAAAACGAGCATACTTATTTGCTAAATACAGATATGTAAATGCTGAATCTGTGTTTATTCTAATAAATAACTAATGCCTATCCATTTAATCCTCTAAATGTAACAAATGTAGTGAAGGCACATATTTGTCATATATTTGAAAGGTATGTTGTTGACTGTAATACAATCTACCAGTTGCAATCCATTTCATATTTTACTTATGAAATAGCTAAGCAATAAGTCTAAACAGTTATATAAGATGCTTTGAAAACAGCAGAACAAAGGACATTTTTACAGGATTTCTAAAATGATTAAGTTAAAGCTTACAATATTGTTTTTGCGAGAAATTAAAATGTAAAAAAAAAAAAATAACAGAAAGGACATAGTTGGAAAATTAAAGTTCCATGATTTGGTGACATTTGAAAATGTAATCAGTATGACTCATCCATTGCTCTTTAGTATGTTTTTAACCAGCTAATGATGCCAATATAAATCTTACAATAGCAAATGTTACAAACCTAAAGAGTGATTCTCTGACAAACCAGATTTTAAAAGCATGTTGTAACAAAAGCAGCTTTAGAGATTTTTAAATTAACATTTTCTGAGTTATCTTGTAATTCATTAGTTCAACAGTACATATTTGCAGTTTGCATTTTTATGTTTCACTTTTCAGTTACTGGAGGGAAAATATCAGAAAATAAATTTGATATGTTCACGTGGTAAGATCAGGTAGGCTGTTCATGTTGATATCCTTTATAAACCCTATTCTGAAATCACCTCAATGTTATAAAATTTCCCCCATTTAATGTTACACTGCATTCTAATTTGATATTTTTGATTGCCACTGCTAGTTTACTTAAATGATAGTTGAGTAACTTCTTGAATGGTATGCCAGTATTTTAAAGCTGCTGTTACTACTGTGACAGTGTTGCATAGTTTTTGGCAAGCAATGTGGCATAGTGGTTAAGACTTTGGAAATACATCCCTGAGGTTGTGGATTCAATTTCTGCTACTGACAGTGTGTGACTATGAGCAGGTCACTTCACCGGTCTGTGCTTCGATTGGAAAAAACAAAGAAATGGAACCAGTTGTATCTCAGATTTGTAAGTCACCTAGAATACAGGTGTCAGCCATATAAGTGAATATATTAGTATTTATACATCTTCTATTCTATTACATAAAATTACACAATTTTGTTCACTTTCATAATATAGGTACCTTTAATAAAAAGTGGTTGAATGAGATTTCTGTTTTTGTCGATGAATCTAGTATTGAGAATTTTCATTGGTATTGGTTTGGTATTGAATACTAAAATGCTGGTTTTGTAACATCTGTAGTTGATGGTTAGTTTGTATTGAGGCAACATGCTTTAGAAGGCCCAAATATCTGATTTGTTGTGATGTTTTTGGAACATAATCAAGGAAAAAAAAAGCTCTATACTTGTAAAACGTTTTATAATTTATTTTATTTTTTTATTTTTTAATTGGCATTGCAATGTGGGATTACGAGATTTTAATTCTAGACAAACTACAAACTTGCAAAACATGGTAAACTATCGAATGTTTCTTATGTTTGGTCCATGCTTCCCTAATCAAAAACAATTTGATAAAAACCAATAACTCAGTTCTTCATTTGTAATGTTAACTTGGGTGTCACTTTTAAAGACAGACAAGCAAAATACCTGAGCTTTGTAGTGGAGAAGTAGTGTGTTAAAGAAGTAATGAAAAAGAAAAGGAAACATTTTGAAAATAACGTAACATGATTGTCAATGTAATTGTTTTGTCACTATTATGAGTGTTGCTGTCATATATATATATATATATATATATATATATATATATATATATATATATATATATACATACACACACACACACAGTGGAACCTCGGTTCACGACCATAATTTGTTCCAGAACTTTGGTCGTGTACCGAAGCAGTTTCCCCCATAGGATTGTATGTAAATACAATTAATACGTTCCAGACCGTACGAACTGTATGTAAATATATGTAAAGATTAAGCACAAATATAGTTAATTACACCATAGAATGCAGTGTAATAGTAAACTAATTTCTTTGCACATGCTGTTTACACAGAACTAATAAATTTAAGTCATAATCTAGCAGAGATTCAAAGCCAGTCAATCAGTGGACAGGCAGGGAAGGTAAACAATGGTGCAGAAACGCTGAAGTTTATCTCTGAGAAGTGGGAAATGATACAGGTGCACTTATATGGAAACTATGGAATTAAACTGCTTGAACTTGTTGCACAAACATTTCACAGAGGACACAGGAAGGTACATCTATTATGTCCTATGGTAAAGCATGCTGTTTAACCAGATGCAGCTCACACTGATGCTTCTAACTGTGGCAGGCTGTATGCTATATATGGGATTTGTTGTAACATGATATTTTTAAACTGCTTTGTGACAATACTTGTTTAAAGTGCTATATAAAATGTTATGTTAGCATTAAGTAGAGTCAAAACTAATTTCTTCACACACCACATATCTACAATGGTGCATTCTGCCATTTTTTTTTTCTGTCTAACATTGCCTCGCTGACTCCAGTGGAACCTTTTAATTTATCCTGATAGTTTTATATTCAAATGATGCATTAAAAAATATTGATCATATCATGGCACTGAATATATTGCCCATGCCTGCAATGCTGTATGCAGAGATTATCCAGAAACCATATATACAAGTGATCCTTTGTTTTCAGACATAATTAATTTTAGAATTGAAAAGGTGAGACAGCACAGTAAAGCAAGACTCTCTTTACTGTACCAGTCAACCTGCAAGATGTAACAAATGCTGATGCAGTGCTGAGTCATTTCATGAAATGTATGGTGTGCAAACTAAAATACTGTATATACTGATACAGCAGGTAATTTTCAAATGTTTTGCTGCGACTGTGATAATGACCTAAAATTTTCAGTTGCTTGTTGATGATCAAATAATCAATGTTTCAACAGTGCTTCTATCACAAATTAAGTGTTCAGTCTTAGTAAGTGAACATTAGCTCTCTGATTTTCAAAGGTTATATACTCCATTGCAGACAGATTTTGCCTTATGCAGTTACAGTCAGTGCACAAGAGAAAAAATAAGATGTTCACCATTAACCGATATGTACACTGAACGTCTAATAGGTATACTGGAAGTTGTGAAAATCTCCTTACTATTAGACCAAGCACTGCAGGGTATGAAAATGCTTTTTCAGTCTTAAACCTCATCTTTACTAACACGAGGACTCACTTAATGGTCCAAACATGACACATTGCAGCTAATACACAAAGCACTGGCTATGGTAAACTAAAGATGTTTGACATTGTAAAGGACATAATGCACCTCAGAATAATCCTGAATTTCAAACTGATGATGATTTTGACAGAGAAATAAATTATTTAGAGGCTAAAAGGTCTAAAATTAAATTTGAGAATACAATATAACTGCTGTATTCAGTTCATTTTTGATAAAATATTGTTATGTACATTGGAAGAAAAGACTACTTGTCAACACAACATAATCCTTTTAAGAATCATCTGTTAACTAAAGTATTCTCTTCCAAGATGCTGATTATATTTATATTGTTAGAAGAGTGCTGTGCACTCACATGCAACAAATCATTGCTGTAAAAATAATATGACATGGCAATTTCCCTTTTTTTTGATAATCAAGACTATAGATATTTGGGAGTATGTAAAAAAAAAAATATATATATATTTATAC